>NW_024067774.1:0-622755 GCF_009389715.1 Phoenix dactylifera | reverse complement strand
GCTTCATCTCCGACCAACTTCCATCCCCTGTTCCACATCACCTCCCAGTTTTCCCAACCTTATCCCCGGATCCCAGCATCGGATTGATCCCAGCTCACGGTCAAAGCAACCGTATCAGATTCCTCTTTCGAATCCATCAGCATCCTGAGCATCTCCTCTCAGCCGAGATACTCTTAACTTCATGACTCCCTTTTCTTCCGCGATTCAGCCTCATCCTCTTCTCCGAATCTCCCAGCATCTCAACTTCCGAGATCCTCCCAAACGAAACAATGTTCATCCAAAACGTCCCAGCCAGCAAATCCTCTTCCGGATTCCTCTGTTTCGGGATTAATTCCAGCCGAGACCCATCCGGATTTGCTCCCAACTTCACGTGAGCTTCATCCGCATCATCCTCTGCATCGGAACAAGAGAAGCATCTTTATCTTCTTCCATCCTTATCCAAATCCCTGCTCTGAGTGGATCAACATCCCAAGTGCATCCTGAGCTCCATGGAATCCTCTGTTCAAAACAGAGCCGGATAAATCCACCGAGATTTCTCTGATCACCAACGTTCCAGATTGTTCTCAGCCTCTCCAACGTCCGGATCAACTCGAACCTCCACAACTTATCCACCATTCGGAACAGCCCAAGGAAGAGAGAGAGGGGATGCTGAGCCTATAAAAGGGAAGCAATGCATGAAGATGAGGGCATTCGGAAGGAGGGAGCCGGCTGGTCCAAGCTCTCACAGGCCAAATCCCACGGGAAGAAAGAAACAAAGAAGGGAGAGAAGATTTTTGGTTATTTTGGGATGACTTCCCATAAGAGTTAAAAATGAGCCGTTCTCAAGGAATCGCAAGAGGGAGAGATGGGAGCCGCTGCTGTACTGCTACTGCCGTCTCCAACTCCATGCAGGGCTGATCTTCTCACTAGGGCCGGATGCAGCCCTGATAAAGGGCCAAGGGTTTTATATTTTGATTTCTATTCTTGGAGTTGTATAAACCTTATTTTGCTTCTAATGAATATTTTATTCATCTCATATTTAATTTCTGTGATTTAGATATGACGTTTATACAATTGTTCTTCATGATCACTAGGTAAATATAAGATAGTCCATGCTTAAGGAAGATGCGATGTGCTGCCACCTTAGATTAGGGTAGACATTTCATGCTAACTAAAGATGGATTATGCCTAAATTACTTTTGTGAATTTCTATTTAAATGCTTATTAGGCTTGTAGCCAATTTGCATGTTTTATCCAAGAATAAATTAAAATATAATTAATCCTTGTTCCGATGTTAGTGGTGAATTCTTGCCCTAGGTTCCCCCAAACTGATATCATTTTAATTGCCTTTCTTATTAAAATTGCTTAGTTTAATAGTCTTCACAAATTTTTCTTTTTTTCAAATATTTTTAAGAAAATAACTGTACCCCAATCCCTGTGGATCGATACCCGTAATCACTATTCTATCAGATACGTGCTATTGCGTGGTCTTTAAAGTTGACTATCAATTTTTGGCGCCGTTGCCGGGGATTGGTAGCATAGTTGTTTTTCTTTTTATTAAAAAAAATTTTCAAATTTTTTTTTCAAAAAATAAAAAAAAAATAAAATAAAAATAGCTTCTATTTTACTTTCCTTATCTCCTTCTCCTCTCTTACTAATTTTTGATTTTTCTTGGTATTATTTGATCAGGAATTAAAGAGGAAAGTTTGGGACAATCAAAAAGGGAATGGCTGAAAAAGAATGCTGTAGAGGTTGGCTTTTAAAAATTTTTGCTGAAATTCTGGTAACATCTGAACTTTCTTATTTAAATTGATTCCCATCTAGCCTAAAATTTTGTGGTGATTGTTTGATTTTAATTTTTACAAAAGTGTGAATGCATGCTTGATACACATACACCAATTAATCTACACATAGTAAGGGCAATCACCCCAACAAGATAAGAACTAGATTTTATCACCAGATTCTTGTCCAATTTAGGTGAATCAATTCTCACATAGCTTTCACTTAATTAAAATCAATTAGACGTTGGCCCCTAGGGACATTCGAGCTCAATAGGACGAAGATCACCGAAAGTTGCACCAATTTCGCTCGGTGGCTCAGTTGATGTCTAGGCAAGCTTTGTCCCAAGGGAGACAGTTCATCTGTTCGAGGCAAGTGGTTTTTAAGTGGGACCTTTGCAACGCATCGTGACCCCCCCACTTACCTGGGAGCTTACCTGGTCAACTCAGTTCATTAGACCGGATTGGAGGCTTAGGTGCCCTCTTCAAACCAGTTAGGAGCTGTCTAGTGATTTTAGGGTCAACATAAGGATTTGAAGTCTTTTTCTTTTAATGCATGCTTGACCGCACTTGACTGATTAGAAAAGCATTAGTGTATGCTAGGGTGTCGTTCCAGATCTCCTGAATTAGTACCTTTTGATTCTGAAATAGAGCATTCTATTAGGACCCTTCGAGCCGAAATCCGTACCTATAGAACCATAGGATCTACACCACTTGTCGAGATGGCTGAAGAGCACCCAAACTGTTAAAGGAGTACTTCACTCCTTCTATTTATACCTCTCCATCTTGTATTCGACTACCTGATACCACCGCTGCTGCACATTTTGAAATTAAGTCTAGTGTCATCCAAATGCTTCCCTCTTTTTATGGACTTAACAATGAAGACCCATATAAACATTTGGATGAGTTCCTTGAGATCTGCACTACTGTCAAAATTCAGAACTTCACTGATGATGCTCTGAACTTAGGCTGTTTCCTTTTTCCCTTAAGGATAGAGCTAAACAATGGCTCCATTCATTAGAATCCAATTCTATTCTTTCATGGGTTCAAATGCAACATGAATTCCTAAAAAAATATTTTTCCATAGGAAGAACAAACCAATTTAGGCGTGCTATCACGAGCTTCTCCCAATCTGACGGGGAAGAATTTCATGAAACTTGGAAAAAATTTAGAGATTTACTCCGAAAATGCCCGCATCATCAAATACCCAAATGGCAATTTGGTGCGGACAGAATACTGGACTGATTATTTTGCGGGATTATGGTCGTCGCAGGAAGACGGTCCAACCACTTTCATTGTGGCTGGATTGATTGATGTTTTTCTTTATTATTATTTATTTTTTATTTGATAGGATTAGTTTGCATATTGTCTTGTGAGGACCTCTTTCGAATTGTTTTTTATTGGGACTTATTTGTTATTTGGTGGCCCTATATATATATATAGGGCATGCATTTGTTATTTTTTTAATGAATGATTGCATGAAAATAAATCTTCTTCTTCCTCTCTCCACTCCTCTTTCTCTTCTTCTTCCCCTCTTTCTCTCCTCTTCTCTCTGCATTCCAGTCCGTACATCCGTCCTGCATCAGCTTTGGTATCAGAGCAGGGCTGACGTTTGCCTCTGTTGCTGAAGTCGAAGGATCCAGTTTATGGACGAACCCCCCGCCGTTCCTTTTCGGCCTTTCCTCACCTGTATTTTGCTAGATCATTTGCACCGCAAAAGCCGAACGCACAGAAGTCGTCGCACGGCACTCATCCCGAAGAAGAAGGGTCACTCCATTCTTCAATTTTTTTCTTCCTTGTCATCACCTCACCCCACCGAGAACAAAGAAGAAGGCAAAACCCTCCCGTCGGTCGACTGTCTTCGGGCGTCAATCCACAGATCGCCTTCGCCCCCCACCGCCGCCGCCTCCACCACCGTCTCCGTTCCCTCTCCCTTCCCTCTCGGTCCCTGCACAGAAGGGGAAAACCCCGTCGCCGGCTACCCCCACAGTGGCCGAGCGGCGAATAAGCCGCCTTCTCCCTCTTTCCCCCCCCCTCTCGCCGTTTTCCCTTCCGGCCGGCGCTACACAGGCGCCAATCACGCCTCACCTTGCAGCGCCGCCGAATCACCATTGGAAGCCACCGCCGTGAACGAAGCTCGGAGAAGGACACCACCCCGTTCACTGCCGACCAGCACCCCGCTCCACCGGCGCAACGTCTTCCCGCACCCACCGCCGCAAAATCAGGCGAGATCCGGCGGAAGCGGACGGCCGGTCGAAGGTGGAAGACGATCACAGTACGGGTACGCTTTCGACCCGTTAACCCTTAACCATTAGCCCGAACCAATTCAAAAAAAAAAAAAAATTCAAAATTCAAATTTCTATATTGCGGATCGGACTACATTAACGGGTTGGGTCTGTTAACCCGATAACCGAATCCGTTTGGGTTATCAAAAAAAAAAAAAAAAAAAAGGCGCTGCACGTGACGCGTAAGTCACGCACGTGCCGCGGTTTAGTTCTTTTCCCCTCTTCTTTATTTCCCGATCTTCTTCTTCATCTCCGATCACCGCTTCCCGCCGCCTCACACCGTCCCACCACCACCATTCCCGCGGCCTTCCACTGCTTTCTGCGGCCACCGCCCTTGTCCCACCGCCGCTGCATCTCCGTTGCTTGCACCACCGCCGCGCGCGCTCACGCCTCCTCCGTACCGCCGCTTGCCGCTGCTCGTTACTGCTGCACCGCCGCCGCCGCCGGGTTGCTCTCACCGCCGCGCCGCCGCGTTGCCGTCGCCGCCGTCGACTGCTGCCACCGCCACTGTCAGCTCTGACAGCCTTCACTGCCGGCCGCCCCAATCGTCCTGCATCAGTTTTGGCCGCTGCTAGTTACTGCCGCACCGCCGCCGCCCCGCCGCGCCGCCGCCGGGTTGCTCACCGCCGCGCCGCCGCGTTGCCGTCGCTGCCGTCGACTGCTGCACCGCCACTGTCAGCTCTGGTATCAACTCTGTTTCTCCTCCCCGCCGGTTAAACCTGTTCATTTAAGTTGGCATTATTTATTAAATTTTGTGCTTGGTGATTAAGTTCCATATATTCCAACGCATGCAACCACATACATCCACAAGACAACCAGAAACCCTAGTAGTCACATTTCTTTAATATTAACTGGGGAGCTAGATCAAATTGAGAAGACATATGTGGCTCCGTGACACCTTGCATAGTCCGAGAACTTGGTACTACTTGTTTGCAGCTACTTGTTAGCCTGCGTATTATATTAATTTTCAGTTTGCAATAACTATCTGCTAGGGAGTAGTTTTAGTTTATATTGAGCATTTACTTTGCAATTGTGAATTCATTTCATGCATTAGGTCTACTTAGGAACCTTTATAGTTGGTCGGCTCATACATTTGGTCATTCATTTATTGCATCTACGTAGTGGTCGTGTCGCATCTCATTTGAGTTTCCCCTAGACATGGATTCCAAAATTGAAGCCCTATTAACAGCTATCACGACACTAATGATCAAGTCCAAAACACTAATGCCCCAAGTTCAAAAAACTATATTCAAGTCCAAAATACGAATGCCCCAAGTCCAAGCAAACAACGCCCAAATTTATGACCTAACCACAATGTCCACCCAGGGTTAATGCTCGACTTCGAATTCAATTGAGGCCTCACTTCAACGGGGTTATTGAATCCCAAAAGGTTAGTACTCCCCATTTACCGGATCTTGATGAGGACGATTACCTAGAACAAATCTAGAACAACAAGGTTCGCGTTCGGCAAGGGCAACTTTGATCATAGTCTTGTTCCAGGTCACCATTATGCCTACCCTCGCCCTAGAGGACCTGGTCCCATTCCTCCTGTTGATAGAGGTCACCGACATACCGTAGAATCTAGAGAGCCTCGTGACCACTGATGAAGTTATGTAATGCGAGGCATTAGGATTGAAGCCCCACCTTCGATGGTCGTCTTGATCCGAAAGTCTTCTCCGATTGGCTACACGAAATGGATCACTTCTTATGAGTGGTACAATCTATCGGAAGAGAAAAAAGGTCCGATTCGCTAGAATGAAACTCCTTGGTCGTGCTAAGTTGTTTGGCAAAACACCGAACAACTGTTAGCCAGGAGACATCAACCTGCTCTTACCGATTGGGTAGAGATGAAAGAAAAATTAAAAGAAAATATCTTCCATTAAGTTATCAAATCTGACCTCCTAGATCGATGGAACAATTTACGACAAGGTAGTCGCACAGCTACTGATTACATCGCCCAATTTGATTGAATTTATGATGCGAAGTAATATACTGAAGATGAACGTATGATCTTTAAGCCGGTTTCGACGAGGCCTAAATGATGAGCTTAGGAAAGAACTTGTCCTTCGTGAAGTGGCCACCTTAGACCAAGCATATACATTTGTGCAAAACTACGAACAATTCTCCAAATCTGTGTTTGCTAGGCGCCCTGACACCAGGCGTGTTCCCACTAGTGCCCAACCATCTGGACCCAAAACCCCAGTCAGTTCTGTCCCACCCAAGCCCTTTTCTTCTCCACCTATCCAAAATCGAGATATTAAAGGCAAAGGAATTTTAGGTGAACCTCCAAAAACAAGCTCAAGAATTCAGTGCTTTAAATGCCCAAGGGTTTTGGTCATGTTGCCTCCCAATGTGCAAATCAGACCCCTTGTTATTGATGCACATGAACAGAAGGATGACATAGATAATTTGGAGGAACAAATTTATGAGCCTAATTTAGATGATATCAAGATGTCGAAGATGAACCCGAGGACGAATCACTCACTTTAGGTTGTATCCGACCTAATCCCCAGATAATTGCCCACGAACCTGACCGATCCACTGTGAATGTAGTAAGGTGTGCAATTACCCAGCCTAAAGCGACTGATGATGGAGACGAAACCTCAATTTTCCACACTTACATTAAATGCGGCGAAAAAAGACTGTAAAGTTATTATTGATAGCGGGAGCTGCATTAATGCGATATCTTCCAGCATTGTCGCCCGCTTGGGTCTGACCCCTGTGTCCCAACCTCACCCTTATAAGGTCTCCCTGGATCGACACGTCGTCCATTCACATTAAGGAACGGTGTCTTGTACCTATTCAAATCCTCTCTTATAAAGACACTGTCTGGTGTGACGTACTCCCAATGGACGTAGGTCATCTGATATTAGGTAGGCCTTGGTTGTTCGATCTCGATGTCACCATCTACGGTCGAACTAACTCTTGCTCCTTTGTCTTCCAGGGTAAAAAGATTAAGCTTAATCCTTTACGGCCCAAAACGCTAAATAAGGGTACAGACAAGAGTAAATCAAAGGGGAAGGAACTGCATATCCTTAACCCCACGGAATTTGGAGGTAGGAAACGTCTTTAAGGACTCCGGTGTTTGCCCTGCTAGTTAAAGAACTTCAGCCACATCTCACAAGCACATTATCGGCTGAATCCCTCGCTATTCTCGAGGAGTTCAAAGAAGTTTTTCCGGAAGACCTTCCAGATCATTTACCCCTTTGCGTGATATTCAGCACGCCATTGACCTAGTCCCGGGAGCTACCCTTCCTAACCTGCCCCATTATCGGATGAACCCTTCTGATCATGCAGAGCTCCTAAAGCAAATTAACGAGCTTTTACAAAAGGGATTTATTCGAGAGAGTCTAAGTCCTTGTGCCGTACCTGCCCTTCTTACTCCAAAAAAAGATGGGACTTGGCGAATGTGTGTAGACAGTCGGGCTATTAATAGAATCACGGTCAAATACCATTTTCCTATTCCCCGGCTCGACGATATGCTGGATATGATGGCAGGTGCCTCGATTTTCTCCAAGATTGACTTAAAAAGTGGCTACCATCAAATCCGGATTCGTCCAGGAGATGAATGGAAGACAGCCTTCAAGACCAAAAAGTCATACATTAAAATATTAAGAACAAGCATGTCAAGTATCAAAATCAATTCTTTTCAAATAAACTCCCCCTATTTAAATATAATTTTGCACTGATTTCATCCTTAAAGTGTGTTTCCATGTGACTAAAAATTTGAATTGATTCTTTCTTGTATACTTTCATTTACTTTGTCTTTCATTTTTACTTTCTTATGCTCTATACTCTATTTACTCCCTATCCGGTGGAGTTGGGAAGGGGCACGAGGTACTACCACTAGCCTCCCTCTTGTGCCGTCCCTAATATGCCCTACACCGAATAGTTGGGTCAAATAGTGCCGGGTACTACCACTAGCCTCCCCATTGGCACCATCCCTATGATGAGCAATATAGAAAGGTTAAAATGTTCACTCCAAACTCTCCCTGTTTGAGTGTAATTAATTATAGATTTTATCCCTTCCAAGTGTGCCGAATATATTATGCTTGTTTTGCTTTTCCTTAAGATTGAAGTACTTGCCTTTGCTCAGATTTTTCATCTCTTGAATAATGTCCATTTTCTTTTCTTTATCTCTCTCTCTTTTTGTTATTCTCAAGTAATTTACATGAAAGAGTAGAATAAAGAGATAATCTTATGTATCATATAGATGTATATTATGCAAACAACATTTTCATTGTGCTCAAGGATTCATAACTTCTCACAAGTTATTTTACATCAAAATTTTAAGCATATACTTGTGTATTTCATGGTTATGACATAGGCAAAGATATATTTTAGTTTGGGCAAACCATGAAACAATTTCTAAAAGTATAAGTCAGTCAATACACATGTAGACATGATATCAAAAATTAATAATTAAAGAATTTAATCATGCCATAATAGGATTTAAGTTATTGACTTTGCTCAATTAATTTGTGAGAAAGGTATCTAAAATTACCTATTCATTATATGTTCTTCAAGCCAAACTAGATTTCTTATGTGTGAACTTTTGGCTGAAGAAGATCCTCTCTCTTGTTTGCATGTGAATGTTTAGTGTATCTTACATGAAGATATCCTTCAAGTTGAAATTTCTCATTTTTCTTTCTTGAAGGAAGGTCATTAGTTTCTTTAAGATACAAAGCATTCATCCAACATATATATATATTTTTTAATTAGATGACTCAATATGAGATATGACAATAGTTGCATGTTGAGTCACTTTACTCAAGAGATTGCCTAAATATAAGCAAGCACATATCACTTGAACTAAAGAGATAAATTCATTAACCAAGATAGTTCAAGGACAAGCATGTGAGGCAATAGACAGATTTATCAAGGTCAAATCAATTTAGTTTAGATTCTATTTGCTTAAGATAATTATCAATAAGATGTGTTAACTAAGTTTTAATCAACTTATCTTAAACGTTTGTTTCTATCAAAATTCAGATTATGACGTATTTGTTATCAATAAAATATGATTAATTAAAGTTAGATTGAAGTCTTGCACAAGGTCACATAATGAGCATACAATCTGGTCTACTTAGCTGTATGATAAAATAATTATTCTATCATGCTTCAATACAGCTTTAACACAATAGATCTACTTTGCTCATCCTTTACAATTTCTACAAGATGGGGTCATAGATATACCTTCTTCACGCCAATCTTCTATAAGAGTTTTCTTGTGGACTAACGTTGGTCAATGAAGATCCCCTTTCCTGTTTGTCTTAATTTGGAGTTTGAGAGAAGATGTTAATTCATTTATCATATTTCAAACTCACCTTGCAATATAACTATTCATATAAATTTTCATTGGTAGAACAAAAATGATGCCATCAATGTGTGCTATGAGCAAGCAAGATATCATAGATTCTTCTTTTTGATGCATAGATTTATCACTATTACTTTCTATCAACAAGGTTACCTAAGCTTTTATATATCAAGCTTTTGATGCTTGTTTTAAATCACATATTGCTTTATCATATATGTAATGTGTAATTTTTAAATATGGTGGTTATTTAACATAGATCTACTTTTTAATGAAATAACCACATAGGAGTGAATTCTACACATTTATTTGACAGAATATAAAGCTCATGAGTCAAGCAAATGATAGTGGTGATCTTTACTTTTAATCATGCAAGAATCAAGATCTATTTCATCTTTTCTTGATTCAGTCTTTTAGTAGTTATCAATTTTTCTTCATTAAGTGCATTTCTGAAAAACTCAATTTTGTTATAATTATTAACAAGTTTTCAGATTGTTATATGTAAAAAATTAACCATATATAATTTGATCTTAGTATCTTGACAGTAAATCATTAGTCTCATAGAGAATAAGACGACTTGATATTTTTGCAACTAAAATCTTTTCATTGAATATTCTATATGCATTGCTTGATGAATGATATCCAAGGATAGACATATCTCTATCAGATTTGGCATTATTTTTCATAAGAACATATCAAGCATAACATGTACGACTGAAAAATATGAGAGATACGCAATAGTTCATTTTTTATTTTTCAGAAGATCAAAAGAAGTTTTCATCAAAAATAGATCTAATAGAAGTCATATGTATGACAAGTATTGATGATAGCTTTTAAAAGGCATTTAAATAGATGGCTATCATACAACATTGCCTTTTTCAATTCTTCAAAGATTCTATTAATCCTATTTTACTTATAGTGTTCTTGGTGCAGAAACAATTGTATTCAATATTATTTTCTGTGCACAACTTAACACAAAAATTGGTTTTCAAAACTATGCCGTGATTCATAGTTTGCAAACCTTTATCATTTGATCGCTTTTACAATATTTAGTAAATACAGAAAAATACTTCAGTTTTATTCCCCAAGAACAAGTCCAATGTAAGCTTTTGAAGACTTAGAGATGGAAACAACATCTTTAGATTTAGAGATGATTTTTGTTTGTTTCCTTAGTTAGCATGCATAGCAAAACTTTGACCTTTAAGTAGATAATCTAAGCAAGCCTATGGCAAGGTCTTTTGAGATTAAGTACATACTAGCATGAGTTGATTCTATGTGCCAAGGATGGTTTCTTTAATCTTGGTATTCATAGTGCATATATTCAAAAGCATACCAAGTACACATTATCATATTGATGATCAATAAAAATAATGCCATGGATAAAAATTCTTAATCAAGCATATAGAGGATTCATAGAGTTATTTTTAATAAATTAATTAATCATTTAGCAACTTATCCAATAGTGAGTGGAGCATACAAAAAAAATGAAGTGATTTGAATATATTTTCTTTTCATACCCCAAAAAAAAATATCACTTATATCACAAAAATGATTAATACTTTCAAGTTATGTTTTAATCAACTAATAAAGTAATTTCAATACGAGAAGATGTAAGAATTACTTATTTCATTCTTTCTTTCATTTAAATCATTCTTTTTAATTACATTTTAAATTCAATTCTTTAACACATGTCTAGAGCACCCATTGTTTAGATAACATCTTTCATTAGAACCTTGGATAGCTAGACATGCATGCTGAAAGAATAATCATATTTTCAATTTAGGAACCCAAGCTCTTTTGGGTCCTTGTAGGTTAGCTATAATTGTTCCTTTTGGAACCCATATTCTCTTAATAGCTATTTTGTCCATGAATTTACAGATTTTAGGATTACAAGGGATGTATTTCTGTATCCTCTTGTTGAATTTAACAAACTTAGATCGAACATGAGTAGTAGGAAAACTTTTAATTTTCTGTTTCTCCCTTTTTGGTTCATTAAATTTGTAATGTATAGATTTAGGAACAACAGAAGAGATTTTACTTAGCTTTTGTTTATAAGAATCTGTTTTAGAGTAATTAAAAACTGTTTTAACAAACATATTCTTAAACGGTTTTTGGGTGTACCAAGGTTGATATCCTAATGTAACTTTATCAAATTCAGCTCTTTGATTATTTATCATTAGGTTCAATTTTTCAGAGCTGAGGGTAAATCTTTCAACAACAGGTTTTAATCTGTCAACTTCTTTAGTTAATCTTCTGTTATCTTCTGAAAGTAACTCATTGTTTTTCTTAAGTTTATCATGACTTTCAGTGAGAAGTTGATCTCTTTGATTTAGTTCTTGATTTTCTTTAATTAAGATTTCAGTTTTACTGGTTAGTTTCAGTTTTTCATCTATTAGAATTTGATTTTCAATCTTCAAGTTTTTGTTCTTACAAATAAGTTTCTTATATTCTAAATACAAATCAGAAAAGGCATCATGGAGTTCATCAAATGTAAAATTGCTTTCAGTTTCAGCATGTACCTCTTGTGCCACCAAGCATGGATTTTCAATGTGATACTGCTCTTCTTCTACACATGATGTTTCAGATTTGTTAGTGCATTCATATTTGTCTTCAAGCATGTTCCATATTTCTTTAGCAGTCATGCAAGAAGATATGCAATTAAACTCATTCCTATCTAGTGCACAATATAGTAGGTTCATGGCTTTTGAATTTTGTTGAGCCATTTTCTCATTATGACTAGTGTTTGTGTGTGTTCCATTGACTATAATGCTCCATAAACTATAATCAACTGATTGTATAAAAATGCGCATGCGTATTTTCCAATGTGTATAGTTTATGCCATTAAATAGTGGAGGTGTATCAATTGATTGTCCTTCTCCTAGAAAACTATCTATTTGAGTTGTCATGATCTTTGGCTCTAGTCGGTTAAGACTACAAATAATATTTGAGCACCTGCTCTGATACCACTTGTTGCCCAGTAGATACAAGCAAAGAGGGGGGGTGAATTGGGTCTTTTAAAACTTTTATGCTACTTCTAAAACTTTTTGATTAACTATGCTAAGTTGTATAGATGCACAGTGAAAGTTAAACTTAGTAAGGGTATGATGTATAAACTTCGACTTGATTAAATATGCTTGCAACTAAAGGATGTGCAGATAAGAATTAAGCAAGCAATTTATCTAAGTAAGTAAGTGTGTTAGTAAGACTATAACAAGAGGCATTACAAACACAAAGGACATATAGTGGATCGGTGCACCCCAGCACCTACATCCACTCCCCAAGACCTCTTGGAAATTTTACTATAATCCTACAGATTACAGCCGGTTGTTTTACAAGCTCACAACCCAACTTGTTGTTTTACGAGCGCACAACGAACTCGGTCGGTTTTCCCAGGCTCACCGACTAGAACCAACCCCGATTGTTTTTCCGGGCTCACAATCAAACCCTTACACGTTGGTTTTACCCTCGGCTCGCCAACAAACCTAAACCCCGTTGGTTTTCCCTTTGGCTCACCAACAAACCTTAAACTCCGTTGGTTTTCCCTTTGGCTCACCAACAAACCTTAACCCCTTGATTCAATCCTTTGATTGAATCAAGTTACAAGATATTAAAAATAAAGTTTAAAACAAATCAAAGCTTCTTAAACAAGCAAATATAACAATATAAACAAATAGAGTAAAGAGAAGCCCTCAAACAAGTTTTGAAGATGAAGGAGCTCGGCTTCTTCTTTACTTGACCCTCTTCTGATTTGGCACGAGGTAGAGGATCACTGAGGCAGCACACGGATGGAGAGGAAGCTTTGGGATTCTCTTGGATGCTCTTCTTCTCTCTATTTCGCTTTGGATGGCCCTTTTGTGCTTATGGGAGATTTCCTTTGTAATCTCTTTTAGATCTCTTTCCTAGATGATCTCTCCCGCTTCCATAACTTCTCCCCTAGCTCTCTTCTTGTTTTTATAGCTTTAGATAACGTGGAAACAAGAATATAGCCATTAGAGACAAAAATAGAGCCGTTGGACACAGTCTGCACTTCCTGACAATATTACCGTTGGGATCGGAGTCGACTCACGCGATCAGGAGTCGGCTCGCCTGTTGCAGGAGTCGGCTCGTGTTTTACGGGAGACGACTCGGCCACTGTTCCAAATTTGAATTAATGTGCTTGCCTCGACTGGGAGTCGACTCGACTTAACCCGGAGTCGACTCGCCAACTTCTGGAGCTGACTTGGCAATTCTGGAGTCGGCTCTTCCACTGAAGTCCGTGGATCCAATTTTGAATTTTGTCCACTCGAGTCGACTCGACTGTCCTGGGAGTCGACTCGAATCTCAGAGCCCGAACTCCCGATCCTCTGTCTTTTGGCTCGTCCAGTCTTGGAGTCGACTCGAACTTCCTCGGAGTCGACTCGGCTCTCAGTTTGCGAAACACAGCCTTCTGCCATCTTGGTGTAGCGCTGCCTTGGAGTCGACTCGAGCTGTCTGGGAGTCGACTCGAATCTCAGAGGCAGTAACTTGGTTTTCTGTCTGTTGATGGTCGCGGAGTCTCGGAGTCGACTCGTGCAATGCAGGAGTCGACTCGAATCTCAGAGTCCCAAAAGTTCTACTTTCAGGGTTCACTGATCACTAAGTGAATGCCTTCGAGTCTCACAATCCACTAGTGACACCTAGCAGCATGTGGTGGCAACCCAGCAAAGTGGAATGTCTGAACCTCTAGGTACAGTTAGCGCATGATACAGTTCCTCTATCATGGATCCCGACGTGATGGAGGTTATGGATACCTCGTCAAATTCCATCGTCTATCATATGTCAGATTTATTCGACTTCTAGTTCGAGATATGGAAAACTCTTTTTCTAAAATATCTGGTCAAAAATTTATTGAACTCAGTCTCATAAATCACATAGGATCACTCCTAATCTATCAAGGTCGATAGATCCCATCTAGATGCAACTCTATTCTAAAATGAACCTACTGTAGCCAATCCGCACTACAAGGACCTGATTGGCTAGGGCCCAAGTTCACATGCTCGTCAAACTACAGCAACCTCACAGTGAATAGCTGAGGCATCGCAGGTCAAAGGACCAGTCATACAACTGCAGCATAAGTAGTCACTAACAAGTAGATAGATATTCATGTGACTACTTTCTTTGGTCACGCTCAGTACTTTGTTCTCTAACAAGTATTCGCATAATCACTCCAGTGTCTCTACACTGTGGACTCGAGACTCGTCCATCTGACTAAGTGATCTATGCACTAATTTCAGTGGATCGATCACCGTCCCTCATGATGGGTTTTATCGATCAGGAGCATTTAGAAATTAATCCCTTATGACACATGCCTCAAATTCTCAACTCTTTGAGAATATGTGTCATCATCTATTAATTTCTTGGATGATTCATGGACACATAAAAACATGAATGAAAAACAAATTGCCCAAACTTATTTATTAATAAGAATCAAATTATAAATTTATGTTCCAGATTACAAATATGCATCAGCCACATTGGCTTCTAGAAAATACTTCTAACAATCTTCCACTTGCACAAAAGCCAATCAGACATATATCTCTGTCCCATCTTTTCAAGATGGACTTCCAACTTCCACTGACTTGGCTTCTTAGTGAATGGGTCCGCCACGTTATCAGTGGAGTCTACTCTCTGCACCTCTACATACTTCTTTTCAAGGTAGTCGCGGATTAGATGAAATCGTCACTCTATGTGCTTGGACTTCTGATAAGTGCTAAATAAGACATAAATTAGCCTCTTTTTCATAGCACTTATCATTATTTTAATTCACATATTTTGTAAATTTAACCATAAAAGATGTGTTACCTTCATCATTGCATTTTAATAAATTATTAAAGATAATTCGAGTTTGATTTGATTAATCGAGTCTAATGTGTGCAGGTCCAGTCCAATAGTTCCCAAGTCATCCACTGTGGTTTAGTTTCTCCCGCATCCAATTGAGTTCAACCTCTCAAGATTAGTTTCATCCTCTCCACGTTGCACTATTTGAACCCATATCATGACCGTAGATTAGCAATCATCCCATTTGTGATCAGCCATTCAAAACCCCACATCCAAACTAATCCAGTATTCTGTAATTCCTCTCACGTATCTTGATCACAGCTCCAAGTCCAACAAGCCTTTCGTGCTAGTCTTCCCCTGTTCCACAACATTCATCTACGAGTCATCTCCCTTGCTTCACACTCCCACCATCTCCTGTGTCCAACAAGTATAGACCGTCCACACAACTCCACGTTTCCACCCGGCTTCTTCCGCTAGATCCCAGCATCCCAAATTCATCTCGCATCCACGTCATCCTTCCCACGCTCACATCTAAACTTCCCCTCGCATCCGTGTCGTCTTCCCATCGTTTCTTCATCACAGATCCATGTTCGAGTTTCTTCCACATCGAGTTCATCCTTATCCCATCTTCCAACCAACTCCAATCCCAGAATCCCACGCTCCCAGTTCCTTCCATGTCCGAGTAATCTACGATCGATCTTCATCTCCCAGCCATTCACACATCATCCCACACGCCCATTGTTCTCCCACGAACCGAGCCATATCCAAGTTCATCTCAACCGCAAGCTATCCCAGCATTCAGCCGTATCCTTCTTCCAAACCAGATCCAGAGCCTGTCCCAGCCTCCCTCCGGATCGCGTTCATGATCTATCTTCATCCCACGACCGTATCAAATCCCCTACATCTCGGATTACAAGCTTATCCCCTGTTTCGGAACTAAGCTTCAAGTCCCAGCTGCCAGCCGCCCGCGTCTTGCATCACTCCCCTGTTCCGAGATCCATCTTTATCCAAGCAACCTCACACAACCCATCTCCCAACCGGATCCCCAACTTCTTCCCAGCACCCCAACTCTTCCGGATTTCTTCCCAGCTTGCAGCTTTATCCTCTGTTTCAGAACAGAGAATCAGCCATCCAGCCAAGATCTTCTCCGCATATTCCCACAGTTGCAGCTTGCCCCCAACCATTCCGTGAGATTTTCCCTAATGTCAGGATCACATCTCTCTTCCGCATCCAAAGATTTCTTTCTAGCTGAATTTCCATGCTTCCGCGATGCACCCCACGCGTTCCTCATCAACATCCTCATCCAAGATTAGCTTCCAGCTCCTTATCCCTTCGTAATCTTCCCTTCATCTTCACAGATTGCGTCTCAATCAAATCTGAGCAGAATCCCAGCTTCCTTCCGCGATTGCAGCAGCGTCACCTTGGATCCAGCTTTCATCTCTTCATGGATCGTTCTCCCATCCGGATCAGAGCAAGCAGCATATCTTCCGCATTCAAGGATCAAGAGATATTTGCTCTTATCCCGCAACCGTTCATCCTTATCTGCACTCGAAACAGGGGAGGAGAGAGGGCTGGTGAAGGCTATAAAAGGAGGAGGAGACGGATCCCATGGCATCTTCTCAGAAGCGGAATCCCACATAGTTCACCGGGAGAAGAAGAAGCTTGGGTTCACAGGCCGAATCCCATAGAGCCAAGAGAGAGAGACCTTTTAGGTATTTTGGAAATATTTCCTAAAGGAAGGAATAATGAAGAAAGAGATGGGAGCCCGCTGCTGTGCTGCTGCTGCCGTCCACCACTGCATGGAAGCCTAAGCTCTTCACTAGGGCTAGATTTTATATTCACGGATTTTTTGTATTTAATTTTATATTCTTGGAGTTGTATGAATCCTCTTACTCTTAAATGAATATTTTTTCTGCATCTCATATTTAATCTCTGTGACTTTAAATATGATGTTCGTACAATTGTTTTTTTTTATGATCACGGAGTAAGTATAAAGATCACCCATGCTTAGGAAAGATGCAGTGTCCTGCCACATTAGTTTAGGGAAGACATTTCATTCCAACTGAAGATGAATGTTCCTAAATTACTTTTGTGAGAATTTATTTGAATGCTTATTAGGCTTGTAGCCAATTTGCATGTTAATCCAAGAATAAATTAAAATACAAATAACCCTTGTTCCGATATTAGTGGTGAATTTCTTGCCCTAGGTTTCCTCAAACTGATATCATTTTAATTGCATTTCTTATCAAATTGCTTAGTTTAATAGTCTTCACAAATTCTCTTTTTCAAATATTTTTAAGAAAACAACTGTACCCCAATCCCTATGGATCGATACTCGTAATCACTATCCTACCAGATACGTGCTATTGCGTGGTCTTTAAAACTGACTATCAATTTTTGGCGCCGTTGCTGGGGATTGCTAGCATAGTTGTTTTTTTTATTAAATTTTTTTTTCAAAATATATATATCTAAAATAAAATAAAAATATTTTCTATTTTACTTATCTTTTTCTCTTACTAATTTTTGATTTTTCTCTTGGTATTATTTGATCAGAAATCGAAGAGAAAGTCTGGGACGATCAAAAAGGAAACCGCTAGAAAAGGAATGCTGTAGAGGTTTGCCTAAAAAAATAAAAAAAAAATTTGCTGGAGAAATTCCCTTTGGTAACTTCTAAACCTTTCTTATTTAAATTGATCCCAATTAGCTTAAAATTTTGTGGTGATTGTTTGATTTTAATTTCAGCAAAAGTGTGAATGCATGCTTGATACACATACACCAATTAATCCGCACATAGTAAGGGCAATCACCCCAACAAGATAAGAACTAGATTTCATCACCAGATTCTTGTCCAAATTAGGTGAATCAATTCTCATATAGCTATCACTTTAATTAAAATCAATTAGACATTGGCCCCTAGGGACATTCGAGCTCAATAGGATGAAGATCACCGAAAGTTGCACCAATTTCGCTCTGTGGCTCAGTTGAAGTCTAGGCAAGCTTTGTCCCTATAAGGGAGACAGTTCATCTGTTCGAGGCAAGTGGTTTTTAAGTGGGACCTTGCGAACGCATCGTGACCCCTCCACTTACCTGGGAGCTTACCTGGTCAACTCAGTCATTAGACCGGATTGGAGGCTTAGGTGCTCTCTTTAAACCAGTTAGGAGCTGTCTAGTGCTTTTAGGATAAACACAAGGATTTGATGTGTTTTTCCTTTAGTGCATGCTTGACTGTACTTGACTGATCCAACAAGCTTTAGTGTATGCTAGGGTGTCATTCCAGATCTTCTGAATTAGTACCTTTTGATTCTGAAATAGAGCGTTCTATTAGGGCTCTTCGAGCCGAAATCCGCACCTATAGAACCATATGATCTTCTCGACCTGTCGAGATGGCTGAAGAACAACCCAAACTCCTGAGGGAGTACTTTACTTCCACCATTTACACTTCCCCATCTTGCATTCAATTACCTGAGGTAGCAGCTGTACAATATGAAATAAAGCCTAGTGTGATCCAAATGCTCCCATCTTTTTATGGGCTCACCAATGAAGACCCATATAAACACCTAGATGAATTTCTTGAAATCTGCACCACTGTCAAGATTCAGAACTTCACTGATGATGCTCTGAAACTTAGATTATTCCCCTTCTCCCTTAAAGACAGAGCCAAGCAATGGCTGAATTCTTTAGAAGCCATTTCGATTTGTTCCTGGGATCAAATGCAACAAGAATTTCTTAAAAAATACTTTCCTATAGGAAGAACGAACCAGTTTAGATGTGCCATCACAAGCTTCTCCCAAACTGAGGGAGAAGAATTTTATAAAACCTGGGAGAGATTTCGGGACCTAATCCGAAAATGCCCGCATCATCAAATACCCAAGTGGCAATAAGTGCAATGCTTTTATGATGGGTTGCCTGAACGAAACCGTCAGATGATTGATGCTTCTTGTGGAAAAACTTTCATGCTTAAAAATGAGCATGAAGCATGGAAATTATTTGAAAATCTCAATGAAAACTGAAGGAAAAAATCTTCCGAGTTGTCCGATAAAATCGAACGCCAAGCATGAAAAATCAGTTTTAAAATTTTTATTTATTTTATTTATAACAATTATAAATATTTAATTTAACTTTTATGTAAAATTACCTCAAGCCCGCAGCGGAAGTTGGTCGAGGAAATCTGGATCTGGATCCGGATCTAGATCCTTGAAGGTAGCTCTGCGAGGCCTGGATCTGCAAGCCCTCTACTTTGCACGCACGTCAAACTTCGCAAGAAGGTTGGATGATGTCTTTACTCGTACAAAACAATCTTTTGCAAAAAGGACCCTTGGAAGAAAAGAAATCCAGAAAAAGGACCTTTCCTTTTCTCTTTCTTTCTTTCTTCTCTTTCTTTCTTTCTTCGGTTTCTTTTCTCCCGTTTCTTCACAGCACGCCTGGGCCACAGATGCCCGTCTCTTGATCATGATCACAGAGGGAATGGAAGGGAGGAGAGGACACCGGATCTGGGCCGAACTCCAAACCACCAGAGAGAAAGGACTCCTTCCTCTCTCTTCTTCTTCTTCTTCACAGAATCAAATCTCCTTCTCTGTCTGACAATTTCTTCTCAAGAAAATTCTCTTCCTCTCTCTTCTTCAAGAGGATACGGTGGCCTACAAGTAGGCCAATGCTGAGAGGAGTTAAGAGGCATTATTGGCCAAGCATTAAAGAATTCATTCATGATGAATTTCATAACGTTTGTTTCAAAACAAACAGTGGAAAAAAAAAAAACTAGTGAATCCATGAAAACGTGCCAGATTTTGAAAATCTAAATGAACCAGAATGTAGCCGGTTCAAAACCGAACATTCCGGTCCAGATAGCAAGCCGAACGGAGTCCGGATGGTGGCACGGCGTGGCGTTGAACCAAGGACGGAGAAGACTCTGTTTTTGCTTCCCAGGTGTTTCTTTTCCATCGCGGCTCACAAGCATCTCTTAAGGGTCCATGAGCTTAAGGGTCCATGGGTCCACAGGAGTTTAAAACAAGTCAGCCGTTCACCATTCAAATGGGATTAGCCAAATAGGAAATGGGTTAGCCCATTTTGTAATAAAGCAAGCCTATTTGGTTCTAAACCAAATTGACAGCCTATTTGAATGATTTTTGACCCGAAAAAATTCCACATGAGTCCGACTCATGGGGGATTCAATTGGGTCCAGTTTCGGCTCGATCCAAGTCCGACTTAGATCAGAATAAATACGAAATTAAATTCCAATTAAATCGTGATCGAGCCCAATTGCACTAATTTAGACTCAATCAAATCCAATCTCAACAATTGAGTCCTGATCAAGTTCAATTACATTAATTGAAACTTTATTGACCCGAAATACAGACTTAATTAGTTGTTCATCCATGAAATTTAGCATGTACCTCATGTTCAGTGCTAGCTGAACATAGACAGAACCAAATTCCAAATGACCCACAATTTAATTCTTAATTAAATTGGGTCAAGACCTTCCTACTTAGTTTGACTAATGTGCGTGACTCCGATAGGTTCGAACACTAAGCCGGTAGTACATGGACTACTCCATGCACTAATCGAGGTGACCATCTAGCAATGATACCCGACGTCCGGATAGGTCGAATATGCAAAGCAACATTCAAGAACCTAGACATATGGTTGTTGCATAATTCATCCCTATGACCATCGATGCTCAAGATGATTTCAGAGTGGACTGTCGACCTCTGGGTCCGGTCATCCATAGTGTATTTCAAATAATCAAATCAAGTAACCTATCACTTGGTTTACCCTGGCCAAGGTTTTATTGAATTGAAATACAGCGAGATATCAAATCCTATAATCTGGAGCGGTCAATCCCATCTTGACTCATACACAGATTTTGCGAGTACTTGACTGCACCCAGCATCCTTCTGATCCCTGAATTAGAAATTCAGGTCATCCTGTGCCTAAGTACAGTGAGCTGCTTGCAAGTCATCGTGACAGTCTCAGGTCTAAGGGGTACTTATGTCCATACGCTTTGCAAGCTAACTCCCGATAGTGGAGTGCTACGCAGGTGAGTCACTGTTCAGTGACGATGTACTCCTACACCTCACCTGTATGCCATACAGTGTCTCTACACTCCTTGGTTTAAGAGGACAACCAACTAAATGGTACACAATGGCCTATACTTGACATAGCTATCGTCCAATTGACAGCTCGTCATTTGGTCGTGAACTGGTTTAAGGACTAAATGATAAAACCTCTTTTATCCACTAAATTAGTCCTAAGGACTTCATCACAATACACAGGAGTTTAATTTGAAGATGTAACACTTGTGATGAATAGAAAATTGCTAGAATAAATTTTTATTCATTTTAATAAAACATATACATAATCCAATTTCTTACAATTAAAAAATTGGCTTTGGGATATAATTCCCAACAACTCCCACTTGGACTAAAGTCAATTTGTACAATATCTTATACCCATCTTTGATTTGTGATAATCGAACTCCTTTACAGAAAGGGCTTTAGTGAATGGGTCAGCTAGGTTCTCCTTTCCATCGATCTTCTGAAGATTGACGTCACCTCGCTCCACGATCTCTCGTACAAGGTGGTAACGACGCAGAATATGCTTAGTTCTATGGTGAGACTTTGGCTCCTTTGCTTGTGCAATGACTCCAGTATTGTCACAATACAAAAGAACTAGACCGTTGATTGAGGGAGCAACACCAAGTTGATTTACAAACTTCTTGATCCAAACAGCTTCCTTTGCCGCATCTGATGCAGCAACATACTCTGCTTCGCATACGGAATCGGCTACTGAATGCTGCTTGAAACTTTTCCAGCAGACTGCTCATCCATTCAGGGTAAACACAAATCCTGACATACTCTTACTGTCATCATCGTCTGACTGAAAACTAGAGTCTGTAAACCCCACAAGTTTTAAGTCAGACTCTCCATAGATTAACCATTGGTCCTTAGTATTTCTCAAATACTTAAGGATGGTTTTCACCACCTTCCAATGGTTCTCACCCGGATCAGACTGATACCTACTCGCTACTGCTAGGAGTAAGCAACATCCGGTCTTGTACATGTCATGGCGTACATGATAGAACCTACTGCAGAAGCATATGGAATTCTAGTCATACGCTCTCTCTCCTCGAAAGTTGTCGGACAATCTTTCTTAAAGAGAGAAATTTCTTGGCCTATCGGAAGATAGCCCTTCTTGGAATTCTCCATGTTGAACCGCTTCAACATAGTGTCGATGTACGTGGATTGGGATAATCCAAGCAACCTCTTAGATCTATTTCTATAGATTTTCATCCCTAGGATGTAGGATGCTTCTCCCAGATCCTTCATGGAGAACTGTGATGACAGCCAGAGTTTCATATTTTGTAATGCAGGGATGTCATTCCCAATTAGGAGAATGTCATCCACATACAAGACAAGGAATGTGATCACTAAACCGTTAGCCCACTTGTAAACACAAGGTTCTTCTTCGTTCTTAACGAAGCCATACGTTTTGATAGTTTTATCAAAATGTATGTTCCAACTTCGAGAAGCTTGCTTAAGTCCATAAATGAACTTTTGTAGCTTGCATACTTTGGACTCGTCTGGTTGTATTATATACACCTCTTCTTCCAGCTCTCCATTTAGAAAAGCTGTTTTCACATCCATTTGCCAGATTTTATAATCCATATATGCTGCTATAGCAAGCATGATCCAAATAGATTTTAGCATTGCCACAGGGAAAAAAGTCTCGTCATAGTCGATACCATAATGTTGACGATACCCCTTGGCAACCAAACGGGCTTTATAGGTCTCCACCTTTCCATCTGCGCCTCTCTTTCTTTTGAAGATCCATTTGCACCCTATGGGTTTAATCCCTTCGGGTGGATCAACTAGTGTCCATACACTATTGATTTCCATGGATTTCATTTCGGATCTCATGGCGTTAAGCCATAACTCAGAGTCGGACCTCTGTATAGCATCCATATAGGTGATCGGATCCTCATTGTTCTCATCGAGCTTAATGGGATCTGCGTCTTGGACCAAGAAACCGTAGTATCTGTCCATTTGACGTGGTACTCTACCTGATCGCCTTAATGGTGCTTCTACATTGGGCTCCGGATTTGATCTAATTGAATTCGGTTCTGTGGGTTCAGTAGATTGTGTTAAATCTTCCACTTGCTGAACTTCACTAAGTTCAAATTTAGAGGCAACAATTCCTTCACTAGGGAATTCCCTTTCCAAAAAGGTTGCCTCAAGTCCTACGAACACCTTTTTGTTCATTAGAAAGATAGAAGTAATAACCCCTAGTTTCCCTGGGGTACCCTACAAAATAACACTTATCGGACCTAGGACCAAGTTTGTCAGTTTGAGAACGTTTAACATAAGCCGGACATCCCCAAACCCTAAGGTATGAAAGTGTCGGCTTACGCCCAGTCCATATCTCATATGGAGTCTTCTCAACAGACTTACTTGGAACCTTATTTAGTATTATACACGCAGACTCTAAAGCATAACCCCAAAAAGATATAGGCAGACTAGTAAACCCCATTATGGATCGAACCATGTCTAACAGAGTTCGATTCCTCCTTTCGGATACACCATTGTGCTGAGGTGTTCCTGGAGGGGTCCATTGTGAGAGAATCCCATTCTCCTTTAGATAAGTCAAAAAATCACCGAAAAGGTATTCACCTCCTCGGTCTGACCGAAGGATCTTAATACTCTTTTCAGTCTGTTTTTCTACTTCATTACGAAATTGTTTGAACATTTCAAATAATTCTGACTTATGCTTCATCAGATAGACATACCCATACCTGGATAGATCATCTGTGAAGGTTATGAAGTAGGCATAACCACCTTTGGCACTTACGTTCATAGGTCCACATACATCAGTATGTATGAGGCCAAGAACATCGCTGGCTCGTCACCCTTTCCAGAAAAAGGTGACTTGGTTATTTTACCTAGAAGACAGGATTCACAAGTTGGCAATGATTCACAATCATTGATTTCTAAAATGCCCTGTTGGGCTAATCTGTTTATCCTGTTTTTATTTATGTGACCTAGCCGGCAATGCCACAAATAGGCTTCATTGATATTATCTAACTTAGGGCGTTTATTAGAAGTGTACATTACATTCACAGGCAGTGATAGAGTATAAATGTCATGTGTCAATTGTCCACGAAAAATTTTAATACCATTCAGAATGATATCACAAAATTTTTTTTTTTATTGATAAACAATAACCATTTTTGGCCAAAAGGCCTACAGAGATGACATTCATCAAAAATGCTGGACAATAATGACAATCATCTAATATGACTACTCTAGATTCAAAAACAAGCTTAATGACTCCTAAAGCTAAGACTGGAACAGATCTTCCATCTCCAACGTTCAGGAATCTTTCGCCATTCTTGAATCTTCTACTAACTTGAAATCTCTTCAATGAATTGCAAATATTAATTGGACTTCCGGTATCCAATACCCAAGTGGTAGAATAATAAATTGAAAAATTACAAGGTGTTATCATATAATTACCTTGTGCAGCAACTGTTTGCTGCTTTTTCTTCTTAGGCCTGTTTGGATCAAGGGACGCTATGTAAGCCGGACAGTTCCACTTCCAATGATCCATCTTCTTACAGAAGAAGCACTCTGCATTGCTCTTATCGGCTTTACGCTTCTTAGTCTGGCTGGGCTTAGAGACCCCAGCACGAGCTTTCTGCACCTTCTTCTTCTTTCCTTTCTTAAAGGAAGAAAGTCCTGCAGAAGTCCCACCTACCATATTCACCGACTCCTTTTTGAGTTGGTGATCCTTCTCATAGGTCTGCAGTAAACCTAGCAAACCATGATAGGATACTTCAGGTTTAGTCATTCTATAATGACTAAGGAAGGTCAGGTAGGACTTGGGAAGTGAGTTCAAAATGGCGTCCTTGCCCAATTGCTCGTACAAAGGAAAGCCAAGTTTACTTAGGCGATCGATTTGTTCGACCATGTACAATACATGATCGGTGACCGACGCCCCTTCCCTCATGCGGGCATTGAATAGAGCGCAGGAGGTCTTATGTCGTTCAACATCATCAGGTGTGCCGAAAGACTCCTTCAACATTTGAAGGAATTCCACAGGCTGCGCTTCCTCGAATTTACGACTAAACTCGTCATTCATCGAAGCCCTCATGATGCAACGCACTGTAGTGCGATCGTTGAGCCACTTCTGATAAGCGTCTCTGATTGCACGTGGTGCATTGGCTGCAGGTTCCTCAGGTGCAGGATCCGATATCACATACAGGATCCGCTCATGCTCTAATACTATTTTCATCTTTCGATACCAGCTATCGAAGTTAGGTCCATTAAGCTTATCATTGTCTAATAGTGTTCGGAGGGACAATGAGTTAGCCATATTTGAAAAATAAAAGAAAAACCCAACTAATGAGTATATGATTTATTTAATCATAAAGACTTGGACTTTAGTCTAAAGTTTTCTCCCACTATTTTAATCGAATTTCTACCTTTAATTCGACGAATTACTTTAATTCCCTAGTGGGTACTAGAATCCGCATAGACTGCATACGGGCCCGAGGAAGGCTCGGCCAACCCATGTGCATCTAAGGGTAGGTACATTACCAGTTATTTCTCTAAACAATTTCTAGCAATCAATTTTGCCCGAAGTGGTAATCAGTAGGCGGAGGCCTCCCCTGAAAATCCTGGTTAGGTCCAACCATTAATGAACTAACTCGATGACACTACCTAATGTATGATCAGGCCCGAGGAAGGCTCGGCCAACCTAATCACAATTAGATAGCTCAAAAAGCTATCATATAATGAAGGATAATTCCAGTATTCAGAGGAACACCAGACGGAAGCGTCCTGCATGTTCAACTGTAATATTGGACCCATTATCATTCACTTTAATGGGAGGCTATGATCTAGTTATCTATATAACTTTATCATTTTAAGGACCTAATAATTTAGAGGATTTTAAATGATATGTAACACTGACCGATAATTCTAAATTCTCCCACTGATTTCACCAAGTCATACAGAGGACTAGCTCTTATTGGTCTCTTAGACACCTAAATCAGTCACACTGATTTTCCTTAATGGCATGGGTGAGTGCCAAGTCTCAAGGTACCTTAATCAAAACTTGATCGACCAAATTGGCCAGGTAAGAGAGATCATGGGAGGGTTACGCCATTAACCTCTTTCCTAGACACCAACTATGTTGGCCAGGTAAGAGGTAGCCCCAATTAAAAACCATGATCAAATGCCGACTTACCTTAGACACCAATTAGTTTATCAAGTTGATTTAGGTTATCCTTGGGAACTTGGGCTCGACCACTGAGCCACAATCAGATCCAATTGAAATGTTTGGATATGATAAACTACAACTATTGAGTTTGATTATTTTATAAACCTTGATTTAGTCTAGTTCAACTATTGATTAGATTAAACCATGTTTCTTAAGTTAGTCCATTTCAATTTGATTTCATGATTAGGTCTAACCTAGTCAACTAATCTGATTGTGCTAACCCATGCCCCAAAACCCATGTTCAAATTTAAATTTTAATTTTAAATTCAACATTTAATTCTTAGTTAAATGTATTATGATCATGGATTCAAGGTGTCAATTTATTCCAAATATAAACAATTTATATTTAAATTTTGTGGTCATAATAAATTTAAAACTGAAATTTCATAAACATCAATTATGCATAATTTTATAAAAATAAACTATTTATTTTATGATACAAATTAATCTCAATTTTGTGCTAGGACAACCTTTTCACTATAAGGGGTTAACCTTATAGCAGGACAACCTTATAATTCCGCACAAGATTGATATTTTATCAATAAATCTAGATCTAAACTAAATTTAAAAATTAAATCATGCATAATTCTAGATATTATAGGCCAATTCCATCAGCCAACCTGGCTCTGATACCAGTTGAAGGGAAAATCTCCCGAGTTGTCCGATAAAATCGAACGCCAGGCATGAAAAATCAGTTTTAAAATTTTTATTTATTTTATTTATGACAATTATAAATATTTAATTTAACTTTTATGTAAAATTACCTCAAGCCCGCAGCGAAAGTTGGTCGAGGTAATCTGCATCTGGATCCGGATCTAGATCCCTGAAGGTAGCTCTGCGAGGCCTGGATCTACAAGCCCTCTACTTCGCACGCACGTCAAACTTCGCAAGAAGGTTGGATGATGTATTTACTCGTGCAAAACAATCTTTTGCAAAAAGGACCCTTGGAAGAAAAGAAATCCAGAAAAAGGACCTTCCCTTTTCTCTTTCTTTCTCTCTTCTCTTTCTTTCTTTCTTTCTTTCTTCGGTTTCTTTTCTCCCGTTTCTTCACAGCACGCTTGGGCCACAGACGCCCGTCTCTTGATCCTGATCACAGAGGGAATGGAAGGAAGGAGAGGACACCGGATCTGGGCCGAACTCCAAACCACCAGAGAGAAAGGACTCCTTCCTCTCTCTTCTTCTTCTTCTTCTTCACAGAATCAAATCTCCTTCTCTGTCTGACAATTTCTTCTCAAGAAAATTCTCTTCCTCTCTCTTCTTCAAGAGGATACGGTGGCATACAAATAGGCCAACGCTGAGAGGAGTTAAGAGGCGTTATTAGCCAAGCATTAAAGAATTCATTCATGATGAATTTCATAACGTTTGTTTCAAAACAAACGGTGGAAAAAAAACTAGTGAATCCATGAAAACATGCCAGATTTCGAAAATCTAAATGAACCGAAATGTAACCGGTTCAAAACCAAACATTCCGGTCCAGACGGCAAGCCGAACGGAGTCCGAATGGTGGCACAGTGTGGCGTTGAACCAAGGACGGAGAAGACTCTGTTTTTGCTTGCCAGGCGTTTCTTTTCCATCGCGGCTCACAAGCATCTCTTAAGGGTCCATGAGCTTAAGGGTCCATGGGTCCACGGGAGTTTAAAACAAGTCAGCTGTTCACCATTCAAATGGGATTAGCCAAATAGGAAATAGGTTAGCCCATTTTGTAATAAAGCAAGCCTATTTGGTTCTAAACCAAATTGACAGCCCATTTGAATGATTTTTGACCCGGAAAAATTCCACATGAGTCCGACTCATGGGGGATTCAATTGGGTCCAGTTTCGGCTCGATCCAAGTCCAACTTAGATCAGAACAAATACGAAATTAAATCCCAATTAAATCGTGATCGAGCCCAATTGAACTAATTTAGACTCAATCAAATTCAATCTCAACAATTGAGTCCTGATCAAGTTTAATTACATTAATTGAAACTTGATTGACCCGAAATACAGACTTAATTAGTTGTTCATCCATGAAATTTAGCATGTACCTCATGTTCAGTGCTAGCTGAACATAGACGGAACCAAATTCCAAATGACCCACAATTTAATTCTTAATTAAATTGGGTCAAGACCTTCCTACTTAGTTTGACTAATGTGCGTGACTCCGATAGGTTCGAACACTAAGCCGGTAGTACATGGACTACTCCATGCACTAATCGAGGTGACCATCTAGCAATGATACCCGACGTCCGGATAGGTTGAATATGCAAAGCAACATTCAAGAATCTAGACGTATGGTTGTTGCATAATTCATCCCTATGACCATCGATGCTCAAGATGACCTCAAAGTGGACTGTCGACCTTCGGGTCCGGTCATCCATAGTGTATTTCAAATAATCAAATCAAGTGACCTATCACTTGGTTTACCCTGGCCAAGGTTTTATTGAATTGAAATACAGCGAGACATCAAATCCTATAATCTGGAGCGGTCAATCCTAACTTGACTCATACACAGATTTTGCGAGTACTTGACTGCACCCAGCATCCTTCTGATCCCTGAATTAGAAGTTCAGGCCATCCAGTGCCTAAGTACAGTGAGTTGCTTGCAAGTCACCGTGACAGTCTCAGGTCTAAGGGGTACTTATGCCCATACGCTTTGCAAGCTAACTCCCGACAGTGGAGTGCTACGCAGGTGAGTCACTGTTCAGTGACGATGTACTCCTACACCTCACCTGTATGCCATACAGTATCTCTACACTCCTTGGTTTAAGAGGACAACCAACTAAATGGCACACAACGACCTATACTTGACAGAGCTATCGTCCAATTGATAGCTCATCATTTGGTCGCGAACTGGTTTAAGGACTAAATGATAAAACCTCTTTTATCCACTAAATTAGTTCTAAGGATTTCATCACAATACACAGGAGTTCAATTTGAAGATGTAACACTTATGATGAATAGAAAATTGCCAGAATAAATTTTTATTCATTTTAATAAAACATATACATAATCCAATTTCTTACAATTAAAAAATTGGCTTTGGGACATAATTCCCAACAAAAACACCCTCCACCATGCTTCCTATTCTCGTCAAGCACCTCCGAGTTCTCAAAGAAAAGGGACGATTTATGAAATAAGTCATTCTATGGACCTGTCTAGCAAGGTAGATGCATTGTCCCATAAGATTGACCAACTGATGATAGGAGGACATTTCATTAACTCTTCCCAAGCACAAGTGTGTGCTATCTGTTCTAGCCCATCCCACCCTATTCATGAGTGCCCCTCAGTACCCCAATTCCCCGAACTCGTACACGAACACATTAATGCTGCTCAAACATAGCCCAGACCGGGTAATGACCCATTTTTCAATACATACAATCCGGGATGGCGGAATCATCCAAACTTTTCTTGGAAGCAGCAAGCTTCGAATACTGCCCAACCCTACTTCCAAAATTTTTAAAACCCTCAGAATTTTCAAACCCCACAAAATATTCATCCCTACCATCCTTCGACTCAATTTCAACACACTCCTCCTCCACCCCATAGAAACACAGCCTTTGAGGAGAAAGTGTTGACCGTCCTTCAAGGTTTGGAAACCATTACACAATTGGTGCACTCTCACATGCAATCCATCGCCAAGCTAGAATCCTAAATGGGGCAACTAGCTAATGCATTAAACAAGCGAGAGGAAGGCAAGCTTCCAAGTCAACCAGTGAGTAATCCAAGGGGATAATATATGGCTCAAGAAAATCAACTAAATACAATTCATCATGAACAAGCCAATGCTTTGACCACCCTAAGGAGTGGACGTGTAGTAGTGTTAGAACCCGCCCATGCCGCAGAAAATTTTAAAAAAAATTTAGATGCAGCGGAAGAGGCATGCGCTGGATCAACCGTTCATCGTATGAACGTTGTTCAAAAACCGTTCGTAGTTAGATAAGGATTAAAAACTTTTAAAAATATTAGGAAGATCAGATCTTCACCTTGTGCGGGTAGATGATCACCGCAAATTGAAGTTCGTGGTTTAGGATGAAGGTTCGCTTGAAGCCGTTCACGTGTCCGGCCTCTACGGGTCTCCACACGAAGCAAAAACCGATCCTAGCTTCTTTATCTCCCCGGGGTGCTAGCTCCCTTGCAGAGACAACTTTAATGGCTGATCTCCTCTCTTTCTTTCAACTCTTGAATGTGCTTGAGAGGAGGAAGAAGAAGGAGGGATAGAGGAAGAGGAACGAAGCCCCTGCAGCCTTCTTTTTCTTTCCTGCGTTGGAACCAAGGAAGGAGGCCAAGAAGAGGTGCACGCCTCCTCTTCTTTTCCCTTTGCTGATGGCGGCTGAAAAACCCAAGAGAAAGAGGTGGCTCACGGCTGGAAGAGGAGGAAAAAGAATGCCCTAGGGGTTGGCCCTTTACCTCCTTATAAAGACACATGGAGCTCCTACATTTTAGGAGCTTCATGTTTTTCCTTTTGGAGCCATGAAGAGGGGCGCATGCCCCTCTTCTCTTCTCTTTGATTTTGGCCAAGGGAGGGGGTTCTCCTCATCACGCATGCCCTAGTTGATCCAATCAACTAGGGCGTGGGGTCTAATGTAAGGTGGTCTAGTCCTCTTCCAAAAAGGATTAGGTGCACCTATTTGCTTTCCCTTCAAATTCCAATCTAATTAGGATTTGATTGAACCATGACTCAATTGAATCCTTCAATCCTAATCAAATTAGAAGTCATCATAATTTATTAGATTAATAATTAATTAGGACTTAATTTTAGTCCTAATCCAATTAGGACTCTAATTTGAATCCGAGGTCCTAATCCAATTAGGACTTCTAGGAATCCTATTCTAAGTAGGAATCTAAATTTTATTCAAAATCCTAATTCAATTAGGATTGTAGGAATTCTGTTGCCCAGAGATGGTCACCCAAGAGGGGGGTGAATTGGGTGTTTTAAAACTTTTCGCCTAATTAAAAATAAAACACACAAATATATGCACTAAAGTAAAGAAGGAGGAATGAGAAAGGTCAATCGCAAACACAAGGTTTTATAGTGGTTCGGAGCTTCCACTGCTCCTACATCCACTCCCCAAATCACCTTTGAAAATTTCCACTATAATCCAAGATTACAGTACGGTAGTTTTGCGAGTTCACTACCTAACTCGTTGTTTTACACCGGGCTCACAACAAACCCTAACACCCCCAATTTCACTTAGGCTTGGGACGCCTTTCCCTTGTTCCAAGTCCCTTGACTGGAACAAGCACCACAATGAAAGAGTTTACACAGAAAAGAAAAGCTCTAGAAAAGCAAATATGGCAATGATGAACAATAGAACCCGGAAGAATCCTTTTGCCGTTGGAAGCGTGGGAAATGGTGATTCTTCCGATGTGGATCGCGTAGATTTGAGTGTGAGCTTTGAATGCACGAGCGGAAGAGAGTGGTTGAGCTTGAAATCACTTGGGAAGCTTGAAAGCACTTGATTTCTTCACTTGAATGCACTCACTCCCTTGAACTTCTCTCTCTTGCTTCTCTCTTAAATGATCTAGCTTTTGGGTTGGTGAAAAGTTGTTTTGAAGCACTTAAGAGCTCCCTTTTATAGCCCAAAAAGCAAATATAGCCGTTAGAGATAAAGTAAAAGAGATTTGAAATTCAAACCAAACCTGTAAAAGTTGTCAGTCGCGTCCCAGGCGTTCCGGGGACGTCTCCGCTTCAACCAGAGACGTCTCGGCTACAAGATTTTACTTTTTACATTGTCTGGGGTCGACTCGGCACTTTACGGGGACGACTCTGCTTGTTTGCACTTTTTGAATGGGGACGACTCCGCTGTCTCGGGGTCGACTCCGCTTCTTTATCTCCGAAAAACATGTCCTCTGGAATTCCCTGAGAGAGCCGACTCCGCTCTTTCAGGGGACGTCTCCGCTGCCTTATCACCGAAAAAATCATTCTCTGAAAAACCCTGAGAGAGCCGTCTCCGCTATCTTGGGGACGACTCGGGAAGTCTCCTTTTTACTTGTGGGGACGACTCTACTTGCGGTGGGGACGTCTCGCGCATATCTCTTGAAAACTGCCTTTCTGCCGCCACTGAGAGAGTCGACTCCGCTACTGAGAGAGTCGACTCCGCTATCGTGGGGACGACTCGGCAGGTGCCGGGGACGTCTCCAAGTGTGCCAGTTCTTCCTGTTTGTGCCAGAGACGTCTCTGAGACTATCAGGAGACGTCTCGGCTGTCCCTGAACTTTTTCTTTCATCTCAAAAAATTCTTCAATAAATTCATAAAAATTATGGGAACTTGCCTAGACATTTTTTAACAATATTCTTAATAAAACACATGAATTTCTCAATTAAATTGTTAAGATAAATGGAATTATACTCTAGTGTTTTGTATTCATCAAAATCCATTAGGGGGTCAACAATCTCCCCCTTTTTGATGATGACAAAATACTGAGTATATGCAAAATTCGAAATTTAAACGTATACACAGTATTTGCTCAGATGTACAGGTATAAAGATAATTGAAAGCTAAGTTCTTTTTGACTCCCCCTTTCTTTTCCAGAAGGGCAATTATCTTAAAGCCAATATTCTTCAATTTTATCTCTTCTAATTTAACTTTTAAGCATGAATTTTGTATTTTGCATTCCAATGTATCCATATTGGTTCTACTCCCCTTATCCATATTGGTTCTATGGTTCTACTCCCCCTTTTTGTCATCAACAATGAAGGGGACAAATTATCTGTAGGTGCTTAAAGCATACTTCCTAGTAAGATTCAGCATATTTCCATGAACGACTCAAGAATATTCAAGTTGTGCTCCCCCTGTCCAAGTCATTTCTATTAATGAATTCAGTCATTCATATCACTCCCCCTTTGTTTTGGAATTCATTTCAGACTCATCTTTTTGTTTAGTATAGTTATCACAAGATGTGCTCCCTCTATTTTATATGCATTGTTTCTTTGTATCAAATTTGAACACTCAAGGTATGTGATAAGATTTTTATGGCACATCACAAACTCACATACACAATCACATACACAGAGTTAGAAATGTACACAGGGTTTCAAAAGAGATTGTATGTCATTCATATGTCATTGTAAACCTTTGAAGTCAGTACATAGTCAAAAGAAGAAATCATTACAAGTATTGATTTCTAATACAAAAAGTGTTTCAAAATAGCCTAGGGTTTACAAAAAGAAGATTCCTAGATGTTTACAAAGCGTCCCTTATCGGCGACGTTGCTCATAAATCCTACAAGCTGCATCTATAAAAGCATTGATTGAATCCATTAGGGTCTTAAATTGATCTCCCTGTGACTTGTGGAAGGCTGCCACAAGTGCTTCAAATTCTTCAGTTGCCATTTCAATCCTCCCTCTAAGTTGGGCAACTAAAGTGCCCACATTGCCTCCTGGGCTTGTCAACTCTTTGAGGCTCTTGGAAATGGTCTTCAAGCTGTCCTTGAGCTCTATTGATCTGAATTTTTGGGAGGCATCCACACCAATTATTTCATGTGTTGTGGCTTCAATTTGACTTCTAATGTCCTTCAGCTCTTGTAGAAGCACTTCATGTGAAGCTCTGAAGGGGGCCAACTCTGTAGAGATCATGGATCTCATCTCCTCCCTCATTTGTTGGCAAATGGCAGATGCTAGGGTGCGCATCTGATCTTCTAAAAGAAAGGAGGGCCCGCTAACTGGAGGAGGTGGTGGCATGGATGTGGAAGGTCCAGCTGAGTTGGAGGGTATATCAGGGATATCCAAGTGGCTAGGTGCAGGAGAGTGATGGTCAGACTCATGATGTGGGTTCTCGGGCTCTAGGATTTGGGCTTTTCTCTTTGGTACCTTCACTCACGACCCATCTATCTTATGAAATTCCATTCTTCTCATTGTGCCCTCATTATAATAGTCGGTGTTTCTCAAGGGCTTTGCAGGTTCATTTGTTGGAATGGGAACTTTGAAGTGTTTGAAAACTAAGGTAAAGATCATGCCGTAGGGTAAACTAAACCTAGAATACCTATGACATAGGGTAATGTAGTTTAGCATAAGTCTAGGGAGGTTTAGGGGTATCCCTAGTAGGATATGGTGCATTATAACTAAATCTCGCTCCGAAACAAAATCGAAGCGACCGGTTTTGGGAAATAGGACCCGGTTGACAATACTTAAAAGAAGTCTCATCTCTGCATTTAGGTCCTGGGAATTGACAACATCAAGAGGGCCGCAGTCCTCTCTTCCTAAAAGTAGATTTAGGGCTGATTCCCTTTGGGAATGTGAGGTTGGAGCCTCACCGTCCTTAGGGATTTGTAAGACAGTGGATAGGACATCTTCATTGACTTCTACTAATGTCCCCCGGACATATGCAGTGTACCCTTGGTCCCCTAAGGCCATATTGCTAAAAAGTTCTCTAACTAGGCCGGGGTAGGTCGAGGTATTTAGGGTACAAAGGTGCTCCCACCCTTGGGCTCGGAGTCTCTCTCCAATAGAGAACCCCTCATGATCTAAAAATGAGAAATCTATGTACCTTCCGGTCGTGACTGTGCGATTTGCACAGGAAATAGTCGTGGTTGGCGGAGCAACCGGAGGAGACGGCGGGGAATGTTCTTCCCTCCGTTCCTCATCGTCGGCCGCTGCCCTAGGTCGCCTTCCACGGGTTGTCCTAGCTCTTTTGGGTGCCATGATTGGAAATCCTAAGAAAAAGTGGAGAAGGAGGCTAGGGTTTGTGATGGAGAACAAATGGAGGCTAGGGTTTTCGTTTTTGGTCGGGGATGAGAGAAGATAGCTCGGGTCGGCTCGAGCTGTTTCACTTATTTTAAAAACCCTAGTTCGGTCCCCGAGACGTCTCCGCGACTAAGGCGAGACGTCTCGCCTGGGGGGACGTCTCTGCGACTTGCCAGAGACGTCTCCGGCACTGAAAAATTTCAGACTGAATTTTATCTTTTCCCAAATTTTTATTAATCGCCCTAAACAACATGATTTCTTTTGATAAACACAGAGTGAATTTGTTTGTGATCCTCCCCATTAATAATACACCCTATAATAATTTGGTTATGATTTTTGAATTATTAATATTGAAATGAGGAATGTTTGACCAAATTTCGAATACCTATGATATAGGCTCTGAAAATATCTCTATGAAGAGTCCAAGGGAGGGTAACCATCCTCCGGAAAGTCAAACAGTTCGTCATTTAGCTTAGATGGATTCATGCTTTCACTTATATTGACCTTGAGATGGATTACTAGTTTGAGTAGCAAAGCAATGCAATACAAATTCAATTCATTTGCTAGGATCATACAAGCTTAAAGCATTCCTCAAGAAATTGAATCTATCTTTACAAAGGGGCTTTGTAAAGATATCAGCCAATTAATTTTCAGTACATACATATTCAATCATCACATCATTTTTCAGCACATGATCCCTAATAAAGTGATGCCTAATCTCTATATGCTTTGACTTAGAGTGTTGGACAGGATTTTTTGTTAAATTAATTGCACTTGTATTATCATATTTAATTGGTATATTATCCATTTTGATACCGAAATCTTCAAGTTGTTGCTTAATCCAAAAAACTTGGGCACAACAGCTTCCAGCTGCAATGTACTCAGCCTCAGCTGTGGACAAGGCAACTGAATTTTGTTTCTTGCTAAACCAAGAAACCAAATTGGCACCCAAGAATTGACATGTGCCACTTGTGCTTTTTCTGTCGAGTTTGCACCCGGCAAAATCAGCATCGGAATAAGCAATTAAATTTATGTCAGATTGTTTAGAATACCATAAGCCTACATTAGATGTCCCTACTAGATATCTAAAAATTCTCTTAACAGCTTGCAAGTGTGATTCCTTAGGACATGCTTGGTATCTAGCACACATACAAACACTGAATAATATATCTGGTCTACTAGCAGTAAGGTAAAGTAGAGAGCCTATCATACCTCTGTACAATTTGCAGTCTATACTTTTACCTTTTTCATCTTTGTCAAGCTTGCAACTTGAGCCCATGGGTGTGCTGATTTCCTTTGCATCCTTCATCTTGAATTTTTCCAACATTTCCTTAATGTATTTGGACTGACTGATGAAGATGCCCTCCTCTGATTGTTTTATTTGTAGCCCAAGGAAGAAGTTGAGCTCACCCATCATGCTCATTTCAAATTCTCCCTGCATAAGCTTGGCAAACTCTTGACAAAGACTATCATTAGTAGCACCAAAAATTATATCATCCACATAAATTTGTACAAGCAATAAGTCATCTCCTTTTCTTTTAATAAAGAGGGTTTTGTCTACATTTCCTCTCTTAAATTTGTTTTCAATTAGAAAATTACTTAATCTTTCATACCATGCCCTAGGGGCTTGCTTAAGGCCATACAATGCTTTATGCAATTTATACACATAATCTGGATGTAAGTGATTTTCAAAACCTGGAGGTTGTCCTACATAAACTTCCTCCATTATATAGCCGTTTAAAAATGCACTTTTTACATCCATTTGATAGAGTTTAAAATCCATGAAGCATGCATATGCCAAAAGTAATCTAATAGCTTCTAATCTAGCAACAGGAGCAAAAGTTTCATCAAAGTCTATTCCTTCCTCCTGATTATATCCTTTGGCCACTAGCCTAGCTTTGTTTCTTATTACTATCCCATCTTCATCTAGTTTATTTCTATATACCCATTTGGTGCCTATAATTGAAACATTAGGGGGTCTTTTCATTAGAGTCCAAACTTTATTTCTTTCAAATTGATTTAATTCCTCTTGCATAGCATTCATCCAATTATCATCTTTTTCAGCTTCTTCTAGTGATTTAGGCTCTATTTGTGAAACGAAAGCAAGATAATTACTAGTATTTCTTAGAGAGGATCTAGTTTTTATACCTTGTGAAGGATCACCAAGGATTAGATCCTTTGGATGACCATGTGCATACCTCCATTCCTTAGGAAGATCTTGAATTCTTGATGGAGGTTGATCTTCTTCACCTTGCTGATTTGTATCTTCTTTGATCTCATCCTCATGTTGTTTGTCTTGTATGGAGAATTCCTTCATTCGGTCTTCAAGTATACCTGCATCACCATCTTCTTCTTTTCTAGAAGAATCTCCATTAGCTTCATCAAAAACAACATGAATGGATTCTTCAACAACAAGAGTTCTCTTGTTGAAGACCCTGTATGCTCTACTAGATGAGGAATAACCTAAGAAGATCCCCTCATCTGATTTAGCACTAAATTTGCTTAGATTGTCCTTTCCATTATTTAAAACAAAGCATCGACAACCGAAAATATGAAAATAGCTTATATTTGGTTTCTTACCTTTTATTAACTCATAAGGTGTTTTCTTCAAGATGGATCTAACTAATGCACGGTTCAAAATGTGACATGCAGTATTTATTGCTTCAGCCCAGAAATATTTTGGTAGATCCGATTCGCACAACATGGTACGAGCCATATCTGCTAGTGTGCGATTCTTCCTCTCTACCACCCCATTTTGTTGGGGTGTTCTAGGTGCCGAGAAATTGTGATTGATACCATTTTCGTCACAAAACTTTTCAAAGTGCTGATTTTCAAACTCGGTACCATGATCACTCCTAATTGCTTTTAATTTAAGATTGAGTTCATTCGAAACTCTATTATGAAACTTGATAAAAGCGGGAAAGGACTCATCTTTATGTGCAAGAAATGAAACCCATGTAAAACGTGAAAAATCATCAATAATTACAAGACCAAATTTCTTACCCCCTAGACTAGCAGTTCTAGTGGGTCCAAACAAGTCCATGTGAATTAGTTCCAAGGGTTTTGTTGTTGAGACTATGTTCTTAGACTTGAAAGAATTTCTTGTTTGTTTCCCTAATTGACATGCAGCACAAATTTTATTCTTTTCAAAGTCTATTTTTGGTAGTCCTTTAACTAGATCCTTTGTAATTAATTTAGAGATTAAATCCATGCTAGCATGCCCTAACCTACGATGCCATAACCAACTAGTCTCATTGACTTTGGGATTCATGGCTACAAGACATTGGCCATCCTTCATGGTGAGATCATCAAGATCTACCATGTAAACATTTCCATGCCTATGTCCTGTGAGTATGATCTCATTATCAATTGGACTACTAATTATGCATAGTGATGATTCAAATGATACTTTAAATCCCTTGTCACAAAATTGACTTATACTTAATAAATTATATTTTAGTCCATTAACTAACAATACATTATCAATGAATGAGGAGGGTGATATGGAGATTTTACCAACACCAATGATTCGGCCTTTAGCATTGTCTCCAAATGTGACTACTCCTCCTTCTTTTGATTCCAAGGTGACGAAGAGACTCTTGTCACCGGTCATATGCCTTGAGCAGCCACTATCAAGATACCACATTCTCTTTTTATTTCCGGCTGCAAGGCATACCTGCAAAATGATCACGTGAAGCTCTTAGGTACCCAAGTTTTCTTGGGTCCTTCGTGGTTAGTGTAGTTGGTTCCCTTAGGCACCCATACTTTAGTTATGTTTTTAGCTTTCACAAATGTACTCTTGTTAGTTTGGATCTTTCTTTGAATACAAGAGTAGGCTTTATGTTCATTCTTTCCACAATGAAAGCATGTAGGTTTTTCAGTTTTTACATCTTTTGCTTTTACAAAGAAATTCTTTAGATACTTTTGTTGCTTGTTAGTTTTATATCCTAATCCGGCTTTATTAAAAACAGCTCTTTGATTTGAAAGAATAAGATTTAATTTTTCAGAGCTTTGTGTAAATTTTTCAACAATTGGTTTGTACTTATGTACCTCATTCTTAAGATTCAAATTTTCTTTGACTAGTTCTTCCTTATCCTTTTTAAGAGATTCAACATTTTGTGCAAGTGAGGTATTATTATCGAGTAGGGATTTTACTTTTAGATTTAATTCCTTAATTACTGTTTTTGCCTTTTCATTTTCAATGGTAAGTTTTGAATTTTTGATTTCTAGGTTAGTAGTGTTAATATTTTTAACGTTCTCCTTTTCAATTAATAGGTTTTCAATATCTTCCTTCAGTTTTTGATTGGAGGCTTTTAATTCTTTATTTTTTGCTCCTAACATACTACAATCACCCATAAGTTCTTGAAAAGCTTCATACAATTCTTCTAAAGTAAAATTTATGGTTGGGTTTTGACATACCTCGTCGTCTTCGAACGCCATGAAGCACAAATTGGCGGTCTCTTCCTTCTCTTCCTCGGAGGATGATGTGTCACTATCATCCCATGTTGCCTTCAATGCCTTCTTCTTCTTCTTTCCAAAATACTTCTTTTGTTGAGGACATTCGGAACGAATGTGTCCCGGTCTCTTGCAATCATAGCATATGATTGGGTCTCTTTCTTTTTCCTTTTCTTTTTCCCAATCATTTCTCCCTCCAAATTTCTTTCTTGGGAAGGGTTTCTTTCTTCTCATGAATTTCTTAAACTTCCTTACTATCAAACCCAAGTCCTCATCTTGGCTTTCTTCTTCACTCTCACTACTCTCTTCTTCACACACACTTGAGGTAGCCTTGAGTGCGATTGTCTTTTTCTTCGGCAACTCTTCTTCATGTTGCTTCATCGTGATCTCATGCGTCATCAATGACCCCAAAAGTTGTTCTAGCCCCAAGGTGTTGAGGTCTTTGGCTTCTACGATCGCCGTGACCTTTGCTTCCCATGCTTTTGGCAAAGACCTGAGAATTTTACTCACAAGTTTCGGGTTAGTGTAAGATTTACCCAAGCTCTTTAGACCATTAATAATATCGGTAAAGCGTGTAAACATGCATGTAATAGTTTCATTAGGTTCCATCTTAAACAATTCATATTTGTGAACTAGAATGTTCACTTTGGACTCTTTGACTTGATTTGTACCCTCGTGGGTAACTTCAAGCCTATCCCATATTTCCTTAGCGGAACTACATGTGGAGACTCTATTAAACTCATTTACATCTAAAGAACAAAATAATGAGTTCATGGCTCTCGAATTGAGTTGAGCCATCCTATCATCATTCTCATCCCAATCCTCCTCAGGTTTGGGAACTCGAATGGCATTAACCACGTGTGATGGTTCTTGTGGTCCCTTGACTATAACCCTCCACAAGGCATAGTCTTGTGCTTGAATGAAAATTCTCATTCTAGTCTTCCAATAGGTATAATTTGTCCCATTGAAGAGTGGAGGTCTATTGGTTGCTTGCCCCTCGGCAGGAACATTGTTAAAGGGTGTTGCCATCTAGATCTTTGGCTAAGACGGTTAGGTCTTTCAAGAAATACACAGAGCACCTGCTCTGATACCACTTGTTGCCCAGAGATGGACACCCAAGAGGGGGGTGAATTGGGTGTTTTAAAACTTTTCGCCTAATTAAAAATAAAACACACAAATATATGCACTAAAGTAAAGAAGGAGGAATGAGAAAGGTCAATCGCAAACACAAGATTTTATAGTGGTTCGGAGCTTCCACTGCTCCTACATCCACTCCCCAAATCACCTTTGGGAATTTTCACTATAATCCAAGATTACAGTACGGTAGTTTTGCGAGTTCACTACCTAACTCGTTGTTTTACACCGGGCTCACAACAAACCCTAACACCCCCAATTTCACTTAGGCTTGGGACGCCTTTCCCTTGTTCCAAGTCCCTTGACTGGAACAAGCACCACAATGAAAGAGTTTACACAGAAAAGAAAAGCTCTAGAAAAGCAAATATGGCAATGATGAACAATAGAACCCGGAAGAATCCTTTTGCCGTTGGAAGCGTGGGAAATGGTGATTCTTCCGATGTGGATCGCGTAGATTTGAGTGTGAGCTTTGAATGCACGAGCGGAAGAGAGTGGTTGAGCTTGAAATCACTTGGGAAGCTTGAAAGCACTTGATTTCTTCACTTGAATGCACTCACTCCCTTGAACTTCTCTCTCTTGCTTCTCTCTTAAATGATCTAGCTTTTGGGTTGGTGAAAAGTTGTTTTGAAGCACTTAAGAGCTCCCTTTTATAGCCCAAAAAGCAAATATAGCCGTTAGAGATAAAGTAAAAGAGATTTGAAATTCAAACCAAACCTGTAAAAGTTGTCAGTCGCGTCCCAGGCGTTCCGGGGACGTCTCCGCTTCAACCAGAGACGTCTCGGCTACAAGATTTTACTTTTTACATTGTCTGGGGTCGACTCGGCACTTTACGGGGACGACTCTGCTTGTTTGCACTTTTTGAATGGGGACGACTCCGCTGTCTCGGGGTCGACTCCGCTTTTTTATCTCCGAAAAACATGTCCTCTGGAATTCCCTGAGAGAGCCGACTCCGCTCTTTCAGGGGACGTCTCCGCTGCCTTATCACCGAAAAAATCATTCTCTGGAAAACCCTGAGAGAGCCGTCTCCGCTATCTTGGGGACGACTCGGGAAGTCTCCTTTTTACTTGTGGGGACGACTCTGCTTGCGGTGGGGACGTCTCGCGCATATCTCTTGAAAACTGCCTTTCTGCCGCCACTGAGAGAGTCGACTCCGCTACTGAGAGAGTCGACTCCGCTATCGTGGGGACGACTCGGCAGGTGCCGGGGACGTCTCCAAGTGTGCCAGTTCTTCCTGTTTGTGCCAGAGACGTCTCTGAGACTATCAGGAGACGTCTCGGCTGTCCCTGAACTTTTTCTTTCATCTCAAAAAATTCTTCAATAAATTCATAAAAAATATGGGAACTTGCCTAGACATTTCTTAACAATATTCTTAATAAAACACATGAATTTCTCAATTAAATTGTTAAGATAAATGGAATTTGTTACGGGGGAAATAAGCCGCCATGCCCCACGTGACCGGCACGCGCGCCCAGGAAGACTACGGCTGCCCTTTGATCCAGCAATCCGACCCCGAGTCGGATATCCTCGGCTCCGCAGCCCGACCCCGAGTCGGAGATCTCTTGATAACGACAGGCTATTCCCCAGAGGCACGCCGCGGCCTCCTGCTCCACTACTCCCTGCAACGGCTGTATCCGATGCTGCTCCACGATCTCCTGCATCAGCCGTACAAAGCGGAGCCCCACTATGCCCTGACGTGGCCGTACCCGGTGCTGCTCCACGACGCCCTGTAACGGCCATGTCAGTGGCCACACCATCGTGCCCCACGATAACGAACCCCCCTGAGAGACCCCCCAGCCAGGTATATATGCGGCTGGGGGGAGAAAGGGGGGAGGTGAGCAATATCTCCCAGAGCACTCTCTTACTTACGATTATCACCACTCCTCCTCCTCCAATCTCCTCTGACTTGACCGTCGGAGGGCCATCACCACCCTGGTGGTGGTGCAAGGCTTGTTTGCAGGTTTCTTGGCGGAAGGTGGAGCGCAACCAACACCAACCAAGACAACTCAGACGGAACCCCGTTCACACTGTAGTGCCAATCGTTCACGGTTTGGACCACCAGCAACAGAATTATACTCTAGTGTTTTGTATTCATCAAAATCCATTAGGGGGTCAACAAATTCTATTCTAAGTAGGACTCCCAGTCCTACTCCAAATAGGACTCCCAGTCCTAATCCAATTAGGACTCTAGGAATCCTACTACAAGTAGGATTTGTGTTTAAGTCCAATTAATCAATTTCCATTGTTCCTTCTTCTATTGATTATCAATCGAATTGATTACTCGTGATTCATAATCACTTTACAACCATCGGATCGGTCAATATCTCTAGTGTGTGTGACCCCATAGGTTCAATTCTGACTGGTAGTGAGATATATTGTGATCTTTATCACAATATCATTGAAAACTCCTTTTAATGGGTCGGAACGATTCCAACTCTACTCATTAGGGTTTATCGATCATCGAGACAATCCCTATGATCCCACCATCCACCAGTGATACCTAGCAGCATGTAGTAGCTACCCAGCAGAATAGAATGGTGAACCTCTAGGTGCATTTATTGTGTGATACAGTTCTTCTATCGTGGATCCCTACAGGGCGGAGGTCATGGACAACTTGTCAAACCCCATCGCCTGTCATATGTCAAAATTTATTCGACTTAAGCTCGAGAGTGAAAAACTCTTTCTCCACTGTACAATCTGCCCCGACCGAGGTCTTACGAACTCAGTCCTATAAATCACATAGGATCTCTTCTTATCTAACAAGGTCGATAGATTCCTTATAGGTGCATACCCTACTCCTACAATGAACTTACTGTAGCCAAACTACACTGCATGGACCCATATGGCTAGAGACCATGTATATGTGCAGTCAAACTACAATAACCTCACTGTGAGTAGCCGAAGCATCGCAGGTCAAAGGACCAGTCACACTACTGCAACATCAAGCAAGTCACTGACGAGTGGATAGACATCCAAGTGACTTCTTATCTTGGTCACGCTCAGTACCCTTGTTCTCTAACAAGCACCTGAACTATCACTTCAGTGTCCCTACACTATGGACTCGAGTCTCGTCCATCTGTAATGAAATTGATGTGTGCACTGATCTTATCGGATCGATCACTGTCCTCGTGATGATCCATCGATCAGGAGCATTTAGAAATTAATCACCAATGATACATAGCTCAAATTCTCAACTCTTAAGAATATGCATCATCATCTTATTAATTCCTTGAACGATTCATAGACACATAAACAATATGAATGAAAAAGATGCCTTTTATTTATTCAATAATAAATAGTCAAGTACAAAATTATATTCCAGAATTAATAATGTGTCAGCCTTATTGGCTTCTAGGGCATATATCTAACAATCTCCCACTTGCACTAAAACCAATCAGTCATATATCTAAGCCCCATCTTCTCAAGATGGGCTTCAGTCTTCTGCTGACTCAGTTGCTTAGTGAACGGGTCCGCCACATTATCCGCGGAGTCTACTCTCCGCACCTCAATATATTTCTTCTCAATATATTCGCGTATGTGGTGATAACGTCGCTCTATATGCTTCGACTTCTGATGAGACCTTGGTTTCTTAGCAAGAGCTATGGCGCCATTATTATCGCAGTAGAGTGTTATGGCATCTGATGTCATCACATCCAATTCTGCAATAAATTTCTTGTACCAGAAGCCTTCCTTAGCAGCTTCAGATGCGGCGATGTATTCAGCTTCCATAGGAGAGTCAGCAATGATCGGTTGTTTAGAACTCTTCCAATTCACTGTACCACCATTGCACAAGAACACATATCCGGACGTAGACTTTCTATCATCGATATCTGTCATGAAGTCTGAATCCGTGTATCCTTCTACCTTTAATTCTGATGCTCCTCCAAAGACCAAGAACAAATCTTTAGTTCTTCTTAAGTACTTAAGAATGTTCTTCACAGCAGTCCAGTGCTCCTCGCCTGGATTCGACTGATATCTGCTAGTGAGACTCGTAATATAGAACGGGGGTAATGAACATACCAACCCACGAGGGAAGTTGAGTGCTTCCTAATAGATAAAATGGATGATCTTGTAGAAGAAGCCCTTTCCTATATTTTGGAAGATGACCCTCTGAAAATATGCTTGACCCATTTTGACGTTGCTATAGAAAAGGCCACAGAAGCAGTCAACTCCTTGCCTGACAATCAGTTTCCCACAAAATTTTTTCCTTGGAGAACTCGACATGAACCCGGTATGATTTGATAAGGATGCGCTGCGTCTGGCTGAAGACGTTAAACTTAGCGCTTGTTGGGAGGCAACCCAATTTTCATATATCGTTTTTGCATTTTTCTTATTGCATTTTTCAATGTTTAACAGGATCCCTCATATTACTGATGCAACTACGGTAAAATGCTTCTATCCTCCATATGCATCATATTTTCGTCCAAAATAAAAATAATAAAAAAATATATAATATAATATTAAAAAATATTGAGGACAATGTCTGATCTAGGTTGGGGGGTATAGGATTCGAATTTTTGAAGAAAGTTTTCGTTTATCTCAAAAAAAAAAAACCTAATTTCTATGCTGAAATGATAAACACACAAAGTATATGTTGCCCAGATAGACAACCCAAGGAGGGGGGGGGGTGAATTGGGTTTTAAAATATTTAGATAATTAAAACGATGTGGTTGATTAATTAAAAACTATTGCAAGTTATTTAATTAATGCTAAGTGCTGTGAGTGATGTGAGGGGAAGAAGAAGAGAGACAATCCAATGCAAACACAGAGTTTTATAGTGGTTCGGAGCTACCCCTTGCTCCTACGTCCACTCCCCAAGTCTCTCTTGGGAATTCACTATAACCCCCTTGGATTACAGCCGGTTGTTTTGCAAGCTCACAACCAAACTTGTTGTTTTACGAGCTCACAACGAACTCGGTCGGTTTTCCCAGGCTCACCGACTAGAACCAACCCCGATTGTTTTCCCGGGCTCACAATCAAACCCTTACACACGTTGGTTTTTAACTTGGCTCACCAACCAACCTTAGTCCCCTTGATTCAATCCCCCGATTGAACCAAGTAAATACAAGTTATAGAAAGAAAGGAAAATAAGCTTCTCAAAAGCAGATGTAAAACAATATAATCAAAAGAGGAGTTTAGAAGCCCTCAAACGCTTTTAAGCTGAAGTAGAGGAATGGCTTCTTGAACTCCGGTCTCCTCTCAAATGTGTAGTCGACTTGAATGCTGGAGGAGAAGGCTTTAATTGCTGGGAAGATGTAGGTGGAACTGTAAATGCAGATCTTCCCTTTTTCGTTGAAGAGCACGTTGCAGAGCTTGAATCCTTGATTAGTTGGAGTGGAATGACTGTTCTCTGCCTTGCTACAGTCTTCTGTGGCTATTTAAGCCAACCCCCACGGAAACTAGCCGTTACACTGCTTTTTCTGCCCGTTCTGCACACTCTGCGCAGCCTGACAATATGACCGTTGGTGGGTTGGAGTCGACTCGCGCGATCAGGAGTCGACTCGGCTGTAGCGGGAGTCGACTCAAGCTTTTCCGGAGTCGACTCGGCAACTATTCCAAATTTGAATTAAAGTTGCCGTCACGACTGGGAGTCGACTCGTCTTGACCCGGAGTCGACTCGCCAACTTCTGGAGCTGACCTGGCAATTTTGGAGTCGGCTCATCCACTGAAGTCCGTGGATCCAATTTTGAATTTTGTCCACTCGAGTCGACTCGACTGTCCTTGGAGTCGACTCGAATCTCAGAGCCCGAACTCCCGATTCTCTGTCTTTTGGCTCATCCAGTCTTGGAGTCGACTCGAACTTCCTTGGAGTCGACTCGGCTCTCAGTTTCCGAAAGTTGGTCTTCTGCCTTTTGACGTGAAGCTTGTCTTGGAGTCGACTCGAGCTGTCTGGGAGTCGACTCGAATCTCAGACTCGAAAACTGCTCTCTGACTTTTCTTTGTGTACCTCTTGGAGTCGACTCTTTCTACCCTGGAGTCGACTCGTTGAACATTGGAGTCGACTCGCGCACTTCAGGAGTCGACTCGTTGACAGGTTCTGAGATGAGGCTTTCTGTTCTTCTTTCTGTTCTCAGTCGGAGTCGACTCGTACTAGTCTGGAGTCGACTCGAGCTCGTGCCAGTGAACTTGATACGCTTGGAGTCGACTCGTGATACTCGGGAGTCGACTCGAGTCTCAGACTTTGGTTCAGCAGACTTCTTAACTTATCCAAAATACTATGAACCAAATCTAGAGACACTTGGACAGGATTTTCACTGAAACACTCAATTGACTTCATTAGTAATCACAAGATATACTCAAATGCTTTGAGCTCATCAAAATCAAATGGGGTTTTAATCAATCACTCCACAATCTCCCCCTTTTTGATGATGACAAAACTTTGAGTATATGTAAAATGACTTGCTCAATAAATAATGAAATAAAATCCATAAATGAATTCAAATGTCTGATAATTTAATTTATCCAAGTTTGAAAGGAGTGAAACAGCAAATTTCGGAGTTAAAGCTCCCCCTTTCATTTGGAATTATATAAGCCTTCATATTATGCAATCAATTGTTTGGCTTATATGTCATTAATGATTTAGCTTGATTAAAATTCAGATTCTCCCTCTCAACATATGCATTCAACTATGTTTTGATTCTCTGAATTTCCTTTTAATGCTTTGAAGTTTTTGAACTGAATTTTTTGTTTTTAGAGGGAAAATCTGTCAATTTGTTCTTGAGTAGGATTCAGCTAATCTCCGAATATCCCTTGAATAGATTCTGGAGATTACTCCATTAGGAGCCCCAAAAGAGAGATAATGAGCCTCGAGGTACCGAATCCACCTAGAACAAATTTGTGTGTCTTTTTATTGATTTCCATTGATTTCTTTTACATATTTCATCCATATTTCTCCCATTTTACATATTGTATACATATTTCTCCCCCTTTTTGTCATCATACCAAAAAGGAGGTAATCACACACAATCAATGGCACAACCAATCATCAAATGGCACAGAAATGAAGATAAGATGTCTACTCATTGTATTGATATGAATGTGAATATATTTGAGCATACAATACGTAAAGCAAAGCAATACAAAACAAAGCAAAAAGAACATCTATGGTCTCCTCGAGGATGAAGATCCCCCCCTCGAGGATGTATCTCCCCCTCTCGATGATGCATCTCCTCCTCTGGAGGATGTGGCTCCTCCTCTCGAGGATGTGGCTCCTCCTCTCGAGGATGGTGCTCCTCCTCTCAATCGGCTCTGCTCCATGAGGAGGGTGACTGCATCTGTGACATGGCCAAGCTGTGTGATGATAGACGTGGTGGCTCTGCTATGTGTAGTGGAGAGCTCTGTCACCGACGCCTGAAGCCCAGTCACCGATGTCTGAAGTGCGTCCAGCTTGTCGATGAGTACATTCGCCAAGCGCTCGGCCCCCTCGGTGGTGGTGTGCATGTCACGACCTATCTCCTCTCGCATCTGTCGAGTGGAGCTCGTGACCTCACTCATGCTGTGGAACTGGGCCTGGACCAAACTCCGGACATTGTAGATCTCTTCCCGTACATGAGCCGTCATGTCAGTCACGGCTGTCAAGGAAGGGACCAACTGAGAAGATACGGGTGCAGGAGTGGGAGCAGGCACCGCACCTCGGAGCTCCCGAAGCAGCTCATCCCTCACCTATCTGACTATCTCCTGTCGCAGCTCCCGGAGCTGCTCAGGATCAATCCGGACCGCCATAGAGGGTGGTGCCGAGGAGGAAGGTCCGGCGGAGGTGGTAGGAGCAGGAGGAGTGGATGGAAGGTCTGGAAGGTCTGGGTAGTCTGAATCGGGCTCAGGACTGGGTGAAGGTCTGGTGGTCTGAGCGGTGAGGGTAGACTTCCTAACCCATACCCCCTCTCTCTTTCGAAACCCCATCCTGTGCATGGTCCCCGTACACAAGCGATCTGTCCATCGCAATGCACGAGAGGGTTCCCTCTCAGGAATGGGAATCTCGTACTCCCTAAAGAGAAGAGTAAAAATCATGCCGTATGGGAGGGTGAGCCTAGGTCTATCTAGGGGCTCACACATATACCTATATATGAGTTTGGGGAAGTTGACCGGGGTGTCCTGAAGAATGTAAGACATAATAGCTAGGTCCCTCTCATTTACAAAATCAAATCTTCCTGTCTTAGGGAAGACAGACCTGGACAGAATACTCAAAAGGATTCTCACTTCAACAGGAAGTGAGCTAGCAGATACCTCGTCTAGGGGGGACTGAGGTGGATGCCCTAAGACGACCGTAAGGGCCTCAACTCTATCCTCAGGGTGTGCGGGAGCCACCCCTACTAGTGGAAGGTGGAGGATGTGGCCAATAAGATCCTCCGTGACAAACACAGGGACACCGGCTACTGTGCCCTCGATACCCCCATCTCCCTGATGGACGGTACCGTAAAACTCTCTAACGAGCCCTGGATATGTGGGGAGGTCCAATGTAAGGAAGAACTCTAAGCCCTGGGCTCTAAGTGATGACCCAAAGATTGATTCATAGATTGATTTTGATGATCACAAAACCTTGAAGTATAGATACTAATGTTTATGTTGCAAGGAGAAAGATATTTATTTTGCAAGGAACATAGCAAGTTGGAAGAACAGAAGAAGGCCTCCAAAGCTCTCAAGTTGGAAGAAAGCTACAATTTATTGGCTCAAGCTTAAAGTTCAAAGGATTCAATTTGGAGGAGTAAAATCAAAGGAAAAATTCAAAAGAATAGTCTTCGAGTCGACTCCTGAAGATTCGAGTCGACTCCCGCATTGCACGAGTCGACTCCGAGACTCCGCGACCATCAACAGACAGAAGACCAAGTTACTGCCTCTGAGATTCGAGTCGACTCCAAGACAGCTTCACGTCAAAAGGCAGAAGACCAACTTTCGGAAACTGAGAGCCGAGTCGACTCCAAGGAAATTCGAGTCGACTCCAAGACTGGACGAGCCAAAAGACAGAGGATCGGGAGTTCGAGCTCTGAGATTCGAGTCGACTCCCAGGACAGTCGAGTCGACTCGAGTGGGTCAAATTCAAAATTGGATCCACGGACTTCAGTGGATGAGCCGACTCCGAAATTGCCAAGTCAGCTCCAGAAGTTGGCGAGTCGACTCCAGGTTAAGACGAGTCGACTCCCAGTCAAGGCATGCACTTTAATTCAAATTTGGAACAGTGGCCGAGTCGTCTCCAGTAAAGCACGAGCCGACTCCTGCAACAGGCGAGTCGACTCCTGATCGCGCGAGTCGACTCCAATCCCAACGGTAATATTGTCAGGAAGTGCAGACTGTGTCCAACGGCTCTATTTTTGTCTCTAACGGCTATATTCTTGTTTCCACGCCATCTAAAGCTATAAAAACAAGAAGAGAGCTAGGGGAGAACGAATGGAAGTGGGAGAAAACATTTAGGAAAGAGATTACAAGGGAAATCTCCCATAAGTACAAAAAGGGCCATCCAAAGAGAAATAGAGAGAAGAAGAGCTTCCAAGTGAATCCCAAAGCTTCCTCTCCATCAGTGTGCTGCCTCGGTGATCCTCTACTTTGTGCCAAATCAGAAGAGGGTCAAGTAAAGAAGAAGTCGAGCTCCTCCATCTTCAAAACTCGTTTGAGGGCTTCTCTTTACTCTATTTGTTTATATTGTTATATTTGCTTGTTTAAGAAGCTTTGATTTGTTTTAAACTTTGTTTTATTATCTTGTAACTTGATTCAATCACGGGATTGAATCAAGGGGTTAAGGTTTGTTGGTGAGCCAAAGGGAAAACCAACGGTGTAAGGTTTGTTGGTGAGCCAAAGGGAAAACCAACGGAGATAGGTTTGTTGGTGAGCCGAGGGTAAAACCAACGTGTAAGGGTTTGATTGTGATCCCGGGAAAACAATCGGAGTGGTTCTAGTCGGTGAGCCTGGAAAAACCGACCGAGTTCGTTGTGACCTCGTAAAACAACAAGTTGGGTTGTGAGCTTGTAAAACAACCGACTGTAATCTGTAGGATTATAGTAAAATTCCCAAGAAGTCTTGGGGAGTGGATGTAGGTGCTGGGGTGCACCGAACCACTATATGTTTGCTGTGTTTGTAATGCTTTTTGTCATTATCTAACTCACACACTTACTCACTTAGATAAATTGCTTGCTTAACTATTATCCGCGAATTCTTTAGTTGCAAGCATACTCAATCAAGTCACATTCTATACATCAAACTGTCGCTAAGTTTAACTTTCACTGCGCATATATACAACTTAGCATAATTAATCAAAAAGTGCTAGAAGTAGCTTAAAAATTTTAAAAGACCCAATTCACCCCCCCCCCCTCTTGGGTTGTATCTACTGGGCAACAAGTGGTATCAGAGCAGGTGCTCAAATATTATTTGTAGTCTTAACCGACTAGAGCCAAAGATCATGACAACTCAAATAGATAGTTTTCTAGGAGAAGGACAATCAATTGATACACCACCACTATTTAATGGCATAAACTATACACATTGGAAAATACGCATGCGCATCTTTATTCAATCACAAAACTATTATTTATGGAAAATCATAATAAATGATCTTCACACACTCTCTCAAACTTTTAATGAAAAGGATTTAGCACAATTGAATGCTGATGCCATGAACCTTTTATATTGTGCATTAGATAGGAATGAGTTTAATTGCATATCTTCTTGCATGACTGCTAAAGAAATATGGAATATGCTTGAAGACAAATATGAATGCACTAACAAATCTGAAACATCATGTGTAGAAGGAGAGCAGTATCATATTGAAAATCCATGCTTGGTGGCACAAGAGGTACATGCTGAAACTGAAAGCAATTTTACATTTGATGAACTCCATGATGCCTTTTCTGATTTGTATTTAGAATATAAGAAACTTATTTGTAAGAACAAAAACTTGAAGATTGAAAATCAAATTCTAATAGATGAAAAACTGAAACTAACCAGTAAAACTGAAATCTTAATTAAAGAAAATCAAGAACTAAATCAAAGAGATCAACTTCTCACTGAAAGTCATGATAAACTTAAGAAAAACAATGAGTTACTTTCAGAAGATAACAGAAGATTAACTAAAGAAGTTGACAGATTAAAACCTGTTACGGGGGAACTAAGCCGCCATGCTCCACGTGACCGGCACGCGCGCCCATGAAGACTACGGCTGTCCTTTGATCCAGCAATCCGACCCCGAGTCGGACATCTTCGGCTTCGCAGCCCGACCCTGAGTCGGCTGCCCCTTAATCTAGCAATCCGACCCCAAGTCGGATATCCTCAGCACCGCAGCCCGACCCCGAGTCGGCTGCCCCCTGATCCAGCACTCCGACCCCGAGTCGGAGATCTCTTGATAACGACAGGCTGCTTCCCAGAGGCACGCCGAGGCCTCCTGCTCCACTACTCCCTGCAACGGCTGTATCCGATGCTGTTCCACGATCTCCTGTATCAGCCGTACAAAGCGGAACTCCACTACACCCTGTCATGGCCGTACCCAGCGCTGCTCCACGACGCCCTATAACGGCCATGTCAGTGGCCACTCCATCGCGCCCCACGATGACAAACCCCCCTGAGAGACCCCCCAGCCAGGTATATATGCGGCTGGGGGGAGAAGGGGGGGGTAAGCAAGAACTTCCAGAGCATTCTCCTATTACCTGCAATTATCTCTCCTTCTCCTCCAATCTCCTCTGACTTGATCGTCGGAGGGCCCCCACTACCCCAGTGGTGGTGCGAGGCTTGCTTGCAGGTTTTCCGGTGGAAGGTGGAGCACAATCAACATCAACCAAGGCAGCTCAGACGGAATCCCGTTCACACCGCTGTGCCAATCGTTCTCGGTTTGGACCACCAGCAACAGTTGGCGCTAGAGGAAGGGCCGAATCTTAGAGCGATCGTAATGGCACGGCGAGGTGGTCGTGGAGCTTCCAATGCCTCCGGTCGCGGGGCCTCTCGCGCCTCCGGCCGGGAGGCCGCTGCGTCTCCAACACATTCTCAGCAACACTCCACTGTTCCACCCCCGATTCAGATGGTCGAAGCCACTCAGTTCGACCAGTTAGCCCAGCAGGTCCGCACCCTCGCGGAGGCGGTGCAGAACCTGCAGGGTGTGATGTCTCGGGCGCCGCAGCGGGCCCAGGAGCCGCTGCTCCCTGAGCGCTCACCTGTCCTCCTTAACCCGCGCTCCTTCCTCTCCCATGGGGAGGAGCGCCGGCGCGAGGAAGATTCTCGAACACGGTCCATTCTGCCGGGACCGTCCCATCGAAGCTGCGCGGGGTACGAGAGGCGGGCCCGGGCGCGTTCCCAGACCCCCCAGTCCTCGAGGAACCCGCGCTCCAGTCGGTCCCCCTCTCGGTGCTCCTTGTCTCCCACCCATCGGTCGCGCTCCCTGGACCGGCGGGTGGACGATCTCCACCGACAACTCCAGGTCCTGAAGGGCCACTCTAAAGATCCCTTCGCCGACTTGGAGATCTCCTCCCAACCGGCGCTTGCCTCGAGGATCCTGCGGACCCCGAATCCGCCGGGGTTTAAAATGCCGGCGATCGAGCCCTAGGACGGGGCGGCGGACCCGCGGGATCACGTCGAGAGTTTCAGGACCCTTATGCTCCTCCACGGAGCATCAGGTCCTCTCCTCTGCAAGGCTTTCCCGGCGACCCTCCGTGGCCCGGCAAGGGCGTGGTTCGCCGGCTTGGAGGCTAACTCGATCCAATCCTTCGATCAGTTTACCCGCCTCTTCATCACCCATTTCGCCGTCAGTAGCCGGCGGCGACTGGTCTCCGACTCCCTCTTTGATGTCCGGCAAAACGAGGGAGAAAGCTTGCGGGATTATCTTACCCGCTTCAACAAGGCTACGTTGGAAGTCCGGAACCTGAGCCAGGAGGTGGCTCTTTCAGCCCTGAAGCGTGGCTTCCGAAAGGGCAGACTCACCTTCTCCCTGGACAAACGCCTGCTGCGGAGCTTCCCGGAGCTGTTGTCCCGGGCGAACCAGTATGCGGACGCCGAGGAGGCGGCCGCCCACCGGAGCAAGGAGGCCGCCGAGATCCCTCCAAAGCTCGGGAAGAAAAGGCGAAAAGAGGCACGCCAGGGGAGGAGCCCGACGCCTCAACGTCAGCGCAGAAGCCCATCGCCGGCGAGGAACCACGGCGCCCTACGCCCTCGTTCTCCGCCCCGACGTTTCAACCGGTACACTCCTCTCCTGACTCCCCGGGCCCAGATCCTCATGGAAATCAAGGGGCGAGAGGACCTCCCGGTCCCGAGACAGATGAAGAAGATCCCTGGGAGGAGGCCCTCTCGGGCGTACTGTGAGTACCACCGGGACCACGGCCACGACACCGAAGACTGCTTCCAGCTTCGGGACGAGATCGAGGCTCTCATCCGCCGAGGGCGTCTCGGTCGATACGTGAACGACCGACGTCCCCCCGCAGACTCGCGTCCGGCCGACCCGGCCCCTCCGGAGCCTCGGGAGCAGAATCGACCCGTCGCGGGCGTGATCCATACTATCACTGGGGGCTGCCCCCGGCCCGAGAGGAACGCGGGGGGCTCGACTGAAGCATCAAGGGCAGCCATCGTAAAGAGGCAGAGGGTCGGTCATGTAATCACTTTTTGTGATGAAGATGTAAAGGGGGTTCAGACCCCCCACGACGACGCCATGGTGATCTCCCTCACTATGGCAAACTATGATGTAAGGCGTGTTCTTGTGGATAGTGGAAGCTCAGCTGATATTTTGTTTTACGAGGCCTTCCAAAAGATGAGCTTGTCCAGACAATTATTGCACAAAACATCCACCCCCCTCATAGGATTCACTGGAGACGCTGTCTCGGCCGAAGGTGTCGTTGAGCTGCCTGTGACTGCGGGCGTTGCACCCGCAGAGGCCACGGTGCGGCTCGGGTTCTTCGTCGTCCGTGTTCCCTCGGCCTACAACGCTATCCTCGGACGACCCGGACTGAACGCCCTTCGCGCGGTGGTCTCAACGTACCACTTGCTCATGCGGTTCCCCACGGCGGCCAGGATTGGAGAGGTCCGAGGTGACCAACCGACCGCAAGGCAATGTTTCTTAGCAACTCTCAAAGGGAAGAAGCCCGTAGAAGCCTTAAGCGTCGAGCCCCTTGACGCCAGAGACGAGGTGGCCTTGCGGCACGGGGAGCCGGCCGAAGGTGTGATCGAAGTTCCCCTCGAGGAAGGTCGCCCGGACCGGACGGTCCGGGTCGGCACCAATCTCGACCCGGGAGCTCGGGCTCGGTTGGTGGAATTCCTCCGAGCCAACGCCGATGTATTTGCCTGGTCGGCGGCCGATGTACCTGGGATCGACCCGGAGGTCATTTCTCATGCCCTCAACGTCGACCCAACCCACCGACCAGTAAAGCAGGAGAAGAGACACTGTGCCCCGGATCGGATCCGAGTGGTCGACCAGGAGGTAGACAAGCTCTTGGAGGCAGGATTCATAAGGGAGGTCAGCTACCCCGAATGGCTGGCAAATGTCGTACTTGTCCGGAAGGCGAGCGGAAAGTGGAGGATGTGCGTCGACTACACCGACCTGAACAAGGCATGCCCCAAGGATAGCTTTCCGCTTCCGCGGATAGACCAACTGGTCGACGCGACTTCCGGATATCAGCTGCTGTCTTTCATGGACGCCTTCTCCGGCTACAACCAGATAATGATGGCTCCACAGGACGAGGAGAAAACTGCCTTTATAACAGACCGGGGGCTGTACTGTTACAAGGTAATGCCCTTCGGTCTGAAGAATGCTGGCGCCACTTACCAGCGCCTCGTCAACAAAATCTTCAAAGGGCAAGTCGGCCGGAACATGGAGGTGTACGTGGACGATATGCTGGTGAAGAGCCGCCATGCAGACCAGCACATCGCGGATCTGGAGGAGACTTTTGCCACCCTGCGGAAGTTTCGCATGAAGCTGAACCCAGCGAAGTGCGCCTTTGGCGCTTCGGCCGGGAGGTTCCTTGGTTTCATTGTCAACCAGCGGGGGATCGAAGCCAACCCTGACAAAATCAAGGCTATCCAAGATATGTCCCCTCCGACTAAAGTGAAGGAGGTTCAGGAGCTCGCTGGAAGGGTCGCCGCGCTCGGACGATTTGTGGCAAAATCGGCCGAACGCTGCCAACCGTTCTTCAAGGTGTTGAAGCGCCCGAAAGACTTCCTTTGGACGGCCGAATGTCAAGTGGCATTCGACCAACTCAAGGAGTACTTGGCGTCTCCTCCCCTGCTGTCCAAGCCGCAAGAGGGGGAGATGCTCTACCTCTATCTGGCGGTCTCCCCAACCGCAGTCAGCGCAGTACTGGTTCGGGAAGAGGCAAAGCTCCAGAAGCCTGTGTACTACATCAGCCGGGTCCTACGGGATGCCGAGACGCAGTATACGAAGGCGGAAAAGATCGCCTTCGCGCTGCTCACCGCGGCCAGGAGGCTTCGCCCCTATTTCCAGGCTCATCCTGTCACCCTCTTGACCGATCAACCACTGCGGCAGATCCTCAGCAATCCTGAGAATGCGGGACGGCTGGTGAAGTGGGCAGTAGAACTTGGTGAGTTCGACATCCGCTACCAGCCCCGACCCGCCATCAAGGCCCAGGTGCTCGCGGACTTCCTCGCTGAGTGCACTGTGCAGGAGGCGGAACCTAGGCCGCCGGAAACACCCAGCCTCGACCTCCCAATCTGGACGCTTCACATTGATGGGTCGTCGAACCCCGAAGGTGGAGGGGCCGGGCTGGTCCTTACCAGTCCCGATGGAGTGATAGCCGAGTATGCCTTGAGGTTCGGATTTCCAGTGACCAATAACGAGGCGGAATACGAGGCCCTAGTCACAGGACTCAAACTCACCAAGGAGCTCGGCATCCGGCGTTTGAAGGTCTTCACCGACTCCCAGCTGGTGGTCGGGCAGGTCCGAGGGGAGTTCGAGGCTCGGAGCCCGACCATGCAGAGCTATGTCTGGAAGGTGCAAGCACTCATTTCCGACCTCGGCAGTGTTGACATTCAGCAGGTCCCAAGAAGTGAAAATGCCAGGGCCGACAGGCTGTCCCGCTTAGTGAGCGCAGACGCGCACAACTTGTCGAGGGCGATCTACCTGGAGACCCTGGATGCCCCGAGCATCGGCGAGGCAGGAGCGGTGATGGCGATTGACCCGGAGCCGTCTTGGATGGACCCGCTTGTCGCCTACCTCGCCGAAGGGATCCTCCCTGAAGACGAAGATCAAGCTCGGCGACTTGTTATGAAGTCCGCCCACTACGTACTCAACGAAGGAAGGCTATATCGGACCTCGTTCACCGCCCCCCTCTTAAAGTGCCTCCGCCCCTCGGAAGCGGCCTACGTCCTCGGCGAAGTCCACGAAGGCGTTTGCGGATCCCACTTGGGGGCTAGGTCCTTGGCGCACAAGATCATGAGGCAAGGCTATTATTGGCCTACCTTGTTGGAGGACTCAAAGGATCATGTACGGAAATGCGACGCCTGCCAGCGCCACGCCAACGTCCAGAGAGTCCCTTCTGTCCCCTTGGCACCAATCACTGCACCCTGGCCCTTCGCCCAGTGGGGAATGGATATCCTCGGACCATTCCCCGTCGCTTCAGCTCAGCGGAAATTTTTGATCGTTGCAATCGACTACTTCACCAAGTGGGTGGAGGCGGAGCCACTGGCCACTATCACGGAGGCACAAGTCCGGAAGTTCGTGAAGAAGAACATCATTGTCCGATTTGGGGTACCTCGGGTCCTCATCTCGGATAATGGCCGACAGTTCGACAATAAGCATTTCCGTGACTTCTGCGAGGAGTTCGGGATCGAGCATCGGTTCACATCTGTGTCGCATCCCCAAACTAACGGCGAGGCCGAGGTCACAAATCGGACAATCCTCCAAGGTATCAAAGCGCGAATCGGTCGGACGAGGCAAGCTTGGGTCGAGGAACTCGAGAATGTCCTCTGGGCGTATCGGACCACGCATCGGACCCCTACCGGGGAGACACCTTTCAGCCTAACCTATGGCACGGAAGCCGTTGTCCCCGTAGAGCTCGGACTTCCCTCACCTCGGGTGGCCGCACACCGACCCGAGGCCAACACGGAGCAACTCCGAGGGAACCTGGATCTCTTGGAAGAAGCAAGAGAAATGGCGCAGGTTCGGATGGCGGTGTATCAGCGGAGGGTGGCCCGATATTACAACTCCAAAGTCCGACCGAAGCTTTTCAGAATCGGAGATCTGGTGCTAAGGCGAGCTAAAGCATCTCGACCTGCGGAAGGTGGGAAGCTAGCGCCAAATTGGGAAGGCCCATATAAGGTTCGCTGGGTAAACCGACCTGGCTCCTACCAGTTGGAGGCCCTAGATGGTCGAGAAATTCTAAGGAGCTGGAATTCCGCTAACCTGCGGATGTATTACCAGCAGAACGACGATGCCAGAAAGACAGTTCAAAAATGTATAACACTTTGCATTTCAATAATTTCTGGTTACAACGGCGTGCTCGTGTGATTACAAGGAATTCCCAGAGGAGAATTAGGGTGTAAAGAAAGTAAAGAAGAGGTGGAGACTCCGAGGAGCTGAAGATCTGGGATCCCGAAACCTCCATCTGAAGCGGTTGCAATCCCGTCGGAAGTGGGTGCTTCCAACCGGAGGCGCCATCGGCGTCTCACAAAAGAGACGAAGAGCCGGCGCGGATGAAGAAGAAGTGGACGAAGGAGAAGTCCACACTGCCTCCAACCGGAGGCGCCATCCACGCCCCACGAAGAGGATGAGGAGCCGCCGCAGACGAAGCTCCCGCTGCCTCCAGGGGAACGCCACCTCCAAGGGATATTCCGGTCCTCCCCAGTGTTAGGGGAGAGAAGGAATACAAGGGGGAAGAGCATATGGAGGCGCGGTCCCGGATCAAGCACCTGGTGCGGAGCTCAATCGGGAGGCCGAACTTCAAGGAGGGGAGACGTGATCCCGGATGAAACGCCTAGAGCGGAGTTCCGCCGGGGAGAACCTCCTTGTTGATCCCAGATGAAACGGCTAGTTGGCGGAAGTCGCGAAGGGCGCGCCTCCCGTTCCTTCGGCAGGGGTCTCTCAACCATGCGCCGGAGAGGAGGCCCACGATCCATGGCAACCTGAACAGCTCCGGCTTGGCAGGCTCTATCGCACCTGCACCTATATTTATAGCCAAACTGCGGCCCCCCGGTCGTTCCGATACGGGTGGCTCCAATAAATGCGGGCGCATTGAATCCGGAGCCGATCCGGCTCTCAAGGTGTATCTTCCCGCGATTTCCTAAGCGTCATTCTCCTTAATCGCATTTTTTGTGCAGGACACTCCGGGTGGCCTGTACCCCTAGGTCCACGTATCTCCGCTCGCGCCCCAAGCCGCATCCGCCTCGAAGAACGCGCGTATCGCGGCCGCTTAACTGACACTCCTCGCAAGCAGCAACTGGCGATCCGATTTCCCAGGTAACCCCTTAATTAGCACTTAATGCCCATCAGGTGTTCCCCAGGCGACGCTTGGAGAGGAGGAGAAATACAATCGCAGCTGGCCATGAAAAAATCCCGTCGGGCGGCGAGCGACAGGCGCACGACCAGCGAGCGGAATTTCCCGAGGCTCGGCCCTCGGATGCCAGGCTAACCCGATGATCATCCCGGGAGCAGACTAGCCTGAAGCCCCGACCGGTCGCCTTGGCTTGCGCCAGCCTTGGCCGACCAACGAGCGGAATCTCCCGAGGCTCGGCCCTCGGATGCCAGGCTAACCCGATGATCATCCCGGGAGCAGACTAGCCTGAAGCCCCGACCGGTCGCCTTGGCTTGCGCCAGCCTTGGCCGACCAACGAGCGGAATCTCCCGAGGCTCGGCCCTCGGATGCCAGGCAAACCCGATGATCATCCCGGGAGCAGACTAGCCTGAAGCCCCGACCGGTCGCCTCGGCTTGCGCCAGCCTTGGCCGACCAACAAGCGGAATCTCCCGAGGCTCGGCCCTCGGATGCCAGGCTAACCCGATGATCATCCCGGGAGCAGACTAGCCTGAAGCCCCGACTGGTCGCCTTGGCTTGCGCCAGCCTTGGCCGACCAACGAGCGGAATCTCCCGAGGCTCGGCCCTCGGATGCCAGGCTAACCCGATGATCACCCCGGGAGCAGACTAGCCTGAAGCCCCGACCGGTCGCCTTGGCTTGCGCCAGCCTTGGCCGACCAACGAGCGGAATCTCCCGAGGCTCGGCCCTCGGATGCCAGGCTAACCCGATGATCATCCCGGGAGCAGACTAGCCTGAAGCCCCGACCGGTCGCCTTGGCTTGCGCCAGCCTTGGCCGACCAATGAGCGGAATCTCCCGAGGTCCGGCCCTCGGATGCCAGGCTAACCCGATGACCATCCCGGGACCAGACTAGCCTGAAGCCCCGACCGGTCGCCTCGGCTTGCGCCAGCCTTGGCCGACCAACGAGCGGAATTTTCTGAGGCCTAACCCTCGGATGCCTGGCTTAGTGTCGGAAGAATTTTCTGAGGCCTAACCCTCGGATGCCTGGCTTAGTGCCGGAAGAATTTTCTGAGGCCTAACCCTCGGATGCCTGGCTTAGTGCCGGAAGAATTTCCTGAGGCCTAACCCTCGGATGCCTGGCTTAGTGCCGGAAGAATTTCCTGAGGCCTAACCCTCGGATGCCTGGCTTAGTGCCGGAAGAATTTCCTGAGGCCTAACCCTCGGATGCCTGGCTTAGCGCCGGAAGAATTTCCTGAGGCCTAACCCTCGGATGCCTGGCTTAGCGCCGGAAGAATTTCCTGAGGCCTAACCCTCGGATGCCTGGCTTAGCGCCGGAAGAATTTTCTGAGGCCTAATCCTCGGATGCCTGGCTTAGCGCCGGAAGAATTTCCTGAGGCCTAACCCTCGGATGCCTGGCTTAGTGCCGGAAGAATTTTCTGAGGCCTAACCCTCGGATGCCTGGCTTAGTGCCGGAAGAATTTCCTGAGGCCTAACCCTCGGATGCCTGGCTTAGTGCCGGAAGAATTTCCTGAGGCCTAACCCTCGGATGCCTGGCTTAGCGCCGGAAGAATTTCCTGAGGCCTAACCCTCGGATGCCTGGCTTAGCGCCGGAAGAATTTCCTGAGGCCTAATCCTCGGATGCCTGGCTTAGCGCCGGAAGAATTTCCTGAGGCCTAACCCTCGGATGCCTGGCTTAGTGCCGGAAGAATTTCCTGAAGCCTAACCCTCGGATGCCTGGCTTAGTGCCGGAAGAATTTTCTGAGGCCTAACCCTCGGATGCCTGGCTTAGTGCCGGAAGAATTTCCTGAGGCCTAACCCTCGGATGCCTGGCTTAGTGCCGGAAGAATTTCCTGAGGCCTAACCCTCGGATGCCTGGCTTAGTGCCGGAAGAATTTTCTGAGGCCTAACCCTCGGATGCCTGGCTTAGTGCCGGAAGAATTTCCTGAGGCCTAACCCTCGGATGCCTGGCTTAGTGCCGGAAGAATTTTCTGAGGCCTAACCCTCGGATGCCTGGCTTAGCGCCGGAAGAATTTCCTGAGGCCTAACCCTCGGATGCCTGGCTTAGCGCCGGAAGAATTTCCTGAGGCCTAACCCTCGGATGCCTGGCTTAGCGCCGGAAGAATTTTCTGAGGCCTAATCCTCGGATGCCTGGCTTAGCGCCGGAAGAATTTCCTGAGGCCTAACCCTCGGATGCCTGGCTTAGTGCCGGAAGAATTTTCTGAGGCCTAACCCTCGGATGCCTGGCTTAGTGCCGGAAGAATTTCCTGAGGCCTAACCCTCGGATGCCTGGCTTAGCGCCGGAAGAATTTCCTGAGGCCTAACCCTCGGATGCCTGGCTTAGCGCCGGAAGAATTTCCTGAGGCCTAATCCTCGGATGCCTGGCTTAGCGCCGGAAGAATTTCCTGAGGCCTAACCCTCGGATGCCTGGCTTAGTGCCGGAAGAATTTTCTGAAGCCTAACCCTCGGATGCCTGGCTTAGTGCCGGAAGAATTTTCTGAGGCCTAACCCTCGGATGCCTGGCTTAGTGCCGGAAGAATTTCCTGAGGCCTAACCCTCGGATGCCTGGCTTAGCGCCGGAAGAATTTCCTGAGGCCTAACCCTCGGACGCCTGGCTTAGTGCCGGAAGAATTTCCTGAGGCCTAACCCTCGGATGCCTGGCTTAGGGCCGGAAGAACTTCGAGAGTCAGGAGTCGGCAAGACGCTGCCAAGAGTTAAAAAGAAAAAAAAAGAGAAAGACGGACGGGGGAGGGCCCCCGGTTAAATAGGCGGAAAGGCGGGTGATGCCTCGATGACGCCAGAGGACGCCTGGCCGCCGAAGGGTCGCTCGCGCCCCAAAGGCGAATCGACACCATTAAGGAAGGATGTCCGCCGAAATCCTCAGACTGCCAGGTCAGCAACAACCGCCATACGCCATAAAGAAGGCGGGGAGCTCGAAGCACGCGCGCCTCTCCGAGGGATGGCGGCAATCTCGAAGCATCACTCCCTTCACCCGTTCCCCTTCTGGTTCCAGGCTCGGAAGTGGGGGGCTACTGTTACGGGGGAACTAAGCCGCCATACTCCACGTGACCGGCACGCGCGCCCATGAAGACTACGGCTGTCCTTTGATCCAGCAATCCGACCCCGAGTCGGACATCTTCGGCTTCGCAGCCCGACCCCGAGTCGGCTGCCCCTTAATCTAGCAATCCGACCCCAAGTCGGATATCCTCAGCACCGCAGCCCGACCCCGAGTCGGCTGCCCCCTGATCCAGCACTCCGACCCCGAGTCGGAGATCTCTTGATAACGACAGGCTGCTTCCCAGAGGCACGCCGAGGCCTCCTGCTCCACTACTCCCTGCAACGGCTGTATCCGATGCTGTTCCACGATCTCCTGTATCAGCCGTACAAAGCGGAACTCCACTACGCCCTATCATGGCCGTACCCAGCGCTGCTCCACGACGCCCTGTAACGGCCATGTCAGTGGCCACTCCATCGCGCCCCACGATGACAAACCCCCCTGAGAGACCCCCCAGCCAGGTATATATGCGGCTGGGGGGAGAAGGGGGGGTAAGCAAGAACTTCCAGAGCATTCTCCTATTACCTGCAATTATCTCTCCTTCTCCTCCAATCTCCTCTGACTTGATCGTCGGAGGGCCCCCACTACCCCAGTGGTGGTGCGAGGCTTGCTTGCAGGTTTTCCGGTGGAAGGTGGAGCACAATCAACATCAACCAAGGCAGCTTAGACGGAATCCCGTTCACACCGCTGTGCCAATCGTTCTCGGTTTGGACCACCAGCAACAAAACCTATTGTTGAAAGATTTACCCTCAGCTCTGAAAAATTGAACCTAATGATAAATAATCAAGGAGCTGAATTTGATAAAGTTACATTAGGATATCAACCTTGGTACACCCAAAAACCTTTTAAGAATATGTTTGTTAAAACAGTTTTTAATTACTCTAAAACAGATTCTTATAAACAAAAGCTAAGTAAAATCTCTTCTGTTGTTCCTAAATCTATACATTACAAATTTGATGAACCAAAAAGGGAGAAACAGAAAATTAAAAGTTTTCCTACTACTCATGTTCGATCTAAGTTTGTTAAATTCAACAAGAGGATACAGAAATACATCCCTTGTAATCCTAAAATCTGTAAATTCATGGACAAAATAGCTATTAAGAAAATATGGGTTCCAAAAGGAACAATTATAGCTAACTTACAAGGACCCAAAAGAGCTTGGGTTCCTAAGTTGAAAATATGATTATTCTTTCAGCAAGCATGTCTAGCTATCCAAGGTTCTAATGAAAGATGTTATCTAAACAATGGGTGCTCTAGACATGTGTTAAAGAATTGAATTTAAAATGTAATTAAAAAGAATGATTTAAATGAAAGAAAGGATGAAATAAGTAATTCTTACATCTTCTCGTATTGAAATTACTTTATTAGTTGATTAAAACATAACTTGAAAGTATTAATCATTTTTGTGATATAAGTGATATTTGTCTTTTTGGGTATGAAAAGAAAATATATTCAAATCACTTCATTTTTTTTGTATGCTCCACTCACTATTGGATAAGTTGCTAAATGATTAATTAATTCATTAAAAATAACTCTATGAACCCTCTATATGCTTGATTAAGAATTTTTATCCATGGTATTATTTTTATTGATCATCAATATGATAATGTGTACTTGGTATGCTTTTGAATATATGCACTATGAATACTAAGATTAAAGAAACCATCCTTGGCACATAGAATCAACTCATGCTAGTATGTACTTAATCTCAAAAGACCTTGCCATAGGCTTGCTTAGATTATCTACTTAAAGGTCAAAGTTTTGCTATGCATGCTAACTAAGGAAACAAACAAAAATCATTTCTAAATCTAAAGATGTTGTTTCCATCTCTAAGTCTTCAAAAGCTTACATTGGACTTGTTCTTGGAGAATAAAACTGAAGTATTTTTCTGTATTTACTAAATCTTGTAGAAGCGTTTCAAATGAAAAAGGTTTCCAAACTGTGAAGATCATGGCACAGTGTTGAAAACCAAAATCCAGATTAAGGTTATACAGAAAATAGTATTAAATTCAATTATTTCAGCTCCATGGACATCATAAGTAAAAAGGGGTTAATAGAATTCTTGAAGAAATGAAAAAGACAATTATGTATGATAGTCATCTACTTAAATAATTTTTAAAAGACTATCATCACTGCTTGTCATACATATGATTTCTATTAGATCTATTTCTGATGAAAATTTTGATCTTCTGAAAAAATGAAAAATGAACCATTGCATATCTTTCATATTTTTCAGTCGTACATGTTATGCTTGATATGCTCTTATGAAAATAATGCCAAATCTGATAGAGATATGTCTATCCTTGGATATCATTCATCAAGCAATGCATATAGAGTATTCAATGAAAAGTTTTTAGTTGCAAAAATATCAAGGTATTTTATTCTTTATGAGACTAATGATTTATTATCAAGATACTAAAATTAAATTATGTATGTATATGGTTAATCTTTTACATATAACAATCTGAAAAACTTGTTAATAATTAGAACCAACTTGGATTTTTCAGATATGCTCTTAATGAAGAAAAAGTGATGACTGTTAAAAGACTAAATCAAGAAAAAATGAAATAGATCTTGATAAGTTTCTTGCATAATTAAAAGTAAAAATCACCATTATCATTTGTTTGCTTAATGAGCTTTATTCTCTATCAACTGAATGTGTAGAATGCACTCCTATGTGGTTATTTCATTAAAAGGTAGATCTATGTTAAATAACGACCATATTTGAAAACACTCATTACAAATATGATAAAGCAATATATGGTTTGATACAAGCATCAAGAGCATGATATAAAAGCTTAAATAACCTTTTTGATAGAAGGTAATAGTGATAATTCTTTGCATCAAAAAATGTGTGACACCTCACTTGCTCAAAGTATACATTAATGACATCATTTCTGGTTCTACTAATGAAGAGTTATATTGCAAGGTGAGTTTGAAATATGTATGATGAATGAATTAACATCTTCTCTCAAACTCCAAATTAAGACAAACAGGAAAGGGGATCTTCATTGACCAATGTTAGTCCACAAGAAAACTCTCATAGAAGATTGGCATGAAGAAGGTATGTCTATGACCCCATCTTGTAGAATTTGAAAAGAATGAGCAAAATAGATCTACTGTTTAAAGCTGTATTGAAGCATGATAGAATAATTATTTTATCATACAGCTAGTAGACCAGGTTGTATGCTCATTATGTGACCTTGTGCAAGACATCAATCTAACTTTAATGAATCATATTTTATTGATAAACAAATAAATCATAATCTGAATTGTGATAGAAACAACTGTTTAAGATAAGTTGATTAAAACTTAGCTAGCGTGCCTTATTGAATAAAATCTAAACTAAATTGATTTTGAAAATAAGAAATTGATTTGACCTTGATAAATCTACTTATTGCCTCACATGCTTGTCCTTGAACCATCTGATTTAATGAAACTATCTCTTTAGTTCAAGTGATATGTGCTTGCTTATATTTAGGGAATCTCTTGAGTAAAGTGACTCAACATGCAACTATTGTCATATCTTATATTGAGTCATCTAGTTAAAAAATATATATGTTGGATGAATGCTTTGTATCTTAAAGAAACTAATAACCTTCCTTCAAGAAAGAAAAATGAGAAATTTCAATTTGAAGGATATTTTCATGTAAGATACACTAAACATTCACATGCAAACAAGAGAGAGGATCTTCTTCAGCCAAAAGTTCACACATAAGAAATCTAGTTTGGCTTGAAGAACATACAATGAATAGGTAACTTTAGATACCTTTCTCACAAATTAATTGAGCTAAGTCAATAACTTAAATCCTATTATGGCATGATTAAATTCTTTAATTATTAATTTTTGATATCATGTCTATATGTGTATTGACTGACTTATACTTTTAGAAATTGTTTCATGGTTTGCCCAAACTAAAATATATCTTTGCCTGTGTCATAACCATGAAATACACAAGTATATGCTTAAAATTTTGATGTAAAATAACTTGTGAGAAGTTATGAATCCTTGAGCACAATGAAAATGTTGTTTGCATATTCTTTATTCTGCTCTTTCATGTAAATTACTTGAGAATAACAAAAAGAGAGAGAGATAAAGAAAAGAAAATGGATGTTATTCAAGAGAAGTAAAATCTAAGTAAAGGCAAATACTTCAATCTTAAGGAAAAGCAAAACGAACATAATATATTCGGCACATTTGTGAGACTTGTGTGAGCATTCTTTTGGAAGGGATAAAATCCATAATTAATTACACTTAAACAGGGAGAGTTTGAAGTGAACATTTTAACCTTTCTATGTTGCTCATCATAGGGATGGTGCCAATGGGGAGGCTAGTGGTAGTATCCGGCACTATTTGACCCAACTATTCGGTGTAGGGCATATTAGGGACGGCACAAGAGGGAGGCTAGTGGTAGTACCTCGTGCCCCTTCCCAACTCCACCGGATAGGGAGCAAATAGAGTATAAAGCATAAGAAAGTAAAAATGAATGACAAAGTAAATGAAAGTATACAAGAAGAATCAAGTCAAGTTTTAATCACTTGGAAACACACCTTAAGGATGAAATTAGTGGAAGATTATATTTAATAGGGGGAGTTAATTCGAAAAGAATTGATTTCGATTCTTGACATGCTTGGTCTTAGTATTTTAATGCATGACTCAACACATGATATATTTTGCATATGGTATGATGTCTTGATTTATGGGTTCTCAATATTTTGTAATGCTCCATGCTTGGACAACTTGATTGAATGTTTGGAATATTACATAAAATTTTTGTTTGGCATTATTGAAAAGAAATTTTCAGATTAGTTGTTAACAATCATCATTAAAACCTGAAAGTTGAATAAAGGAGAAGAGAAGGATATCTCTATTTAGGAAAATAAATTGATTTTGTTCTATCCTTCAACTTGCCTAAATTTGGTATATAATGTTCAAATTCGTACCAAAACTCAACATTTAATACAAAGATTCTGAATATGCTCTTATATGTTTGAAATATGTATTTTCAATCGTAATGATTTAAGATGAGCTATAATGTGGAAGATACATATCTCAAATTATGATTTTGAAAGCCTCAATTGAAAATCCTATGTAATTCAGAATCTGATTTGTATACAAGCTTAAACTCAATATGATTTCTAAATAAAGTCTTAATGTAAGAAAAACAGAATTAATTCTGATGCCTTTGGTTGATTGCTCCGATACGCATCCAAAACATATCATTTCTTATCTTCAAAGTGTACTAATATTGGTCCAAATGATGTGTCTTTCGATTATCTTGATTGCAAACAAAAATTTCTAAATATATGATTTTATTTTGATATTAAAAAGATTTATTGTGTTTCATGAATACATTGGTGAAAAACTATGATTAAGAAATTGAGTTCTATAAATATATATACCTCAATGATCATCTATATGTTTTTCTCTCCTACATTCTTAAAGATTTCCATCAGAATATCAATAGAGTGAATGATCTTAAAACTAGAAATATTTCAGTTCACTCAAATGACTCTAAAAGAAAGAAAATATAAATGCTTTTGAAAGAAATTGAGCTTCAATTGAATCATTTTCTGATTAATACTTTTATACATTTTCTCTAAGATTAGGAGAAAGCATAACTTGTTCTTAAAGGATTAGAAAAGAGTGATTACTATAAATTCTGAATAATTCTAGATCACTCTACATTCTTGATATTACAGAATTTCAGTGTTATTCACGTTTATCACTAAAATCTGAAATTCAACAATTTAAAATGATTAAAGAAGAATGCATCTTTTGAGGGGGAGCTTTAGATATTCAGTATCCTATCCCAAAGACACTTTATTTTGATGCATACCTTGATTTTTATGGATTGATTTTGATGAACCTCCTTATATTACAATACTTGCTTTAATTATAAGTTTATACCTTGAGATGAGTTCTATAAAGGTTGTCTTGTCTCAAACCTTGAGTCTTATGAAAATAAGCTGAAATATATTTTTGAGATTGACAATCTTATTGAACATTATCTTAGGATTCTAAACTCTTAAATGGAATGATCAATTGAGGGGGAGAAAGAAAATTTCAGAAGGAGAGGTCTTATGGAACTTAATTACATAAATCTATAGGAGAGGGAAAGAATACTAAATGAAAAGTGATCCTAATACTCTCCAATATGTATCATCTGAAATTTAAATCTGAAAATCTTTATGATACACCTTGAGGCGTGTTATTTGGTTAGTATATCTTATGCATCACTCATGAACCAAATTACAAATCTTAAGAGCCTCTAATTTAATAAAACAGGGGGAGAACAATGTATTAAATTTTCTTGAGTATCTCTTAGAAAATCTATTTTGAACCTCACTAATGAGTTTTAATTGGCTTTGCTCTTTAGAACTTCTATTTTGTGCCAATTCATTATTTTATGTATCAAATTATGCTTATTTTCTAAAGGAATAAAAGAAAGTCTTTAAAAGAGCTCAAAGATGTATCAAAAATTGCATAAACTCATATTTTGGTATTTGTGCCCCAATGCTCTTATTATCATATAAGAACTTTGAAGTCATTAAGAATTAATGATCCAACATGATGATATGTTTTTCCAAATATATAAGTTTTGATCTTTTACTCTGAAAATTAATTAAATTGCTCTCATGTTGATAAAATACTTAATAGATTGGGCAAAAGGTCTTAAATGAACAAGCTTTCATACTTAGTGAAGAGAGGTTAGATTTCCACTCATATTTTTCCTTGAATATCATTTGTGGTACTTCTTGAATTAACCTAAGGAAGATTCCACCTACACTTGATTAGAAAAACTATCTGTGGTATCAAATTAAAAAACCTCTTGAATTCACATTCGATGTGTTCTGCTCTGATCTTTGTACTTAATGTTTCACTATCTTTTTGATGTTGTCAAAAAGGGGGAGAAATATCTAAGTATATGCTATATACTCAGAATGCTTTATTACTTTGAATTGAATACAAATCAGCTTAAAATTTAAATATGTTGATTGTGTTAAGCTGATTAAATCTAAAGCATTATCATGAAGTATGTTTTTAAATATATATGTTTTCCACTTCATGCAACTTAGCTATGTATTACTTCTAGAAATCAATATCTTTTATATTGCATATACTCCAAGTTTTGTCATCATCAAAAAGGGGGAGATTGATGACCCAAAGATTGATTCATAGATTGATTTTGATGATCACAAAATCTTGAAGTATAGATACTAATGTTTATGTTGCAAGGAGAAAGATATTTATTTTGCAAGGAACATAGCAAGTTGGAAGAACAGAAGAAGGCCTCCAAAGCTCTCAAGTTGGAAGAAAGCTACAATTTATTGGCTCAAGCTTAAAGTTCAAAGGATTCAATTTGGAGGAGTAAAATCAAAGGAAAAATTCAAAAGAATAGTCTTCGAGTCGACTCCTGAAGATTCGAGTCGACTCCCGCATTGCACGAGTCGACTCCGAGACTCCGCGACCATCAACAGACAGAAGACCAAGTTACTGCCTCTGAGATTCGAGTCGACTCCCAGACAGCTCGAGTCGACTCCAAGACAGCTTCACGTCAAAAGGCAGAAGACCAACTTTCGGAAACTGAGAGCCGAGTCGACTCCAAGGAAATTCGAGTCGACTCCAAGACTGGACGAGCCAAAAGACAGAGGATCGGGAGTTCGGGCTCTGAGATTCGAGTCGACTCCCAGGACAGTCGAGTCGACTCGAGTGGATCAAATTCAAAATTGGATCCACGGACTTCAGTGGATGAGCCGACTCCGAAATTGCCAAGTCAGCTCCAGAAGTTGGCGAGTCGACTCCAGGTTAAGACGAGTCGACTCCCAGTCAAGGCATGCACTTTAATTCAAATTTGGAACAGTGGCCGAGTCGTCTCCAGTAAAGCACGAGCCGACTCCTGCAACAGGCGAGTCGACTCCTGATCGCGCGAGTCGACTCCAATCCCAACGGTAATATTGTCAGGAAGTGCAGACTGTGTCCAACGGCTCTATTTTTGTCTCTAAACGGCTATATTCTTGTTTCCACGCCATCTAAAGCTATAAAAACAAGAAAGAGAGCTAGGGGAGAACGAATGGAAGTGGAAGAAAACATTTAGGAAAGAGATTACAAGGGAAATCTCCCATAAGTACAAAAAGGGCCATCCAAAGAGAAATAGAGAGAAGAAGAGCTTCCAAGTGAATCCCAAAGCTTCCTCTCCATCAGTGTGCTGCCTCGGTGATCCTCTACTTCGTGCCAAATCAGAAGAGGGTCAAGTAAAGAAGAAGTCGAGCTCCTCCATCTTCAAAACTCGTTTGAGGGCTTCTCTTTACTCTATTTGTTTATATTGTTATATTTGCTTGTTTAAGAAGCTTTTTTTGATTTGTTTTAAACTTTGTTTTATTATCTTGTAACTTGATTCAATCACGGGATTAAATCAAGGGGTTAAGGTTTGTTGGTGAGCCAAAGGGAAAACCAACGGTGTAAGGTTTGTTGGTGAGCCAAAGGGAAAACCAACGGAGATAGGTTTGTTGGTGAGCCGAGAGTAAAACCAACGTGTAAGGGTTTGATTGTGATCCCGGGAAAACAATCGGAGTGGTTCTAGTCGGTGAGCCTGGAAAAACCGACCGAGTTCGTTGTGACCTCGTAAAACAACAAGTTGGGTTGTGAGCTTGTAAAACAACCGACTGTAATCTGTAGGATTATAGTGAAATTTCCAAGAAGTCTTGGGGAGTGGATGTAGGTGCTGGGGTGCACCGAACCACTATATTATTGCTGTGTTTGTAATGCTTTTTGTCATTATCTAACTCACACACTTACTCACTTAGATAAATTGCTTGCTTAACTATTATCCGCGAATTCTTTAGTTGCAAGCATACTCAATCAAGTCACATTCTATACATCAAAACTGTCGCCAAGTTTAACTTTCACTGCGCATATATACAACTTAGCATAATTAATCAAAAAGTGCTAGAAGTAGCTTAAAAGTTTTAAAAGACCCAATTCACCCCCCCCTCTTGGGTTGTATCTACTGGGCAACACTAAGCCTATCACCTATGGTGAACCCTTCCCGGGAGAGGAAGTCGAAATCGACATACCTCCCGGTAGAGACGACCTTCCCGGCCAATGGCCTCGCGGGAACCGCCCTAGGCGGGGAACGAGCCGGAGGTGGTTGCCTCGTGGGATCGTGCCGCGCCTTGGAGCGCCGCTCGGGACCGGCCTCGGGACGGGACCTCTTCCTAACCACGGTCTTACGAGGCATCTTGACCTAAACGGGAAGAAACACCTAAAGGACGGAGAAAGGTCGACGGAGGAGACTCGGGACGGACCGGAGACGACCTAGGAACGGACGAAAACCCTAAGAACCGGTGAAAAATCGACCGAACAGAGGTTGGAGACGATCGGGGAAGACCTAGGAGTCGGCTTTAGGGCTTTTTGAACAGTGGCGGCTTGAAAGAAAAGTATTTGCGAAACGACAAACCTAGGGTTAAAAAGTCGGATCCCGACTGCGAGTCGACTCCCCTGAGTCGCGAGTCGACTCGACCTCGAGTCGACTCCAGAATATGCGCGAGTCGACTCTCCTTATGCGCCTGTAGACTTCGAGTCGACTCCCGACAATGTGCGAGTCGACTCCCCCTCAGCTGCCATCTTTGCGAGTCGACTCCCGCAAATGCGCGAGTCGACTCCCCCTTAGGAGCCGACTCTAAAACTTACTCGAGTCGTCTCTAACCTTGGCACGCACCTAAAAGTCATGCTATAACCGTGCCAAATGAGGAAAAATCACCTAATTGGGATCTGATTTGATGATCATTGAATGTAAACTCTATTTTAACCGCATTCTAATCATCAAAATCAATTAATCTAGTGGAAACTCCCACTAGGATGGATCAATCACTCCTAATCCCCTCCTAAGCACGCTAAATCTCTCTTCACTTAGGGGTTTTGTAAAAATATCTGCTAATTGATTATCAGTACAAACAAATTGGAGTGACACATCACCATTCAATACATGATCTCTTATGAAGTGATGTCTTATCTCAATGTGTTTAGTTCTTGAATGTTGAATTGGATTTTTAGTTAGATTTATGGCACTTGTATTATCACAATTAATGGAGATTTTATCTTGTTTAATGCCATAATCTTCTAATTGTTGTTTAATCCACAAGATTTGAGCACAACAACTCCCGGCTGCCACGTATTCAGCTTCTGCAGTGGATAATGCAACCGAGTTTTGTTTCTTGCTAAACCATGAGATTAGGTTTTCTCCTAGAAACTGACACGACCCGCTGGTACTTTTTCTATCAAGCTTACATCCAGCGAAGTCTGAATCTGTGTACCCTATTAAGTTTAGGCTAGATTCTTTAGAGTACCATAGCCCTATGTTCTTAGTTCCTATTAAGTATTTAAAAATTCTCTTAACTGCAGCTAGGTGTGATTCTTTAGGATTAGCCTGATATCTAGCACACATGCAAACACTAAACATAATATCAGGTCTACTTGCAGTAAGATATAGTAAAGATCCTATCATACCTCTATAAAGTTTTTGATCTACAGATTTACCTGATTCATCTTGATCTAATTTGCATGATGAGCTCATGGGGGTGCTGATTGATTTGTTTCCTTCCATATCAAACTTCTTGAGCATCTCCTTGACATATTTTGCTTGATTGATGAAGATGCCTCCTTCAGATTGTTTGATTTGAAGCCCGAGGAAGTAGTTCAGCTCTCCCATCATGCTCATCTCAAACTCACTCTGCATCAAATCAGCAAACTCTTCACAGAGGCGATTGTTAGTAGCACCGAAAATGATATCATCAACATAAATCTGTACTAATAGCATCTTCTTATTTTGCTTTTTCAGAAATAATGTTGTGTCTACATTTCCCCTAGAGAATTCATGTTCTAATAGGAATTTACTAAGTCTCTCATACCATGCTCTAGGTGCTTGTTTTAATCCATAAAGTGCTTTGTTCAGTTTATACACATGATTAGGGTATTGATGATTTTCAAAACCAGGAGGTTGTTCTACATACACTTCCTCATTAATATACCCATTTAAAAATGCACTTTTTACATCCATTTGAAATAGTTTGAAATCCTTAGAGCATGCATATGCTAATAATAGTCTAATAGCCTCAAGTCTAGCTACGGGAGCAAAGGTTTCATCAAAATCTATGCCTTCTTCTTGATTATAACCCTTTGCCACTAGTCTAGCCTTATTCCTTATAACAATTCCATTTTCATCTAGCTTATTTTTATATATCCATTTTGTACCTATAATTGGATATTTAGAAGGTCTCTCTACTAGATCCCACACTTTGTTTCTAGTAAATTGGTTTAGTTCTTCTTGCATTGCATTTATCCAATTTACATCATTTTCGACTTCTTCTATATGTTTGGGCTCAAAGTGTGAAACAAAAGCTAGATGGTTATTTAGATTTCTAAGTGAAGCTCTAGTCCTAACCGGTTGAGATAGATCATCTAGAATGAGTTCCTTAGGATGCCCGTGAGCATACCTCCAAGCTTTTGTTAGCCCATGATCCACAATAGCCTCTTGGCTTGATGATTCTCCTTCAATCAACTTTTGATTATCATCTTGTAATCCCATCTCATCTATCTTTTCCTCAAGTATTTCAACATCATCATCAAAATTAACTTTCTTACTAGAGGAGATGTCACTAGAGTCATCAAATACTACATGTATAGATTCTTCTATGACTAAGGTTCTTTTATTAAATACTCTATAGGCTTTACTAGTTGTAGAATAACCTAAGAATATTCCTTCATCAGATTTAGGGTCAAATTTCCCTAGATTATCTTTCCCATTATTATGCACAAAACACCTACATCCAAAAACATGAAAATAATTAACCTTTGGTTTTCTGTTTTTCCACAGTTCATAAGGTGTTTTCTTTATAATGGGTCTCAATAGAACTCTATTTAATATGTGACAAGAGGTATTAATGGCTTCTCCCCAAAAGTACTTAGGGAGGTTACTTTCACATAACATAGTTCTAGCCATTTCCTCTAGTGTTCTATTCTTCCTTTCCACAACTCCATTTTGTTGTGGTGTCCTAGGTGCTGAGAAATTATGGGTTATCCCCTTTTTACTACAAAATTCATCAAATGATTGATTTTCGAATTCGGTACCATGGTCACTTCTAATGGCTATGACTGAAGACTCTCTAGCATTTGTTACTTCCTTATGGAACTTCTTAAAAACAGAAAATGCTTGATCCTTATGTGCTAGAAACATGACCCATGTGTACCTAGAGTAATCATCTACTATAACTAGACCATATTTATTTCCACCTAGGCTTGTTGTTCTAGTTGGACCAAATAGGTCCATGTGTAGTAATTCTAGAGGCCTAGAAGTAGAGACACATTTTATGGATTTAAAAGAGTTCCTAGATTGTTTGCCAAATTGACATGCTTCACATATTTTGTTCTTTTCAAATTTTAATTTTGGCAAACCTATCACGGAATCTCTTTTAACTAGTTTAGTTATTGTGTCCATGCTTGCATGACCTAACTTACGGTGCCATAACCAACTAGCATCATTATCTTTAGTTTCATTTACAACTAAACATTGGTTATGTTTTGCAAGATCTTCTAGGTCTACAACATATACATTTCCACGTCTAATTCCTTTAAAAACTAAACTATTATCATTAGGATTTGTTATAATGCATAGTGATGGTTTAAACATAACATCATATCCTATATCACATAATTGACTAATGCTTAACAAGTTATGCTTAAGACCATCAACATATCTAACATTATCTATAAAAGTAGAAGGGGTGATTTGAACTTTACCAATACCAATGATATGACCTTGGTTGTTGTCTCCAAAAGTCACAGCACCTCCCTTCTTAGCTTCAAGGGTGAAAAATTGATCTTTATCACCCGTCATGTGCCTTGAGCAGCCACTATCCAAATACCAGCGGTTTTTGTTGACCTTGGCTGCAAGACACTCCTACACAAGCAAATCATGTCATCTTAGGTACCCAAGTTTTCTTGGGTCCTTCATGGTTAGTCAAGTTGGTTCCTTTTGGAACCCATACCCTTTTAATTTTCCTTTTTGTTTTACTTTTTCTATAGTCACATGCATTTGCCTTATGTCCTATAGTTCTACAACAAAGGCAGGTTATTTTCTTAGTTTTAGTTTCTCCAGCTTTAACAAAGAAGTTACTAAGAAGTTTTTGTTTATTTCTTGGTTTATACCCTAAACCCGCTTTATTAAATCTGCTCGTTGACTATTTAGTATCATGTTTAATTTTTCAGAACTATATGTAAATTTTTCAACTAAGGATTTGTATTTGTTAAGTTCTTTAGTTAGTGTTTGATTTTCTGCTTTTAGATCATTAAGTTCTTTTGTAAGATCCTTATCTAAGGTTTGTTTATATTTTTTAAGTTCTGAAAATTCCTTAGTTAGTTTTTCATTATCTTTAGTTAAGGTGTTAGTCTTTTGAGTTAAAAGTTGGTTGTTTGTTTTAAGTTCAATATTTTCTTTGGTGATTAAGTCCTTATCCTTAACTAATTTATCGTATTTATGTAGGTATGATTGATTAGCTATTTTCAGTTCTTTATTCTTAAGATTTATAGCCTTATATTCTACCATTAACTCATTAAATGCATCATAAAGTTCATCAAAAGAAAAATCAAGATGCGTTTCGGAAGTTACCTCGTTTTCGTTGGCCATGAAGCAGAAATTGGCCTTCTTTTCTTGTTCATCATCTGATGAGGAGGATGATGAGTCGGAGTCGGATAGTGTAGTGACAAGAGCCTTCTTCTTCTTGTACTTACTCCCCTTCTTCAGTAAGGGGCACTCTGCTCTTATGTGACCCGGCTTCTTGCACTCGTAACACCCAATCCCCTCGTTTTTCCTTTCCTTACCTTTGTCCTTGCGGTAGAAATTTGAGGGGCCTCTCCTTTGATGATAGGACTTCTTGTGGTTGATGAATCTCTTGAACTTGCGCACAAGAAGAGCCTCACCATCATCTTCCTCATGTTCTTCTTCTTCACTGCTGCTACTGCAGGACAAGTCCTTGTTAGATGAAGTAGATTTAAGTGCTATTACCTTTTTCTTATGGAGGACTCTTCTTCGCTGTGTTGCTTCATTGTTAGCTCGTGAGTCATTAGGGATCCAAGGAGCTCTTCGAGTGGAAGCTTGTTCAAGTCTTTAGCTTCTTGGATTGCCGTCACCTTGGCTTCCCATGCCCTTGGTAGACAGCGAAGTATTTTCCTGACAAGATCACTGTTAGTATAGCTCTTGCCAAGGCTTTTTAGGCCATTGACAATGTCAGTAAACCTAGTGAACATGCTAGTGATTGTCTCATTAGAATCCATTTTAAATAGTTCATACTTATGAACCAATATATTAATTTTGGATTCTTTAACTTGATTCGTGCCCTCATGGGTCACTTCAAGTCTATCCCAGATCACTTTTGCAGAGTTGCAAGTAGAGACCCTATTGAATTCATTTCTATCTAAGGCACAATAAAACACATTCATAGCTTTAGAGTTTAATTGTGCCTTCCTCATGTCATGTTCATCCCAATCCTTTTCTAATTTGGGTACCTTAACACCCTCTACATATGTGGATGGGATGTATGGGCCATTCACTACAATGGTCCACATCTCATAGTCTTGGGCTTGGACGAATATTCTCATCCTAGTCTTCCAGTATGAGTAGTCGGATCCATTGAAGAAAGGGGGTCTTTGGGTGGACTGACCCTCAATGTGAGAAGATCCAAATGGGGTTGTCATTTTGATCTTTTAACTCTTGAGTGGAAGAGTTTTTGGCTCTGATACCACTTGTTGCCCAGATAGACAACCCAAGAGGGGGGGGTGAATTGGGTTTTAAAATAATTTAGATAATTAAAACGATGTGGTTGATTAATTAAAAACTATTGCAAGTTATTTAATTAATGCTAAGTGCTGTGAGTGATGTGAGGGGAAGAAGAAGAGAGACAATCCAATGCAAACACAGAGTTTTATAGTGGTTCGGAGCTACCCCTTGCTCCTACGTCCACTCCCCAAGTCTCTCTTGGGAATTCACTATAACCCCCTTGGATTACAGCCGGTTGTTTTGCAAGCTCACAACCAAACTTGTTGTTTTACGAGCTCACAACGAACTCGGTCGGTTTTTCCAGGCTCACCGACTAGAACCAACCCCGATTGTTTTCCCGGGCTCACAATCAAACCCTTACACACGTTGGTTTTTAACTTGGCTCACCAACCAACCTTAGTCCCCTTGATTCAATCCCCCGATTGAACCATGTAAATACAAGTTATAGAAAGAAAGGAAAATAAGCTTCTCAAAAGCAGATGTAAAACAATATAATCAAAAGAGGAGTTTAGAAGCCCTCAAACGCTTTTAAGCTGAAGTAGAGGAATGGCTTCTTGAACTCCGGTCTCCTCTCGAATGTGTAGTCGACTTGAATGCTGGAGGAGAAGGCTTTAATTGCTGGGAAGATGTAGGTGGAGCAGTAAATGCAGATCTTCCCTTTTTCGTTGAAGAGCACGTTGCAGAGCTTGAATCCTTGATTAGTTGGAGTGGAATGACTGTTCTCTGCCTTGCTACAGTCTTCTGTGGCTATTTAAGCCAACCCCCACGGAAACTAGCCGTTACACTGCTTTTTCTGCCCGTTCTGCACACTCTGCGCAGCCTGACAATATGACCGTTGGTGGGTTGGAGTCGACTCGCGCGATCAGGAGTCGACTCGGCTGTAGCGGGAGTCGACTCAAGCTTTTCTAGAGTCGACTCGGCAACTGTTCAAAATTTGAATTAAAGTTGCCGTCACGACTGGGAGTCGACTCGTCTTGACCCGGAGTCGACTCGCCAACTTCTGGAGCTGACCTGGCAATTTTGGAGTCGGCTCATCCACTGAAGTCCGTGGATCCAATTTTGAATTTTGTCCACTCGAGTCGACTCGACTGTCCTTGGAGTCGACTCGAATCTCAGAGCCCGAACTTCCGATTCTCTGTCTTTTGGCTCATCCAGTCTTGGAGTCGACTCGAACTTCCTTGGAGTCGACTCGGCTCTCAGTTTCCGAAAGTTGGTCTTCTGCCTTTTGACGTGAAGCTTGTCTTGGAGTCGACTCGAGCTGTCTGGGAGTCGACTCGAATCTCAGACTCGAAAACTGCTCTCTGACTTTTCTTTGTGTACCTCTTGGAGTTGACTCTTTCTACCCTGGAGTCGACTCGTTGAACATTGGAGTCGACTCGCGCACTTCAGGAGTCGACTCGTTGACAGGTTCTGAGATGAGGCTTTCTGTTCTTCTTTCTGTTCTCAGTCGGAGTCGACTCGTACTAGTCTGGAGTCGACTCGAGCTCGTGCCAGTGAACTTGATACGCTTGGAGTCGACTCGTGATACTCGGGAGTCGACTCGAGTCTCAGACTTTGGTTCAGCAGACTTCTTAACTTATCCAAAATACTATGAACCAAATCTAGAGACACTTGGACAGAATTTTCACTGAAACACTCAATTGAATTCATTAGTAATCACAAGATATACTCAAATGCTTTGAGCTCATCAAAATCAAATGGGGTTTTAATCAATCACTCCACAGTATATAAAATCTAAAAAGCCCAATGACTAGTCAGGAGTAAGTCAATTTGAGTTCTTTTTATTAAAAAATTTTTTAGCGAGTTGTAAGATAATTTTTACTTTGAAATTTCACAACATACATGGCGTGCACTTCTAAGGGTTAGGTTCAACATTATGTTGTTAAGTCTGGTAGCAACCTTGAGTCCTGATGAATCATACCTATTTGATTCACTATTATCTCATATTAAAGAAAGAAACGAAAAAGAAAAAAAAAATAAAAAAAAAGAGAGAAGTGAATTTAGTCAGGTACATCGAAAAGGGCTACCTATTGTCAAAGGTCAGCAGGCTTGTATGATGAACCCGAGCATTGGTCCATAAGGGAGTCTTGATACCCAACACCTTATGCCATCTGGTGTAGGAGTTGTTGACTGAATGCTCGCTACACGGAGGAATCATTACAAGAGTAAAAGTGCATAATTTATTTATAAATACAAAAAAAATAGAGAAAGAGAAAATAATATTGACCTTGAAAAAGACGATAGTGTGAAAGCCATCGTTGTAAAAATTCGAGTAAACTGAAATATTACAGATAAAGCCCATGAGGTATTAAAGTAAACATCCACAACTCTCGAAATCCTGCAAAATATGATGATTTTGAATCAGTGATTAGGTCTTATCTGACGAATTCTTGGAAACTACTAGCTTTAGCAGTATTTTGGGGAATCGAAAGCCTTAGCTTGTGTATGGTCCAGATTTCACCGAGCACCCAAGTATAAATAAGTCTTACAACTCCCTAACGGAAACTTAATAACTTCAACTTAAGTTGCATACTGACCTAGGATTTGGGCTGACTTAGTAATTAAAACTTTGTGTGCTTTTGAAATTCTTGGTACTTATGCATTTGAAATCAGATTTTATAAAATAGTAAAATAAATTCTTTAGGTAGGGACAGCAGTTTGTGGATATCTGAGCCGGAAACCCTCACGAGACAAAACTCGTTCACTAGGGCCACCTAGGGGTTTAAAGCCTTATTGCATACGGTAAATGCAATCGCGATTCCTGCGAAAGTGAGTTAGTTTTTATTTTGTTCGAGGACTAGCAAAATGTAGGTTGGGGGGTGTGATAAGTGCTAAATAAGACATAAATTAGCCTCTTTTTCATAGCACTTATCATTATTTTAATTCACATATTTTGTAAATTTAACCATAAAAGATGTGTTACCTTCATCATTGCATTTTAATAAATTATTAAAGGTAATTCGAGTTTGATTTGATTAATCGAGTCTAATGTGTGCAGGTGCAGTCCAATAGTTCCCAAGTCATCCACTGTGGTTTAGTTTCTCCCGCATCCAATTGAGTTCAACCTCTCAAGATTAGTTTCATCCTCTCCACGTTGCACTATTTGAACCCATATCACGACCGTAGATTAGCAATCATCCCATTTGTGATCAGCCATTCAAAACCCCACATCCAAACTAATCCAGTATTCTGTAATTCCTCTCACGTATCTAGATCACAGCTCCAAGTCCAACAAGCCTTCCATGCTAGTCTTCCCCTATTCCACAACATTCATCTATGAGTCATCTCCCTTGCTTCACACTCCCACCATCTTCCATGTTCAAGGATCAAGAGATATCTGCTCTTATCCTGCAGCCGTTCATCCTTATCTGCACTCGAAACAGGGGAGGAGAGAGGGTTGGTGAAGGCTATAAAAGGAGGAGGAGACGGATCCCATGGCATCTTCTCAGAAGCGGAATCCCACATAGTTCACCAGGAGAAGAAGAAGCTTGGGTTCACAGGCCGAATCCCATAGAGCCAAGAGAGAGAGACCTTTTGGGTATTTTGGAAATATTTCCTAAAGAAAGGAATAATGAAGAAAGAGATGGAAGCCCGCTGCTGTGCTGTTGCTGCCGTCCACCACTGCATGGAAGCCTAAGCTCTTCACTAGGGCTAGATGCAGCCCTAACAAAGGGACACAGGTTTTATGTATTTAATTTTATATTCTTGGAGTTGTATGAATCTTCTTACTCTTAAATGAATATTTTTCCTGCATCTCATATTTAATCTCTGTGACTTTAAATATGATGTTCGTACAACTGTTTTTTTTATGATCACGGAGTAAGTATAAAGATCACCCATGCTTAGGAAAGATGCAGTGTCCTGTCACATTAGTTTAGGATAGACATTTCATGCCAACCGAAGATGGATGTTCCTAAATTACTTTTGTGAGAATATATTTGAATGCTTATTAGGGTTGTAGCCAATTTGCATGTTAATCCAAGAATAAATTAAAATACAAATAACCCTTGTTCTGATGTTAGTGGTGAATTCCTTGCCCTAGGTTCCTTCAAACTGATATCATTTTAATTGCATTTTTTATCAAATTGCTTAGTTTTATAGTCTTCACAAATTCTCTTTTTCAAATATTTTTAAGAAAATAACTATACCCCAATCCCTGTGGATCGATACCCGTAATCACTATCCTACCAGATACGTGCTATTGCGTGGTCTTTAAAATTGACTATCAACTTCTGGTGAGATCTCGGCTCCTTAGCCGGTGCTATGGCACCATTGTTGTCGCAGAAAAGGGTATGGCATCTGATGACATGACTCCTAGCTCTTCGACAAACTTCTTGTACCAGAATGCTTCCTTCGCAGCATCCGATGCGGCAATGTACTTTGCTTCCATGGTAGAATCTGCAATAAGCAGTTACTTGAAACTCTTCCAATTTATCATCAGGGTCAGTCATGAAGTCTGAAACAGTATATCCTTCTACCTTTTGTTAGGATCTATCACATGCCGCTGAAAATTCAAAAATTTTCAGATATGCAGCGGAAAGACATGTGCATATCCCGTTCATCGCATGAACGTATTTTAAAACCATTTATAGATAGATTAGGATTAAATTCTTATTAAATCATTTTAAAATCATGATTAAGAAGATCAGATCTTCACCTTGTGCGGGTAGATGGTCTCCACAAATCTGATTCATGTGGTATTTGATGAGGGTTCAGTGGAAGCCGCACACGCGTCCGGCCTCTACGGATATCCACACGAAGTAGTGAGTCGATCAAAGCCTTTGGATCTTTCCGGGGTGCTAGCTCCTTTGCAGAGAAGGCAATTGATGGCTGATATCATTTCAAAGTAAAAAATTATCTTACAACTCGCTAAAAAAATTTTTAATAAAAAGAACTCAAATTGGCTTACTCCTGACTAGTCATTGGGCTTTTTAGATTTTATATACTTTGTGTGTTTATCATTTCAGCATAGAAATTAGGATTTTTTTTTGAGATAAACGAAAACTTTCTTCAAAAATTCGAATCCTGTACCCCCCAACCTAGATCAGACATTGTCCTCAATGTTTTTTTTAATATTATATTATATATATTTTTATTATTTTTTTATTATTTTTATTTTGGACGAAAATATGATGCATATGAAGGATAGAAGCATTTTACCATAGTTGCATCAGTAATATGAGGGATCCTGTTAAACATTGAAAAATGCAATAAGAAAATGCAAAAACGACCTATGAAAATTGGGTTGCCTTCCAACAAGCGTTAAGTTTAACGTCTTCAGCCAGACGCAGCGCATCCTTATCAAATCATACCGGGTTCATGTTGAGTTCTCCAAGGAAAAAATTTTGTGGGAAACTGATTGTCAGGCAAGGAGTTGACTGCTTCTGTGGCCTTTTCTATAGCAACGTCAAAATGGGTCAAGCATGTTTTCAGAGGGTCATCTTCCAAAATATAGGAAAGGGCTTCTTCTACAAGATCATCCATTTTATCTATTAAGAAGCACTCAACTTTCCTCGTGGGTTGCTGAACCTTTTCAGCACCTCCTCTATGTACATCTTCTGTGATAGGCCAAGCATCCTTTTAGATCTATCTCTATAGACCTTAATCCTCAAAATATAGGATGCTTCCCTAAGGTCTTTCATGGAGAACTCTTTTGATAATCAGACCTTGACCGAAGTTAGCATGGGAATATCATTCCCTATCAGGAGGATGTCGTCTACGTACAGTACGAGGAACATGACAGCACTCCCACTAACCTTTTTGTAAACACACGGTTCCTCTTTATTTTTGGTGAAATTAAATGATTTGATCGCATCATTGAAACGAGTATTCCAACTTCGAGATGCTTGCTTCAGTCCATAGATGGACCTTTGCAGCTTGCAGACCTTGTGATCTCCATCACTGGAAGTGAAACCCAGAGGCTGCTCCATATAGATATCTTCATCAAGATATCCATTCAGAAAAGCAGTTTTCACATTCATCTGCCATATTTCATAATCATGAAATGCTGCAATGGCAAGCAATGTTCGAATGGATTTCAGCATGGCTACAGGTGAATAGGTCTCCTGATAGTCAATGCCTTCGCGCTGACTATACCCTTTTGCCACTAGCCTTGCCTTATAGGTCTCTACCTTTTCATCCGAACCTATCTTTCTTTTGTAGATCCATTTGCATCCAATAGGTACTATACCTTCTGGTGGATCTACTAAGGTCCAGACTTGGTTGGAATACATGGAGTCTATTTCTGACTTCATGGCTTCCAGCCATTTTTCGGAATCGATATCAGATATCGCCTCGTTGTAGGTATTGGGATCCTGTACATGTTTCCTATCTTCCATGAGGAACATTTTCTCGGTATCTTCTATAAGCATACCTAAGTATCTATCAGGAGGATGGGAGACCCTACTTGATCTTCGAGGTGGAGGAGGTAATACGTGTACTGGCTCTGTATGAATAGGTTCTATAAGATCCATTACTCGTTGCTTTTCAGAAACTCTCTCTTCAAGCTCAATTTTCCTCCCACTGCCTCTATCAAGGATAAACTGTTTTTCCAAGAAGATGGCATGTCGGCTCATAAATATATTGTGATCCTCTGAGATGTAAAAATTGTATCCTAATGACTCTTTAGGATATCCTATAAAACGAGCACTTATGGTCCTAGGCTCTAACTTGTCCGCCTGTTGTCGCTTGACGTGGGCCGGACATCCCCAAATCTTGAGATGACCAAGACTCGGTTTCTTACCATGCCATATCTCATACAGTGTGGTAGGAACGGATTTAGAGGGAACTCTATTCAGTAAATAAATCACGGATAGTAAGGCATCTCCCCAAAGATACATAGGTAAATCAGTGAAGCTCATCATGGATCGGACCATATCCAATAGAGTCCGATTCCTCCTTTCTGACACCCCGTTGAGTTGAGATGTACCCGAAGGTGTCCATTGTGAGATTATGCCATTCTCTTTGAGATAGTTCCGGAATTCTCCATTAAGGTATTCTCCTTCTTGATCTGATCGAAGAACCTTAAGGATTTTTCCAGTCTGTTTTTCTACTTCATTTCTGAACTCTTTGAGCTTTTTAAAAGACTCAGATTTGTATCTCATAAGATACACATACCCATATTGTGAATAGTCATCGGTAAAGGTAATGAAGTACGAATAACAATCCCTGGCTGACACATCAAATGAGCCACACACATCAGTGTGTACCAAGGTAAGTATTTCAGTGGTCCTCTCCCCATGTCCTACAAAAGGTAATCTAGCCATTTTTTCTTGAAGACAGGACTCACAAACTGGATATGACTCGAAAGTCAATGGGCCGAGAAGCCCATCTTTCTCCATTTTGTTCATTCTGTCCTCTCCAATATGGCCAAGCCTGAGGTGCCACAAATACTTCTGGTTTATCTCATCTCTGAATCTTTTGGATCCTATGGTACTCACAACTTGCTCAGACACATTCACAGACACATCAACATGCAAGTGATAGAGACTGTCAATCATGAAACCACGTGCAACTAATTTATGTCTGAAATAAATAGAACAGTAGTTTTTGTCAAATGTCATAACATGACCATCCTGTGCTAAACATGAAATAGAAATCAAATTTCTGCTAGCAGCAGAAACATAATAACAGTCTCTAAGCAATAAACTAAATCCAGACGGTAATCGCAGAGGATAGGTGCCCACAGCTACAACAGCAACTCTTGCCCTGTTGCCAACCCGAAGGGTAACTGCACCTTCCGCCAGCCTCCTACTTTTCTTTAGACCCTGCATAGTAGTGCACAAATGAGCACTAGAACCAGAATCTATAACCCAACTAGAAGTAGAAGAAACCGTAAGGTTAGTTTCAATTATGAGCAAGTCTAACATACCTTCAGAAGGTGTGTCTGCCTTTTTGTTCTTCAGGCTCTCGAGGTATGAAGGGCAGTTCCTTTTCCAGTGGCCATCGACATTGCAGTGGAAACATTTTTCCTTGTCATTAGCCTTTTTCTTATGAACTTTCTTCTTAGGCTTCTTGTCTTTTTTCTACTTCTTTATAGGCTTGTTTTCTTCCAAGTAGACTTTCTCTTGGAACCAGAAGTCAGCTCAGCAGCCAAAATAGAGCCCCTTGAACCTTTCAAGGCCCCCTTAGCAGTTACCAACATGTTCAACAATTCGGTCTTAGTGCAATCAATCTTATTCATGTGGTAGTTTACTATAAATTGCCCAAATGAATCAGAAAGGAATTGCAGGATCAGATCTATTTGCAGTTCCTTATGCATGGTCATACCGAGCTTCTCAAGCTCCTCTAGGTCCTTGATCATAGTCAGACAGTGATCATGGACAGACTACCCCTCGCGCATCTTTACCTTGAAGAGCTTCTTGGACACTTCGAAGCGAGCTGTGCGGCTCTGCTCACCATACAACTCTTGCAGGTGTGCCAGTATTTCCCTAGCAGTCTTCATATTCTCATGCTGGCATTGAAGTTCATTAGTCATGGATGTCATGATGTAGCACTTGACCCTAATGTCATCGTCCGTCCATTTTTCATGCGTCTCACGCTAATCATCAGTCGGACGTGATGGCAACCTAGGGATATCATTCTCGAGTACATACTCTAGTTTCTCACAATTCAAAACGATTTTCAGGTTTCTTAGCCAGTCTTTATAATTGGTTCCGGTCAGTCGGTTGGTCTCAAGGATACGGGTCAAAGGGTTCGAAGCTGACATTGTGAGATGTAGAGAGTAAAGATTCTAGTTAGACTTTGTACTTGATCTTAATTTATTCTAGAGACTTTTAAAACAAATATGCTCCCACTATTTTCTCGAATCCCTCATACTCCCCTGATGGAGAAACGAAAACCCTACGCGACTAGGATTTCTAGTGGGTACTGCGGTCTCATCGATTTATATGCCGCCTCACCTAACAGTTATTGGTGACATATAAATGGATGAGTGTACAACTCTTGTACAATGCTTCTCAAGCAAATTGCAGTGGTACTTGGTCTTTAAGTCATGAAGACCTCACCTAGCAGTTATTGGCCTCATTACTTAGTTAAGTCAGACCCACCGTATAACCGCAGAAATAAAGTCATCATTCGGTCCTCACCTAACAGTTATTGGTACCCAATCCCACCTTTATTCCGCAACATCTCATGTCTAATAGAGAGGTCCAGTCCCCCGATGCAACTTGCCCACTGTGTCCAGCCGAGACAAATCAACATCTGAAAGACCTTAACAGCTCTACTACGGTGGAAGACCTATGGACTTAATATTGCATAATCATGTCTTAGTGTTTGCAACTTGAGTTCTTCATAAGAGGTAATCGAACAATTGGCCAGATAAGCAGGTGGAAGGCTCCCCTTACTCGGAGAGTAAGGTCCTAATTAAGTAACCATCTTTTAGGCTTGCCTAGACACTAATTAGATCAATTAATCTAATATGACTAACTCATGTTGGTTCACTCTCGATTGATTAGGGAAGTTTATATTTAGGTCTCACTCGATCGCGTATTCACATCTCATGCAAATATAAATCTACCTGCATAAACATAAGCATTAAACATCCAGGCATTTATCAACAAAATAAATATAATGGTGATGATTATGGATCCAGGATGGGGTCATTTTACAAGCACATGCATGTCAATTGGTTAGATCGTCTTCAACTCTTGACTCGATCTTGATCCCTTAGGTCCAATTGTGATCAACTCCTTGATCCATATTCAATTAACCCTTGATCTCGATCCGCACATGTTGAGCTTGTTGATGTACATATCGATCAACCATCGACGTGCAACATACATCACAGATTACATCCCAGATTGCTTTAAAAATTAAATAAAATAAAATAATAAATTACAACCTCTTTTCATGAGACACACATGTCTCTAATACATGAATTTAAGATGCATGCAGGCATCTGAAAATTAAAATTACATGCATCACAGAACATTTCAGCACATTCAAAAGGGTCCATCCATGATCATCACCATACGCATCACATGCATAAAAATTATTTTCAGATTTGTAATTTAACTGATTATTTCATCTCATGATTTGCTGATCATGCAAGATTTGATTCTAAACATTTGTAATCACATTATCAAAGCATTAGAATCATTAATCTAAGCATCCAAAAATCAGCATGCAGAAAAATCAGCAAGTTGAAAATTCTGCATACATAAATTTCAGCAAGCATAATCTTTTAAATTTCAGATCTAAAATACCTTAAAAAATTTAATCTTAATCTTAATCTACATAACCATGGCTCTGATACCACTGTTAGGATCTGTCACATACCGCTGAAAATCCCTTAATAGGTCGGAATGGTGGGGAAGGGGGCCCTCCCTACTTCAATGGAAAAAGGGGAATCGCCGTTTCACAGCCGCCCCTCTACAAAATTTTGACCTATCTTTTCGTTCAAAAATTTTCAGATATGCAGCGGAAAGACATGTGCATATCCCGTTCATTGCATGAACGTATTTTAAAACCATTTATAGATAGATTAGAATTAAATTCTTATTAAATCATTTTAAAATCATGATTAAGAAGATCAGATCTTCACCTTGTGCGGGTAGATGGTCTCCGCAAATTTGATTCATGTGGTATTTGATGAGGGTTCAGTGGAAGCCGTACACGCGTCCGGCCTCTACGGATATCCACACAAAGTAGTGAGTCGATCGAAGCCTTTGGATCTCCCCGGGGTGCTAGCTCCCTTGTAGAGAAGGCTATTGATGGCTGATATCCGCAGCCTAAGGGAGGAGGAAGAAGAAGGATGGTTCAATGGAAGGAGAAGAAAAACCCGCAGCCTTTTCTTTTTCCTTTGCGTTGGAACCAAGGAAGGGGATGAAGTAGACCACGCCAAGAGCTTCTTTTCCCTTGCTTCCTTATGGCTGAAAGGAGGAATGGAAGGAGGTTCCTTTCTGCCAAAAATCCCAAGAAAAATCATGAAAAATTCGGAGCCCCTTTGAACCCCTCTTTTATGGTGTGTGGATAGAGATGAGCTCCTAAATTTTAGGAGCTCATCTTTATCCCTTTGTGAATTCAAAATAGGAGGGGCATGGCCTCTCCTTTTTCCTTCACGCCACCAGCCAAGGGAGGGGCGTAGGCCCCTCCCTCTTCTCCCATATGGTTGGCCCCACTTAATCAAATTAAGTGGGGAATGGGTTAGGACTAGTTCTAGGTCCAATCCTATTCAAAATAGGATTAAGTGCACACAATTTAATTCCTCCAAATCCAAATACAATTAGAATTTAATTGAACCATGACTCAATTGAACTCTTCAACTCTAATCCAATTAGGAGTCATTTGATTAATTAGATTAATTAATTAGAACTTAAGAAAATCCTAATCTAATCAGGACTTGTTTAAATTTCAGCCCTAAGACAATTAGGACTTTAGAAATCCTACTTCAAGTAGGACTCTAATTTAATTTGAAATCCTAATCCAATTAGGACTCCAAGAATCCTACTCCAAGTAGGACTCATGATTAAGTCCAATTAATTAAATCCAATTAATTAAATTAAATTACAATCCGATTGCAATTATTCCTTCTTCTAACCACTAACTCTTAGCGGGTTATCCATTTATCAATCTAATTGATCATATGTGATTCTTAATCACAATTCAACCATCGGATCGATCAATACTTCTAATGTGTGTGACCCCATAGGTTCTATTCTGACTGGTAGTGAGATATATTGCTATCTCTATCACAATATCATTGAAAACTTCTTTCAATAGGTTGAAACAATTCCAACTCAACTCACCAGGGATATCGACCATCGAGATGATCCCTGTGAGTCTCACCATCCACCAGTGATACCTAGCAGTATGTAGTGGCTACCTAGCAGAATAGAATGATGAACCTCTAGGTGCAGTTATCATATGATACAGTCCTTCTATCATGGATCCCTACAGAACGGAGGTCATGGATAACTCGTCAAACCCCGTTGTCTGTCATATATCTAGATTTATTCGACTTGAGTTCGAGAGTGGTAAACTCTTTTTCCACTATATATATTGCCCTGGCCAAGGTCTTAGACTTCTGAAGATCAATATCACCTCGTTCTATAATCTCGAACCAGGTGATAGCGTCGTAGAATATGCTTGGTCCGCTGATTTGCTTTAAGTTCCTTTGCCTGAGCTATGGCTCCAGTGTTATCACAAAATATAGGAACTGGACCATCAATGGAAGGTGCCACTCCCAGCTCGGTGATGAACTTGCACAACCATATGGCTTCCTTGGCTGCATCAGATGCTGCGATGTATTCTGCTTCACATATAGAATCTGCCACAGTATGCTGCCATAGTATCTGTCCGGCTGACGTGGTACTCTACCCAATCGCCTTAATGGTGCATCTAATATGGGTTCTGGATCTGATCTAATCAAATCCGACTCAACTGGTTCAGTAGATGGTGTCGGGTCTTCTACATGTTGAACTTCTCTAAGCTCAACATTAGAGCTTTTTGTTCCTTCACCAAGGAATTCCTTCTCTAAGAAAATTGCTCTATTGCTTACGAACAACTTTTGTTCTTCAGCAAAGTAGAAGTAATATCTTTTAGTTTCTTTAGGATAACCAACAAAGAAATATTTGTCAGACTTGGGTTCAAGTTTGTCTGTCTTCAAACGTTTGACGTACGCTGGACACCCCCAAACCCTAAGGTGAAAGAGCATCGGCTTACGTCCAGTCCACATCTCATGTGGTGTTTTATTTATAGACTTACTTGGAACCTCATTTAGAATGTAGCAGGCTGACTCAAGTGCATATCCCCAAAAGGATATGGGCAGACTTGCAAACCCCATCATGGATCGAACCATGTCTAACAGAGTTCGATTTCTCCTTTCTGATACACCGTTACTGTGGTGTACCAGGAGGAGTTCATTGGGAGAGAATCCCATTCTCTCCTTGATATGTCAAAAACTCATTGGAAAGATATTCGCCTCCTTGATCTGTCGAAGAGTTTTAATACTCTTTCCAGTTTGTTTTTCTACTTCATTATGATACAATTTGAATATTTCAAATGCTTCAGATTTATGTCTCATTAAATAGACATAACCATACCTAGAAAGGTCATCTGTAAACGTAATAAAATATGAATACCCATCTCTAGCATTTGTGCTCATTGGCCCACATACATCAGAATGTACAAGGGTCAATAAGTCACTGGCTCGTTCACCTTTTCCAGTAAAAGGTGATTTGGTCATTTTACCAAGAAGACATGACTCACAGGTTGTCAATGATTCACAATCATTAACATTGAGGATTTCCTCTTTACTTAACCTGTTCATCCTGTTCTTGTTAATATGACCTAGCCTATGATGCCAAAGGTAGACATCCGTGACATTATCTATTCTAGGATGCTTACTTGATGTGTACATTACATTAATAGGTTGTGATAACAAGTAGATGCCATTGCTCAATCGTCCATTCATTACAGTAACGCCATTCATAATGATATCACAAGAACATTTCTTTATTGAAATTTCATAACCGTTCATGGCCAAAAGGCCTATGGAAATTACATTCAATAAGAACGTAGGACAATAGTGACAATCACTCAAGACAACTACATGAGAATTAAAAACAAGTTTGAGATTTCCTAAAGCTAGAACTGGAACAGATCTTCCATCTCCAACATTCAGAAATCTCTCGCTGTTTTCAAATCTCTCATTGACCTGAAGTCCTTGCAACGAATTGCATATATTAAACGGACTTCCAGTATTTAATACCCAGGTCGAATTATCACATATAGAGAAATTATAAGGTATTATCATATAAATACCTTGATCAGCAATTGATTGCCCTTTTCTCTTGCTTGGCCTGTTCGGGTCAAGTGAGGTAAGGTATTGAGGATAATTCCTCTTCTAATGCCCCTGCTTCTTACAATAGAAGCATTCTACAAGATTGTGGTCAGCCTTAATCTTTTTGGTCTGACTTGGCTTAGCACGTTGCATCTTTTTCTTTTGATTCTTATTTTTCTTCTTCCCTTTCTTAAAGGTACTACGACCCCTGGACGAACCTTCCACTAAATTGACCGACCCTTTTGAGAGTTGGTGATCCTTCTCAAAAGTTTGTAGTAAACCCAACAATTGGTGATAATTTACTACAGTTTCGTCATACGAAAGTTGGTGAGAAATGGGCGGTACGAACCAGGAAGAGAATTCAATATAGCATCCTTCCCCAATTAATCATGTAGGGAAAATCCGAGAGTGCCTAGGAGCTCGATTAGCTCAATCATGTACAATACATGATCGGTCACCAAAGCTCCATCCTTCATACGTGCGTTGAAAATAGCACAACTAGTCTTGTGCCTTTCAACGTCATCAAGAATACCGAATGATTCATTCAACACTTGAATGATGTGTTCCGGCTGCGCATTCTCAAAATACCTACTAAATTCATCATTCATTGCAGCGAGAATAATGCAACGGACAGTGATATGATCACTGAGCCACTTCTGATAAGTGTCTCTAACCGTACCCCGTGCATTAGCAGCGGGCTACTTAGGTGCCGGATCTGTTATCACATAAAGGATCCATTCATGCTCTAGCACAATTTTCAGTTTTCTATACTAATTATTGAAGTTGGGACCAGTCAACTTGTCATTATCCAATAATGAGCGAAGTGACAAATTAGTAGCCATTTCTGTATAAAAGAAAATTTGGCTATTAGTATATGAATTGACTAAACACATTAGACTTAGACTTTAGTCTAAACGTATTCCCACTATTTTATACAAATTGGTAGCCTCTACCTCCAATTCGAAAAATTACTCTTAATTCTTTAGTAGGCACTAGAACCCAATAGATCGCATATAGGCCCGAGTGTGGCTCGGCTAACCCATATGCACCTATTGGTAGGTTCTTAACCAATTGCTTCACCAAGCAACTTCTAGTGATGATTTTGCCCTAAGTTTTTCGGCAGGCGTGTGGCGCCTCCACCGAATATCCTAGTCAGGTCTAACCATTAAATGATAGGATTAAGTCTAATCAACTAATAGACGACCAAGTCCGAGTGTGGCTTGGCTCACCTGACCGCCTATTGAAGATACACTCAACTCATCATATATTGAATGACAATTCCAATGCTTGATAAGTACCAGGCGTGTGGTGCCTCCAATAATTATCAAAATATTGGACCCATTATCACCCAACTTAATGGGAGGCTATGACCTAGTTATCCCCATAACCATTTCATTTTAAGGACCTAATAATTTTAGAGGATTTCATAATTGGGATAGATAAGAGGATCCGGTTAGTCTAATTTCTTCCACTGACTTCACCAAATCAGATTAGACTCAAACCGGTTAAGGAGGCACCTAAATTAGTCAAACTGATTTTCCTTATAGGCATGGGCTAACTCGAATCATTAAGTGATTCAATCAAAATGTGATTGACCATGTCGGCCAGGTAAGTGAGATTGGTGGAAGGGATATGCCATTAACTCGACAAAGACGAATAAGTGCGAGTAGCTCCCAATTAAAAACCATCGGTCAAAACTGCCAAACTTACCTTAGACACCGACTGGTTAATCAATTTCGATTTGATTACTCAAATGACTCGGGCTACACCTCTGAGCCTAAATCAAGTTCCATCTTGGTCTAATCAAAGACATGGACTTGATCCATCTACAACCATTGTAAATTGATCTAGAATTTTCTTGACATAATCTAGTTACTACTTAATTAGATTTGATCAATTAATTCTATTTGTCCATGTATGATTCTAACCTTAGGTCTAACCCAATCCTAGAAACTTGATTCAAGCTAACCCATATGCCCTAAGAATTATGCAATGTCAATTAATTGAGTTACAATTCTATTTCATAACACTTAATTCTTAATTAAGTTTAGACTTATGAAAGTTTTGATCATTGCATATTTCTTTTTAATTACATATTAATTACAATCTTTCAGTTCTTAAAATATATTTTCAGATCTGAGTTTTTATAATTAATCACATGTAATTAGATTTAATTCATGTTTAAGTCATTATGTTTTATGTTCATGCATCATATATACACAACAACATGAATTAATTCAAACAACATACATCTTATGTATTTGTTTTTTTCACTTTTATTTTCAGATTTGTTGACCCCCTAATAGATTTTGATGAATACAAAACACTAGAGTAAAATTCCATTATATCTTAACAATTTAATTGAGGAATTCATGTGTTTTATTAAGAATATTGTTAAGAAATGTCTAGGCAAGTTCCCATAATTTTTATGAATTTATTGAAGAATATTTTGAGTTAAAGAAAACAGATCAGGGACAGCCGAGACGTCTCCGGATAGTTTCAGAGACGTCTCTGGCACAAACAGGAAGAACCGGCACACTTGGGGACGTCCCCGACACCTGCCGAGTCGTCCCCGCGTTAGCGGAGTCGACTCTCTCAGTAGCGGAGTCGACTCTCTCAGTGGCGGCAGAAAGGCAGTTTTCAAGAGATATGCGCGAGACGTCCCCACAGTAAGCCGAGTCGTCCCCGCAAGAAAAAAGGAGACTTCCCGAGTCGTCCCCAAGATAGCGGAGACGGCTCTCTCAGGGTTTTCCAGAGAATAGTTTTTTGGGTAATAAAGAAGCGGAGTCGTCCCCAGATCAGCGGAGTCGTCCCCATTCAAAAAGTGCAAACAAGCCGAGACGTCCCCTGAAAGTGCCGAGTCGACCCCAGACAATGGAAAAAGTAAAATCTTGTAGCCGAGACGTCTCCCGTTGAAGCGGAGACGTCCCCGGAGCGACTGGGACGCGACTGACAGCTTTTCAGGTTTGGTTTGAATTTCAAATCCTTCTTTCTTTGTCTCTAACGGCTATATTTGCTTTTTGGGCTATAAAAGGGACCTCTTAAGTGCTTCTCAACAACTCTTCACTAACCCAAAGCTAGATCATTCAAGAGAGAAGTAAGAAAGAAAAGTTCAAGGGAGTGAGTGCATTCAAGTGAAGAAATCAAGTGTTTTCAAGCTTCCCAAGTGATTTCAAGCTCAACCACTCTCGTGCACTTGGGATTCAAAGCTCACACTCAATCCTACGCGCTCCACATCGGAAGAATCAATATCTCCCACGCTTCCAACGGCAAAACGATTCTTCCGGGTTCAATTGTTCATAATTGTTATATTTGCTTTTTAGAGCTTTTATTTTCTTTTGTAAACTCTTTCATTGTGGTGCTTGTTCCAGTCAAGGGACTTGGAACAAGGGAAAGGCGTCCCAAGCCTAAGTGAAATTGGGGGTTTTGGGTTTGTTGTGAGCCCGGTGTAAAACAACGAGTTGGGTAGTGAACTCGCAAAACTACCGTACTGTAATCGTGGATTATAGTGAAAATTCCCAAAGGTGATTTGGGGAGTGGATGTAGGAGCAGTGGAAGCTCCGAACCACTATAAAACCTTGTGTTTGCGATTGACCTTTCTCATTCTTCCTTCTTTACGTTAGTGCATATATTCGTGTGTTTTATTTTTTAATTAGTCAAAAGTTTTTAAAACACCCAATTCACCCCCCTCTTGGGTGACCATCTCTGGGCAACAAGTGGTATCAGAGCGGGTGCTCTGTGTATTTCTTGAAAGACCTAACCGTCTTAGCCAAAGATCTAGATGGCAACACCCTTTAACAATGTTCCTGCCGAGGGGCAAGCAACCAATAGACCTCCACTCTTCAATGGGACAAATTATACCTATTGGAAGACTAGAATGAGAATCTTCATTCAAGCACAAGACTATGCCTTGTGGAGGGTTATAGTCAAGGGACCACAAGAACCATCACATGTGGTTAATGGCATTCGAGTTTCCAAACCTGAGGAGGATTGGGATGAGAATGATGATAGGATGGCTCAACTCAATTCTAGAGCCATGAACTCACTATTTTGTTCTTTAGATGTAAATGAGTTCAATAGAGTCTCTACATGTAGTTCCGCTAAGGAAATATGGGATAGGCTTGAAGTTACCCACGAGGGTACAAATCAAGTCAAAGAGTCCAAAGTGAACATTCTAGTTCACAAATATGAATTGTATAAGATGGAACCTAATGAAACCATCACATGCATGTTTACACGTTTTACCGAAATTATTAATGGCCTAAAAAGCTTGGGCAAATCTTACACTAACCCCGAACTTGTGAGTAAAATTCTCAGGTCACTGCCAAAAGCATGGGAAGCAAAGGTCACGGCGATTGTAGAAGCCAAAGACCTCAACACTTTGGGGCTAGAACAACTCTTGGGCTCATTGATGACGCATGAGCTCACGATGAAGCAGCATGAAGAAGAGTTGCCAAAGAAAAAGACAATCGCACTCAAGGCTACCTCAAGTGTATGTGAAGAAGAGAGCAGTGAGAGTGAAGAAGAAAGTCAAGATGAGGACTTGGGTTTAATAGTAAGGAAGTTTAAAAAATTCATGAGAAGAAAGAAACCCTTCCCAAGAAAGAAATTTGGAGGGAGAAATGATTGGGAAAAAGAAAAGGAAAAAGAAAGAGACCCAATCGTATGCTATGATTGCAAGAGACCGGGACATATTCGTTCCGAATGCCCTCAACAAAAGAAGTATTTTGTAAAGAAGAAGAAGAAGGCATTGAAGGCAACATGGGATGATAGTGACACATCATCCTCCGAGGAAGAGAAGGAAGAGACCGCCAATCTATGCTTCATGGCGTTCGAAGACGACGAGGTATGTCAAAACCCAACCATAAATTTTACTTTAGAAGAATTATATGAGGCTTTTCAAGAACTTATGGGTGATTGTAGTATGTTAGGAGCAAAGAATAAAGAATTAAAAGCCTCCAATCAAAAACTAAAGGAAAATATTGAAAACTTATTAATTGAAAAGGAGAGCATTAAAAATATTGACACTACTAACCTAGAAATCAAAAATTCAAAACTGAGCATTGAAAATGAAAAGGCAAAAACACTAATTAAGGAATTAAATCTAAAAGTAAAATCCCTACTCGATAATAATACCTCACTTGCACAAAATGTTAAATCTCTTAAAAAGGATAAGGAAGAACTAGTCAAAGAAAATTTGAATCTTAAGAATGAGGTACATAAATACAAACCAATTGTTGAAAAATTTACACAAAGCTCTGAAAAATTAAATCTTATTCTTTCAAATCAAAGAGCTGTTTTTAATAAAGCCGGATTAGGATATAAAACTAATGAGCAACAAAAGTATCTAAAGAATTTCTTTGTAAAAGCAAAAGACGTAAAAACTGAAAAACCAACATGCTTTCTTTGTGGAAAGAATGGACATAAAGCCTACTCTTGTATTCAAAGAAAAATCCAAACTAACAAGAATACATTTGTAAAAGCTAAAAGCATAACTAAAGTATGGGTGCCTAAGGAAACCAACTACACTAACCACGAAGGACCCAAGAAAACTTGGGTACCTAAGAGCTTCACATGATCATTTTGCAGGTATGCCTTGCAGCCGGGAATAAAAAGAGAATATGGTATCTTGATAGTGGTTGCTCAAGGCATATGACCGGTGACAAGAGTCTCTTCGTCACCTTGGAATCAAAAGAAGGAGGAGTAGTCACATTTGGAGATAATGCTAAAGGCCGAATTATTGGTATTGGTAAAATCTCCATATCACCCTCCTCATTTATTGATAATGTATTGTTAGTTAATGGACTAAAACATAATTTGTTAAGTATAAGTCAATTTTGTGACAAGGGCTTTAAAGTATCATTTGAATCATCACTATGCATAATTAGTAGTCCATTTGACAATGAGATCATACTCACAGGACATAGGCATGGAAATGTTTACATGGTAGATCTTGATGATCTCACCATGAAGGATGGCCAATGTCTTGTAGCCATGAATCCCAAAGTCAATGAGACAAGTTGGTTATGGCATCGTAGGTTAGGGCATGCTAGCATGGATTTAATCTCAAAATTAATTACAAAGGATCTAGTCAAAGGTCTACCAAAAATAGACTTTGAAAAGAATAAAATCTGTGCTGCATGTCAATTAGGGAAACAAACAAGAAGTTCTTTCAAGTCTAAGAACATAGTTTCAACATCAAAACCCTTAGAACTAATTAACATGGATTTGTTTGGACCCACTAGAACTGCTAGTCTAGGGGGTAAGAAATTTGGTCTTGTAATTGTTGATGATTTTTCACGTTTTACATGGGTTTCATTTCTTGCACACAAAGATGAGTCCTTTCCCGCTTTTATCAAGTTTCATAATAGGGTTTCAAATGAACTCAATCTTAAACTAAAAGCAATTAGGAGTGATCATGGTACCGAGTTTGAAAATCAGTATTTTGAAAAATTTTGTGAAGAAAATAGTATCAATCACAACTTCTCGGCACCTAGGAAACCCCAACAAAATGGGGTGGTAGAAAGGAAGAATCGCACTCTAGCAGATATGGCTCGTACCATGTTGTGCGAATCGGATCTACCAAAGTATTTTTGGGCTGAAGCAATAAATACTTCATGTTATATCTTAAATCGTGCTTTAGTTAGATCCATCTTAAAGAAAACACCGTATGAGTTGATAAAAGGTAAGAAACCAAATATAAGTTATTTTCATGTTTTCGGTTGTCGATGCTTTATTTTGAACAATGGAAAGGACAATCTCAGTAAATTTAGTGCTAAATCAGATGAGGGGATCTTCTTAGGTTACTCCTCATCTAGTAGAGCATACAGGGTCTTCAACAAGAGAACTCTCGTTGTTGAAGAATCCATTCATGTTGTCTTTGATGAAACTAATGGAGATTCTTCTAGAAAAGAAGAAGATGGTGATGTAGGTATACTTGAAGACCAAATGAAGGAACTCTCCACTCAAGACAAACAACATGAGGATGAGATCAAAGAAGATACAAATCAGCGAGATGAAGAAGATCAACCTCCATCAAGAAATCAAGATCTTCCTAAAGAATGGAGGTATGCACATGGTCATCCAAAGGATCTAATCCTTGGTGATCCGTCACAAGGTATAAGAACTAGATCCTCTTTAAGAAGCACTAGTAATTATCTTGCTTTCGTTTCACAAATAGAGCCTAAATCACTAGAAGAAGCTGAAAAAGATGATAATTGGATGAATGCTATGCAAGAGGAATTAAACCAATTCGAAAGAAATGAAGTTTGGACTCTAATGAAAAGACCCCCTAATGTTTCAATTATAGGCACCAAATGGGTATATAGAAATAAACTAGATGAAGATGGGATAGTAATAAGAAACAAAGCTAGGCTAGTGGCCAAAGGATATAATCAGGAGGAAGGAATAGATTTTGATGAAACTTTTGCTCCTGTTGCTAGGTTAGAGGCTATTAGACTGCTTTTAGCATATGCATGCTTCATGGATTTTAAACTCTATCAAATGGATGTAAAAAGTGCATTCTTAAATGGCTATATAATGGAGAAAGTTTATGTAGAACAACCTCCAGGTTTTGAAAATCACTTACATCCAGATTATGTGTATAAATTGCATAAAGCATTGTATGGACTTAAGCAAGCTCCTAGGGCATGGTATGAAAGATTAAGTAATTTTCTAATTGAGAACAAATTTAAGAGAGAAAATGTAGACAAAACCCTCTTTATTAAAAGAAAAGGAAGTGACTTATTGCTTGTACAAATTTATGTGGATGATATAATTTTTGGTGCTACTAATGATAGTCTTTGTCAAGAGTTTGCCAAGCTTATGCAGGGAGAATTTGAAATGAGCATGATGGGTGAGCTCAATTTCTTCCTTGGGCTGCAAATAAAACAATCAGAGGAAGGCATCTTCATCAGTCAGACCAAGTATATCAAAGAAATGTTGGAGAAATTCAAGATGAAGGATGCAAAAGAAATCAGCACACCCATGGGCTCAAGTTGCAAGCTTGACAAAGATGAAAAAGGTAAAAGTATAGACTGCAAATTATACAGAGGTATGATAGGCTCTTTACTTTACCTTACTGCTAGTAGACCAGATATATTATTTAGTGTTTGTATGTGTGCTAGATACCAAGCATGTCCTAAGGAATCACACTTGCAAGCTGTTAAGAGAATTTTTAGATATCTAGTAGGGACATCTAATGTAGGCTTATGGTATTCTAAACAATCTGACATAAATTTAATTGCTTATTCCGATGCTGATTTTGCCGGGTGCAAACTCGACAGAAAAAGCACAAGTGGCACATGTCAATTCTTGGGTGCTAATTTGGTTTCTTGGTTTAGCAAGAAACAAAATTCAGTTGCCTTGTCCACAGCTGAGGCTGAGTACATTGCAGCTGGAAGCTGTTGTGCCCAAGTTCTTTGGATTAAGCAACAACTTGAAGACTTCGGTATCAAAATGGATAATATACCAATTAAGTGTGATAATACAAGTGCAATTAACTTAACAAAAAATCCTGTCCAACACTCTAAGTCAAAGCATATAGAGAGTAGGCATCATTTTATTAGGGATCATGTGCTGAAAAATGATGTGATGATTGAATATGTATGTACTGAAAATCAATTAGCTGATATCTTTACAAAGCCCCTTTGTAAAGAAAGATTCAATTTCTTAAGGAATGCTCTGAGCTTGTATGATCCTAGCAAATGAATTGAACTTGTATTGCATTGTTTGCTGCGCAAACTAGTAATCAACCTCAAGGTAAACATAAGTGAAAACATGAATTCATGTAAGCTAAATGACGAACTGTTTGACTTTCCGGAGGATGGTTACCCTCCCTTGGACTCTTCATGGAGATACTTTCAGAGCCTATTTCATAGGTATTCGAAATTTGGTCAAACACTCCTCATTTCAATATTAATAATTCAAAAATCATTATCAAATTATTATAGGATGTATCATTAAGGGGGAGGATCACAAACAAATTCACTCTAAGTTTATCAAAAGAGATCATGTTGATTAGGATGATTTAACAGAAATTGGGAGAAGATAGAATACAGTCTGAAATTTTTCAGTGCCGGAGACGTCTCTGGCAAATCGCAGAGACGTCCCCCCAGGGGAGACGTCTCGCCTTAGTCGCGGAGACGTCTCGGGGACCGAATGAGGGCTTTTTAAATAGGTCGAAATCGCTCGAGCCGACTCGAGCTTTCTCCTTCATTCCCGACCAAAACGAAAAACCCTAGCCTCCATTTGCTCTCCACCTCAAATCCTAGCCTCCATTTGCTCTACATCATAAACCCTAGCATCCATGGCACCAAAGAAGGCTAGGACGACCCGTGGAAGGCGACCTAGGGTAGCGGCCGACGGTGAGGAACGACGGGAAGAACCCTCCGCGCCGTCTCCTCCGGTTGCTCCGCCAACCACGACTATTTCCTATGCAAATCGCACAGTCACGACAGGAAGGTACATAGATTTCTCCTTTTTAGATCATGAGGGGTTCTCTATTGGAGAGAGACTCCGAGCCCAAGGGTGGGAGCACCTTTGTACCCTAAATACCTTGACCTACCCCGGCCTAGTTAAAGAACTTTTTAGCAATATGGCCTTAGGGGACCTAGGGTACACTGGATATGTCCAAGGGACATTAGTAGAAGTCAATGAAGATGTCCTATCCACTGTCCTACAAATTTCTAGGGACGGTGAGGCTCCAACCTCACATCCCCAAAGGGAGTCAGCCCTAAATTTACTTTTAGGAAGAGAGGACTGCGGCCCTCTTGATGTTGTCAATTCCCAGGACCTAAATGCAGAGATGAGACTTCTCTTAAGTATTGTCAACCGGGTCCTATTTCCTAAAACCGGTAGCTTCGATTTTGTTTCGGAGCGAGACTTAGTTATAATGCACCACATCCTACTAGGGATCCCTCTAAACCTCCCTAGACTCATGCTAAATTACATTGCCCTATGTCATAGGTATTCTAGGTTTAGTATACCCTATGGCATGATCTTTACCTTAATCTTTAAACACTTCAAGGTTCCCATTCCAACAAATGAACCTGCAAAGCCCTTGAGAAACACCGACTATTACAATGAGGGCACAATGAGAAGAATGGAATTTCATAAGATAGATGGATCGTGGGTCAAGGTACCAAAGAGAAAAACCCAAATCCTAGAGCCTGAGATCCCACATCATGAGTCTGACCATCACTCTCCTCCACCTAGCCACATGGATATCCCTGATATTCCCTCCAGCTCAGCTGGACCTTCCACATCCATGCCACCACCTCCTCCAGTTAGTGGGCCCTCCTTTCTGTCAGAGGATCAGATGCGCACCTTAGCATCTGCCATTTGCCAGCAGATGAGGGAGGAGATGAGATCCATGATCACCACAGAGTTGGCCCCCATCAGAGCTTCACATGAAGGGCTTCTACAAGAGATGAAGGATATTAGAAGTCAAATTGAAGCTACAACACAAGAAATAATTGGTGTGGGTGCCACCCAAACCATCAGATCATTAGAGCTCAAGGACAGCTTGAAGAGCATTTCCAAGAGTCTTAAAGAGCTAACAAAACCAGATGGCAATGTGAGCACCTTAGTTGCCCAACTCAGAGGAAGAATTGAAATGGCAACTATAGAGTTTGAGGCACTTGTGGCAGATTTCCACAAGTCACAGGGAGATCAATTTAAGACCCTCATGGATTCCATCAATACATTCATAGATGCAGCTTGTAAAGTTTATGAACAAAATACAGCTGGTAGGGGCCATGAGCAACGTCGCCGATGATGGATATCTTGTAGGATCTTCTTTTTGTAAATCCTTGGCTATTTTGAAACACTTTTGTATTAGAAATCAATACTTGTAATGATTTCTTCTTTTTGACTATGTACTGACTTCAAAGGTTCACAATGATACATGAATACAATCCCTTTTGAAAACTGTGTACATTGCCAACTCTATGTATGTGTTTCTATGAATGTGAATGTGCCTCTTGATGTGTCATAAGAATCTCATAACATACATTAAGTATTCAGATTTGGCACAACGTATCAAAGCATCTGAAACAGGGGGAGCACAACCTGAATATCAAAGGGGGAGTAAAATGAACACTGAATATATTGAATATAGAGATAATTTGTCCCCTTCATTGTTGATGACAAAAAGGGGGAGTAGATATTGAATGTAGAGATATTGAAAGGGGGGAGCAGTTGAAAGGGGGGAGCAGTTATATATATATGGATATTGAATATGGAATGCAAAATTTATAATCATACTCCAAAGTTGATTTAGAAAAGATAAAATTGAAGAATATTGACCTTAAGATAATTGCCCTTCTGGAAAAGAAAGGGGGAGTCAAAAAGAATCTAGCTTTCAATTATCCTCAGCATCAATACTTCATTTTAACTTGATTCAAATTCAGTTGATATGCTAAAATCATTTAAGAACTATAAAGATCAATCTTATGCATAAGGAAAGAACTGAAAATTGAATACCTTGAGTGATGCACATTGTATCTAGTTCTAATCAAAACATTATACTTGTACATCTGATCAAATACTGTGTATATGTTTAAATCTCAAATTTTGCATATACTCAGTGTTTTGTCATCATCAAAAAGGGAGAGATTGTTGACCCCCTAATAGATTTTGATGAATACAAAACACTAGAGTAAAATTCCATTATATCTTAACAATTTAATTGAGGAATTCATGTGTTTTATTAAGAATATTGTTAAGAAATGTCTAGGCAAGTTCCCATAATTTTTATGAATTTATTGAAGAATATTTTGAGTTAAAGAAAACAGATCAGGGACAGCCGAGACGTCTCCGGATAGTTTCAGAGACGTCTCTGGCACAAACAGGAAGAACCGGCACACTTGGAGACGTCCCCGACACCTGCCGAGTCGTCCCTGCGTTAGCGGAGTCGACTCTCTCAGTAGCGGAGTCGACTCTCTCAGTGGCGGCAGAAAGGCAGTTTTCAAGAGATATGCGCGAGACGTCCCCACAGTAAGCCGAGTCGTCCCCGTAAGTAAAAAGGAGACTTCCCGAGTCGTCCCCAAGATAGCGGAGACGGCTCTCTCAGGGTTTTCCAGAGAATAGTTTTTTGGTAATAAAGAAGCGGAGTCGTCCCCAGATCAGCGGAGTCGTCCCCATTCAAAAAGTGCAAACAAGCCGAGACGTCCCCTGAAAGTGCCGAGTCGACCCCAGACAACGGAAAAAGTAAAATCTTGTAGCCGAGACGTCTCCCGTTGAAGCGGAGACGTCCCCGGAGCGCCTGGGACGCGACTGACAGCTTTTCAGGTTTGGTTTGAATTTCAAATCCTTCTTTCTTTGTCTCTAACGGCTATATTTGCTTTTTGGGCTATAAAAGGGACCTCTTAAGTGCTTCTCAACAACTCTTCACCAACCCAAAAGCTAGATCATTCAAGAGAGAAGTAAGAAAGAAAAGTTCAAGGGAGTGAGTGCATTCAAGTGAAGAAATCAAGTGTTTTCAAGCTCAACCACTCTCGTGCACTTGGGATTCAAAGCTCACACTCAATCCTACGCGCTCCACATCGGAAGAATCAATATCTCCCACGCTTCCAACGGCAAAACGATTCTTCCGGGTTCAATTGTTCATAATTGTTATATTTGCTTTTTAGAGCTTTTATTTTCTTTTGTAAACTCTTTCATTGTGGTGCTTGTTCCAGTCAAGGGACTTGGAACAAGGGAAAGACGTCCCAAGCCTAAGTGAAATTGGGGGTTTTGGGTTTGTTGTGAGCCCGGTGTAAAACAACGAGTTGGGTAGTGAACTCGCAAAACTACCGTACTGTAATCGTGGATTATAGTGGAAATTCCCAAAGGTGATTTGGGGAGTGGATGTAGGAGCAGTGGAAGCTCCGAACCACTATAAAACCTTGTGTTTGCGATTGACCTTTCTCATTCTTCCTTCTTTACGTTAGTGCATATATTCGTGTGTTTTATTTTTTAATTAGTCAAAAGTTTTTAAAACACCCAATTCACCCCCCTCTTGGGTGACCATCTCTGGGCAACAAGATTTGATTTGTTCATTAAAATCAGAGATTATATAAATCATAAACTTTATTTAGATCTAATCTAAATAATATTATAATTTTAGATTTATTCATGTTACTAATCCTAACACAAACATGCATCATATGCATCCAAAATTTCAGATCTACTTAATCATGCATAATCAGCAATTAAATCAATCATAAAAAACACTTTAGATCTAATCTAAACATGTTAATGATTTCAGATTTAATTACAAGAATTAAAACATAAAAGTTTAAACATGAACCTGGCTCTGATACCACTAAAAGTGAATCCTAGGTTCTTCGGTATTAAGCATGCTGATTTTTTTTTTTTTAAAACCATGGCTGAACCTGATCGGGTTGCCTACGTACCCCTTCATAAGGGGGATCAAGCCATACGTAGTTCTTTATTAAGTTTTAAAACGCGGTGAAAAAATTGAATCAAACAATTTAATTCATGCATGCTTACAAGATCAAATCTAGAAATCAGTACTTTAAGAACGCATAGGATTATGCCGGAATTGTTTAAACAATTATGCTAAAACTTTTATGCATGATTAACTATCAGATCTGAAAAGATAAATACTCTATTCTGATTAATCTCCGAATATCCATCGAATGGATTCTGGAGATAACTCCGTGAGGAGCCCCAAAGGAGGGTAAAATCTCAGAAAATCAGACCTAGACCCTGACTCTAAAATAAAAAGATTAATATAGAATTAATACCTTTTATGATGGAAGAAAATTATGGATCGATCCTTGACATCACAGCCACGCACATGAATGGCCTCTACGAGAAGTACACGCGAAGCCCTAGGTAGATCATCTTCCGCGGGAGTGCTAGCTTGCGCAGGAACGTTGCAATGGCTGAAGCTGTCTCCTTCTAAACACTCAACCTTTGATTGTTCTTCAAGGATATGGAGGATGGACATGAGGAAGAAAGAGAAGAAGGGATGGAGGCCCTCAGGGAATTTTTTCAGAATTTTTTGAAACCTCTAAATATGGTATATGTTGAACCCAAGGCATGGGGGTCTTTTATAGCCAAAAGACCACCCCATGCCTCACACCTAATTTAGCCAACTAATTTAGCTGATAAAATTCCCAAAAAATTCTGGTGGTTTGGCAGCTAAGAGAAGATAAACATATCCAAATTTTGTGCATTTTAGATCCCTAAAAAGTAGGAATTCATGCGTCCAAAGTTCAGCCGCAGACCACCCTATTTCATGCACCATGAAATCCCTACAAATTAGAAAATTCATCTAAATCTTTCTAGAAACATTTAAGGCGCCATTTTTATAGAAAATATAGCCCCAGCATCCTCTCTTCTCATGCCAATTTTTGGCCAAAAATAAGGAGTATAGGCATGAAGAATATTGGGGATAAATCAAGGTATCATTCTTCTCCAAGAAGATAAGGATGGGTTCCTAAAATTTAGGGATTCTTCTCCTTATCTAATTCTGATTATTTGGACTCATAATCCTCATCAAATAAGGTCTTCTAATTGATTTGGATCAATCTCAATCCAATTGGGTCAAGTTCCATCAATTGGGTCAAGCTCAATCTACTTGGGTTGAACCCAATCCAATTAGGTCAAACCCTGATGCAGCCCAAATTGAATCATATTCAATTTGGCTCAACCTACGCCCAATTACTCAATCAAATTGAGTTCATTAGCAATCTAATTTCTAATTAATCCTCCAATAATTCAATAATTATTTTAATGCAACTTTTGCTTAGGATAATTTGTCAATCGAATTGACCAAATTATCCCTGAATGATTCTTAATCATCAATCAGCCATTTGATCAACCTAGAAACTTCTATGCGTGTGACCTCATAGGTTCGAACCTAAGCCGGTAGTATAGGAACGTCTTCCTATACTAATCGATGTGACTATCTAGCAATGGTACCCGACGTCCGGATAGGCCGAATATATGCAAAGCAAATATTCTAGAACCCTGAACTATGGTTACTGTATAATTCAATCCCTTTGACTCCTAATGCCAGGATGACTTAGAGCTCACTGTCAACCCTATAATTAGTACATCCATTATGTGATTAACTTTAGATATCCCGTGACTCCTCACTGGGATTACCCTGGCCAAGGTTTTGCTAAATTAATCACAAGACATTATCTTCTGTTTCCAAGAGGGATCAATTCCATCTTGACTCATAACTGACTACGCAAGTACTTGACTGCACCCAGTGACCTTCCGTCACTGAATTAGAAATTCAGGTAGTCCATTACCAAAGTACAGTGAGTTGCTTGCTAGTCACAGGTTGCGATCTCAGGTCAGAGGGCCAAACTTATACCCATATCTACTCGGAACATCTCTTGACAGTAGAGCATTCCGAAGTTGGTCACGTTCGGTGAAATGTACTCCTACACTTCACCTGTGTAGCATACCAGTGTCTCCACACTCCTTGGTTAAGAGGACAACCAACGTATAGGTCACACAACAACCTAATCTCGATAATGTTGTCGTCCTAGTAACAACATATCATTTGGTCGCGCACAAGTTTAAGGACTCAAAGATAAATCCTCCTTTATCATAACATAAGTCCTAAGGACTTTATCATATAAGAGTTCATTTGAAGATGAAATGATGAATAATGCCAAATAACGCTTTATTAATTTGTCAATTTATTTACAAAATTGAATCATCAATATGCTGACGATTGACATTTAGGATACAATTCCCAACAAAAACTCCGAGTATATGCAAAATAAAGCATATTGTGTTTCTAGGATTTATACGTAATTAATTCATTTATGTAAAATATGAAGTAAACAAATGAATGACTTAAGAACATACTTTATGAATGCTTTATAAAAAATATTCAGATTAACTGAAGCTAATATATATTTAATTAAGCATATACTCAACATATTCTCTCTCCTTTTTTGGACAGCATCAAAAGGTTACTTTTTAAATTTAGGAAATGTCAAGAAAATGATAGCAACTTCAAGTTTATCCCAGTCAAATTTTAGGGTAAATGCAAGCGTGAAAGATCAGATCAAATTTTACAACACTTTGGGTTTAAGAGTTAGTTTTCTTCAAAACATTTCAAACTTAATAATACTTAATTTTCTCTCTCCTCCTTTTTTATTAAATTATAACTACTTAAAATTAATTGAATTGGTGCTAAAAACATCAAATAAGAGAGTTTAATTTGATTTATGATTGAAGAATATGATGTATTAATCAAATAGCAAGCTTCAAGTTCTACAAAATGTATCAAAATAAATTTTAAATTTATATTTTAGATGAGGCTTATTGGAGAAAATCACATTCACTAATTCGTATATTTAGAATTCTCTCTCCTTTTGTCAAGTCTTTAATTTATGCTATTAAGTTCCTATTGATCTCCTGAAGTTTTCTTTCTTCCTCTTAATTAATCATTCCTTTTAAAGTTTCAGGATTTGTGAATAGTTTTCAATAAATTTCAGATTAAATAATTTGAGACAAGTGTTTTCTATATATTGCAATTCAACTTGATTTAGGTTTTCTTATTTCAAACTATATTGCAACTTAAGTTATTAACATTTTGAATATCATGATACAGAAAACGTGTCAAAGCATTAAGCACAAGTATCATAGAATTAAAGCATATATGGCATCACAAAAGATTGACAAAATCAATCCATTCTCTCACTATTTCAGTTCTAACTAACTTATTTACAAATTCAAAATCATTCATTCATTTTAAAAAATTCATTTTTTCCAATTTAGATTCAATTATATTTCTTTTAAATAAGAAAGTTATGATCTAATTTTTAACTTCCTCTAAATACCCAAATACTAATTTATGTTTGATTAATCAATTTTTCATTTTGGGTATCCAATTGTTATTAAATCCTTGTTTGCTAGTGATTATCATTCCTTTTAGCACTCAAATTTCTTATTTCTAATATCAGTAATATTTTTAAGTGAATATGAATGTGCCGAGTGTCCTTTTGTTCCACAATAATTATATTTTATGAACGGGTTATTAGAGTTAGTTACTTTTATAAGTAATTTCTTCTTTCAATGTATGAATTTTAAAGCTTAACTTTTAAGTCTTTTATTTTTAATTTTAGATCATTATTTTCATAGTTAATAATCTTTTTCTTTTGAAAAATATTCTTTTTCTTCAGATAGTTTGGAGTTTATTTTTCAAGTTCTTTATTTTTCTTTCCTAAGTATTTTAATTCAAAAGAAGATCTTTAAATGCATCTTGTAATTCGTCTAATGTAAAATTAGAATGGATCCTGCTTTTATCTTAACTTCTGTGCCATAAAGCACAAGTTGTGTACCTTTAGTTCTTTTTCTTTCTTGGAGTTCTCTTCTTCTTCTTTTTCTTGCTTGACTCCTACTTAGCCAAAGCTTTCTTTCCTCTTATCTCTTTCTTCTTTTTTTTTGTTCAATTCTCCCTTAGTTGAAGCTTTACTTCTTTCTTCTCGCTTCTTCTTCTTCATCTTCAGGAAGCATTTGAATTTTTGATGATTAAGGATAGTCCTCATCTTTAGCACCATATTTCTCACTTTTTGTGCTTTCTTCTTAAGTTTATTTGAATGCTAACATTTTCTTAGTTTTATTGCTGTTCTCTTCTTGGTTTATTATGCTCAGCTCATGGGTCATGAGGTGCCCAAGAGCTCCTCCAAAGGCAGTTGTCTTTGATCCTTTGCCTCTTGAATGTCTCGAGGTATCTAGATCTTTGAACGTTGCTTCGCGAGGCCTGGATCTGCAGGCCTTCTACTTCGCGCGCACGTCGAGCTTCGCAGGAAGGTTGGACGATGTCTGTATTTTGCAAAAAATACTTTTTGCAAAAGGGACCCTAGAAGAAAACACTTTTCTTTTCTTTCCTTCTTCTTCTTCCTTCTCTCCGTTTCCAACCCGAGAGTTTTGATTCTGGACCGATCGCAGAGGAGAAGAGAGGAGACCAGAAGCTGGATCTGGATGCTTGCCAATGGAGAGAAGATTGAGAGAGAAAGACCACTTCTTCTCTTTTCCTCTTCTCCTTTAGAAAACTCCCACCGAAGCCTCTATCTGTGAAGTTTCTTCCAAAGATTTCACAGACAGATTCACTCTTATTTTTCCTCTCTGATTCGTTCTCCTTTTCAAGAGAAAAATGTTGGTCTATCTATAGGCCAACATAGTGAGGATTTAAGGGGAGTTCAGAGGCGTAAATGGCCGAGCGTTATTGATTTCATTCATTATCTAATATGAATGAATTTGATAATGATTGTTTCAAAAACAACCGTGGAAAAAACAACGATTAATGCCAATTACTGTCAGATTCAAAAATCAAACTGAACCGAAATGTTGGCGGTTCAAAACCGTACATTTCGGTCCAGTCGGCCGTCGGGCCGGAGGCCGGTCGGCGCGCATCGCCGGTCCAAAGGGCCGCGGATGCGTGAAACAGAGCTTCTCTGTTTCATGCGTCTTAGGTGAGAGTCGCGGCTCACAGGAAAAACATTAATGGTCCATAGGGGGGGAGTGGTCCACGGGTCCACGAGTAATAACAACGGTCAGCAGCCAATTTAAATGGGAAAAGTCAGCTTCTGATTCAAATGGGTCAGCCCATTTGATCATAAGCTAGCCTATTTGGTTCTAAACCAAATTGCAGCCCATTTGAATGAATTTTGACCCGAAAAAATTCCACATGAGTCTGACTCATGGGAGATTCAATTGGGTCTAGTTTCGGCTCGATCCAAGTCCGACTTAGATCAGAACAAATACGAAATTAAATCCCAATTAAATCATGATCGAGCCCAATTACACTAATTTAGACCCAATCAAATCCAATCTCAACAATTGAGTCCTGATCAAGTTCAATTATATTAATTAAAACTTGATTGACCCGAAATACAGACTTAATTAGTTGTTCATCCATGAAATTTAGCATGTACCTCATGTTCAGTGCTAGCTGAACATAGACAGAGCCAAATTCCAAATGACCCATAATTTAATTCTTAATTAAATTGGGTCAAGACCTTCCTACTTAGCTTGACTAATGTGCGTGACTCCGATAGGTTCGAACACTAAGCCGGTAGTACATGGACTACTCCATGCACTAATCGAGGTGACCATCTAGCAATGATACCCGACGTCCGGATAGGTCAAATATGCAAAGCAACATTCAAGAACCTAGACGTATGGTTGTTGCATAATTCATCCCTATGACCTTCGATGCTCAAGATGACCTCAGAGTGGACTGTCGAACTCTGGGTCCGGTCATCCATAGTGTATTTCAATTAATCAAATCAAGTGACTTATCACTTGGTTTACCCTGGCCAATTTTACTGAATTGAAATACACGAGACATCAACTCCTAAAATCTGGAGCGGTCAATCCCATCTTGACTCATACACAGACTTCGCGAGTACTTGACTGCACCCAGCATCCTTCCGATCCCTGAATTAGAAATTCAGGTCATCCAGTGCCTAAGTACAGTGAGTTGCTTGCAAGTCACCGTGACAGTCTCAGGTCTAAGGGGTACTTATGCCCATACTTTACGAGCTAACTCCCGACAGTGGAGTGCTACGCAGGTGAGTCACTATTCAGTGACGATGTACTCCTACATCTCACCTGTATGCCATACAGTGTCTCCACACTCCTTGGTTTAAGAGGACAACCAACTAAATGGCACACAACGACCTATACTTGACATAGCTATCGTCCAATTGACAGCTCATCATTTGGTCGCGAACTGGTTTAAGGACTAAATGATAAAACCTCTTTTATCCACTAAATTAGTCCTAAGGACTTCATCACAATACACAGGAGTTCAATTTGAAGATGCAACACTTGTGATGAATAGAAAATTGCCAGAATAAATTTTTATTCATTTTAATAAAAATATATAATCAATTTCTTACAATTAAAAATTGGCTTTGGGACACAATTCCCAACAACTCCCACTTGGACTAAAGCCAATTTGTACAGTATCTTATACCCATCTTCGATTTGTGATAATCGAACTCCTTTACAGAAAGGGCTTTAGTGAATGGGTCAGCTAGGTTCTCCTTTCCATCGATCTTCTGAAGATTGACGTCACCTCGTTCCACGATCTCTCGTACAAGGTGGTAGCGACGCAGAATGTGCTTGGTCCTGTGGTGAGACTTTGGCTCCTTTGCTTGTGCAATGGCTCCAGTATTGTCACAATACAAAAGAACTGGACCGTTGATTGAGGGAGCAACACCAAGTTGATTTACAAACTTCTTGATCCAAACAGCTTCCTTTGCCGCATCTGATGCAGCAACATACTCTGCTTCGCATACGGAATCGGCTACTGAATGCTGCTTGGAACTTTTCCAGCAGACTGCTCCTCCATTCAGGGTAAACACAAATCCTGACATACTCTTACTGTCATCATGGTCTGACTGAAAACTAGAGTCTGTAAACCCCACAAGTCAGATTCTCCATAGATTAACCATTGGTCCTTAGTATTTCTTAAATACTTAAGGATGGTTTTCACCACCTTCCAATGGTTCTCACCCGGATCAGACTGATACCTACTCGCTACTGCTAGTGAGTAAGCAACATCCGGTCTTGTACATGTCATGGCGTACATGATAGAACCTACTGCAGAAGCATATGGGATTCTACTCATACGCTCTCTCTCTTCGGAAGTTGTCGGACAATCTTTCTTAGAGAGAGAAATTCCTTGGCCTATCGGAAGATAGCCCTTCTTGGAATTCTCCATGTTGAACCGCTTCAACATAGTGTCGATGTACGTGGATTGGGACAATCCAAGCAACCTCTTAGATCTATCTCTATAGATCTTCATCCCTAGGATGTAGGATGCTTCTCCCAAATCCTTCATGGAGAACTGTGATGACAGCCAGAGTTTCACATTCTGTAATGCAGGAATGTCATTCCCAATTAAGAGAATGTCATCCACATACAAGACAAGGAATGTGATCACTGAACCGTTACCCACTTGTAGACACAAGGTTCTTCTTCGTTCTTAACGAAGCCATACGTTTTGATAGTTTTATCGAAACGTATGTTCCAACTTCGAGAAGCTTGCTTAAGTCCATAAATAGACTTTTGTAGCTTGCATACTTTGGACTCGTCTATGGATGTGAAACCCTCAGGTTGTATCATATACACCTCTTCTTCCAGCTCTCCATTTAGAAAAGCTGTTTTCACATCCATTTGCCAGATTTCATAATCCATATATGCTGCTATAGCAAGCATGATCCGAATAGATTTTAGCATTGCCACAGGGAAAAAGTCTCGTCATAGTCGATACCATAACGTTGACGATACCCCTTGGCAACCAGACGGGCTTTATAGGTCTCCACCTTTCCGTCTGCGCCTCTCTTTCTTTTGAAGATCCATTTGCACCCTATGGGTTTTATCCCTTCGGGTGGATCAACTAGTGTCCATACACTATTGATTTCCATGGATTCCATTTCGGATCTCATGGCTTAAGCCATAACTCAGAGTCGGACCTCTGCATAGCATCCATATAGGTGATCGGATCGCTCATTGTTCTCATCGAGCTCAATGGGATCTGCGTCTTGGACCAAGAAACCATAGTATCTATCCACTTGACGCAGTACTCTACCTGATCGCCTTAATGGTGCTTCTACATTGGGCTCCGGGTTTGATCTAATTGAATCCGGTTCTGTGGGTTCAGTAGATTGTGTTAAATCTTCCACCTCTGGAACTTCACTAAGTTCAACCTTAGAGGCAACAATTCCTTCACTAAGGAATTCCTTTCCAAAAAGGTTGCCTTAAGTCCTACGAACACCTTTTGTTCATTAGGAAGGTAGAAGTAATAACCCCTAGTTTCCTTGGGGTACCCTACAAAATAACACTTATCGGACCTAGGACCAAGTTTGTCAGTTTGAGAACGTTTAACATAAGCCGGACATCCCCAAACCCTAAGGTATGAAAGTGTCGGCTTACGCCCAGTCCATATCTCATATGGAGTCTTCTCAACAGACTTACTTGGAACCTTATTTAGTATTATACACGCAGACTCTAAAGCATAACCCCAAAAAGATAGAGCAGACTAGTAAACCCCATCATGGATCGAACCATGTCTAACAGAGTTCGATTCCTCCTTTCGGATACACCATTGTGCTGATTCCTGGAGGGGTCCATTGTGAGAGAATCCCATTCTCCTCTAGATAAGTCAAGAAATCACCGAAAGGTATTCTCCTCCTCGGTCTGACCGAAGGATCTTAATACTCTTTCCAGTCTGTTTTTCTACTTCATTACGAAATCGTTTGAACATTTCAAATGATTCCGACTTATGCTTCATCAGATAGACATACCCATACCTGGATAGGTCATCTGTGAAGGTTATGAAGTAGGCATAACCACCTTTGGCACTTACGTTCATAGGTCCACATACATCAGTATGTATGAGGCCAAGAACATCGCTGGCTCGTTCACCCTTTCCAGAAAAAGGTGACTTGGTCATCTTACCCAGAAGACAGGATTCACAAGTTGGCAATGATTCACAATCATTGATTTCTAAAATGCCCTGTTGGGCTAACCTGTTTATCCTGTTTTTATTTATGTGACCAGCCGGCAATGCCACAAATAGACTTCTTGACATTATCTAACTTAGGATGTTTATTTGAAGTGTACATTACATTCACAGGCAGTGATAGAGTATAAATGTCATGTTTCAATTGTCCACGAAAAATTTTAATACCATTCAGAATGATATCACAAAAATTTTCTTTTATTGATAAACAATAACCATTTTTGGCCAAAAAGCCTACAGAGATGACATTCATCAAAAATGCTGGACAATAATGACAATCATCTAATATGACTACTCTAGATTCAAAAACAAGCTCAATGACTCCTAAAGCTGGATTGGAACTGATATTCCATCTCCAACATTCAGAAATCTTTCGCCACTCTTGAATCTTCTACTAACTTGAAGTCCCTGCAATGAATTGCAAATATTAATTGAACTTCCGGTATCCAATACCCAAGCAGTAGAATCATAAATAGAAAAATTACAAGGTGTTATCATATAATTACCTTGTGTAACAACTGTTTGCTGTTTTTCTTCTTAGGCCTGTTTGGATCAAGGGACACTTTGTAAGCCGGACAGTTCCGCTTCCAATGACCCATCTTCTTACAGAAGAAGCACTCTACCTTGCTCTTATCGGCTTTACGCTTCTTAGTCTGGCTGGGCTTAGAAACCCTAGCACGAGCTTTTTGTACCTTCTTCTTCTTTCCTTTCTTAAAGGAAGAAAGTCCTGCAGAAGTCCCACCTACCACATTCACCGACTCCTTTTTGAGTTGGTGATCCTTCTCATAGGTCTGCAGTAAACCTAGCAAACCACGATAGGATACTTCAGGTTTAGTCATTCTATAATGACTAAGGAAGGTCAGGTAGGACTTGGAAAGTGAGTTCAAAATGGCGTCCTTGCCCAATTGCTCGTGCAAAGGAAAGCCAAGTTTACTCAGGCGATCGATTTGTTCGACCATGTACAATATATGATCGGTAACCGATGCCCCTTCCCTCATGAGGGCATTGAATATAGCGTAGGAGGTCTTATGTCGTTCGACATCATCAGGTATGTCGAAAGACTCCTTCAATATTTGAAGGATTTCCACTGGCTGCGCTTCCTCGAATTTACGACTAAACTCATCATTCATCGAGGCTCTCATGATGCAGCGCACTGTAGTGCGATCGTTGAGCCACTTCTGATGAGTGTCTTTGATTGCACGTGGTGCATTGGCTGCAGGTTCCTTAGGTGTTGGATCCGATATCATATACAGAATCCGCTCATGCTCTAATACTATTTTCAACTTTTGATACCAGCTATCGAAGTTAGGTCCATTAAGCTTATCATTGTCTAATAGTGTTCGGAGGGACAATGAGTTAGCCATATCTGAAAAATAAAGGAAAACCCAACTAATCAGTATATGATTTATTTAATCCTAAAGACTTGGACTTTAGTCTAAAGTTTCTCCCACTATTTTAATCGAATTAATAGCCTCTACCTTTAATTCGAGGAATTACTTTAATTTCCTAGTGGGTACTAGAATCCGCATAGACTGCATACGGGCCTGAGGAAGGCTCGGCCAACCCATGTGCATCTAAGAGTAGGTACATTACCAATTGTTTCTCTAAATAATTTCTAGTAATCAATTTTGCCCCAGATGGTAATCAGTAGGCGGAGGCCTCCACTAAAAATCCTGGTTAGGTCCAACCATTAATGAACTAACTCGATGATACTATCTAATGTATGATCAGGCCCGAGGAAGGCTCGGCCTACCTAATCACAATTAGATAGCCCAAAAAGCTATCATATAATGAAGGATAATTCCGGTATTCAGAGAAACACCAGACGGAAACGTCCTGCATGTTCAACTGTAATATTGGACCCATTATCATTCACCTTAATGGGAGGCTATGATCTAGTTATCTATACAACTTTATCATTTTAAGGACCTAATAATTTAGAGAATTTTAATTGATATGTGACACTGATCGATAATTCAAAATTCTCCCACTGACTTCACCAAGACATATAGAGGACTAGCTCTTATTGGTCTATTAGACACCTAAAATCAGTCACACTGATTTTTCTTAATGGTATGGGTGAGTGCCAAGTCTCAAGGTACCTTAATCAAAACTTGATCGACCAAATTGGCCAGGTAAGAGAGATCATGGGAGGGTTACGCCATTAACCTCTTTCCTGGACACCAACTATGTTGGCCAGGTAAGAGGTAACCCCAATTAAAAACAATGATCAAATGCCGACTTACCTTAGACACCAATTGGTTTATCAAGTTGATTTAGGTTATCCTTGAAAACTCGGGCCGATCACTGAGCCACAATCAGATCCAATTGAAATGTTTGGATATGATAAACTACAACTATTGAGTTTGATCATTTTAGAAACCTTGATTTAGTCTAGTTCAACTATTGATTAGATTAAATCATATTTCTTAAGTTAGTCCATTTCAATTTGATTTCATGATTTGGTCTAACTTAGTCAACTAATCTAATTGTGCTAACTCATGACCCAAATTCCATGTTCAAATTTAAATTTTAATTCGAATTTCAAATTTTGAATTTTAAATCTTTATCTGAAATTCTAATTTTAAATTTTAAATTCAACATTTAATTCATAGTTAAATGTATTATGATCATGGATTCAAGGTGTCAATTTATTCCAAATATAAACAATTTATATTTAAATTTTGTGGTCATAATAAATTTAAAACTAAAATTTCATAAACATCAATTATGCATAATTTCACAAAAATAAATTATTTATTTTATGATACGAATTAATCTCAATCATGTGCTAGGACAACTTTTTCACCATAAGAGGTTAACCTTATAGCAGGACAACCTTATAATTCAGCACAAGATTGATATTTTATCATTAAATCTAGATCTAATCTAAATTTTAAAAATTAAATCATGCATAATTCTAGATGTTATAGGCCAATTCCATCAGCCAACCTGGCCTCTGATACCAGTTGAAGGAAAAAATTCTTGAGTTGTCCAATAAAATCGGGACGCCAGGCATGAAAATTAATTTTTATTATTTATTTATAATAATTATAAATCTTAAACATACTAATATGTAAACCATATATCGATCCCGCAGCGGGAAGATGGTCGAGGTAGACCGGATCTAGATCTTTGAACGTTGCTTCGCGAGGCCTGGATCTGCAGGCCCTCTACTTCGCGCGCATGTCGATCTTCGCAGGAAGGTTGGACAATGTCTGTATTTTGCAAAAAACACTTTTTGCAAAAGGGACCCTAGAAGAAAACACTTTTCTTTTCTTCTCCTTCTTCTTCTTCCTTCTCTCCCGTTTCCAACCCAAGAGCTTCGATTTTGCACCGATCGCAGTGGAGAAGAGAGGAGACTAGAAAGCCGGATCTGGATGCTTGCCACTGGAGAGAAGATTGAGAGAGAAAGACCCACTTCTTCTCTCTTCCTCTTCTCCTTTAGAAAACTCCCACCGAAGCCTCTGTCTGTGAAGTTTCTTCCAAAGATTTCACAGACAGATTCACTCTTATTTTTCCTTTCTGATTCGTTCTCCTTTTCAAGAGAAAAATGTTGGCCTATCTATAGGCCAATGCAGTGAGGATTTAAGAGGAGTTAAGAGGCGTAAAATGGCCGAGCGTTATTGATTTCATTCATTATCTAATATGAATGAATTTGATAACGATTGTTTCAAAAACAACCGTGGAAAAAAAACAACGGTTAATGCCAATTACTGTCGGATTTCAAAAATCAAACTGAACCAAAATGTTGGCGGTTCAAAACCGCACATTCCGGTCTAGTCGACCGTCTGGTCGGAGGCCGGTTGGCTGCATAATCGCCGGTCCAAAGGGCCGTAGATGCGTGAAACAGAGCTTCTCTGTTTCATGCATCTTAGGTGAGAGTCGCGGCTCACAGGATAAACATTAATGGTCCATGGGGGGGGAGTGGTCCATGGGTCCATGGGTAATAACAACGGTCAGTAGCCAATTTAAATGGGAAAAGTCAGCTTCTGATTCAAATGGGTCAGCCCATTTGATCATATGCTAGCCTATTGGTTCTAAACCAAATTGACAACCCATTTGAATGAATTTTTGACCCAAAAAAATTCCACACGAGTACGACTGATGGAAGATTCAATTGGGTCCAGTTTTGGCTCGATCCAAGTCCGACTTAGATCTAAACAAATACGAAATTAAATCCCAATTAAATCGTGATCGAGCCCAATTACACTAATTGAGACTCAATCAAACCCAATCTCAACAATTGAGTCCTGATCAAGTTCAATTACATTAATTGAAACTTGATTGACCCGGAATACAGACTTAATTAGTTGTTCATCCATGAAATTTAGATGTACCTCATGCTCAGTGCTAGCTGAACATAGACAGAACCAAATTCCAAATGACCCATAATTTAATTCTTAATCAAATTAGGTCAAGACCTTCCTACTTAGCTTGACTAATGTGCGTGACTCCGATAGGTTCGATCACTAAGTCGGTAGAACATGGACTACTCCATGTACTAATCGAGGTGACCATCTAGCAATGATACCCGACGTCTGGCTAGATCGAATATGCAAAGCAGCATTCAAGAACCTAGACATATGGTTATTCAATAATTCATTCCTATAACCATCGATGCTCAGGATGACCTCAAAGTGGACTGTCGAACTCTGAGTCCGGTCATCCATAGTGTATTTCAATCAATCAAATCAAGTGACCTATCACTTGCTTTACCTTGGCCAAGGTTTTACTGAATTGAAATACAGCGAGACATCAACTCCTAAAATCTGGAACGGTCAATCCCATCTTGACTCATACACAGACTTCGTGAGTACTTGACTGCACCTACCATCCTTCTGATCCCTGAATTAGAAATTCAGGTCATCCAGTGCCTAAGCACAGTGAGTTGCTTGCAAGTCACCGTGACAGTCTCAGGTCTAAGGGGTACTTATGCCCATATGCTTTACGAGCTAACTCCCGACAGTGGAGTGCTTCGCAGGTGAGTCACTATTCAGTAACGATGTGCTCCTACATCTCACCTATATGCTATACAGTATCTCCACACTTCTTGGTTTAAGAGGACAACCAACTAAATGGCACACAATGACCTATACTTGACATAGCTATCGTCCAATTGACAGCTCATCATTTGATCGCGAACTGGTTTAAGGACTAAATGATAAAACCTTCTTTATCCACTAAATTAGTCCTAAGGACTTCATCACAATACATAGGAGTTCAATTTGAAGACGTAACACTTGTGATGAATAGAAAATTGCCAGAATAAATTTTTATTCATTTTAATAAAACATATACATAATCTAATTTCTTACAATTAAAAAATTGGCTCTGGGACACAATTCCCATTAGGTTTGTGTGGGTCATGTACTAAGATATTTCATAAATCATAATTTTGTGTTTAAATAAAGATTTTCATTCAGGCCTTCTAATAACCATAATCAAATCCACTAAAAAGAGAAGGCCTAACAAAGGAGTGTTATTTATCAAAAGACATTTCAAAGGTTGCTATATAGATCTTGAGCTCTAAATGGTTAGATCTTCAAAAGATAAAAGAGCACCTGCTCTGATACTAATTGTTACCTAAAATGATAACCCAAGAGGGGTGGATGAATTAGATTTTTTAAAACTTTTTACAAACTTAAACAATTATTAAGTAAAACTGATTTAAACATAAGTATGCATAGTAAAATAAATGGTAAATTAACACAGAAGATAAGAACATGCCCAAACAAATCAAACAACAAAATTTTATAGTAATTTGGAGCCAAACTCAGCTCCTATATCCATTCCCCAAGGCTTCCTCCTAGAGAATTTCGTTATAATCTATAAACAAAAATATAGCTCAGTTGTTTTTGGCTCACAACTAAATCCAGTTAATTTTTTCTAGCAATTAACCAAAATCAAACTATGTTGCTGGTATAGCTAAACCAACCATGAGTTGTAACCCTTAGGAATTCCTTACTGATTTTCAATCTCAATAAGACTTTGTCGATTTTCTAGGACAATCGACTTGAATCTAGCTATTTCACGGATACAACAAAAACTTACAATGTAGATAATTTTTTACGATGTCAGCCACACCAAAACTCCATATGAGATTCTCTAATCTCATGCACTAAATAATAAAAATACAATATAAACTAACCTTTACAAAGATTGCATTTATCTCGTTGTAGCTCATGCTTGATTGCTCTGAATGTTGGGATCTTGCAGAATAGAAGTCAGGTCTTTTTCTTTTTTTTTTCTTGCTTAGTCTTGATGTTATGGTGGAACTCAATGATTGGAATTTGAAGCTGAAGGAGTGGTGGTTAACTTGTAATCTTTTTCTTTTACCTCATCCATTCACATTTTCTTAAGACCTTTCTCTTCTTGTTGTCTTTCTTGGGTATTTCCATGCATTTATATCTTTTAAAAAGTAGTTGCAAGACGTTTTTAGCTATTAGATAGGTTGAAAAAAGTTGTTGGGTGTGAATATGACCATTCTGGTTTTGCATAAAACTAATCATTACTGTTGGTAGGTGCAAAACGGGTCGACTCAACTTCTTTAGGGGTCGACTCGTGTTCTTCAGTGGTCGACTCTTCTTCTTTAGGGGTTGACTCAAGCAAGTGGTTGTTTTTGTTGCACTTTATCTTTCATCTGTGGTTAATATGGGGTCCATTCAAGTTGGCGTGGGATCAACTTGTAAAAGGGCTATTTTTCACTGCTTTCTATTTTTTGTCTACTGTCGTTCTGGGGTCATCTCAACTTTTACTAAACTCAACTTGTTCTCAGCAAGGGTCGACTCATAGTCCTCCAAGGTCGACTTGTCCACTTCAAAAAACTCCCATAATTTTTCAAAAACTTCTCCAACTTCGATAATTGTTCTTCTAGCTTCTCTAACCTTTTAACCTCCTTGAGCATCCTATAAAACCAATTAACTTCTCCAAGAACAAAAAATCATTAGTATTATACTCAAACGTTTTGTACTCATCAAAATTAATCCATTAGGTCAATAATTTAGGATCCAAAGACCTAGTCATAGCCAGGGTTTTACCTCGGCTGGCATCAGGCACCATTTGTGATCAAAGGACCTAGCCCGTGGCTAGGATTTCAACTTTGGCTGGTGTTAGGGCACCATTTATGCTCTATGGGACCTAGGCATGGCTAGATTTGTCACCGATTTGCTAGTCTGTTCTTGGAATCTTCATATCCACGAGGATATTTGTGCTTTGTTAGAGGGGAAGTTGAGCTAAAATAAAAGTTTCAATGATAATAATTAAAAGGTACAAAAATTTGACATATTAGATGCCTTATTAATAATAAATCGTGAGGTTCTCAAAGTTCCATAGGGTAAAGGTTCTCCATTCAGCTTTTTTTATTAGTAAGTTCCTGGACAGACCACTTTCATCATCCGGTATGGGCCTTCCTAGGTCGGAGCTAGCTTGCTAGGCAGTTCTCATTCAGTAACTTCGACCTTTCTTAGCACTAAATCTCCAAGTTTGAAAAACTGTTCTTTGATCCTTGAATTGTAAAACCTGGCTACATTTTGCTAATAGGTTGCCAGTCTAACTTGGTGGGTTGGTAGTCCAATCTTCACAAGGATGACAGTTTCTATCTTGAACATGTGGTTGAATGGAATCTCACCTATCGGAACTTGGCTAGTGGTTCGATACACCAAAAGTATGCTCGGTAACTCATCCACACAAATGCGTTTAGCTCGGTCTAACCTTATTTTCAATCCCTACAAAATGGTGTGGTTAGTCACTTTAGCTTGTCCATTTGCTTGGGGATGGCACTGGAGGTGGATAGATGCTTGATGCTAAGCTCTATGCAGAATTCTCAAAATTGGTTGATAGATTGCCTCCATTATTGATGATGAGGATTTACAGAATCTCGAATTTGCAGATGGTTGATCTCCAAACAAAGCTTTAGACATTCTTGTCCATGATTCGAGCTAGCAGTTCTACCTCAACCCATTTGGTGAAGCAATTGATGGCTACTATATGGAACTTCCGTTGCCAAGTCACTAGTAGAAAGGTCCCAAGATGCCTATGTGATGGTTTATTTACAACGGGATGCATGCTGAAAATTAAAATTTTCTTAAAAACCGTGGCTGCTGATCGGGTTGCCTACGTACCCCTTCGAAAGGAGGATCAAGCCACACATAGTTCTTAATGTTTAAATCACAGCGGAAAGATAGAATTAAACAGTTTAATTCTAGCATGCAGATAGATCATAAATAAATACCAAGACGTTTAAACGATTATGTATAAAACCAACCATGCATGATTATCATTAGATCTGAAAATAGAGCATAAGTAAAGTTCTAAACTAGACTAATTTTGGATCCAATCTATCTCCGAATGTTCGTTGAATGAGATCTGGAGATCACTCCGTGAGGAGCCCCCAAAAGAGGTATGACCCTCGAGGGATTGAACCCGATTAAAACTTAGCACAAAATTATATCTCTATTTATACCTTTATGAATCACAGAGACAAATGATTATGATGCTTGAGCTTCGTAGCCACACAACCGTCTGGCCTCCACGGGTGATCCACGCGAGCTCTTGAATGATCGACGTCCCGGGGATTGCTAGCTCGTGAGGATGTGCTGTAATCTTGAAACAATCAATCCTTGATCGTTCCTTTGAAGGCGACGGAGGAGGAGATGAAGGAGATCAAAGAAGCTTGTGACCTTCACGTGTTCTCTCCTTTTTTTCAGAACTTAGGCTATCCAGAAATTCACACACACATATGGAGGAGATCGCATGGAGGGCCTCTTTTTGCCAAAAAACCCACACCTTCCTTCCTTCTTTGCACCAATTAATTGCCATCAAATGGCAATTGAAATCCCCATCAAATAGGGACCATGTGCGATGGAATAAAAGAGGAGGTGTGGCCATTGAATGCTGCATTTGAATCCCTAAGAAATAGGGATCATTTCTTCCAAAAGAAAGCAGCAGCTTGCCCCCTAATTTTGCGTCCCCTGCTAGGATCTCGCCACTGTCACTTAGCGCCATCAAATGAAGGAATTAAAATCCTAATCAAATTAGGATAAATTCTCTTCATGGCGCCAACCATAGATCCTTGCCATGTGTCATCATGCCCCATCAACTAAAAAAAAAATTCCATCTATGGCGCCATTGATGTGAGGGTGACATGTGTCATCTAATTTCCAAAACTGGTTCCTAATTTTAGAAATTGATCTCGAATTCAAATTTCAAATATTTGAATTCAGAATCTTCATCAGATGAGGACCTTGGATCATGCCCAATCCAATTGGGTCAAGTTCCATTAATTAGGTCAAGCCCAATCTTCTTGGTTTAAACCCAATCTAATTAGGTCAAACCCTAATGTAGCCCAAATTGAATCTAATTCAATTTGGCTCAACCCAAGCTCTATTACTCAATCAAATTGAAGTCAATTAACAATCTAATTGCATATTAATCCTCCAATAATTCATTAATTATTTTATAGCAACATTTTACTTAGGATAATTTGTCAATTGAATTGACCAAATTATCCCTGGATGATTCTTAATCGTCCATCAGCCTTTATGATCAACCTAAAATACTTCTATACGTGTGACCCCATAGGTTCGAACCTAAGCCGGTAGCACAGGAATATTTCTTACTAATCGATGTGACCATCTAGCAATGGTACCGACGTCCAGATAGGCCGAATTATTGCGAAGCAATATTCTGAATCTGGACTATGGTTACCGTATAATTATCCCTATGACTCCTAATGCCAGGATGACATCAGAGTTCTGTCAACTCTATAATAGTACATCCACTCTGTGATTCAATTTTTACAAATCTTGTGATTCCTCACGAGGATTACCCTGGCCAAGGTTTTGCTAAATTGAACACAAGGGCATTATCTTCTATCACCAGGAGGGGTCAATTCTATCTTGACTCACACACCGACTTCGCAAGTACTTGACTGACCCAGTAACCTTCCGTCCTTGAATTAGAAATTCAGTTAGTCCGGTACCAAAGTACAGTGAGTTGGCTTACTAATCACCATGGTGATCTCAGTCTGAGGGACACATATACCCATATCCACTTGGAATATCTCTTGACAGCAGAGCATTCCGAAATTGGTCACGTTCAGTGAAATGTACTCCTACACTTCACCTGTGTGACATATTAGTGTCTCCACACTTCTTGGTTAAGAGGACAACCAACGTATATGTCATACAACGACCTAAATCGATAATGTGTTGTCCTATTAACAGCATATCAGTTTGGTCGTGAACTGGTTTAAGGACTCACAGATAAATCCTCCTTTATCATAAAAGAATCCTAAGGACTTCATCATACTACAAGAGTTCATTTAAAGATGTACAAAAAAATGATGAATAATGCCAAAATAATACTTTATTAATTTGTCAATTCATTTACAAAATCCATCATCAACACGCTGACGATTTACTCTTAGGATACAATCCCAACAACTCCAACTTAGCCTAAAGCCAATCGCACAGTATCTAATACCCATCTTTGATTGAAGTCGTTGAACTCTTTGATGCCGAGAATTTAGTAAATGGGTCAGCCAAATTTTTTTTTGTATCAATCTTCCGAAGATCAATGTCATATCGTTCCAATAATCTTCCCGAACTAGTGATAGCGTCGCAGAATATTTTTGGTCTGCTGATGTGCTTTGGGTTCCTTCGCTTGAGCTTTGGCTCCAGTTGTTGTCACAAAAAATGAAACTGGACCATCAATAAAGGGTGCCACTCCAAGCTCGGTGACAAACTTGCGCAACCATACGGCTTCTTTGGCGGCATCAGATGTTGCTATGGTATTCTGCTTCACATGTAGAATCTGCCACTGTGTGTTGCTTGAACTTTTCCAGCTGATTGCACTACCCTTAAGAGTAAAGATATAACCCGACATGCTCTGCTATCATCTCGATCGACTGGAAACTGGAATCAGTATATCCCTCAAGTTTCAAGTCAGAATCACCATATATAAGCACTGGTCCTTAGTATTTCTTAAATACTTAAGGATAGATTTTACAAACCTTCCGGTGGTTGCTCCTGGATCAGACTGGTATCTACTCACTACTCCCAGTGAGTAGCCACATCTGGTCTTGTACATGTCATGGCGTACATTATAGAACCCACTGCCGAAACTATGGAATTCTATCCATACTCTCTCTTTCTTGAGGAGTTGTCGGACAATCCTTCTTAGAGAGGTTAATTCCATGGCCATCGGAAGATAGCCTTTCTTGAAATTAATCATGCTGAATCTCTTCAGCACAGTATCAATGTACGTAGATTGGGATAATCCAAGCAATCTTTTAGATCTATCTCTATAGATCTTCATCCCTAGGATGTAAGATGCTTCACCCAAATCTTTTCATGGCAAATTGAGATGATAACCAGACCTTTATATTCCTTGTAATGCAGGGACGTCATTTCCCAATTAATAGAATATCATCCACATACAAAACTAGGAATATGATCACTGAACCATTGACCCACTTATAATGCAGGGTTTCTTCTTCATTCTTAATGAAACCATATGTTTTGATCACCTTATCAAAACGTATATTCCAACTCCGAGAAGCTTGCTTTAATCCATAAATGGATCTTTGTAGCTTGCACACTTTAGACTCATCTTCAGATGAAAACCTTCAGGTTGTATCATATACACTCCTCTTCTAAATCTCCATTTAGAAAATGGTTTTAACATCCATCTGCCAGATCTCATAGTCTAAATGTGCTGCTATCGCAAGCACAATCCGAATGGACTTGAGCATTGCCATAGGAGAAAACGTCTCATCATAGTCCTATACCATAACGTTGACGATAACCCTTGGCACAGACGGCTTTGTAGGTTTCCACCTTTCCGTCTGCACCCTTTTCTTTTGAAAATCCATTTGCACCCTATGGTTTAATCCCTTCAGGTGGGTCAACTAATGTCCATACATCATTGACCTTCATGGATTCCATTTCAGATTGCATGGCTCCAAGCCATTTATCAGAGTCTTTTCTTTGCATTGCATCCATGTAAGTGATCGGATCTCATCGTTTTCATCTATTCGACAGGATCCCCATTCCGAACCAAAAACCATAGTATCTGTTCGGCTGACGTGGTACTCTACCTGATCGTCTTAATGGTACATCCAAAGTGGGTTCTGGATTTGATCTAATCAACTCAGACTCAACTGGTTCAGTGGATGGTGTTGGTCTTTACATGTTGAATTTTCCTAAGTTCAACATTAGAGCTACTACTTCCTTCTCCAAGAAAACAGCTCTATTGCTTACGAACAACTTTTGTTCTTCAGCAATGTAGAAATAATATCCTTTAGTTTCTTTAGGATAACGACAAAGAAACATTTGTCAGACTTGCTTCAAGTTTGTCTGTTTTCAAACTTTTGACATAAGCTGGACACCCCCAAACACCTAAGGTGAAAAGTACCGGTTTCCGTCCCGTCCACATCTCATGTGGTTTTATTCACAGATTTACTTGGAACCTTATAAGTGTATAACAGGTTGGCTCAAGCGCATATCCCAAAAGGATATGGGCAAACTTGCAAACCCCATCATGGATCGAACCATGTCTAACAGGTTCGATTTCTTCTTTCTATACTCCGTTATACTGGATGTACCAGAGGAGTCCATTGGAAAAGAATCTCATTCTCTTCTAGATATGTCAGAAACTCACTAGAGAGATATCTCCTCCTCGGTCTGACCGAAGAGTTTTAATACTCTTGCCAGTTTGTTTTTCTACTTCATTACGATATAATTTGAACATTTCAAATGATTCAGATTTATGTCTCATTAATAGACATAACCATACCTAGAAAGGTCGTCTGTAAACGTAATGAAATATGAATACTCACCTCTAGCATTTGTACTCATTGGCCCACATACATCAGAATGTACAAAGGTCAATAAGTCACTGGCTCGTTCACCTTTTTCGGTAAAAAGGTGATTTGGTCATCTTACCAAGAAGACATGACTTGCAGGTTGTCAATGATTCACAATCATTAATATTGAGGATTCCCTCTTTACTTAACCTTTCATCCTGTTCTTGTTAATATGACCTAGCCTATGATGCCAAAGGTAGACATCCGTGACATTATCTATTCTAGGGCGCTTCCTTGAGTGTACATTACATTAACAGGTTGTGATAACAAGTAGATGCATTGCTCAATCGTCCATTCATTACGTAACACCATTCATAATGATATCACAAGAATATTTTTTATGAAATTTCATAACCATTCATGGCCAAGAGGCCTACGGAAATTACATCATCAAGCTTAAGTGAAAAACACAATAGAAGTAGACAATAGTGACAATCACTCAAGACAACTACATGAGCATTGAAAACAAGTTTGAGATTTCTAAAGCTAGAACTGGAACAGATCTCCATCTCCAAATTCAGAATCTCTCGCTGTTTTCAAATCTCTCATTGACTGAAGTCCTTGCAACGAATTGCATATATTAAACGGACTTCCAGTATCTAATACCAGGTCGAATTATCACATACAGAGAAATTACAAGTGTTATCATATAAATATCTTGATCAGCAACTGATTGCCCTTTTCTCTTGCTTGGCCTGTTCGGTCAAGTGAGGCAAGGTACTGAGGACAATTCTCTTCCAATGCCCCTGCTTCTTACAATAGAAGCATTCTGCTTACTTGGTCAGCCTTAATCTTTTGGTCTGACTATGCTGAAGTTTTTAGCTTTCTAAGCCAGCTATTAAAATTGTGTCCTATCAGCTTATCACTATCCAATAGCGATCGTTAGTGGCCATTTCTGCATAAAAGAAAATCGGCTTATTAGTTATGAATTGACTAAACCCTAAAACTTGAACTTTAGTCTAAAGTTCTCCCACTATTTTATACAATTTGTAGCCTACCTCAAATTCGAAGAATACACTTAAATCTTTAGTGAGCACTAGAACCCAATTGATCGCATATGGGCCCGAGGTGGCTCGGCCAACCCATATGCACCTATTGGTAGGTTCTGAACCAATTGTTTCACCAACAATTTCTAGTGATAATTTTGCCCCAGTCTCTTTGGCGACGTGTGGCGCCTCCACCGAAGATTCTAGTTAGGTCCAATCATTAAATGATAGGATTCAAGTAATCAACTAATAGATGACCAAGCCCGAGTGTGGCTCGACCCACCTGACCATCTATTGAAGGTACACTCGACTCATCATATATCAAATGATAATTCCAATGCCCGATAAGCACCAGGCGTGTGGTGCCTCCAATGATTATCGAAACATTGGACTCATTATCATCTAACTTAATGGGAGGCTATGACTAGTTATCCTCATAACTATTTCATTTTAAGGACCTAATAATTTTAGAGGATTTAATTAGGATAGATAAGAAGATCCGGTTAACTTAAATTCTCCACTGACTTCACCAAGTCAGATTATAAAGAATTAGATTCAAACCGGTTAAGGAGGCACCTAAATCAGTAAACTGATTTTTCTTACAGACATGGATTAGCTCGAATCATTAAATGATCCAATCAAAAATGATTGACCAAATCGGCCAGATAAGTGAGATCGGTGGAAGGGATATGCCATTAACTCACAAAGACGTATAAGTGCGAGTAGCTCCCAATTAAAAACCACCGGTGAGTCTGCCAGACTTACCTTAGACACGACTGGTTAATCAATTTTGATTTTGACCATCCTAATGACTCGGGCTCAACCACGGAGCCTAAATCAAGTTCCATCTTGGTCTGATCAAAGACATGGAACTAATCAATCTATAACTATTGTAAATTGAATTGAGTTATCTTGATTTGATCTAATTACTACTTAGTTAGATTCAATCAATTAACTCAATCATTCCATGATTTGATTCTAACCTTAGGTCTAACCCAATTAGAGAACTTGATTTGAGCTAACCCAAATGCCCCATGAATTATGCAATGTCATTGAAATTCAATTCACAATTCTAGGTTACTTAATTCTCAATTAAGTGTAGTTTTATGAAAAAAATTTAGATCATTGTATAAGTCTTAAATCAGATGTTAATTACAAACTTTTAGTTCTTAAAATCAGATCAAATTTATGAATTAAACATTCTGATTTCATATTTAATTCATGTTTAAATCATTAACGATTTATGTTCATATATCAATATTAACTAACATGAATTAACTTAAATAACATGCATCATAAGCATTTATTTTCAGATCTGATATGTCTTACAAAATCAGAGATTAAAAGGATCATAAATTGTATTTAGATCTAATCTAAATAAGTTTATGATTTTAAATTTTACATGTTCAATATATTACATATATTAATCATAAAACATGCATCATATGCATCCAAATTTCAGATCTAGTTAATCATGCATAAACAGCAACTAAATTAATCATAAATTTATTTTAGATCTAATCATAAATACATTCATGATTTCAAATTTAATTACAATGATTAAAACAATTTTAATCAGTTTTTGAGGTTCATCTTCAAAGATCGCAAACAATGGCACCCCTACACGCCATAGGAGATCCCATCGAATGGAAAATAAGAGAGATGATCCCTTCTTTCTCCTATGGCCGGATGGCCTGGTGATTGATTTATCAGATTACTTTACAAAAGAATAAATAAGTTTTATAACATAAAATTTAAACATCCAACCTCGCTTTGATACCACTGATGGGGGAGTCTCCACTCCTACATGGGTTCGGTCCTATTAAAAATAGGGTGACACCTATTTATACCTATCAGAGCACGCATCTCTATACGCCTCCGGACGGAGAGCCACGCTTCGTCACACGATCATGCGTGAGAGTTTTTGGAGATCGGTCACAACTCTTGGACCTTTGCTCTGATACGACTGATGGTTTATTTACAACGGGCTGCATGCTGAAAATTAAAAATTTTTCTTAAAAATCATGGTTGCACCTGATCGGGTTGCCTACGTACCCCTTCGAAAGGTGGATCAAGCCACACGTAGTTCTTAATGTTTAAATCGCACCGGAAAGATAGAATTAAATAGTTTAATTCTAGCATGCAGAATACATCATAAATAAATATCAAGATCGTTAAACGATTATGTATAAAACCAACTATGCATGATTATCATTAGATCTAAAAATAAGAGCATAAGTAAAGTTCTAAACTCGACTAATTTGGATCCAATCTATCTCCGAATGCTCATTGAATGAGATCTGGAGATCACTCCGTGAGGAGCCCCAAAAGAGGTATGAATCCTCGAGGGATTGAACCCGATTAAACTTAGCAAAAATTATATCTCTAAATTTATACCTTTATGAATCACAGAGACAAATGATTATGATGCTCGAGCTTCGTAACCACACAACCATCTGGCCTCCACGGGTGATCCACGCGAAGCTCTTGGATGATCGACATCCCCGATTAAAACTTAGCACAAAACTATATCTCTAAATTTATACCTTTATTAACAGCATATCATTTGGTCGTGAACTAGTTTAAGGACTCACAGATAAATTCTTCTTTATCATAAAAGAATCCTAAGGACTTCATTATACTACAAGAGTTCATTTAAAGATGTACAAAAAAAATGATGAATAATGCCAAAATAATACTTTATTAATTTGTCAATTCATTTACAAAATCAATCATCAACATGCTGACGATTGACTCTTAGGGTACAATTTCCAACAACTCCCACTTAGCCTAAAGCTAATCGGCACAGTATCTAATATCCATCTTTGATTTGAAGTCGTTGAACTCTTTGATGCCGAGGACTTTAGTAAATGGGTCAGCCAAATTTTTTTTTGTATCAATCTTCCGAAGATCAATGTCATATCGTTCAATAATCTCCCGAACCAGGTGATGGCGTCGCAGAATATGTTTGGTCCGCTGATGCCCTTCTTGGAAAATGGTAATGAACTGCTGATTGGAGTTAGGCACATCATTAGACGGCATGGAATATTGGCATGTCTTTAGCATTTATCATTACATTCACAAACTGGGCTGCATCCTCCTTCAAGATTAGCCAATAACATCCTTGCCTTAATAATTTAAGGGCTAGTGCTCTACCCGAAGTGATTTCCATGGATACCCTTGTGCACTTCTCTCAAGGTGTACTTATCTTTGTAGGATAGAGGCATTCGAGGTAAGGTAGGGTGAATGACCTTTTGTACGACTTTCCATCTAGCCATGCATACTGAGCTCATCTAAGCAAGACTTTCTTCACCTCTTTCTAATTTGTGGGGAGTTAGCCATCTTTCAAGTACGCAATGATTGGATCCATTAAGCTCAACTCATGGTCAACCTAGCAAACTACAGCTCCTTCTGTACTAGATTTGGCCAATTCTTCAATAAAAATAGCTCTCGTTGGGTCAGCATAGTCCGAGGTCACTAATCTAGATAGGCCATCCGCCTTTGTATTCTTGGATCTAGGCACTTGAAGTATCAATAATTCCTTGAAAGCTGGGGTGAGTTCCTTCTCCTTCTTTAGATAATTCATCATGGATGGATCTTTGGCTTCGTAATTGTTGCATACTTAGCTGACTACAAGCCGAGAATCATTGTATGCCTTCAGCCGAGCAACCCCTACTTCTCCTACAAGCTTTAGCCCCATAATCAGGGCTTCATATTCAACTTCATTATTTGAGGCTTTAAGCTAAATTGCAGAGCATATTCTCGGACTATTTGATCTGAGCTGGTGAGAATAAGCATGGCTCTAGTTCTCTCGATGCATACAAACCCATCTACATACAAAATACAAAAAGTGATGTCATCAAGCCTTTGGTGCTCGATTTGTCTCCCATAGTCCTTTCCTTGGGAAATGTACATTCTACAAGAAAATCAACTAAAACCTGCACTTTTATAGTAGGTTGGGGCTGGTAGCGAATATCAATTCTCTGATCTCCACCTCCCACTTGAAAAGCCATCTAGAGGTCTTTGAATTTTGTAAGACTTGCCGAAGGGGTTGATCGATAAAGCACCACCATATTATGGGCTTGAAAGTAAGGCCTTAGCTTTGTGCTAAAAATACCACCATATAAGCCATCTTCTCTAAGCTCTCGTATCTCATATTCACATCATGAAGTATTTGCTGATATAATAGTTAGGTTTCTACTTCTTCCCTTCTTCTCGGACAAGGAGAGAGTTCATTGCCATCGGAGATACAATTGAGGTATTAGTAGAGTTCTTCACCAACTTTTGGCTTTGAGAGTAATGGTGGTGAGCTGAGGTACTGATGGCGGCCATGCAAGGGAAGGAGAGAAAGAGGAAGAAGAATGGAAGGAAGAAGAGGTTATAGAGACACAGGAAGAAGAGAGGGGAGAAGGAGAGGAGGGAAGAAGAAGAAGAGAATGATGGCTAGGGGTTTATTCAATCATTCAATTGCCTCATATTCATGAGAGGGGTGGCCTTTATATAGGCCTTACATTAGGTCAATCAATTGACGACATACCAAACTTGAATCCTCAATCCATTGACTAAGTCAATCGATTGATTATATACCAAAATCGATCCTATCATCCGACCTAATTACTTGACTCAACAACTAACTAAACTGACTCAACCCAATAACAAAAGCAACTAACCAAATTGACTCGACTAATAATAAAATCAACTAACCAAATTGGCTCAACCAAATAACAAAAGCAACAAATAATTGCGACAAAGTAGAAATGACGTGGACTCGAGTGGGCCCAACCTGGGAGTCCAACTCAAATTGATGGCAAATCTCTGGTGCGACGTGACTTAGTAGCTTTGATGTCTCTATTATCTGAATGAAGGGCTTTGATGTCCCCATCAACTTCTTCCATATGGAAAAAACTCGACCTCATAGAGTGTAGGTCTGGCCGGCTGTCGTACTGTTGGAAAGCAGACGATCCAGAATCGTTTGTTGCTAGTGGGTCTTGGAACATGAATTAGATGCTGGCTGCAGCACAGCAAATTAGCGAGGCTGATTGCTGAATCCGGATTGATGCCACAGCTGAGATGGACGCTGCTGGATGATGAAGTCGTGGAGGATCGCACGGGCCGTGAAGCTTGATGGACCTGCTGGATCTGAAGAGGGTTTTGTAGGTCTGTTGTAGAAGAGGGCCTGTTGCACCTGTGAGTGGAATAAGGAGACGTAAGGTGGAGTGGGCCGGTAGGAAATTGGAGATCGCGTGGGCTTGGCCTGTGAGCAGGGGCAGGATGGAGTCGCCTATGAGCAGGAGGGTGGTTCGAGCCGAAAGAGAAAGAAATGTGGGTTTCGGGAGGGGAAAGGGTTCAAAGGAGGGGGAAGGGGAAGCGATGAAGAGTTTTGGGCGGCAAACGAGGGGAAGAAGAAGTCGGAGGCGGTGGTCGGGTGTAGCGGCAAAGCGGAGGGGAAGCCAGAGGCAGCAGTGGGTGTCAACCCTAAAGGATAAATTTTGATGATTACAAAATACTTGAGATAATGTTGTGTACTAATGATGTTGGCTTAATTGTGAAGTTCTATAAGTCAAGAAAAATCAGAAGAAATGAAGCACTGCAAAATTCTTATCCTTAATTCTTCTCAAATACTTTATTGGATATGTTTAAAAGAAAAATGATCTTAATCCAATCCATAGAGATCAAAGATGAAGACTAAAGAACTCTGTTTGAGACACTTGAGTCGACTCCTAAGCAAAAAAAATAAGTTTGAGTTGACTCTGGCACGTTTTCTTCAAGTGGCACAGTCAATGAGTCGACCTCCGCAAAACATGAGTCGATCCTTGTGTAGTTCAAATTAAACAGAGAGCTTTTAACCGTCTGAGACAAGATTTAAAGAGTCGACCCTTGTTCCAAATGAGTCGACCCCCGATATTGAAGAGTCAACCCTTATGTTTGAAGAGTCAACCCCAGTTCAGTCTCAGCGTTGGCCAGAAAATTTATTGGATGAGTCAACCCTTGTATTTAAAGAGGCGACTCCTGAACAAGATGAGTCGACCCTTAAGGTTAAAAAGTCGACCCTTTGAAGTTACAACAGTAAGAGCCGTCTCAATATTTTGAAGTGCCGACCCAGGATAATATGAGTCGACCCTTGAGTTATAGAGTCGACCCCTGCCACAGCTGGGACCACAACCAAAAACCTTGTAACAACTTTTGTCTTTTTCTGTAACAGAAAAATTTCCATCAAAACGGCAAGAAAGGTATTTGAATCCCCTCTGAAGAACTTGTCTATAAATTCAAGAAAACTTTAGAAGAGAAACAACAGGAAAGAGAGAAATATTCTATCAAGAAAAAGAAGTTTCGACAAGAAAGGAGAAGAAAAAAGCTAAAAAGTTCATCATCCTCACCGGCATTCCTCTGAAACTTGCTCCTGTGAGAAAATCAATCAAAACCTCTCATCCATTGCCAACAAGAAGAGTTGGTGCTCAACTTTGAGATTCACATCATTGGCCAACCTCTTCATCGGCTTCAGCATTACTTCTATTGATTTATTTTTATATGATATGAAGCTTTAGTTTTCTGGTTGCAGCAATCATTTATTTGGATTATTTGTTGCTGTAACAGTTTCATCATCTAAACTTGTAAAGGCACTTCCAAGCCTTGATTGGAAGTTGTTGAATCGAGAGTCAGCAAGGAGAAAGTTTCTGGTTGGTTTATCTGAAAACTAACTAGGTTGTTTGTGAATTCGGAAAAACAAACAGTGTAAATTATTGGTTGGTTTGTCTGAAAACCAATTGGGTTATTTGTGAGCCCGAAAAAACAAATGGTGATAGGTTTTGGTTGGTTGCCTGAAAAAACCGACTGAATTTCTGATTGTGCGCCCGAAAAACAATCAGGCTGTAATATGCTGGGTTTATAATGAAATCTTGAAGCTTGGCTTAGGAGTGGATGTAGGTGCTGGGAGTGCACCGAACCACTATAAATTCTTGTGTTTGTGTGTGGCTTGTCTCTCTTCTAAAACCGCATGTTTCTAACTATTTTTCTCACCTTATTACTGCTTATTTGTGCCACTTTAATTTCGCTACTAGATCTCCGAGTTATCAAAAGTTTTCAGTGATTCATTCATTCATCTCATTAATTTTTTTTTTAAGAGACCCAATTCACCCCCCCTTGGGCTGCACCTTTGGGCAACAATGGGCTTCGGCTGCAGCAAAGGGAAGGATGGTGAGCGGCGATGGGAGGAGGGTGGCGGTGGAACGGCATGGAGATGGTGTCAGCGGAGGTGGGAACGACGTGGCGGAGGTGGGAACGACGTGGCAGAGGCAGCGACATCGGCGACAGGGGCGGCAAGGGGCGGGGCGGGGCTCTGCGGCAAGCAGAGGAAGACAAGGATACTTTCTGAATTTTTTTTTTTGGATTCAGGCTACCGGATCTTGGGCTAATGGGTTCGGTACTTACCCATTAACCTGATCTCTTCAACCATCCGACGACTTGGGAGGGTTGGCCGACCCTCACGGCGCGGCTTCAGATGGGAGGGGAGGGCCGCGGCGGCGGCTGCAGATGGGAGGGAGGGGAGGGCGGCGGCTGTAGATCGGCCGAAGGGGGCGGCAACGGAGATCGCGGCCGATGGGCGGCGGCCGGCCTCTTCTCAGGTTGTACGGCACGAGTGGAGGGCGTTCCGGGTTGTCGCAAGGCGGCTATAGGCGCGCCAGTCACGGCTCTAGCAATGGCGGCTTTTGGTGATGCGTCACAGGTGGGGTCTGCTCTGGATGTGGTCCGCACGGACGTGAGGAGAGCCAAACTTTCTCGGTTCTCCATAGTGTGCTGTTGGGTGGTGCAGTCGGCCCTGCCTGGTGGCGGCACAGCCTGTTGGCGGCGAGCGGCGGTGAGGGTGGCCGCGGGTGTGACAAGTGGTGCAAATCATGCACGTGCGGTCCCATGCAAGAGAGGCTTGGTGTTTGGTGATGTCGAGAGAGAGAGGGGTCTGGTGAATCTGAGAGAGAAAGGAGAGAAAAGAAACTGGATCGTGGTTTTGGCAATAGGGGTAAAGCCGGGTGGCTCTAATACCAAGCTGATGGAGGACAACTTTAGGGAGAGGGCTCTGATACTAAGCTGATGGACCACTGCAGGGGAAGAGAGGAAGAGGAAGAAGAAGGGAAGGAGGAGGAAGAAGAGGTTATATACATGCAGGAAGAAGAGAGGAGGAGAAGGAGAGGAGGAAGAAGAAGAAGATAGATGGCTAGGGGTTTATTCAATCATTCAATTGCCTCATATTTATGAGAGGGGTGGCCTTTATATAGGCCTTACATCAAGTCAATCAATTGACGACATACCAAATTTGGATCCTCAATCAATTGACTAAGTCAATCGATTGATTACATACCAAAATTGATCCAATCACTCGACCTAATTACTTGACCCAACAACTAACCAAACTGACTCGACCAATAACAAAAGCAACTAACCAAATTGACTCGACCAATAATAAAATTAACCACCCAAATTGATGCGGACTCAAGTGGGCCCAATCTGGGGATCCAACTCAAACTGATGGCAATCTCTGGTGCGACATGAGCTAGTGGCTTGATGTCTCCATTATCTGAATGAAGGACTTTGATGTCCTCATCAGGTACTTTTTAAGCTACTTAAAAGTTTGCTAGCACTCATCCATCTGTTGGAAATTCTTGATATTCTTGAGGGCTTGGAAGAAGGGAAGATATCTTTCTGCTGATTGGGATACGAAGCGGATCATTATGTAAATTCGTCTTGCGGGGTGCTGCACCTTTTTCACAGATCTATATAGTGACATATCCATGACTACTCATTTTTTCTCGGGGTTAGCTTCAATCTCCCTCCTAGTCACCATAAAACCTAGAAACTTGCCCAAAGTCACTCCAAAGGTGCATTTGCTTAGATGAAGCTTCATTTAATAGCACTACATGGTTTGGAAGGCTTCGCTCCGGCTAGAGATGTGTTGACCTCCTGTTAAGCTTTTCATGAGCATGTCACCAACATATGCCTCCATGTTGCAGCCAAGCTAGTTTTGAAAGTTTTTATTTACAAGGATTTGATAAATCACCCCAGCATTTTTAATCCCAAAGAGTATAACTTTATGGCAATATAACCCTTTTTCTCTAATAAAGGTTGTCTTCTACTCTCGACTAGGTACATTCTGATGTGGTTATACCCTGACAAAGCATCGATGAAGCTTAGAAGCTTGTGCCCTATGGTGGCATCAACGAGCTGGTCAACCTGGTAGAGAAAAGCTATCCTTAGGGAATGCTTTGTTAAGATTAGTAAAATCAATGCAGACCCTCCATTTACCGTTGGCATTCTTCAATAAGACAATATTCGCTAGCCAGTCTAGGTAATGTACATCTCTATTAAATCTGGTCTCAAGGAGCTTGTCTACTTCTTCATTAATAGCGAACTGCCGCTCGAGAGCAAAATTTTGCTTCTCCTGTTGAATAGGCCTATAGCTTGAATCCATGTTTAGTTGTGCACTGATAATGTAGGATTAAATGATCGGCATGTTGGTCCGTCGTCTAAGAAAATACATTGGCATTGGTCTAAGGAAATAAGTTATTTTTCATCTTGTCATCCCGTATGATAGAACTAGGACTAGATCCTCCACCATTCTACTCGTTCTTTGGCTAGCTCATTTTGCATGTTCAGTCCTTCTATGTGTATGTGCTAGGTTTTTCCTTTGAGTATGTCTGTGTAGCATCATCGAGCCATGGCCTGGTCATCCAAACATCACTAATGTCGTAGTCGGTGGGAGGACATATCAACAGGTGGTAGGTTGACACCATAACTCTTAGGGCATTTAACCTGGGTCTACCCAAAATGCAATTATAGGTAGAAGGCACCCTCACTACTAAAAAATCAATATAACCGTCACCTGCCATGACTCCCTCGATAGGGACCGAGTCTTCGGAAAATCTGACTAGAGGAGACTATACCTTCCTCAATTGGTCCATTCAAATCTTCATTTTTCAAAAGCTTTGTAAAATAGAAAGTCGGTCGAGTTGCCATTGTCAATGAGGATGCACCACACTTGGAAATTCGCCATATTAAGGGTCATTATAATATCATCATAGGAGTTTGAACCCCTTCCAACTCAGCATCTGAGAAAGAAATAAATTCCTCAGTCCTAGGCTTTTTTGTGGAACTTTAACTTAGTTCATCCTTCGAGCATAAGCTTTCTGAGCTGCCGAAGTATCTTACCTAACTTCTGCTTCACCGGAGATCACAGTTATCACTTCGACTGTTGGTCAATTGTTATCTTTTTGCTCGAGGATACGTCTATCTCGATCAGCATCTCTACATCCATGCTGCCCTTCCACATACCATTTGAGGTGTCTCCTTTGGATAAGGGCCTTGATCTTGTCAGCCAACCAACTAACAATCCTCGGTTGTGGTCTTTCCAGAACCTACAATACTTGCATTGCTCCCACTTGTAAGGGCTTATTCTCAGCTTTTCTGGCTAGTGCACATAGTCTTTACTCCTAATCTCCACGAGGATTGCAGTCCTTGAGGTATTGAGAGGGATGTATATCTCAAATGCTCAAGGTGGACTCTAAGCTCATCGGGGAGTCCGCTCTTCACACCTTGGCCTTTGGTTTGGGCCTCCTTTAGACACGCCTTCATCACGGTCCCTTTGTGTCTTCTATGGCCGATATCCATTCACCTCTTTTCGAGTTGCCATAGCTTCTTTAGCATTAATATACTCCTTAGCACATGTAAGCAACTTGGACAAGTACCCTTCGATGGCATCTTGAAGGTGAAGTAGCTGAAGCATGAGTTCTTCATCCCTCCAGTAATTGCCACCATAGCTACCTCCTGGTTGAGATATCGTACTTCCAAAGAATTAGAATTGAATCAATTGAGGTAGTCTTGGAGTGATTCATCTAGCCTTTATTTAGCTATTATCAAGCTCATCGAAGTCTTTATGCACTTCTTGCTGCTAACGGAAGTAGTTGATGGAATTGGCGATTGAGATGGTCCAAAGGAGCAAAGCTAAAGAAGCTAGTGCAACACCCTGAGTACCATGTCCATGCAGCTTTTCTCAGAGTGGCAAGGGAAAGCTCGGACATATAATGGCATCCAAAGTGCCATGCAGTAGCCATCATAATGCTCAAAATGTGGCATCATAATGCTTCAAATTTTGGCATCATAAATTTGGGAAGTTAAAGGCCTTTTGAGGTAATCTCTTTTTAGGAAAGGTTGCTCGAAAGCATGCCCCAAGTCATTGAGCACTCTAGTTGTGCCACTCCTTAGTTTGCCATCATAGTGCCATCTTCCTGTCCACCTCCTCGATTGACCAATGAATGTTGGTTCTCCATGCGGGAATCCTTGTAGTTTGGCTCGACAGAGGACTCTCCGGAGTAAGAACTTGATTCTTAATGGGTTTCAGCCTGGTTATTTCTAATCAGGTCCATTTTTATCAGGATGAGAAACCCGACCACCGCGTCTGGCCCCACCGGATTGATTGCTCCTTTATGGATTGCTTGGTTGGGGCCAGTTACCATTCTACGTAGGCCTGATTTAGCTTGGCCAACAAATGGTCTTGATGGGTTGGCTGCTGGCATCAAGTTATGCATAATCATAGTCAAAGTTTTTACTTGTTGGACGAGTTGGTTAAACCTGCTTGGGTAGATACGCCGGGCCATAGGTTGAAGTCACTTTTGTTGCAAGCTAAGGATCTAGGACCATGAGGCTTGAGGGATTCCAGCTGGTTTTGCATGATCTATCTGCTACTATTGGTCAGGTTATTTCTCCTGGTGTCATGCCCTGCCTGCGTGGGCACGTGAGGCACCCAGTGCTTACGTGGGGGCCACATTGAGGAGGGAACACGGGGCTCCTCTGCCAAATATTGTCCAGTTTTGGAGCTTCACGCAAGCATCCTTCACCCCTCCTCGGTTTTGTTTTCCTCCCAAAATGCGTCTGTAGGGATTAGAAGACACCCGCCTCATATGCTCAGGCTCTAGAACGAGTCTTTCCGATGTGGGATTATTGGGCCTCACACCCTTCCCACTATCGGATAAAAGTCGTCCTCGGCTCTGATACCAAATGTCACGCCCCCGCCTCCGGGGGCACATGCGGCACCTAGTGCCGCACGTGGGGGCCATATGAGGGGGAACATGGGGCTCCCCTTCCAGATATTGTTCGGTTCTGAAGCCCGCATGCGCGCCGCACGCATCGCTCAAACCCCTCCCCGATTTTGTTTTCCATCCAAAATGCGTTTGTAGGATTAGGAGATAACCCGCCTCATATGCTCAGGCTCTAGAACGAGTCTTTCCGATGTGGGACTATTGGGCCTCACATCTGGGCATCATCTTTTCTAGTTTCTACTCTTCATTTTCCACAGATGGTGCTAATCTGTTGCCACCAAAACTCGATCTTTGCGGTCGAAAGTCTCCTAGCCAATCAAACACTTTGAGGAAGATGGCGATCTTTGTCATGTCCACTTTTCTGAGCACAACAAAGGAAAACTTGCCAGATTGTATCCTAGCAGGCCCTTCGATGCTTAAGTTGGAAAGGGCTTTGGAGAATACCAAAAAAGAGCAAGAACATTGGGAAAGCATAGAGTAGGGAATCAGTACAATATCGTTGTTTTGCATACTTGGTACCTAGTCCTTGTTTTATAGACTAAGAGTTCTAGTCCCACTGGATTCAGGCTCTAGAGTCTTTGGCTCGATGGAAAGCTACCTGGAACCTCCTTATCTAGATCATCCCTGAATTTGAATCCAATTAAACCTAAATTTCTGTTATGCCACGTGTTGCTTCTTGATTGCTGACTCTACAAATACTTGTTGCTCCAATATGTTATTTTGGCACATTTAATGGATGCTAGATATGACTTAATGTGAATGCATTGCTAGTGGAATTTAAATCTTTCCAACTTATCCAACCCATAAGGTGCACAAAAAATGTGAACCCTCCGCTCATAAAAATATCTTTTCCAGCCAATATAACCATCAAAATTTAAACTTCTCAAGTTTGCCAACCCATGAGGTGCACAAGGCACGTGAGTCCTCTACTGACACAAACATCTCCAGGCAACGTTTGACTCCCACACATGGATACACATATCAGCCTCTCTTTAATTTGCTAGAGGATCATGCGTTACTAAAGCATTTATTTTTGTAACGCAAACGTGTTCCTGAGTAACCGTCTTGGAATCGTGGTTTAACTCCCTGAAAAATTCAATACCCACACTTGATCTCTCTTCTATGTAGGAGGAGCACTCTTGAAGCCTGGTGAGCCTATAAAAGGAAGGTTTTGCGGAGTTACCCAAAACAAGAGCTGCACCTTTTGGCAAACCAAAGTGATGCTGAAGCCAGACTTTCTTCTCCATTCGCTTAGGAGATCTCCATGTTTGGAAGCTCTAGCCTTGCTTTTGTGGGCCTCTAAGTTAGTGGAGGATGAGAAAGGTATCCACTCCCTTCTAATCAGTCTCATGCCATCCGTACCTAACAAGAGCATGCCGAAGAGACCAAATACGAGATAAGACACATAGGTCTCTATCCAACAAGGGATGATAAAGCCAAGCACTTCTTTTAGATCTCCGGCAAGCTCCAAGTAACCACAAGGTGCCAAGAGATAGGAGAGGTGTCTCCTACTTGATATTTTGACGAGTTGTTACACAAAAACAAGGGGAACAAGAACTAGATGGAAACTTGCACGTAGCGATCGAGAAGGGATGTTGAAGCATTTTAGGAAAGAGGTTATGATTTTGAAAGAGAAAGAATGAGAGATCAATTGGAAGTCTTTGGACGCAACATTATGGTATCATTTGTTGTAAGTTAGTGGAAAAGCGTTTGTTTTTAATAAACAATTTTTGTAGTTTATCTTTGTATTTTCCCCTCCAGCTAAATTGTCGTCATGCATGCATTAGTTTGAGTTAGCTAGAACCTAGATATTTTAGCTATGATCTTTTTCTAATTGGAACTAAGGCTGAAATGGATCAAATATGGATAAGATATCAGTATATCTATGTCCATATCCATTTATATTTGGTGACTATAGATGCAGATGTGGATATTAATCGGAATTCATATCGAGTTTGTAGATATGGAGACATATTGGATATTGGAACAGATGTAAATCAGATAGTTAAACTTTATACAATAAAAATTAAATATATCATTGAATAAAAAGATAAAATAAGTTAGTAATGTATTAATATGATCATTTTTATTTCTCCTAAAATTTCATGAATATTGTTTAATATTAAATAGGATTACAAAAAGAACCGAATATGTGGATACAAATTATATGTTTGTCTATCCATATCTATTTTCTTTTAATGGATAATGGATATAGATAAAAGATATTAGTCAGACACTCAGATTTGGATATGAAAATGGATACAATAGATATATTTTATTTATTTTCACCCCTAACTGATCTTTTTTTAGGGACTGTTAGCATGTTGGAAGAATGTTTGAGTCCTGTCTTGAGCTATATATAGTAGGTTAGCAACCGTAATAATTTTGGTATATGCTACTAAGAATGAGTAACAAGAGTATCTATGTTCAAGTACTCATCCAAGACAACTCTTGGTGATAATGTGCATTAATGCGATTTGCACATGACTTTGTGATAGATTCATATTTCAGTTTAAGTTGTTATAGATTTCTAGAATTTTGATTTGTTTGAGGACAAGAAGCAAAAATGGATAGATGGAAGTGTTTTTGTTGAGCACGAAAATCTGATTGATGTGGGCTATGTTTAAGTGAAAAAGGTCTTTGAATGATTATAAGCATTGGAAATTGGCATATATTTTTTCATTAGACCAATTGTATGTTCGAGGCAGAAAGAAAAAATTGTTTAGCAAAAAATTATTATTAGCATCATCCTCTCTCTCTCTCTCTCATGTCTATCGCAATTTTCTTCATCCTCTCCTTCCTATCATGTGAACAGTGATTATTCCATGACAATCTGAACCTACAATGCTGATGTCAGAAGTTGGTGATGAGTTCAAGCCTATGACAAAGTGGTTGTTGCAAAGTCTTGCTCTTATCCAAGTTATTGTGAGAGCTCATGTCTAAGTCCAAGTAGTTATCTACCATGTTGTATAAGACTTTGGAAATTGGAAGCTTAAGTCATAGATCATGTCAAAATTTAGTGATGGAGGTTAGAAGAGTTTATTTTTATTTTTTTTTATTTTTATTTTTGAGTAATACCTATGATTTGAATTGTTGACCTCTTGAAAGGCAAGTCCTTAGGGCTGAAGTGCTAATCATTTGTGCTAATAGAGTATATATAAAACAAACCGTAAAGGGTGACGTGCCAAACAATTGCATTGGCAATTGCTGGCAAAATTAGAAGAGTTAGTGTTGGTCGATGGACCACCGAAGGCAAATTATTTATAACTAGTCTGACTGTTGACCCTAAAGAATTGATTTTGATTATGCAAAATAACTAAGTAAAAGGATCACTAATCTATTGCCTTATGTATACTTAATTAATTTCAGAAAGCCAAGAAGAAAGTCTTCAATAACTCTCTAATGAAGATCATTTATTTAAAGCTCTATGCCAAGAAATACAACTCCAAAAAGGCCTTGAAGCAATCTTTAGAAGCTCACATGCAAATACACAGAATTTTGCTTTGAGTTATCTCAAGAGTCGACCCTCAGTTTATAATGAGTCAACCCTAGCACACTATCACTGACTGATATACTTTCATGAGTCAACTCCAGCAAATCGCGAGTCGACCCTAGAATAGTCTTAGAAGAAAAGACAGAGAGCTATAAATTTCATCATATTGGCAAGTCGACTCATGAGAAACACAAGCCGACTATAGTCAAACAAGAGTCAACCTCGAAAACAGGCAAATCAACCTTTGAACGACCATAGTGGAAAGATAGAAAGTAGTAAAACTAAGTCCATTGAGGAGTCCACCCTTGAAAATATCGAGTCGACTCCTAAACTGAGAGAGCTGACTCCACAATGATTGCAAAAAAAAGATAGAGCGCAGCAAAAATAATAGAAAGTTTGAGTCAACCCCTGAAGAATATGAGTCGACTCTTGGAGATCACGAGTCGACCTCTAAAAATATCGAATCGACCCCTCTACACCTGACAACAATAATGACTAGTTTTTCTGTAAATTAGAATAGTTGTTTCATCGCACAATGGCTCTTTTAACCTATCTAATGGCTAGAAGAGTGTTCCAACAACTTCACGATGGTATAAATGCATGGGAACACTAAAAGAAACAAATAGAATGACAAGTGCAAAAACAAATCAAGAAAAACAAGTGTAAGAAAGAGAAAATAAAAGAAGAGAGCTTCAAACAGAAAAATACTTAAGAGTATTTATTAAGAGCTAAAAGGTCATATCCACTTCATCTAAGAGTTGGTGAAGTGCATTCAAGATCAATCAAATCCAACCAATTAAGTCAAGCTCCATTTATTACTTTGTATTTTTTGTCCAAGAGTTATACATTTCTTTCTATACTTTGTTGTGACAAATTTTAGGGACTGAAACTAGAAAAAAGGTCCATCCAAATTGTGATGTGGATTATGTTTAAACTTGGGGATAGGCTTGGTATTGGTTTTGGTTGATTATCTATGAAAATTAGTTAGATTGAGTGTGAGCCCAGGTAAAACAATCGGATTATAATTCTGAAAAGATTATAGTAGAAATTTTCAAGAAGGATGTCTCGAGGAGTGGATGTAAGTCCAGGATTGGCACCGAACCACTATAAATTTTGTATATTTGTGTTGCTTGATTTGTTTGCATTGATTTTCTGTATATTCACTTATTAGCTAGTTGCTGAAATTAATATTCATCTATCTAGTTTTTATTTTGCTGCATTATATTTAAGTTTTCGAGAAGTCCAATTCACTCCCCTCGTGGGTTGCTTAGCTGGTGATGCAGGAGCATGAGCCCAAGCCTGAGGCGTGCATGGATATTAAGTCCCCTCCATGGTTATGCACCGAATCACATTTGGATCCAAGAGTTATAGCACCACAACACATTGGGTCCAAGATTTCTAGCAACCATGATGCAGCGTCTGCATGAGTCAAGTTATAACGAGTCAATGAGTCGAGTCACATTAAGTCTATGAGTCGTGTAAAAGAGTTCTAGCTAATTTGGACTCTTAGTCATGTGCCAATTAAAGAGTCCAAGTTAATTAGGAATCTTGAATTAGAGAGTTGAGTCTAACATTGGGCGTGTCTAATATTACATTGAGTCGAGAATTTTTTGTCTAAACTTAGAAGAGTCCTAGATTATTTGCTTGGCTTGTTGACCCATTCAAAGTCTGAATTTAGAATGGAATTAAGGAAGAGCATGGAGGCCTTCTTTATGGCATGCGTGAAGCCCCTTCTTTGGGCATGTGCAATCTAATTTGGAGCCTTATCCATGCGACATGAAGAGTTCTAGTTTGAGTAGAAGTCTTGTATTGAATTGGTCAATGTTTGGAAGAGTCCAAGAAAAGTAGGACTCCTTGTTTAGATAGGATTTGATTTCTTTTTTAAATTTTGAATGGTAAGAGTCTATGTTTATCCCAACCTCTTACTCTATAAATAGGAGAGGTTGAAGAATAAAATTCAGATTAGTTGTTTTGAGAAATTTGTGAGTATTCATGTGAAGAAAAAAGCTTTCTTCCTTTTCTTCTTGCGATGCCAAGAGGTGTTTGAGAGGAGGGGTGAGACACCATCCTGAAGGAAAAAGCCGGTTTTTGCATGCATGTAATTTTAAAAATTTTCAAAAAAATGCAGCGGAAAGATAGAATTAAACTCTTTAATTCCAAGCATGCAAGGGAGATCATATCTCAAAAATAAATTATAGGAACGTTTAAACTATTTATGTAAAAATAATTATAAGCATGATTAATCATAGAATTAGAAAATCAGCAATCCTTGTTAAGTTCTAAACCTAACTAAGATAAAATAAATCTCATATCTTATGATGAAGAGGTTGGATTTGAAGATCTGAAAGTCGAGCCTCGCAGCCACACACGTGTTGTTAGATGTATGCCCTAGAAGCCAATTTTGGCTGACACATTATTAATTCTAGGACATAATTTGTACTTGACTTTATTATTATTGAATAAATGAAAGGCATCTTTTTCATTCATATTATTATTGTGTCTATGAATCGTCCAAAGAATTTAATAAGATGATGATGCATATTCTCAAGAGTTGAGAATTTGAGCCATGTATCATTAGTGATTAATTTCTGAACGCTCCTGATCGATGGATCATCACGAGGACGGTGATCGATCCGATGAGATCAGTGCACATATTACTTTCCTTATGGATGGACAAGACTCGAGTCCACGGTGTGGCGACACTGAAGTAATAGTGCAGGTGCTTGTTAAGAACAAGGGTACTGAGCGTGACCAATACAAGAAGTCACTTGGATGTCTATCCACTCGTCAGTGACTTGCTTGATGTTGCAGTAGTGTGACTGGTCCTTTGACCTGCGGTGCTTCTGAAAGTGAATCCTAGGTTCTTCGGTGTTTAGCATGCTGAATTTTTTTTTTTTTTTGAAAACCATGGCTGAACCTGATCGGGTTGCCTACGTACCCCTTCATAAGGGGGATCAAGCCATACGTAGTTCTTTTTAAGTTTTAAAACACAGCAGAAAAACCGAATCAAACAATTTAATTCATGCATGCTTACAAGATCAAATCTAGAAATCAGCACCTTAAGAACATATAGGATTATGCCGGAATCGTTTAAACAATTATGCTAAAACTTTTATGCATGATTAACTATCAGATCTGAAACTTAAGAACTCTATTCCAATTAATCTCCGAATATCCATCGAATGGATTCTAGATATATCTCCGTGAGGAGCCCCAAAAGAGGGTAAAACCTCGGGGAATTGGACCTAGACCTTGACACCATAATAAATGATTAATGCTAGATTAATACCTTTTATGATGGATGAAAGTTGTGAATCTGATTCTTGACTTCGCAGCCACGCACACGAATGGCCTCTACGAGAAGTACACGCGAAATCCTGAAGGATCTTCTTCCGCAACAGTGCTAGCAGCTGCAGAACACTTGAAAGCTGAAATCTGCCCGCCGGGATTCAATCAACTCTTGATCAATCATCTTGAAGCAGATAGAGATGAGGTTTGTAAGGGAAGTAGAGGACTCAGATCTGATCTTGAATCTTCTAGATATTCACCCTGAAAACCCTATCTAAAATGGAGAAGAAGAGGAGGAGGAGGCGGGTGAGGAAGAAGGCTGCAATGGATGTGTTTTTGGTGCCCATGTTTGACCCCTTTTAATGGCCTCCGAATTTTCATTCAAAATTCAAAATTTATTTTCAGAAAACCTCTTTTAGTTGGCACATGCAAAGGAATAGGAACAACCCAAATCAGATCTCTACCAAATCTGATTTAAATTCAAATTTTAAACACATGTGCAAGAGGGAAGGAATTTGAAATCCATGCGGCAAGGTAAAACACTTCATAATTTCGAAATTACCTCTTGAAATTCGAATTTAATCCATTCAAAAACTCAGACGCCACCTTGGCTGATGGTTTGAGTGATTAAAATTGTTGCTGGGGGTCCAAACCGAGAACGATTGGCACAGCGGTATGAACGGGGTTCCCTTGGAATTACTTCGGTTGCGCTCCACCTTCCGCCGGGAAACCTGCAAGCAAGCCTCGCACCACCACCGGGATGGTGGGGGCCCTCCGACGATCAAGTTAGGGGAGATCGAAGGACAAGAAGAGGTAGCAGGTAAGATAATACTCTGGAAAATCTTGCTTACCCTCCCTTCCCCCCCAGCCGCATATATATCAGGCTGGGGGGTTTTTCTGGGGATTAGTCATCGTGTGGCACGATGGGGTTGCTACTGACATGGTCGTTACAGGGCGTCGTGGGGCAGCGCTGGGTACGGCCATGGCAGGGCGTAGTGGAGCTCCGCTTTGTACGGCTGTTACAGGGGATCGTGGGGCAGCGCCGGATACGGCCGTTGCAGGGAGTAGTGGAGCAGGGGGCCGCGGCGTGCCTCAGGGGAACAGTCTGTTGTTGTCAAGAGATTGCCGACTTGGGGTCGGATTGCTAGATCAAGGGGCACCCGACTCGGGGTCGGGCTGCGGAGCCGAAGATATCCGACCCGAGGTCGGATTGCTGGATCAAGGGGCACCCGACTCGGGGTCGGGCTGCGGAGCCGAAGATATCCGACCCGAGGTCGGATTGCTGGATCAAGGGGCACCCGACTCGGGGTCGGGCTGCGGAGCCGAAGATATCCGACCCGAGGTCGGATTGCTGGATCAAGGGGCAGCCGACCCGGGGTCGGGCTGCGGAGCCGAAGATATCCGACCCGAGGTCGGATTGCTGGATCAAGGGGCAGCCGACCCGTGGTCGGGCTGCGGAGCCGAAGATATCCGACCCGAGGTCGGATTGCTGGACCAAGGGGCAGCCGACTCGGGGTCGGGCTGCAGAGCCGAAGATATCCGACCCGAGGTCGGATTGCTGGACCAAGGGGCAGCCGTAGTCTTCCTGGGCGCGCGTGCCGGTCACGTGGGGCATGGTGGCTAAGTTCTCCCGTAACAGTAGCCCCCCACTTCCGAGCCTGGAACCAGGAGGAGAACGGGTGAAGGGAGTGACGCTTCGAGATTGCCGCCATCCCTCGGAAAGGCGCGCGCGCTCCGAGCTCCCCACCTTCTTTATGGCGTATAGCGGTTGTCGCTGATCTGGCGGTCTGCGGATTTCGGCGGACATCCTTCCTTAATGGCGTCGATTCGCCTTTGGGGCGCGAACGATCCTTCGGCAGCCAGGCGTCCTCTGGCGTCACCGAGGCGTCACCCACCTTCCCGCCTATTTAACCGGGGGCCCTCCCCCGTCCGCCTTTCTCTTCACAGGCATCCTCGAGTTTCTCCCTTGTGCTGCTGCCGTTGCCGTCGGACTGTTCGTTCGCTCCTCCTTTGACGCTCTCGGAGCCGTTCTCCCTTCCCTTCGCGGACGTGCTCGCCGTTCCAGACCCAGGGGTTCCTCCAAGCTGACTCTCTGTACTTTTCTTTGTTCTTTTCTTTGTATGTTGGCGTTTTGCCATGTTGTATGGGTCTCGGCCCTGATGCAACGAAAGTTAATGCAAACAAAGTGTTTCCTCATTTCACTTTCGTCCTTCCTCTTTTTAACTCTTAGTAGCGTCTCGCCGACTCCTGACTCTTGAAGTTCCTCCGGCGTTAGGCCAGGCATCTGAGGGTTAGGCCTCAGGAAATTCTTCTGGCGCTAGGCCAGGCATCCGAGGGTTTGGCCTCAGGAAATTCTTCCGGCGCTAGGCTAGGCATCCGAGGGTTTGGCCTCAGGAAATTCTTCCGGCGCTAGGCCAGGCATCCGAGGGTTAGGCCTCAGGAAATTCTTCCGGCGCTAGGCCAGGCATCCGAGGGTTAGGCCTCAGGAAATTCTTCCGGCGCTAGGCCAGGCATCCGAGGGTTAGGCCTCAGGAAATTCTTCCGGCGCTAGGCCAGGCATCCGAGGGTTAGGCCTCAGGAAATTCTTCCGGCGCTAGGCCAGGCATCCGAGGGTTAGGCCTCAGAAAATTCTTCCGGCGCTAGGCCAGGCATCCGAGGGTTAGGCCTCAGGAAATTCTTCCGGCGCTAGGCCAGGCATCCGAGGGTTAGGCCTCAGGAAATTCTTCCGGCGCTAGGCCAGGCATCCGAGGGTTAGGCCTCAGGAAATTCTTCCGCTGGTCGGCCAAGGCTGGCGCAAGCCGAGGCGACCGGTCGGGGCTTCAGGCTAGTCTGCTCCTGGGATGATCATCGGGTTAGCCTGGCATCCGAGGGCCGAGCCTCGGGGAATTCCGCTCGTTGGTCGGCCAAGGCTGGCGCAAGCCGAGGCGACCGGTCGGGGCTTCAGGCTAGTCTACTCCCGGGATGATCATCGGGTTAGCCTGGCATCCGAGGGCCGAGCCTCGGGGAATTCCGCTCGTTGGTCGGCCAAGGCTGGCGCAAGCCGAGGCGACCGGTCGGGGCTTCAGGCTAGTCTGCTCCCGGGATGATCATCGGGTTAGCCTGGCATCCGAGGGCCGTGCCTCGGGGAATTCCGCTCGTTGGTCGGCCAAGGCTGGCGCAAGCCGAGGCGACCGGTCGGGGCTTCAGGCTAGTCTGCTCCCGAGATGATCATCGGGTTAGCCTGGCATCCGAGGGCCGAGCCTTGGAGAATTCCGCTCGTTGGTCGGCCAAGGCTGGCGCAAGCCGAGGCGACCGGTCGGGGCTACAGGCTAGTCTGCTCTCGGGATGATCATCGGGTTAGCCTGGCATCCGAGGGCCGAGCCTCGGGGAATTCCGCTCGTTGGTCGGCCAAGGCTGGCGCAAGCCGAGGCGACCGGTCGGGGCTTCAGGCTAGTCTGCTCCCGGAATGATCATCGGGTTAGCCTGGCATCCGAGGGCCGAGCCTCGGGAAATTTCGCTCGTTGGTCGGCCAAGGCTGGCGCAAGCCGAGGCGACCGGTCGGGGCTTCAGGCTAGTCTGCTCCCGGGATGATCATCGGGTTAGCCTGGCATCCGAGGGCCGAGCCTCGAGAAATTCCGCTCGTTGGTCGCGCGCCTATCACTTGCCGCTCGACGGGGTTTCTCCGTGGCCAGCTGCGATCGTGTTTCTCCTCCTCTCGAAGTGTCACCTGGGGAACACCAGAAGGCCATTAAATGCTAATTGAGGCGTTACCTGAGAAATCGGACCGGCCAGTTGCTGCTTGCGAGGAGTGCCAGTTAAGCGGCCACGATACGCGCGTTCTTCGAGGCGGATGCGGCCTGGGCGTATGCGGAGATACGGGGGCCGCGGGATACACGCCGCCCGGAGTGTCCTGCACGAAGAATACAATTAAGGAGAACGACGCTTAGGAGATCATGGGGGGATAAGCCTCGAGAGTCGGAACGGCTCCGGATTCGATGTGCCCGCATTTATTGGAGCCATCCGCATCGGAACGACCGGGGGGCCACAGTTTGGCTATAAATATTAGCGTAGGTGCGGTGGAGCCTGCCAAGTCGCCGAGCTTGATCTTCGTTTTCAGGGAGGATCCCTTCGGCGAGGTAGGCGACGAGCGGGTCCATCCAAGACGACTCCGGATCAATCGCCATCACCGCTCCAGCCTCGCCGATGCTCGGGGCATGCAGGGTCTCCAGGTAGATTGCCCTCGACAAGTTGTGCGCCTCTGCGCCCACCAAGCGGGACAACCTGTCGGCTCTGGCATTTTCGCTTCTGGGGACCTGCTGGAGGTCGATGCTGCCGAGGTCGGGAATGAGTGCTTGCACCTTCCGGACGTAATTCTGCATGGTCGGGATCCGGGCCTCGAACTCCCCACGGACCTGCCCGACCACCAGCTGGGAGTCGGTGAAAACCTTCAAACGCCGGATGCCGAGCTCCCCGGTGAGTTTGAGTCCCGCGACTTGGGCCTCGTACTCCGCCTCGTTGTTGGTCACTGGAAATCCAAACCTCAAGGCATACTCGGCTATCACTCCATCAGGACTGGTAAGGACCAGCCCGGCTCCTCCACCCTCGGGGTTCGACGACCCATCGATGTGAAGCGTCCAGGTCGGGAGGTCGAGGCTGGGCGTTTCCGACGGTCTAGGCTCCGCCTCCTGCACCGTGCACTCAGCGAGGAAGTCCGTGAGCACCTGGGCCTTGATGGCGGGTCGAGGCTGGTAGCGGATGTCGAACTCACCGAGTTCTACTGCCCACTTCACCAGCCGTCCCGCATTCTCGGGGTTGTTGAGGATCTGTCGTAGTGGTTGATCAGTCAAGAGGGTGACAGAATGGGCCTGGAAATAGGGGCGGAGCCTCCTGGTCGCGGTCAGCAGCGCGAAGGCGATCTTTTCAGCCTTCGTATACCGCGTCTCGGCATCCCGTAGGACCCGGCTGATGTAGTACACGGGCTTCTGGAGCTTTGCCTCTTCCCGAACCAGCACCGCACTGACCGCGGTTGGGGAGACCGCCAGATAGAGGTAGAGCATCTCCCCTTCTTGCGGCTTGGACAGCAGGGGAGGAGACGCCAGGTATTCCTTGAGCTGGTCAAATGCTGCTTGACATTCGGCCGTCCAGAGGAAGTCTTTCGGGCGTTTTAACACTTTGAAGAATGGTTGGCAGCGTTCGGCCGATTTTGCCACAAATCGTCCGAGCGCGGCGACCCTTCCAGCGAGCTCCTGAACCTCCTTCACTTTGGTCGGATGGGACATACCTTGGATGGCCTTGATTTTATCCGGGTTGGCTTCGATACCCCGCTGGTTGACAATGAAACCGAGGAACCTCCCGGCCGAAGCGCCAAAGGCGCACTTCACTGGGTTCAGCTTCATGCGAAACTTCCGCAAGGTGGTGAAAGTCTCCTCCAGATCCACGATGTGCTGGTCTGCCTGGCGGCTCTTCACCAGCATATCATCCACGTACACCTCCATGTTCCGGCCGATTTGCTCTTTGAAGATTTTGTTGACGAGGCGCTGGTAAGTGGCGCCAGCATTCTTCAGACCGAAGGGCATTACCTTGTAGCAGTACAGCCCCCGGTCTGTTATAAAGGCAGTTTTCTCCTCGTCCTGTGGGGCCATCATTATCTGGTTGTAACCGGAGAAGACGTCCATGAAAGACAGCAGCTGATATCCGGAAGTCGCGTCGACCAGTTGGTCTATCCGCGGAAGCGGAAAGCTATCCTTAGGGCACGCCTTGTTCAGGTCGGTATAGTCGACGCACATCCTCCACTTTCCGCTCGCCTTCCGGACAAGTACGACATTTGCCAGCCACTCGGGGTAACTCACCTCCCTTATGAATCCTGCCTCCAAGAGCTTGTCTACCTCCTGGTCGACCACCCGGATCCGATCCGGGGCACAGTGTCTCTTCTTCTGCTTCACTGGCCGGTGGGTCGGGTCGACGTTGAGGGCGTGAGAAATGACCTCCGGGTCGATCCCAGGTACATCGGCCGCCGACCAGGCAAATACATCGGCATTGGCTCGGAGGAATTCCACCAACCGGGCCCGAGCTCCCGGGTCGAGATTGGCGCCGACCCGGACCGCCCGGTCTCGGCGGCCTTCCTCGAGGGGAACTTCGACCACACCCTCGGCCGGCTCTCCCTGCCGCAAGGCCACCTCGTCTCTGGCATCAAGGGACTCGACGTTGAGGGCTTCTGCGGGCTTCTTCCCTTTGAGGGTCGCTAAGAAACATTGCCGTGCGGTCGGTTGGTCACCTCGGACCTCCCCGATCCCGACCGTCGTGGGGAACCGCATGAGCAAGTGGTACGTGGAGACCACCGCGCGAAGGGCGTTCAGCCCGGGTCGTCCGAGGATAGCGTTGTAGGCCGAGGGAACACGGACGACCAAGAACCCGAGTCGCACCGTGGCTTCTGCGGGTGCGACGCCCGCAGTCACAGGCAGCTCAACGACACCTTCCACCGGGACAGCGTCGCCGGTGAATCCTATGATGGGGGTGGATATTTTGCGCAACGATTGTCTGGACAAGCCCAGCTTTTGGAAGGCCTCTATCAGCTGAGCTTCCACTATCCACAAGAACACGCCTTACATCATAGTTTGCCATAGTGAGGGAGATTACCATGGCATCATCGTGGGGGGTCTGAACCCCCTTTACATCCTCATCACAAAAGGTGATTACATTGCCGACCCTCTGCCTCTTTGCGACGGCCGCACCTGACGCCTCCGTCGAGCCCCCTGCGTTCCTCACGGGCCGGGGGCAGCCCCCAGTGATAGTGTGGATCACGCCCGCAACGGGTCGATTCTGCTCCCGAGGCTCCGGAGGAGCCGGGTCGGCCGGACGCGGGTCTGCGGGGGGACGTCGGTCGCTCACATATCGACCGAGACGCCCCCGGCGGATGAGAGCCTCGATCTCGTCCCGAAGCTGGAAGCAGTCTTCTGTGTCGTGGCCGTGGTCTCGGTGGTACTCACAGTACGCCCGGGAGGGCCTCTTCCCAGGGATCTTCCGCATCTGTCTCGGGGCCGGGAGGTCCTCCCGCCCCTTGATCTCCATAAGGATCTGGGCCCGGGGAGTCAGGAGAGGGGTGTACCGGTTGAAACGTCGGGGCGGAGAACGAGGGCGTGGGGCGCCGTGGTTCTTCGCCGGCGACGGGCTTCTGCGCCGACGCTGGGGCGTCGGGCTCCTCCTCTGGCGTGCCTCTTTCCGCCTTTTCTTCCCAAGCTTTGGAGGGATCTTGGCGGCCTCCTTGCTCCGGTGGGCGGCCGCCTCCTCGGCGTCCGCATACTGGTTCTCCCGGGACAACAGCTCTGGGAAGCTCCGCGGCAGGCGTTTGTCCAGGGAGAAGGTGAGTCTGCCCTTCCGGAAGCCACGCTTCAGGGCTGAAAGAGCTACCTCCTGACTCAGGTTCCGGACCACCAGCGTAACCCTGTTGAATCGGGTAAGATAATCCCGCAGGCTTTCTCCCTCGTTTTGCCGGACTTCAAAGAGGGAGTCGGAGACCAGTCGCCGCCGGCTACTGACGGCGAAATGAGTGACGAAGAGGCGAGTGAACTGGTCGAAGGACCGGATTGAGTCAGCCTCCAGCCCGGCGAACCACGCCCTCGCCGGGCCACGGAGGGTTGCCGGGAAAGCCTTGCAGAGAAGGGGATCTGATGCTCCGTGGAGGAGCATAAGGGTCCTGAAACTCTCGACGTGATCCCGCGGGTCCGCCGCCCCGTCATAGGGCTCGATCACCGGCATTTTGAACTCCGGCGGATTCGGGGTCCGCAGGATCCTCGAGGCAAGCGCCGGCTGGGAGAAGATCTCTAAGTCGGCGAAGGGATCTTTGGAATGGCCCTTCAGGACCTGGAGTTGTCGGTGGAGATCGTCCACCCGCCGGTCCAGGGAGCGCGACCGGTGGGTGGGAGACAAGGAGTGGCGAGAGAGGGACCGACTGGAGCGCGGGTTCCTCGAGGACTGGGAGGTCTGGGAACGCGCCCGGGCCCGCCTCTCGGACCCCACGCAGCTCCGGTGGGAAGGTCCCAGCAGAATGGAGCGTGCTCGAGAATCCTCCTCGCGCCGGCGCTCCTCCCCATGGGAGAGGAAGGAGCGCGGGTTGAGGAGGACAGGCGAACGCTCAGGCAGCGGCGGCTCCTGAGCCCACTGCGGCGCCCGGGACATCGCACCCTGCAGATTCTGCACTGCCTCCGCGAGGGTGCGAACCTGCTGGGTTAGCTGGTCGAACTGGGCGGCTTCGACCGTATGAACGGGCGGTGGGGAGGTGGAGTGTTGCTGAGAGTGTGTTGGAGATGCAGCGGCCCTCCGGCCAGAGGCGCGAGAGGCCCCGCGACCGGAAGCATTGGAAGCTCCACGACCACCTCGCCGTGGCATTACGATCGCTCTGAGATCCGGACCCTTCCTCTAGCGCCAACTGTTGCTGGGGGTCCAAACCGAGAACGATTGGCACAGCGGTATGAACGGGGTTCCCTTGGAATTACTTCGGTTGCGCTCCACCTTCCGCCGGGAAACCTGCAAGCAAGCCTCGCACCACTACCGGGGTGGTGGGGGCCCTCCGACTATCAAGTTAGGGGAGATCGAAGGAGAAGAAGAGGTAGCAGGTAAGATAATACTCTGGAAAATCTTGCTTACCCTTCCCTTCCCCCCCAGCCGCATATATATCAGGCTGGGGGGTTTTTCTGGGGATTAGTCATCGTGTGGCACGATGGGGTTGCTACTGACATGGTCGTTACAGGGCGTCGTGGGGCAGCGCTGGGTACGGCCATGGCAAGGCGTAGTGGAGCTCCGCTTTGTACGGCTGTTACAGGGGATCGTGGGGCAGCGCCGGATACGGCCGTTGCAGGGAGTAGTGGAGCAGGGAGCCGCGGCATGCCTCAGGGGAACAGTCTGTTGTTGTCAAGAGATTGCCGACTTGGGGTCGGATTGCTGGATCAAGGGGCACCCGACTCGGGGTCGGGCTGCGGAGCCGAAGATATCCGACCCGAGGTCGGATTGCTGGATCAAGGGGCAGCCGACCCGGGGTCGGGCTGCGGAGCCGAAGATATCCGACCCGAGGTCGGATTGTTGGACCAAGGGGCAGCCGACTCGGGGTCGGGCTGCGGAGCCGAAGATATCCGACCCGAGGTCGGATTGCTGGACCAAGGGGCAGCCGTAGTCTTCCTGGGCGCGCGTGCCGGTCATGTGGGGCATGGTGGCTAAGTTCCTCCGTAACAAAAATCATTTAACACATTGCTTAATGTTTGAATTTAAATTCAAATAACAAACAATGTCGCCATGTGTCAAGCAATGGGTCCATCTGCCATGCAATAATTTTGGTTTATTTAAAATTCATGAAATCCAATTCCATGTCACCAATAATTGCCACATCATCTGAGCCTAATCTCCTTGGGTTGCACCTAATCAAATTTGGTCAAACCCGAATTAAAACAAAGCAATTTGGTTGAACCCAATCTAATCAGGTCAGACCCTGATTGAGCTCAAATTGAATCCAATTCAATTTTGGCTCATGCAAACTCAATCAAATTGAATTATTACTTTGTGTTGGACCTAATTCAATTAGGTCAATCCCCAATTAAGAACAAATTAATTTAAAATTAATTTGATCAGCTTAAGTCCTTTTTGGTTCTGACCTAATCCAATCAGGTCAAAACTCTGATTGAGCCCAAACTTGAATCCAATTCAATTTGGCTCATCCTTAGCACAATTACTCAATCAAATTGAGTTTATTAGTAATTTAATTACTAATTAATTCTTCAATAATTACTTTAATTATTTTATAAGATAATTTGCCAATCAAATTGACCAAATTACCCCTGAATGATTCTTAATCATTCATCAGCTTTCTTGATCAATCAGGAATCTTCTATGCGTGTGACCTCATAGGTTCGAACCTAAGCCGGTAGTATAGGAACAATTTTCTACACTAATCGATGTGACCATCTAGCAATGGTACCCGACGTCCGGATAGGTCGAATATATGCGAAGCAAATATTCTGGAATCCTGAACTATGGTTACTGTATAATTCAATCCCTTTGACTCCTAATGCCAGGATGACTTAGAGCTCACTGTCAACCCTATAATTAGTACATCCATTATGTGATTAACTTTAGATATCCCGTGACTCCTCACTGGGATTACCCTGGCCAAGGTTTTGCTAAATTAATCACAAGACATTATCTCCTGTTTTCAGGAGGGGTCAATTCCATCTTGACTCACAACTGACTACGCAAGTACTTGACTGCACCCAGTGACCTTCCGTCACTGAATTAGAAATTCAGGTAGTCCGGTACCAAAGTACAGTGAGTTGCTTGCTAGTCACAGGTTGCGGTCTCAGGTCAGAGGGCCAAACTTATATCCATATCCACTCGGAACATCTCTCGACAGTAGAGCGTTCCGGAATTGGTCACGTTTAGTGAAATGTACTTCTACACTTCACTTGTGTGGCATACCAGTGTCTCCACACTCCTTGGTTAAGAGGACAACCAACGTATATGTCACACAACGACCTAATCTCGATAATGTTGTCGTCCTAGTAACAACATATCATTTTGTCGCAAACAAGTTTAAGGACTCAAAGATAAATCCTCCTTTATCATAACATAAGTCCTAAGGACTTTATCATATAAGAGTTCATTTGAAGATGAAATGATGAATAATGCCAAATAACACTTTATTAATTTGTCAATTTATTTACAAAATTCAATCATCAATATGCTGACGATTGACATTTAGGATACAAATTCCAACAACTTCCACATAGCCTAATGCCAATCGGCACAGTATCTAATACCCATCTTCGACTTGTGTTCGTCGAACTCTTTGATGCCGAGGACTTTGGTAAATGGGTCAGCCAGATTTTCTTTTGTGTCAATCTTCTGAAGATCAATATCACCTCGATCGATGATCTCTCGAACCAGGTGGTAGCGACGTAGAATATGCTTGGTCCGCTGATGTGCTTTGGGTTCTCTTGCTTGAGCTATGGCCCCAGTATTGTCACAAAATACAGGCACTGGACCATCAATGGAGGGTGTCACTCCAAGCTCGGTGATGAACTTCCGCAACCATACAGCTTCCTTGGCGGCATCAGATGCTGCGATATATTCTGCTTCACATGTAGAATCTGCCACTGTATGCTGCTTGGAACTCTTCCAGCAGATGGCCCCACCCTTAAGAGTGAAGATATATCCTGACACGCTCTTGCTATCATCTTGATCTGACTGAAAACTTGAATCAGTATATCCCTCAAGTTTTAAGTCAGAATCACCATAGACAAGCCACTGATCTTTAGTATTTCTCAAATACTTAAGGATAGTTTTTACAACCTTCCAGTGGTTGCTACCTGGATCAGACTGGTATCTGCTCACTACTCCTAGTGAGTATGCCACGTCTGGTCTAGTACATGTCATGGCATACATTATAGATCCCACTGCCGAAGCATATGGAATTCTATCCATACTCTCTCTTTCTTGAGGGGTTGTCGGACAATCCCTTTTAGAGAGGTTAATTCCATGGCCCATCGGAAGATAGCCTTTCTTGGAATTAATCATACTGAACCTCTTCAGTATAGTATCAATGTATGTGGATTGGGATAATCCAAGCAATCTTCTAGATCTATCTCTATAGATCTTCATCCCTAGGATGTAAGATGCTTCTCCCAAATCCTTCATGGCAAATTGAGATGATAGCCAAACCTTTATTCCTTGTAATGCAGGAATGTCATTCCCGATTAAAAGAATGTCATCCACATACAAAATAAGGAATATAATAACTGAACCATTTGCCCATTTATAAATGCAAGGTTCCTCTTCATTCTTAATGAAGCCATATGTTTTGATTACCTTATCAAAATGTATATTCCAACTCCGTGAAGCTTGCTTTAATCCATAAATGAATTTTTGAAGCTTGCACACTTTAGACTCATCTGCAGATGTAAAACCTTCAGGTTGTATCATATACACTTCCTCTTCTAAATCTCCATTTAGAAATGCGGTCTTTACATCCATTTGCCAGATTTCATAGTCTAAATGTGCTGCTATCGCAAGCACAATCTGAATGGACTTGAGCATTGCCACAGGAGAAAACGTCTCGTCATAGTCAATACCATAACGTTGACGATAACCCTTGGCAACCAAACGGGCTTTATAGGTCTCTACCTTTCCGTCTGCGCCCCGTTTCCTTTTGAATATCCACTTACACCCTATGGATTTAATTCCTTCGGGTGGGTCAACTAATGTCCAAACATCATTGACCTTCATGGATTCCATTTCGGATTGCATGGCTCCAAGCCATTTATCAGAGTCATACCTCTACATTGCATCCATATATGTGATCGGATCCTCATCGTTTTCATCAAGTTCGATAGGATCCCCATCCCGGACCAAGAAACCATAGTATCTGTCCGGCTGACGTGGTACTCTACCCGATCGCCTTAATGGTGCATCTAATATGGGTTCTGGATCTGATCTAATCAAATCCGACTCAACTGGTTCAGTAGATGGTGTCGGATCTTCTACATGTTGAACTTCTCTAAGCTCAACATTAGAGCTATTTGTTCCTTCACCAAGGAATTCCTTTTCTAAGAAAATTGCTCTATTGCTTACGAACAACTTTTGTTCTTCAGCAAAGTAGAAGTAATATCCTTTAGTTTCTTTAGGGTAACCAACAAAGAAACATTTGTCAGACTTGGGTTCAAGTTTGTCTGTCTTCAAACGTTTGACGTACGCCGGACACCCCCAAATCCTAAGGTGAGAGAGCATCGGCTTACGTCCAGTCCACATCTCATGTGGTGTTTTATTTACAGACTTACTTGGAACCTTATTTAGAATATAGCAGGCTGACTCAAGAGCATATCCCCAAAAGGATATGGGCAGATTAGCAAACCCCATCATGGATCGAACCATGTCTAACAGAGTTCGATTTCTCCTTTCTGACACACCATTATATTGTGGTGTACCAGGAGGAGTCCATTGGGAGAGAATCCCATTTTCTTCTAGATATGTCAAAAATTCACTGAAGAGGTATTCACCTCCTCGATCTGATCGAAGAGTTTTAATACTCTTTCCAGTTTGTTTTTCTACTTCATTACGATATAATTTGAACATTTCAAATGATTCAGATTTATGTCTCATTAAATAGACATAACCATACCTAGAAAGGTCGTCTGTAAACGTAATGAAATATGAATACCCACCTCTAGCATCTGTGCTCATTGGCCCACATACATCAGAATGTACAAGGGTCAATAAATCACTGGCTCGTTCACTTTTTCCGGTAAAAGGTGATTTGGTCATTTTACCAAGAAGACATGATTCACAGGTTGTCAATGATTCACAATCATTAACATCAAGGATTCCCTCTTTACTTAACCTGTTCATCCTATTCTTGTTAATATGACCTAGCCTATGATGCCAAAGGTAGACATCCGTGACATTATCTATTCTAGGGCGCTTATTGGATTTATACATTACATGAACAGGCTGTGACAAAATGTAAATGCCATTACTCAGAATTTCATTCATTACAACAACACCATTCCAAATGACATTGCAATAATCCTTTTTTATTGATATTTCATAACCATTTTTGGCCAAAAGGCCTACAGAAATGATATTCAATAGAAAACTTGGACAATAGTGACAATCACTAAGGACATTTACATGAGAGCTGAATTCAAGTTTAAGAATTCCTAAAGCTAGAACTGGAACTGGTCTTCCATCTCCAATATTTAGGAACCTTTCTCCTTCTTCAAACCTCTTACTGACTTGTAGCCCCTGCAACGAATTGCAAATATTAAAAGGACTACCGGTATCCAATACCCAGGTCGAATTATCACAAATAGAAAAATTGCAAGGTGTTATCATATAAGTACCTTGATTGGCAACTGATTGCCCACTTTTCTTAGGCCGGTTCGGATCGAGGGATGCAATGTAAAGAGGACAGTTCCTCTTCCAATGTCCTTGCTTCTTGCAGAAGAAGCACTCCGCCTTGCTCTGATCAGCCTTTTTATTCTTTTTCTGACTAGGCTGAGCATGGTGCACCTCTTTCTTTTGGATTTTATTTTTTTTTTTCCTTTCTTAAAGGAGCGACCCTTGGATGAACCTCCCACTAAATTCACCGTCTTCTTAAGAAGTTGGTGATCATTCTCAAACGTCTGTAGTAACCCCAACAATTGGTGATAATTCACTACAGGTTTCGTCATACGAAAATGAGTGAGAAAAGGACGGTATGATCCAGGCAATGAGTTTAGTATGGCATCCTTCCCCAATTGATCATGAAGGGGAAAGCCAAGAGAGCTTAGACGCTCGATCAACTCAATCATGTACAGTACATGATCAGTTACCGAGGTCCCATCTTTCATTCGGGCGCTGAAGATGGCACAACTAGTTTTGTGCCTCTCAACGTCGTCAGGAACCCCGAATGATTCATTCAACACTTGAATGATATCTTCCGGCTGCGTATTCTCAAAATGCCTACTAAACTCATCACTCATTGCTGCCAACATGATGCATCGAACAGTGATCCGGTCACTGAGCCACTTCTGATAAGTGTCTCTGGCCGATCTTGATGCATTAGCAGCGGGCTGCTCAGGTGCTTGATCCGTTATCACATAAAGGATCCTCTCATGCTCTAGCACTATTTTCAGTTTTCTATGCCAATTATTGAAATTTAGACCAGTCAACTTGTCATTGTCCAACAATGAGCGAAGTGATAAATTAGTGGCCATTTCTGCATAAAAAGAAAATTTGGCTATTAGTATATGAATTGACTAAACACAGTAGACTTGGACTTTAGTCTAAAGATATTCCCACTATTTTATACAAATTGGTAGCCTCTACCTCTAATTCGAAAAATTACTCCTAATTCTTTAGTGGGCACTAGAACCCAATAGATCCCATATAGGCCCGAGTGTGGCTCGGCCAACCCATATGCACCTATTGGTAGGTTCTTAACCAATTGCTTCACCAAGCAACTTCTAGTGATGATTTTGCCCTAGGTTTTTCGGCAGGCGTGTGGCCCCTCCACCGAATACCCTAGTCAGGTCCAACCATTAAATGATAGGATTAAGTCTAATCAACTAATAGACGACCAAGCCCGAGTGTGGCTCGGCTCACCTGACCGCCTATTGAAGGTATACTTAACTCATCATATATTGAATGACAATTCCAATGCTTGATAAGTACCAGGCGTGTGGCGCCTCCAATAATTATCAAAACATTGGACCCATTATCACCCAACTTAATGGGAGGCTATGACCTAGTTATCTCCATAACCATTTCATTTTAAGGACCTAATAATTTTAGAGGATTTCATAATTAGGATAGATAAGAAGATCCGGTTAGTCTAATTTCTCCCACTGACTTCACCAAATCAGATTAGACTCAAACCGGTTAAGGAAACACCTAAATCAGTCATACTGATTTTCCTTAAGGCATGGGCTAACTCGAAACATTAAGTGATCCAATCAAAATGTGATTGACCATGTCGGCCAGGTAAGTGAGATCGGTGGAAGGGATATGCCATTAACTCGACAAAGACGAATCAGTGCGAGTAGCTCCCAATTAAAAAACACCGGTCAAAACTGCCAAACTTACCTTAGACACCGACTGGTTAATCAATTTCGATTTGATTACTCAAATGACTCGGGCTACACCTCTGAGCCTAAATCAAGTTCCATCTTGGTCTAATCAAAGATATGGAATTGATCAATCTACAACTATTGTATTTAACCTAGAGTTTTCTTGACCAAATCTAGTTACTACTTAATTAGATTTGATCAATTAACTCTAATTAGACCATGTTTGATTCTAACCTTAGGTCTAACCCAATCCTAAGAACTTGATTCAAGCTAACCCATATGCCCAAAGAATTATGCAATGCCAATTAATTGAGTTACAATTCTATTTCATAACACTTAATTCTCAATTAAGTTTAGACTTATGAAAGTTTTGATCATTGCATATTTCTTTTTAATTACATATTAATTACAATCTTTCAGTTCTTAAAACACATTTTCAGATCTGAGTTTTTGTAATTAATCACATGTAATCAGATAATTCATGTTTAAGTCATTATGTTTTATGTTCATGCATCACATATACATAACAACATGAATTAATACAAACAACATACATCTTATGTATTTATTTTTTCACTTTTATTTTTAGATCTGATTTGTTCATTAAAATCAAAGATCATATGAATCATAAACTTTATTTAGATCTAATCTAAATAATATTATGATTTCAGATTTATTCATGTTACTAATCCTAACACAAACATGCATCATATGCATCCAAAATTTCAGATCTACTTAATCATGCATAATCAGCAATTAAATCAATCATAAAAAGCACTTTAGATCTAATCTAAACATGTTAATGATTTCAGATTTAATTGCAAGAATTAAAACATAAAAGTTTAAACATAAACCTGGCTCTGATACCACTGAAAGTGAATCCTAGGTTCTTCGGTGTTTAGCATGCTGAATTTTTTTTTTTTTTTGAAAACCATGGCTGAACCTGATCGGGTTGCCTACGTACCCCTTCATAAGGGGGATCAAGCCATACGTAGTTCTTTTTAAGTTTTAAAACGCAGCGGAAAAACCGAATCAAACAATTTAATTCATGCATGCTTACAAGATCAAATCTAGAAATCAGCACCTTAAGAACATATAGGATTATGCCGGAATCGTTTAAACAATTATGCTAAAACTTTTATGCATGATTAACTATCAGATCTGAAACTTAAGAACTCTATTCCAATTAATCTCCGAATATCCATCGAATGGATTCTGGAGATATCTCCGTGAGGAGCCCCAAAAGAGGGTAAAACCTCGGAGAATTGGACCTAGACCTTGACACCATAATAAATGATTAATGCTAGATTAATACCTTTTATGATGGATGAAAGTTGTGAATCTGATTCTTGACTTCGCAGCCACGCACACGAATGGCCTCTACGAGAAGTACACGCGAAGTCCTGAAGGATCTTCTTCCGCAACAGTGCTAGCAGCTGCAGAACACTTGAAAGCTGAAATCTGCCCGCCGGGAATTCAATCAACTCTTGATCAATCGTCTTGAAGTAGATAGAGATGAGGTTTGTAAGGGAAGTAGAGGACTCATATCTGATCTTGAATCTTCTAGATATTCACCCTGAAAACCCTATCTAAAATGGAGAAGAAGAGGAGGAGGAGGCGGGTGAGGAAGAAGGCTGCAATGGATGTGTTTTTGGTGCCCATGTTTGATCCCTTTTAATGGCCTCCGAATTTTCATTCAAAATTCGAAATTTATTTTCAGAAAACCTCTTTTAGTTGGCACATGCAAAGGAATAGGAACAACCCAAATCAGATCTCAACCAAATCTGATTTAAATTCAAATTTTAAACACATGTGCAAGAGGGAAGGAATTTGAAATCCATGCGGCAAGGTAAAACACTTCATAATTTCGAAATCCCCTCTTGAAATTCGAATTTAATCCATTCAAAAACTTAGACGCCACCTTGGCTGATCACATTAGGATTCCTAATCTCATTAGAAGAATTAATTGATTTGGGAGCATGCATCCTACGACGCCATGTGAACTTTAAAGTCCGCATAGTATGAACATGACTTAAGTCATATTCATCCTACGACGACATGTGGTCTTTAAAATCCGCACAAACCTTGGTTTAATCAAATTGACCTAATCATGAACCCAAATTAATTTGGGTCGAACCCAATTTGATTTGGTTCATTAATTCGGCCCAATTGCAATCCAATTGCAATTAATTTCACTTAATTCTTCATAATAATGACTCTTAATTGACTAGAGTCAATGTTGGGAACCCGCCCATGCCGCTGATATTTCAAAAAATTTTCAGATGGCAGCGGAATCGGCATGCACGGGTTCGACGTTCATCGCATGAACGTTGTTTCGAGACCTTTCGTAATTAGGTAAGAATTAAAACTTTTAAAACTATTAGGAAGATCAAATCTTCACCTTGCGCGGGTAGATGATCACCGCAAATCTGAATTCGTGGTTTTGGAAGAGGGTTCGCTTGAAGCCGTTCAAACGTCCGGCCTCTACGGGTATCCACACGAAGTAGAGGACCGATCAAATCTTTCTTGTCTTCCCGGAGTGCTAGCTCCCTTGCAAAGACTTCTTTTGATGGCTGATCTCCTCTCTTTCAATCAACCCTTGATTGTGCTTGAGAGGAGGAAGAAGAAGGATGAAGATGAGGAAGAAGAAAGAACCCCACGCAGCCTTCTTTTGTTCCTTGCGTTGGATGAAGGAAGGGAAGGGGAGGAGGCCGCCAACACTTGGAGATCCTTTTCCCTTGCTTGCGGCTGAACTAAGAGAGGAGAGGGGCTGGTGGCGGTAGCAAGAGGGGGAAGAGAGCACACCCTTAGGGCGCCGGCCCTAGGTCCCTTTTTATAAGCATCAAGGGCTCCTACAAGTTAGGAGCCCTTGACAACCTTCTTTCTTTGGAGCGCCGGCCCCTTCTCTCTTCTTGTCGCCCTAACCAATTGGAGAGGGGCTGATGCCCCTCTTACTTGGTTAGCCTAATCCTCTTCCAAAGAGGATTAGGTGCCTCTCTCATGGTTTAATCCTAATCTAATTAGGATTAGCCAATTTTGGGTTCAATCTATGCTAGTCCTAATCCAATTAGGACTTGAATGAACCATGACTCAGTTGAACTCTTCAATCCTAATCCAATTAGGAGTCATGTTGATTTATTAGATTAATAATTAATTTAGACTTAAGGAATTCTAATCCAATTAGGATGTATTTAATTTTAGTCCTAATCCAATTAGGACTCTATTTGAATCCGAAGTCCTAATCCAATTAGGATTTCTAGGAATCCTACTCCAAGTAGGAATCCAATTTTAATTCAAAATTCCTAATCTCATTAGGATTGTAGGAATCCTATTCCAAGTAGGAATCCCAGCCCTACTCTAGGATTCCCAGTCCTAATCCAATTAGGACTCTAGGAATCCTACCCGAAGTAGGACTCTTGTTTCAAGTCCAATTAATTAATTCCCTTTGTTCCTTTCTTCAACTTCTTATCAATCAAATTGATTACTTGTGATTCCTAATCACGATTTCAACCATCGGATCGGTCAATACTTCTAGTGTGTGTGACCCCATATGTTCTATTCTGACTGGTAGTGAGATATATTGTGATCTCTATCTCAATATCATTGAAAACTCCTTTCAATGGGTTGGAACGATTCCAACTCAACTTATTAGGGTTTATCGATCATCAAGATAATCCCTATGAGTCCCACCATCCACCAGTGACACCTAGCAGCATGTAGTGGCTACCCAGCAGAATGGAATGATGAACCTCTAGGTGCAGTTAACATGTGATACAATCCTACTATCGTGGATCCCTACAGGACGGAGGTCATGGACAACTCGTCAAACCCCATCGTCTGTCATATGTCAAGATTTATTCGACTTGAGTTCGATGGTGGAAAACTCTTTTTTCACTTTATATTACTGCCCTGGCCAAGGTCTTAGAACTCAGTCTAACAAATCACATAGGATCACTCCTCTTCTATCAAGGTCGATAGATTCCTTATAGGTGCATACCCTACTCCTACAGTGAACCTACTGCAGCCAATCTACACTGCATGGACCCATATGGCTAGAGACCATGTATGTGTGCAGTCAAACTACAATAACCTCACTGTGAGTAGCCAAAGCACCGCAGGTCAAAGGACCAGTCACACTACTGCAACATCAAGCAAGTCACTGACGAGTGGATAGACATCCAAGTGACTTCTTGTCTTGGTCACGTTCAGTACCCTTGTTCTCTAATAAGCACCTGCACTATCACTTCAGTGTCCCTACACTGTGGACTCAAGTTTCGTCCATCCAGAAGGAAAGTGATCTGTGCACTGATCGGATCGATCACCGTCCTCGTGATGATCCATTGATCAGGAGCATTTAGAAATTAATCACCAATGATACATGGCTCAAATTCTCAACTCTTGAGAATATGTATCATCATCTTATTAATTCCTTGGACGATTCATAGACACATAAACAATATGAATGAAAAGATGCCTTTTATTTATTCAATAATAAATAGTCAAGTACAAAATTATGTCCCTAGAATTAATAATGTGTCAGCCAGATTGGCTTCTAGGGCATACATCTAACAATCTCCCACTTGCACTAAAGCCAATTGGTCATATATCTTAGGCCCATCTTCTCAAGGTGGGCTTCAGTCTTTTGCTGACTCAGCTGCTTAGTGAACGGGTCCGCCATGTTATCCGCGGAGTCTACTCTCTGCACCTCTACATCATAGTCGCGTATGAAATGGAAGCGCCGCTCTATGTGCTTGGACTTCTGATGAGACCATGGCTCCATAGCTAGTGCTATGGTGCCAATGTTATCGCAGTAAAGTGTTATGGCATCTGATGACATTACACCTAACTCTGCAATTAACTTTTAATCAGAAGGTTTCTACTGCACCCTTAGATACGGCTTAACATTCAGATTCTAAGGTAGAATCTATAATGATCGGTTGTTTGGAACTCTTCCAATTTACTGAATCACAATTGCACATATTCTGATGTAGACTTTCTATCATCAATATGTGTGCATCCTTCTACCTTCAACTCTGATCTTCTCCCAAAGACCAAGAACATGTCCTTAGTTCTTCTCAAGTACTTAAGACTGTTCTTCACAGCTATCCAGTGCTTCTTGCCTGGATCCGACTGATATCTGCTTGTGACACTCACAGCAAGAGCTATATCAGGTCGTGTACACAGCATGGCATACATGAGGCTTCCTATTGCCGATGCATAGGGAATCTTGCTCATGCGTTGAATCTCTTCAGATGTGTTGGGGCACATCTTCTTGGAGAGATGAATTCCATGCCTTAGGGGTAAGAGACCCCTCTTGGAGTTTTCCATGCTGAACCTCTTCAGCACCTCCTCTATGTACATCTTCTGTGAAAGGCCAAGCATCCTTTTAGATCTATCTCTATAGACCTTTATTCCCAAAATATAGGATGCTTCCCCAAGGTCTTTCATGGAGAATTCTTTTTGACAACCAGACCTTGACCGAGGTTAGCATGGGAATATCATTCCCAATCAGGAGAATGTCATCTACGTACAGTACGAGAAAAACGACAGCACTCCCACTAACCTTTTTGAAAACACACGGTTCCTCTTCGTTTTTGATGAAATCAAACGTTTTGATTGCGTCATCGAAACGAGTGTTCCAACTTCGAGATGCTTGCTTTAGTCCATAGATGGACCTTTGCAGCTTGCAGACCTTGTGATCTCCATCACTGGAAGTGAAACCCAAAGGTTGTTCCATATAGATATCTTCATCAAGATATCCATTCAGGAAAGCAGTTTTCACATCCATCTGCCAGATTTCATAATCATGAAATGCTGCAATGGCAAGCAATGTTTGGATAGATTTTAGCATGGCTACAGGTGAAAAGGTCTCCTGATAGTCAATGCCTTCGCGCTGACTATACCCTTTCGCCACAAGCCTTGCCTTATAGGTCTCTACCTCTGTTGGGAACCAGCCCATGCCGCTGATATTTCAAAAAATTTCAGATGGCAGCGGAATCGGCATGCACGGGTTCGACGTTCATCGCATGAACGCTTGTTTCGAGATCTTTCGTAATTAGGTAAGAATTAAAACTTTTAGAACTAATAGGAAGATCAAATCTTCACCTTGCGCGGGTAGATGATCACCGCGAATCTGAATTCGTGGTTTTGGAAGAGGGTTCGTTTGAAGCCGTTCAAACGTCCGGCCTCTATGGGTATCCACACGAAGTAGAGAACCGATCAAAGCTTTCTTGTCTTCCCGGGGTGCTAGCTCCCTTGCAAAGACTCCTTTGATGGCTGATCTCTTCTCTTTCTTTCAACTCTTGAAAGTGCTTGAGAGGAGGAAGAAGAAGAAGGAACTCAAGGAAGAAGAACACAGCTTCTGCAGCCTTCTTTCTTTTCCCTGCGTTGGAAGAAGGATTGGAGGAAGAGGAAGACGCCAACGCTTGGACCTTGCTCTTCCTTTGCTTGCGGCTGAACCAAGAGAGGAGAGGGGAGGGTGGCGGCAGCAAGAGGAGGATGAAAAGCTCTCTTAGGGCGCCGGCCTCTAGTCCTCTTTAAAAAGGGATTGGAGCTCCTAACTTTTAGGAGTTCCAATGACAACCTACCAAATAAGAAGGGGGCGCCGGCCCTAGCTCCTCTCTTCTTGTCGCCCCAAGCATTTGGAGAGGGGCTGATGCCCCTCTTAGTTGGTTAACCTAATCCTCTTCCAAAGAGGATTAGGTGCCTCTCTCATGGTTTCATCCTAATCTAATTAGGATTGGCCAAATTGGGTTCAATCTATGCTAGTCCTAATCCAATTAGGACTTGAATGAACCATGACTCAATTGAACTCTTCAATCCTAATCCAATTAGGAGTCATGTTGATTCATTAGATTAATAATTAATTTAGACTTAAGGAATCCTAATCCAATTAGGATTTGTTTAATTTTAGTCCTAATCTAATTAGGACTCTATTTGAATCCGAAGTCCTAATCCAATTAGGATTTCTAGGAATCCTACTCCAAGTAGGAATCCAATTTTAATTCAAAACTCCTAATCTCATTAGGATTGAGGAATCCTATTCCAAGTAGGAATCCCAGTCCTAATCCAATTAGAACTCTAGGTATCCTACCCGAAGTAGGATTCTTGTTTCAAGTCCAATTAATTAATTCCTTTTTCCTTCTTCAACTTCTTATCAATCAAATTGATTTCTTGTGATTCCTAATCACGATTTCAACCATCGGATCGGTCAATACTTCTAGTGTGTGTGACCCCATAGGTTCTATTCTGACTGGTAGTGAGATATATTGTGATCTCTATCACTATATCATTGAAAACTCCTTTCAATGGGTTGGAACGATTCCAACTCAACTCATTGGGGTTTATCGATCATCAAGATAATCCCTATGAGTCCCACCATCCACCAGTGACACCTAGCAGCATGTAGTGGCTACCCAGCAGAATGGAATGATGAACCTCTAGGTGCAGTTAACATGTGATATAGTCCTACTATCGTGGATCCCTACAGGACGGAGGTCATGGACAACTCGTCAAACCCCATCGTCTGTCATATGTCAAGATTTATTCGACTCGAGTTCGATAGTGAAAAACTCTTTCTCCACTGTGCATACTGCCCCGGCCGAGGTCTTTACGAACTCAGTCTTATAAATCACATAGGATCTCTCCTTATCTATCAAGGTCGATAGATTCCATATAGGTGCATACCCTACTCCTACAGTGAACTTACTGCAGCCAATCTACACTGCATGGACCCATATGGCTAGAGACCATGTATGTGTGCAGTCAAACTACAATAACCTCACTGTGAGTAGCCGAAGCACCGCAGGTCAAAGGACCAGTCACACTACTGCAACATCAAGCAAGTCACTGACGAGTGGATAGACATCCAAGTGACTTCTTGTATTGGTCACGCTCAGTACCCTTGTTCTCTAACAAGCACCTGCACTATCACTTCAGTGTCCCTACACTGTGGACTCAAGTCTCGTCCATCCAGAAGGAGAGTGATCTGTGCACTGATCGGATCGATCACCGTCCTCGTGATGATCCTTTGATCAGGAGCATTTAGAAATTAATCACCAATGATACATGGCTCAAATTCTCAACTCTTGAGAATATGTATCATCATCTTATTAATTTCTTGGATGATTCATAGACACATAAACAATATGAATGAAAAAGATGCCTTTTATTTATTCAATAATAAATAGTCAAGTACAAAATTATGTCCCTAGAATCAACAATGTGTCAGCCAAATTGGCTTCTAGGGCATACATCTAACAACCTCTCCATCCGAACCTATCTTCCTCTTGTAGATCCATTTGCATCCAATAGGTACAATACCTTCTGGTGGATCTACTAAGGTCCAGACTTGGTTGGAATGCATGGAGTCTAACTCTGACTTCATAGCTTCCAGCCATTTCTCGGAATCGATATCAGATATCGCCTCGTCGTAGGTTTTGGGATCTTGTGTATGATCCCTATCTCCCACTAGGAACATTTCCTTGGTATCCTCTTCAAGTATACCTAAGTATCTATCGGGAGGATGGGAGACCCTACTAGATCTACGAGGTGGTTGAGGGACATCGTGTACTGGCTCTGTATGAATGGGTTCAATAGGATCCATGACTCGTTGCTTTTCAGAGACTTTCTCTTCAAGCTCAATTTTCCTCCCACTGCCTCTATCAAGGATAAACTGATTTTCCAAGAAGATGGCATGACGGCTCACAAACACATTGTGATCCTCTGAGACGAAAAAATTGTATCATAATGACTCTTTAGGATATCCTATAAAACGAGCACTTATGGTCCTAGCCTCTAGTTTGTCCGCCTGTAGTCTCTTGACGTGGGCCGGACATCCCCAAATCTTGAGATGACCTAGACTTGGTTTCTTACCATGCCATATCTCATACGGTGTGGTAGGAACGGATTTAGAGGGAACTCTATTCAATAAATAAATCGCTGTGAGTAAGGCATCTCCCCAAAGGAACATAGGTAAATCAGTGAAGCTCATCATGGACCTGACCATGTCCAACAGGGTCCGATTCCTCCTCTCTGACACCCCATTGAGTTGAGGTGTACCCGGAGGTGTCCATTGTGAGACTATGCCGTTTTCTTTGAGATAGTCCCAGAATTCTCTACTAAGGTATTCTCCTCCTCGATCTGATCGAAGAGCCTTAAGAGGTTTTCCAGTTTGTTTTTCTACTTCATTCTTGAACTCTTTGAACTTTTTAAAAGAGTCAGACTTGTGTCTCATAAGATACACATACCCATACCGTGAATAATCATCGGTAAAGGTAATGAAGTAAGAATAACGTCCCCTGGCTAGCACATCGAATGGGCCACATACATCTGTATGTATTAGGATAAGTATTTTAGTGGTCCTCTCCCCATGTCCTACCAAGGGCAGTCTAGCAATTTTTCCTTGAAGACAGGACTCGCAAACTGGATATGACTCGGAAGTCAATGAGCCGAGAAGCCCATCTTTATCCATTTTGTTCATCCTATCCTCTCCAATATGGCCAAGTCTGAGGTGCCACAAATATCTTTGGTTTATCTCATCTCTGGATCTTTTGGATCCTTTGGCACTCACATCTTGCTCGGTAACATTCACAGATACATCCATATGTAAATGATAGAGACTGTCAATCATGAAACCACGTGCGACTATTTTATTTCTCAAATAAATAGAACAGCAGTTTTTGTCAAATGTAAAAACATGACCTTCCTGTGCTAGACATGAAACAGAAATCAAATTTCTGCTAGCAACAGGTACATAATAGCAGTCTCTAAGTATTAAACTAAATCCAGACGGTAGTCGCAGATGGTAGGTGCCCACAGCCACCACAGCAACTTTTGCCCCGTTGCCAACCCGAAGGGTTACCGCACCTTCCGCCAGCCTTCTACTTTTCTTTAGACCCTGCATGGTAGTGCACAAATGAGCACTAGAACCAGAATCTATAACCCAACTAGAAGTAGAAGAAACCGTTAGATTAGTTTCAATTATGAGCAAGTCTATACCTTCTGAAGGTGTGTCACCTTTCTTGTTCTTCAGGCTCTCGAGGTATGAAGGACAGTTTCTCTTCCAGTGGCCTTCGACATTGCAGTGGAAACATTTTCCTTTGTCGTTAGCCTTTTTCTTTTGAACTTCCTTCTTTGGCTTCTTGTCTTTCTTCTGCTTCTTTGCAGGCTTCTTTTTCTTCCAAGTAGACTTTCTCTTGGAACCAGAAGTCAACTCAGCAACAAGGACATTGCCCCTTGAACCTTTCAAGGCTCCCTCAGCAGTTACCAACATGTTGATTAGTTCAGTCTTAGTGCATTCAATCTTATTCATGTGGTAGTTTACTATAAACTGACCAAATGAATCAGAAAGTGACTGTAGGATCAAATCCACTTGTAATTCCTTGTGCATGTCCATACCGAGCTTCTCAAGCTCCTCTAGGTCCTTGATCATGGTCAGACCGTGATCACGGACAGACTGCCCCTCGCGCATCTTCGCTTTGAAGAGCCTCTTGGACACTTCAAAATGAGCTGTGCGACTCTGCTCACCATACATCTCTTGCAGGTGTGCCAGTATGTCCCTAGCAGTCTTTATATTTTCATGCTGGCATTGGAGTTCATTAGACATGGATGCCATCATATAGCATTTTACTCTAATGTCATCATCCAACCACTTTTTATGCATTTCACGCTGAACATCAGTAGGACGTGTTGGTAGTGTGGGGATATCTGAATCGAGTATGCAGCCTATCTTCTCACAGTCCAAAACTATTTTGAGATTTCTAAGCCAGTCTTTGTAATTGGTTCCGGTTAGTCGGTTGGTCTCAAGAATACGGGTCAAAGGGTTTGAAGCCGACATTGTATCTGGAGAGAGTAAAGATTCTAGTTAGACTTTTGTACTTGATCCTAATCTGTTCTAAGGTCTTTTAGAATAAATGTAACTCCCACTATTTTCTCGAATCCCTCACACTCCCCTGGTAGGGAAACGGAAATCCCACACGACTAGGGTTTCTAGTGGGTACTGCGGTCCCACCAATTTACATGCCACCTCACCTAACAGTTATTGGTGACACATAGATGGATGAGTGTACAACTCTTGTACAATGCTTCTCAAGCATGTAGCAGTGTAACTTGGTCTCTAAGCCATGAAGACCTCACCTAACAGTTATTGGTCCCATTTCTTAGTTAAGTCAGACCCACCGTATAACCGTAGGAATAAAGTCGTCATTGGGTCCTCACCTAACAGTTATTGGTGCCCAACCCCACCTTTACCCTACAACATCTCATGTCTATAGAGAGGTCCAGCCCCCCGATGCAACTTGACCACTGTGTCCAGCCGAGACAAATCAACATCAGAAAGGCCTTAGCAGCTCTACTACAGTGGAAGACCTATTGACTTAATATTGGTTAATCAGGTCTTAGTGTTTGCAACTTGAGCCCTTCATAAGAGGTAATCGAATAATTGGCCAGGTAAGCAGGTGGGAGGCTCCCCTTACTCAGAGAGTAAGGTCCTAATTAAGTAACCACCTTTCATGCTTTCCTAGACACCAATTAGATCAATTAATCTAATATGACTTGCTCATGTCGGTTCACTCTCGACTTGATTGAGGAGGTTTTGATTTAGGTCTCAATTGGGTTTGCTACATCACATGTAAACCTATCTACCCGACTCGCATTCACATCTCATGCAAACGGTACATCACAGGCAGTTATAATCGCAGCATCAAATAAAGTTAAACTTTAAATAGGTGATGATCATGGATTCTAATTAGGTCGTATTACAAGCACATGCACATCAATCGATCAAGTGGTCTTCAACTTTTGAATTGGTTCTAAGCCTCCTTGATTCGATCCTTGATCAACTCTTGATCCCATCGCCATCAACCGCTTAGATCACCTTTCATCTCATGTCTTTGCTTCAGCTTGATCGTTGATGTACATCACATCACAGAAATACAACCAGATGTAAAATAAAAATAAAAATAAATTACATCTCCTTTTAGGAGGCACGCAGGCCTCTCAAAACATCAAATAAGATGCATGCAAGCATCTGAAAAATTACATGACATCGCAGATCACATCGCAGGTCATTACATTTGATACCAAAAGGGGTTGAATCCTATGATCATCACCGTATGCAACAATTATAATTTTCAGATCTGAAAACTAACTGATTATATCATGACATAGGTCGCTGATCATGCTAATCATGATTCTAAACTTTGTAATCCCTGTGGAGTGATCGATTAAAACCCCGTTTGATTTTGATGAGCTCAAAGCATTTGAGTATATCTTGTGATTACTAATGAATTCAATTGAGTGTTTCAGTGAAAATCCTGTCCAAGTGTCTCTAGACTTGGTTCATAGCATTTTGGATAAGTTAAGAAGTCTGCATGAACCAATGTCTGAGATACGAGTCGACTCCCGAGTTTCACGAGTCGACTCCAAGCGTATTAAGGTCACTGGCACGAGCTCGAGTCGACTCCTGATCAGTACGAGTCGACTCCGACTGAAAACAGACAGAAGGACAGAAGAGCAGTTTTTCAGGTCTGAGATTCGAGTCGACTCCAGTGGAACGCGAGTCGACTCCCAGCGGTACACACAGAAAAAGTCAGAGAGCGTTTTATGGACTCTGAGATTCGAGTCGACTCCAGTGGAACGCGAGTCGACTCCCAGCGGTACACAAAGAAAAAGTCAGAGAGCGTTTTATGGACTCTGAGATTCGAGTCGACTCCCGCAGTACGCGAGTCGACTCCGAGACTGTGCGACCATCGACAGACAGAAGACCATGTTACTGCCTCTGAGATTCGAGTCGACTCCCAGACAGCTCGAGTTGACTCCAAGACAAGCTTCACGTCAAAAGGCAGAAGACCAACTTTCGGAAACTGAGAGCCGAGTCGACTCCAAGGAAGTTCGAGTCGACTCCAAGACTGGATGAGCCAAAAGACAGAGAATCGGGAGTTCGGGCTCTGAGATTCGAGTCGACTCCCAGGACAGTCGAGTCGACTCGAGTGGACAAAATTCAAATTTGGATCCACGGACTACAGAGGATGAGCCGACTCCAAAATTGCCAGGTCAGCGCCAGAAGTTGGCGAGTCGACTCCGGGTCAAGACGAGTCGACTCCCAGTCAAGACGGCAACTTTAATTCAAACTGGGAACAGTTGCCGAGTCGACTCCGGAAAAGCTCGAGTCGACTCCTGCTACAGCCGAGTCGACTCCTGATCGCGCGAGTCGACTCCAACCCACCAACGGTCACATTGTCAGGCTGCGCAGAGTGTGCAGAACGGCCAGAAAAAGCAGAGTAACGGCTAGTTTCCGTGGGGGTTGGCTTAAATAGCCACAGAAGACTGTAGCAAGGCAGAGAACACACATTCCACTCCTAGCATTCAAGTCTTCAAGCTCTCTAAGTGCTCTTCAACGAGAAAAAGGGAAGATCTGCATTTACTGCTCCACCAACATCTTCCCAGCATTCAAAGCTTCCTCCTCCTGCTTTCAGGTCGATCACTCTTTCAAGAGGAGACCGGAGTTCCAGAAGCCACACCTCTTCACCATCTTAAAAGCGTTTGAGGGCTTCTAACTCCTTTACGATTATATTGTTTTAAATCTGCTTTTTGAGAAGCTATTTTCTGTTTTCTTCTATCTCGTGTATTTACTTGATTCAATCGGGGGATTGAATCAAGGGGATTAAGGTTGGTTGGTGAGCCGGTTTAAAACCAACGAGTGTAAGGGTTTGATTGTGAGCCCGGAAAACAATCGGGGTTGGTTCTAGTCGGTGAGCCTGGGAAAACCGACCGAGTTCGTTGTGAGCTCGTAAAACAACAAGTTCGGTTGTGAGCTTGCAAAACAACCGGCTGTAATCCAAGGGGGTTATAGTGAAATTCCCAAGTGAGACTTGGGGAGTGGACGTAGGAGCAAGGGTTAGCTCCGAACCACTATAAAACTTTGTGTTTGTAGTGCATTGTCTCTCATCTTCTTCCCCACACATTACTCACAGCACTTAGCTTTAATTAAATAACTGGCTATAGTATTTAGTTAATCATCCACAAAGTTTTAATTAGCTAAGTTAATTTAAAAACCCAATTCACCCCCCCCTCTTGGGTTGTCTATCTGGGCAACAAGTGGTATCAGAGCCAAAAACTCTTCCACTCAAGAGTTAAAAGATCAAAATGACAACCCCATTTGGATCTTCTCACATTGAGGGTCAGTCCACCCAAAGACCTCCTTTCTTCAATGGATCCGACTACTCATACTGGAAGGCTAGGATGAGAATATTCATCCAAGCCCAAGACTATGAGATGTGGACCATTGTAGTGAATGGCCCATACATCCCATCCACATATGTAGAGGGTGTTAAGGTACCCAAACTAGAAACGGATTGGGATGAACATGACATGAGGAAGGCACAACTAAACTCTAAAGCAATGAATGTGTTTTATTGTGCCTTAGACCGTAATGAATTCAATAGAGTTTCAACTTGTAATTCTGCAAAAAAAATTTGGGACAGACTTGAAGTGACCCATGAGGGCACGAATCAAGTCAAGGAATCCAAAATAAACATCTTGGTTCATAAATATGAACTATTTAAAATGGATTCAAATGAAACAATCACAAGCATGTTCACTAGGTTTACTGATATTGTCAATGGCCTAAAAAGCCTTGGCAAGAACTATACTAACAGTGAACTTGTCAGGAAAATCCTTCGGTGTCTACCAAGGTCGTGGGAAGCCAAGGTGACGGCGATCCAAGAAGCTAAAGACTTGAACAAGCTTCAACTTGAAGAGCTCCTTGGATCCCTGATGACGCATGAGCTTACCATGAAACAACACAACGAGGAAGAGTCCTCCCATAAGAAAAAGGTAATAGCTTTAAAATCTACTTCTTCTAACAAGGACCTGTCTTGCAGCAGCAGCAGTGAAGAGGAAGAAGATGAGGAAGATGGTGGTGAGGCACTTCTTGTGCGCAAGTTCAAGAAGTTTATCAACCACAAGAAGACGTATCATCAAAGGAGAGGTCCCTCAAATTCCTACCGCAGAGACAAAGGTAAGAAAAGGGAAAATGAGGGGATTGGGTGTTACGAGTGCAAGAAGCCGGGACACATAAGAGCAGAGTGCCCCTTACTGAAGAAGGGGAGTAAGTACAAGAAGAAGAAGGCACTTGTCACCACCCTATCGGACTCCGACGCATCATCTTCATCATCGGATGAAGAACAAGAAGAGAAGGCCAATTTCTGTTTCATGGCCAACGAAAATGAGGTAATTTTCGATACGCATTTTGATTTTACATTTGATGAACTTTATGATGCGTTCAATGAATTAATGATTGAGTATAAGAATATAAATGTTAAAAACAGAGAACTAAAAGTAACTAACCAAAGTTATATTCATAAGCATGATTCATTAATTAAGGATAAAGATAATCTCACCAAAGAAAATCTAGAACTTAAGACAAGCAACCAACTCCTAATTAAGAAGACTAACACCGAAAGATATTGAGAAACTAACAAAGGAATTTTCAGATCTCAAAAACCATAAACAAGTCTTAAACAAGGATCTAACTAAAGAGCTAAATGATCTAAAAATCGAAAATCAGACATTAACTAAAGAACTAAACAAATACAAACCCTTAGTTGAAAAATTCACATATAGTTCTGAAAAGTTAAACATGATACTTAATAATCAACGAGCCGTATTTAATAAAGCGGGTTTAGGGTATAAACCAAGGAATAAGCAAAAACTTCTTAGTAACTTCTTTGTTAAAGCTGGAGAAACTAAAATTAAGAAAATAACTTGCTTTTGTTGTGGAATAGTAGGACATAAAGCAAATGCATGTAATTTTAGGAAAAGTAAAACTAAAAGAAAAAATAAAAGGGTATGGGTTCCAAAAGGAACCAACTTGACTAACCATGAAGGACCCAAGAAAACTTGGGTACCTAAGATGACATGATTTGCTTGTGTAGGAGTGTCTTGCAGCCAAGGTCAACAAAAACTGCTGGTATTTGGATAGTGGCTGTTCAAGGCACATGACGGGTGATAAAGATCAATTTTTCACCCTTGAAGCTAAGAAGGGAGGTGCTGTGACTTTTGGAGACAACAACCAAGGTCACATCATTGGTATTGGTAAAGTTCAAATCACCCCTTCTACCTTTATAGATAATGTTAGATATGTTGATGGTCTTAAGCATAACTTGTTAAGCATTAGTCAATTATGTGATAAAGGATATGATGTTATGTTTAAACCATCACTATGTATTATAACAAATCCTAATGATAATAGTTTAGTTTTTAAAGGGATGAGACGTGGAAATGTATATGTGGTAGATCTAGAAGACCTTACAAAACATAACCAATGTTTAGTTGTTAATGAAACTAAAGAAAATGATGCTAGTTGGTTATGGCACCGTAAGTTAGGTCATGCAAGCATGGACACAATAACTAAACTAGTTAAAAGAGACTCCGTGATAGGTTTGCCAAAATTAAAATTTGAAAAGAACAAAATATGTGAAGCATGTCAATTTGGCAAACAATCTAGAAACTCTTTTAAATCCATAAAATGTGTCTCTACTTCTAGGCCTCTAGAATTACTACACATGGACCTATTTGGTCCAACTAGAACAACAAGCCTAGGTGGAAATAAATATGGTCTAGTTATAGTAGATGATTACTCTAGGTACACATGGGTCATGTTTCTAGCGCATAAGGATCAAGCATTTTCTATGTTTAAGAAGTTCCATAAGGAAGTAACAAATGCTAGAGAGTCCTCAGTTATAGCTATTAGAAGTGACCATAGTACCGAATTCGAAAATCAATTATTTGATGAATTTTGTAGTAAAAAGGGGATAACCCATAATTTCTCAGCGCCTAGGACACCACAACAAAATGGAGTTGTGGAAAGGAAAAATAGAACCCTAGAGGAAATGGCTAGAACGATGTTATGTGAAAGTAACCTCCCTAAGTACTTTTGGGGAGAAGCCATTAATACTTCTTGCCATGTATTAAATAGAGTTCTATTAAGACCCATCATAAAGAAAACACCATATGAACTGTGGAAAAACAGAAAACCAAAGGTTAACTATTTTCATGTTTTCGGATGTAGGTGTTTTGTACATAATAATGGGAAAGATAATCTAGGAAAATTTGATCCAAAATCTGATGAAGGAATATTCCTAGGTTATTCTACAACTAGTAAAGCCTATAGAATCTTTAATAAAAGAACCCTAGTTATAGAAGAATCTATACATGTTGTTTTTGATGACTCTAGTGACATCTCATCTAGTAAGAAGGTTAATTTTGATGATGATATTGAAATACTTGAAGAAAAGATAGATGAGATGGGATTACAAGATGATAATCAAAAGTTGATTGAAGGAGAATCATCAAACCAAGAGCCTATAGTGGATCATGGGCTAACTAAAGCTTGGAGGTATGCTCATGGGCATCCTAAGGAACTAATTCTAGATGATCCATCCCAACCCGTTAGGACTAGAGCATCCCTTAGAAATTTGAATAACCATCTAGCTTTTGTTTCACACTTTGAGCCCAAACATATAGAAGAAGCCGAAAATGATGTAAATTGGATAAATGCAATGCAAGAAGAACTAAACCAATTTACTAGAAAGAAAGTGTGGGATCTAGTAGAGAGACTTTCTGAATATCTAATTATAGGTACAAAATGGATATATAAAAATAAGCTAGATGAAAATGGAATTGTTATAAGGAATAAGGCTAGACTAGTAGCAAAGGGTTATAATCAAGAAGAAGGTATAGACTTTGATGAAACCTTTGCTCCCGTAGCTAGACTTGAGGCTATTAGACTATTATTAGCATATGCATGCTCTAAGGACTTCAAGCTATATCAAATGGATGTAAAAAGTGCTTTTCTAAATGGGTTTATTAGTGAGGAGGTATATGTGGAACAACCTCCTGGTTTTGAAAATCATCAATGCCCCAATCATGTGTATAAACTGAACAAAGTACTTTATGGACTAAAACAAGCACCTAGAGCATTGTATGAGAGACTTAGTAAATTTCTATTAGAACATGAATTCTCTAGGGGAAATGTAGATACAACATTATTTCTGAAAAAGAAAAATAAGGATATGTTATTAGTACAGATTTATGTTGATGATATCATTTTCGGTGCTACTAACAATCGCCTCTGCGAGAAATTTGCTGATTTGATGCAGAGTGAGTTTGAGATGAGCATGATGGGAGAGCTGAACTACTTCCTCGGGCTTCAAATCAAACAATCTGAAGGAGGCATCTTCATCAATCAAGCCAAATATATCAAGGAGATGCTCAAGAAGTTTGATATGGAGGGAAACAAGTCAATCAGCACCCCCATGAGCTCATCATGTAAGTTAGACCAAGATGAATCAGGTAAATCTGTAGATCAAAAACTTTATAGAGGTATGATAGGTTCTTTACTGTATCTTACTGCAAGTAGGCCTGATATTATGTTTAGTGTGTGCATGTGTGCTAGATATCAGGCTAATCCTAAAGAATCACACCTAGCTGCAGTTAAGAGAATCTTTAAATACTTAATAGGAACTAAGAACATAGGGCTGTGGTACTCTAAAGAATCTAGCCTAAACTTAATAGGGTACACAGATTCAGACTTCGCTGGATGTAAGCTTGATAGAAAAAGTACCAGCGGGTCTTGTCAATTTCTAGGAGAAAACCTAATCTCATGGTTTAGCAAGAAACAAAACTCGGTTGCATTATCCACTGCAGAAGCTGAATATGTTGCAGCCGGGAGTTGTTGTGCTCAAATCTTGTGGATTAAACAACAATTAGAAGATTATGGCATTAAACAAGATAAAATCCCCATTAATTGTGATAATACAAGTGCCATAAACCTAACTAAAAATCCAATTCAACACTCAAGAACTAAACACATTGAGATAAGACATCACTTCATAAGAGATCATGTATTGAATGGTGATGTGACTCTCCAATTTGTTTGTACTGATAATCAATTAGCAGATATTTTCACAAAACCCCTAAGTGAAGAGAGGTTCAGTGTACTTAGGAGGGGATTAGGAGTGATTGACCCATCCTTGTGGGAGTTTCCACTAGATTAATTGATTTTGATGGTTAAAATGAGGTTAAAATAGAGTTTCTATTCAATGATCATCAAATCAGATCCCAACTAGGTGATTTTCCCTCATTTGGCACGGTTATAGCATGATTTTTAAGTGCGTGCCAAGGTTAGAGACGACTCGAGTAAGTTTCAGAGCCGGCTCCTAAGGGGGAGTCGACTCGCGCATTTGGGGGAGTCGACTCGCAAAGTTGGCAGCTGAGGGGGAGTCGACTCGCACATTGTCGGGAGTCGACTCGAAGTCTACAGGCGCATAAGGAGAGTCGACTCGCGCATTTTCTGGAGTCGACTCGAGGTCGAGTCGACTCGCGACTCAGGGGAGTCGACTCGCAGTCGGGATCCGACTTTTTAATCCTAGGTTTGTCGTTTCGCAAACACTTTTTCTCAAGCCGCCACTGTTCACAAAGCCCTAGAGCCGACTCCTAGGTCATCCTCGATCGTCTCCAAGCCCTTTTCCCGTCGATTCTTCGCCGGACATTGAGTTTCCGTCCGTTCCTAGGTCTTTTCAGGTCAGTCCCGAGCTTCCTCTATCGATCCTTCTTCGTTCTCTAGGTTTTCATCTCGTTTAGGTCAAGATGCCTCGCAAGGGAGTTGTTAGAAAGAGGTCCCGTCCCGTGGCCGGTCTCGAGTGGCGCTCCAAGGCGCGGCACGATCCCGCGAGGCAACCTCCTCCGGATCGTTCCCCGCCTAGGGTGGTTAATGTTAGGCCGTTGGCCGGGAAGGCCGTCACCTCCGGGAGGTATGTCACTTTCGACTATCTCTCCCAGGAAGGATTCACCATAGGCGATAGGCTTAGAGCCCAGGGTCTAGAGTACTTCCTCACCTTGGATCTTCCCACCTATCCTGGCCTAGTTCAAGAGTTCTACAGTACCGTCCATCGGAGAGATGGAGGTATTGAGGGCACGGTATTAGGTGTCCCATTGCGTGTCACAGAGGACCTCATTGCCCATATCCTCCACCTTCCATTAGTAGGGGTGGCTCCTGCACATCCTGAGGATAGATTTGAGGCCCTTACGATCGTCTTAGGGCATCCACCTCAGTCTCCCCTAGATGAGGTATCTGCTAGCTCACTTCCTGTTGAAGTGAGAATCCTTTTGAGCATTTTGTCCAGGTCCATCTTCCCTAAGATAGGGAGATTTGATTTTGTGAATGAGAGGGACCTAGCTATTATGTCTTACATTCTTCAGGACACCCCGGTCAACTTCCCCAAGCTCATTTATAGGTATATGTGTGAGCCCCTGGATAGACCTAGGCTCTCCCTCCCATACGGAATGATATTCACTCTTCTCTTTAGGCAGTACGAAATTTCCATTCCTGAGAAGGAACCCTCTCGTGCCTTGCGATGGACTGATCGCTTGGGTACGGGGACCATGCACAGGATGGGATTTCGGAAGAGAGAAGGGATCTGGGTTAGGAAGTCCACTCTCACCGCTCAGACCACCAGACCATCACCCAGTCCTGAGCCAGATTCTGACTACCTAGAGTTCCCAGACCATCCAGACCTTCCATCCACTCCTCCTGCTCCTACCACCTCTGCCGGACCTTCCTCCTCAGCTCCACCATCTATGGAGGTCCGTATTGATCCAGAGCAGCTCCGGGAGCTGCGGCAGGAGATCGTCCGAGATTTGAGGGACGAGCTGCTCCGGGAGCTCCGAGGTTCCGTGCCAGCTCCCACTCCTGCACCCACTCCATCCTCAGCATTGGTCCCATCCTTGACAGCCGTGACAGACATGACGGCTGAGGTGCGGCAGGAGATCTACAACATTAGGACCCTGGTGCAGGCCCAGTTCCACAGCATGAGCGAGGTCACGAGCACCACGAGGAGGATGCGGGATGACATCCGCCGTGACATGCACACCACCACCGAGGGGGCCGAGCGCTTGTCGAATGTGCTCATCGACAAGCTGGACGCACTTCAGACCTCGGTGACTGGGCTTCAGACGTCGGTGACTGAGCTCTCCACTACACATAGCAGAGCCACCACGTCTATTATCACGCAGCTGGGCCATGTTACAGAGGCAGTCGCCCTCCTCATGGAGCAGAGCCGATTGAGAGGAGGAGTCACATCCTCGAGAGGAGGAGCTACATCCTCCAGAGGAGGAGATGTATCCTCGAGAGGGGGAGCTACATCCTCCAGAGGAGGAGATGTATCCTCGAGAGGGGGAGCCATATCCTCCAGAGGAGGAGATGTATCCTCGAGAGGGGGAGCCACATCCTCGAGGAGGTCATAGATGATTTTGAGTTGTGTTTTGTCTTCTTTTGTATTGTTCTTGCTTTACCTATTGTATGCTCAAATGTATTCACCTTCATATCAATACAATGAGTAGACATCTTATCTTCATTTCTGTGCCATTTGATGATTGACTGTGCCATTTGTGCCATTGATTGTGTGTGATTACCTCCTTTTTGGTATGATGACAAAAAGGGGGAGAAATGTGTAAGTATAAAATATGTAAAAGGGGAGAAATATTAAAAAATATGTAAAAAAAATCAATGGAAATAAATAAAACGATAAACTCTTAAAAACACACATAAATTTGTTCTAAGTGGATTCGGTACCTCGAGGCTCATTATCTCTCTTTTGGGGCTCCTAATGGAGTAATCTCCAGAATCTATTCAAGGGATATTCGGAGATTAGCTGAATCCTACTCAAGAACAAATTGACAGATTTTTCCTCTAAAAACAAAAATTTTAGTTCAAAAATTTCAAAGCATTAAAAGAAAATTCAGAAAATCAAAACATAGTTGAATGCATATGTTGAGGGGGAGAATCTGAATTTTAATCAAGCTAAATCATTAATGTCATATAAGCCAAACAATTGATTGCAGAATATGAAGGCTTATATAATTCCAAATGAAAGGGAGAACTTTAACTCCGAAATTTAATGTTTCACTCCTTTCAAACTTGGATAAATTAAATTATCAGACATTTGAATTCATTTATGGAGTTTATTTCATTATTTACTGAGCAACTCATTTTACATATACTCAAAGTTTTGTCATCATCAAAAAGGGGGAGATTGTGGAGTGATCGATTAAAACCCCGTTTGATTTTGATGAGCTCAAAGCATTTGAGTATATCTTGTGATTACTAATGAATTCAATTGAGTGTTTCAGTGAAAATCCTGTCCAAGTGTCTCTAGACTTGGTTCATAGCATTTTGGATAAGTTAAGAAGTCTGCATGAACCAATGTCTGAGATACGAGTCGACTCCCGAGTTTCACGAGTCGACTCCAAGCGTATCAAGGTCACTGGCACGAGCTCGAGTCGACTCCTGATCAGTACGAGTCGACTCCGACTGAAAACAGACAGAAGGACAGAAGAGCAGTTTTTCAGGTCTGAGATTCGAGTCGACTCCAGTGGAACGCGAGTCGACTCCCAGCGGTACACACAGAAAAAGTCAGAGAGCGTTTTATGGACTCTGAGATTCGAGTCGACTCCAGTGGAACGCGAGTCGACTCCCAGCGGTACACAAAGAAAAAGTCAGAGAGTGTTTTATGGACTCTGAGATTCGAGTCGACTCCCGCAGTACGCGAGTCGACTCCGAGACTGTGCGACCATCGACAGACAGAAGACCATGTTACTGCCTCTGAGATTCGAGTCGACTCCCAGACAGCTCGAGTCGACTCCAAGACAAGCTTCACGTCAAAAGGCAGAAGACCAACTTTCGGAAACTGAGAGCCGAGTCGACTCCAAGGAAGTTCGAGTCGACTCCAAGACTGGATGAGCCAAAAGACAGAGAATCGGGAGTTCGGGCTCTGAGATTCGAGTCGACTCCCAGGACAGTCGAGTCGACTCGAGTGGACAAAATTCAAATTTGGATCCACGGACTACAGAGGATGAGCCGACTCCAAAATTGCCAGGTCAGCGCCAGAAGTTGGCGAGTCGACTCCGGGTCAAGACGAGTCGACTCCCAGTCAAGACGGCAACTTTAATTCAAACTGGGAACAGTTGCCGAGTCGACTCCGGAAAAGCTCGAGTCGACTCCTGCTACAGCCGAGTCGACTCCTGATCGCGCGAGTCGACTCCAACCCACCAACGGTCACATTGTCAGGCTGCGCAGAGTGTGCAGAACGGCCAGAGAAAGCAGAGTAACGGCTAGTTTCCGTGGGGGTTGGCTTAAATAGCCACAGAAGACTGTAGCAAGGCAGAGAACACACATTCCACTCCTAGCATTCAAGTCTTCAAGCTCTCTAAGTGCTCTTCAACGAGAAAAAGGGAAGATCTGCATTTACTGCTCCACCAACATCTTCCCAGCATTCAAAGCTTCCTCCTCCTGCTTTCAAGTCGATCACTCTTTCAAGAGGAGACCGGAGTTCCAGAAGCCACACCTCTTCACCATCTTAAAAGCGTTTGAGGGCTTCTAACTCCTTTACGATTATATTGTTTTAAATCTGCTTTTTGATAAGCTATTTTCTGTTTTCTTCTATCTCGTGTATTTACTTAATTCAATCGGGGGATTGAATCAAGGGGATTAAGGTTGGTTGGTGAGCCGGTTTAAAACCAACGAGTGTAAGGGTTTGATTGTGAGCCCGGAAAAACAATCGGAGTTGGTTCTAGTCGGTGAGCCTGGGAAAACCGACCGAGTTCGTTGTGAGCTCGTAAAACAACAAGTTCGGTTGTGAGCTTGCAAAACAACCGGCTGTAATCCAAGGGGGTTATAGTGAAATTTCCAAGTGAGACTTGGAGAGTGGACGTAGGAGCAAGGGTTAGCTCCGAACCACTATAAAACTTTGTGTTTGTAGTGCATTGTCTCTCATCTTCTTCCCCACACATTACTCACAGTACTTAGCTTTAATTAAATAACTGGCTATAGTATTTAGTTAATCATCCACAAAGTTTTAATTAGCTAAGTTAATTTAAAAACCCAATTCACCCCCCCCCCCTCTTGGGTTGTCTATCTGGGCAACAATCCCATTAACAATGCAATTAGAATCATCTTTTTATCACATAAAAATCAGCATGCAAAAATCAGCACCCCTGAAAAATCTGCATGCAGAATTTTTCAGCATGCATGATCATTCAATTTTCAGATCTAATAAGCCTTTAGATATTTAATTCTTACCTTAATCTACGAAGCCTAGGCTCTGATACCACTGTTGGGAACCCACCCATGCCGCTGATATTTCAAAAATTTTTCAGATGGCAGCGGAATCGGCATGCACGGGTTCGACGTTCATCGCATGAACGTTGCTTCGAGACCTTTCGTAATTAGGTAAGAATTAAAACTTTTAAAACTATTAGGAAGATCAAATCTTCACCTTGCGCGGGTAAATGATCACCGCAAATCTGAATTCGTGGTTTTGGAAGAGGGTTCGCTTGAAGCCGTTCAAACGTCCGGCCTCTACGGGTATCCACACGAAGTAGAGGACCGATCAAATCTTTCTTGTCTTCCCGGGGTGCTAGCTCCCTTGCAAAGACTTCTTTTAATGGCTGATCTTCTCTCTTTCAATCAACCCTTGATTGTGCTTGAGAGGAGGAAGAAGAAGGATGAAGATGAGGAAGAAAAAAGAACCCCACGCAGCCTTCTTTTGTTCCTTGCGTTGGATGAAGGAAGGGAAGGGGAGGAGGCCGCCAACACTTGGAGATCCTTTTCCCTTGCTTGCGGCTGAACTAAGAGAGGAGAGGGGCTGGTGGCGGCAGCAAGAGGGGGAAGAGAGCACACCCTTAGGGCGCCGGCCCTAGGTCCCTTTTTATAAGCATCAAGGGCTCCTACAAGTTAGGAGCCCTTGACAACCTTCTTTCTTTGGAGCGCCGGCCCCTTCTCTCTTCTTGTCGCCCTAACCAATTGGAGAGGGGCTGATGCCCCTCTTACTTGGTTAGCCTAATCCTCTTCCAAAGAGGATTAGGTGCCTCTCTCATGGTTTAATCCTAATCTAATTAGGATTAGCCAATTTTGGGTTCAATCTATGCTAGTCCTAATCCAATTAGGACTTGAATGAACCATGACTCAATTGAACTCTTCAATCCTAATCCAATTAGGAGTCATGTTGATTTATTAGATTAATAATTAATTTAGACTTAAGGAATCCTAATCCAATTAGGATGTATTTAATTTTAGTCCTAATCCAATTAGGACTCTATTTGAATCCGAAGTCCTAATCCAATTAGGATTTCTAGGAATCCTACTCCAAGTAGGAATCCAATTTTAATTCAAAATTCCTAATCTCATTAGGATTGTAGGAATCCTATTCCAAGTAGGAATCCCAGTCCTACTCCAACTAGGATTTTCAGTCCTAATCCAATTAGGACTCTAGGAATCCTACCCGAAGTAGGACTCTTGTTTCAAGTCCAATTAATTAATTCCCTTTGTTCCTTTCTTCAACTTCTTATCAATCAAATTGATTACTTGTGATTCCTAATCATGATTTCAACCATCGGATCGGTCAATACTTCTAGTGTGTGTGACCCCATAGGTTCTATTCTGACTGGTAGTGAGATATATTGTGATCTCTATCTCAATATCATTGAAAACTCCTTTCAATGGGTTGGAACGATTCCAACTCAACTCATTAGGGTTTATCGATCATCAAGATAATCCCTATGAGTCCCACCATCCACCAGTGACACCTAGCAGCATGTAGTGGCTACCCAGCAGAATGGAATGATGAACCTCTAGGTGCAGTTAACATGTGATACAATCCTACTATCGTGGATCCCTACAGGACGGAGGTCATGGACAACTCGTCAAACCCCATCGTCTGTCAAATGTCAAGATTTATTCGACTTGAGTTCGATGGTGGAAAACTCTTTTTCCACTTTATATTACTGCCCTGGCCAAGGTCTTAGAACTCAGTCTAACAAATCACATAGGATCACTCCTCTTCTATCAAGGTCGATAGATTCCTTATAGGTGCATACCCTACTCCTACAGTGAACCTACTGCAGCCAATCTACACTGCATGGACCCATATGGCTAGAGACCATGTATGTGTGCAGTCAAACTACAATAACCTCACTGTGAGTAGCCGAAGCACCGCAGGTCAAAGGACCAGTCACACTACTGCAACATCAAGCAAGTCACTGACGAGTGGATAGACATCCAAGTGACTTCTTGTCTTGGTCACGCTCAGTACCCTTGTTCTCTAACAAGCACCTGCACTATCACTTCAGTGTCCCTACACTGTGGACTCAAGTCTCGTCCATCCAGAAGGAAAGTGATCTGTGCACTGATCGGATCGATCACCGTCCTCGTGATGATCCATTGATCAGGAGCATTTAGAAATTAATCACCAATGATACATGGCTCAAATTCTCAACTCTTGAGAATATGTATCATCATCTTATTAATTTCTTGGACGATTCATAGACACATAAACAATATGAATGAAAAGATGCCTTTTATTTATTCAATAATAAATAGTCAAGTACAAAATTATGTCCCTAGAATTAATAATGTGTCAGCCAGATTGGCTTCTAGGGCATACATCTAACAGTCAAAACCTAATTTAGCCCAAATTGAATCTAATTCAATTTGGCTTAATTAAAGTCCAATAATTCAATCAAATTGAATTTATTAGTAATCCAATTACTAATTAACCCTCCAATAATTCAATAATTATTTTAATGCAACTTTTGCTTAGGATAATTTTGTCAATCGAATTGACCAAACTACCCCTGAATGATTCTTAATCATTAATCAGCCATTTGATCAACCTAGAAACTTCTATGCGTGTGACCCCATAGGTTCGAACCTAAGCCGGTAGCACAAGAACAACTTTTGGTACTAATCGAAATGACCATCTAGCAATGGTACCCGACGTCCGGATAGGACGAATGATCGCAAAGCAACATTCAAGAACCCTTGGACTATGGTTACCGTATAATTTATCCCTATGACTCCTAAATGCCAGGATGACTTCAGAGTTCTGTCAACTCTATAATAAGTGCATCCATGATGTGATTCAACTTTAGAAATCCTATGACTTCTCACAAGGATTATCCTGGCCAAGGTTTTGCTAAATTGAACACAAGGCACTATCTCTTGTTTCCAGGAGGGGTCAATTCCATCTTGACTCACAACTGACTACGAAGTACTTGACTATATCCAGTGACCTTCCGTCACTGAATTAGAAATTCAGGTAGTCCGGTACCAAAGTACAGTGAGTTGCTTGCTAGTCACAGATTGCGGTCTCAGATCAGAGGGCCAAACTTATACCCATATCCACTCAGAACATCTCTTGACAGTAGAGCATTCCAGAATTGGTCACGTTCAGTGAAATGTACTCCTACACTTCACCTGTATGATATATCAGTGTCTCCACACTTCTTGGTTAAGAGGACAACCAACATATATGTCACACAACGACCTAATCTCGATAATGCTGTACCTAATCTCGATAATGCTGTCGTCCTAGTAACAGCATATCATTTGATCGCGAACAGTTTTAAGAACTTGAAGATAAATTCTCCTTTATCATAAAACAAGTCCTATGGACTTCATCATATAAGAGTTCATTTGAAGATGTACCATGAAATGATGAACAATGCCAAATAACATTTTATTAATTTGTCAATTTATTTACAAAATTTAATCATCAGCGCACTGACGATTGACTCTTAGGATACAATTCCCAACACATCCCCCCTTCAATGTCCACCATCCTCTCTTTATCCATATCTCACGCCATACCCCTTTCCTGGTAGAGAGTCCTAACAACACAAGGACTCTCCCCATCCTCACGCCATACTTTCATCTTATCCACGTTCTCCTAACCTTCATGCCCAAACCCAACCTTCCTTTGGGTCCTAACTAGTTTCCAACACATTCCCAACCCCCTCACCCCAAACCCAATCAAGTTAGGATTCTAGCCCAACTCTATCCGCCCCTAATCCAATCAAATACAATCCCCAATTTTAGCCACCACTTATTGAACCCAATTGAACACCAATTAGCCATCTTCATCATCCTCTTCCTTCCTTCCACAAGGAAGAAACCCTAGCCGCCATTGAAGAAGAAAAAAAAAAGGGAAATCAGCCCCTATCATCCGAAAATCTAGCAACCTTCCTGTCTGTTAGATGTATGCCCTAGAAGCCAATCTGGCGAACACATTATTAATTCTGGGACATAAATTTGTATTTGACTTCATTATTATTGAATAATAAATAGGCATCTTTTCATTCATATTGTTTATGTGTCTATGAATCATCCAAGTAATTAATAAGATGATGATACATATTCTCAAGAGTTGAGAATTTGAGCCATGTATCATTGGTGATTAATTTCTAAATGCTCCTGATCAATGGATCATCACGAGGACGGTGATCGATCCGATCAGTGCCCAGATCGCTTTCCTTATGGATGGACGAGACTCGAGTCCACAGTGTAGGGACACTGAAGTAATAATGCAGGTGCTTGTTAGAGAACAAGGGTACTGAGCGTGACCAAGACAAGAAGTCACTTGGATGTCTATCCACTCGTCAGTGACTTGCTTGATGTTGCAGTGGTGTGACTGGTCCTTTGACCTGCGGTGCTTCGGCTATTCACAGTGAGGTTATTATAGTTTGACTGCACATATACATGGTCTCTAGTCATATGAGTCCTTGTAGTGTAGATTGGCTGCAGTAGGTTTACTGTAGGAGTAGGGTATGCACTTACATGAAATCTATCGACCTTGATAGAAGAGGAGTGATCCTATGTGATTTATTAGACTGAATTCGTAGACCTTGGCCAGGGCAGTAATATACAGTGGAGAAAGAGTTTTCCACTATCGGACTTAAGTCGAATAAATCTAGATATATGACAGACGACGGAGTTTGACGAGTTATCCATGACCTCCGGTCTGTAGGGATCTACGATAGAAGGACTGTATCATACGATAACTGCACCTAGAGGTTCATCATTCTATTCTACTGGGTAGCCACTACATACTGCTAGGTGTCACTGGTGGATGGTTGATAAGTGCTAAATAATGCATGAATTAATATCTTACTCATAGCACTTATCATAATTTTTTTCGCATATATTTTAAATTTAAACATAAAAAAATATATTTTCCTTCAACATTGCATTCTAATAATTTGTCAGAAGTAATTCAGGTTTGTTTGATTTTGAGTTGAATTCAACATATGCAGGTCGGGTCGAACCCATCATTCATCTGGCTCATAACCATGAAGACTGATCACACTAGAGAACACGTGGCAGCTATCCTGAGTGACACATGCCTATGTACCAAAGTACATAGGATTTCAAAAGGAGGATCATGAACACTTGAATGGTAGGATTACTTTGCAAACAAATTATCCATCTAATCCTTCCACGTATTAGAGTTCCCTCAAGTTCCTTTCTCAGGCAGGATAAGCCCCTCATACACCCATATCCAAGTCCCAGGCCCCTATTCTCTTCGTCACAGACATAACCCCGTGTCCAAGCCTTCTCTATTTTAGCTTCAAAACAAAGTCATTCCCCAACTCTTCCGACATTCCACACGGTCGCGAGTATCACCCGCGACGGATTCCTCCCGAGTCTATCCATAGCTCCAAGTCCAACAAATTCCACATCATTTTCACTTGTTTCGAGTTCATCCTTATTCACAAGCTTCCAAGCCGAATGGACACGTTCCCAACCAAAGGAAATCACATGCTCATCCCATGCGCTCCCAGCCTATTATACAACTCATCTCTCATCCTATCTGTGGAGTGATTGATTATAACCCTATTTGATTTTGATGAGCTCAAAGCATTTGAGTATATCTTATGTTATACTAATAAATTCAATCTAGTGTTTCAGCCAAATATTTGTGAATTTATGTTTAATTGTCTCTAGCTTTGGTTCAATACATTTTGGCTAAGTATGGAACTCAGTTTGAACCAAAGTCCGGAATGCGAGTCGACTCCGGAAGATTTCGAGTCGACTCCAAGTGTTTCAGACGTTCTGGCACAGACTCGAGTCGATTCCAGCACATTATGAGTCGACTCCTACTGAGAACAGACAGCAGGACAGAAAGATGAATCTCAGACCCTATCACCGAGTCGACTCCTGAAGAATTCGAGTCGACTCCGATGCTTGCCGAGTCGATCCCCGATAGTTCCGAGTCGACTCCAAGGGGTAACAGACAGAAAGACAGAGAAGTTGTTTTGGACTCTGAGAACCGAGTCGACTCTAGAAGAACTCGAGTCGACTCCGACGGCTGACGAGTCGACTCCTAAAGAAGCAAGAGTCGACTCTCAGAGAAATGCAAGCCTAAAAGTCAGAGAGCCAACTTCGGTGTCTGAGAGCCGAGTCAACTCCAGCAAAGTGCAAGTCGACTCCGAGACAGTTCCACTCCAAAGACAGAAGACCAGTTTTTCTGGCTCTGAGAGCCGAGTCGACTCCAGCAAAGTGCGAGTCGACTCCGAGGCAGTTCCACTCCAAAGATAGAAGACCAGTTTTTCTGGCTCTGAGAGCCGAGTCCACTCCAAGAGAATCCGAGTCGACTCGAGGAAGTAAACCCGAAAGAAAGATCTTTGGATTCCTAAAGAACCAGTCGTCTCCAGAAGGGAGAGTCATCTCCGGACATTGGCGAGTCGACTCCAGGTTTAGCCGAGTCGACTCCAGAACGGGACGGCACTTTATTTCAAATTTTGAACAGTGGGCGAGTCGTCTCTAGTAAAGCATGAGTCGACTCCAGCAACAGCCGAGTCGACTCCAGATCGAGCGAGTCGACTCCGATCCCAACGGACACTTTGTCAGGAGTTGCAGATTTTGCAGAATGGCTCTAAAAGTGTGTCTAACGGCTGTTTTCGCTGGGGATTGCTTAAATAGCCAGAGTGAACAGTAATAGAGTAAGAAAAAGAGACTCCATTCAAAGCAAAAGGGATTTTTACCTACCAAAGCCTCTTAAGAGTTAATACAAGAGAAAGAAGGAAGAAGTGCATTGAAGTCTATTCTCCAAACGTCTTCTTCGCATTTAAGGCTCTCCTCTGACATCAGATCATCAGTGCATTCAAAGAGGAGACTCAGAGTTCGAGAAGCCCCTTCTTCCTCTTCCAAAATCTGTTTGAGGGCTTCTAACTCTACATTATTTATATTGTTCATATTTGCTTGTTAAGAAGCTTTTTCTGTACTCTTTACAAACTGTCTTCTTGTTAGTTGATTCAATCAGGGGATTGAATCAAGGTTGTAGAGGTTTGTTGGTGAGCCGAGGTTAAAACCAACGGTGTAAGGGTTCGATTGTGATCCCGGAAAAACAAACGGGTGGTTCTAGTCGGTGAGCCTGTGAAAACCAACCGAGTTCGTTGTGATCTCGTAAAACAACAAGTTGGGTTGTGAGCTTGTAAAACAACCGGCTGTAATCCGAGGGATTATAGTGAACTCCCAAGTGAAGCTTGGAGAGTGGACGTAGGAGCAAGGGTTAGCTCCGAACCACTATAAAATTTCTTGTGTTTGTGATTGTTTTATTGTCTCTCCCATTTCCTTCATCCACTGCATATAGTAAACTAATTAATCCACTTGCAAAAAGTTTAATTAGTTACTCATTAAGTTTCTAATTTGCAATTATTATTTAAAACCCAATTCACCACCCCTCTTGGGTTGTCTTTTTGGGCAACAAGTGGTATCAGAGACGGAACACTTCTACCAAAAGAGTAAAAGATCAAAATGACAACCCCATTTGGATCTTCTCATATTGAGGGGCAGTCCACCCATAGACCTCCATTCTTCGATGAAACCGACTACTCCTATTGGAAGGCTAGGATGAGGATATTTATCCAAGCTCAAGACTATGAGATTTGGACCACCATACTTAATGGACCATACATCCCATCAATTTTTGTAGAGGGTGTTACTATACCCAAACTTGAAAAAGATTGGGATGACAATGATATTAGGAAGGCACAACTAAATGCCAAAGCAATGAATGTGCTTTATTGTGCTTTAGACCGTAATGAATTCAATAGAGTCTCTACTTGCAATTCTGCAAAAGAGATATGGGATAGACTTGAAGTGACCCACGAGGGCACAAATCAAGTAAAAGAATCTAAAATAAATATACTAGTTCATAAATATGAACTATTTAAGATGGAATCCAATAAAACTATCACTTGCATGTTTACTAGATTTACTGATATTGTCAATGGCCTAAAGAGCCTTGGCAAAAATTATACTAACAGTGACCTTGTCAGGAAAATTCTTCGATGTTTGCCAAGGTCATGGGAGGCCAAGATAACGGCAATCCAAGAAGCCAAGGACTTGAACAAGCTTCCACTTGAGGAGCTTCTTGGATCTCTAATGATGCACGAGCTCACAATGAAACAACACAGCGAAGAAGAATCCTCTCATAAGAAAAAAGTAATAGCCCTCAAATCTACTTCTTCTAACAAGGATTTATCTTACAGCAGCAGCAGCGAAGAAGAAGATAATGAGGGAGATGATGATGAGGCTCTTCTCGTGCGAAAGTTCAGAAAGTTCATCAACCGAAAGAAGTCCTTTCATCGAAGGAGAGGTCCCTCAAGTTCCTACAACAAGGATAAAGATAAGGAATGAGAAAATGAAGAAATCAGATGCTATGAATGCAAGAAGATGGGACATTTCAAAGTTGACTGTCCCTTGCTGAAGAAGGGCAGCAAATATAAGAAAAAGAAAGTCCTCGTCTCCACTCTGTCGGACTCCGATTCATCATCATCATCATCGGATGAGGAACAAGAGGAAAAGGCCAACTTCTGCTTCATGGCGAATGAAAATGAGGTAACATCTGAAACGTATTTAGATTTTACCTTTGATAAATTGTATGATGCGTTTAATGAACTAATGGATGAATATAAGACAATAAATCTTAAGAATAAAGAACTAAAACTAACTAATCAATCTCACTTCCATAAGTATGATAAATTAATTAAGGACAAGGATTTTATCATTAAAGAAAATTTAGAACTTAAAGCAAGCAACCAAAAATTAATTAGAAAAACTAATACCTTAATTAAAGATAATGAAAAACTAACCAAGAAAATTTCAGAACTTAAAAACGGTAAACAAACTTTAAAAGATAATCTCACAAAAGACTTAAACATACTAAAAACAGAAAAACAAAAGCTTACACAAGAGCTTGAAAAATACAAACCTATTGTTGAAAAGTTTACATATAGTTCTGAAAAATTAGAAATGATACTTAACAATCAACGAGCTGTGTTTATTAGAGCTGGTTTAGGATACAAACCTAAGAATAAGCAAAAGCTCCTTAGTAACTTTTTTGTGAAAGCAGGAGAAAGTAAAATTAAGAATATAACCCGTTTTTGCTATGGAAAGGTAGGACATAAAGCTAATGTGTGTGACCATAGGAAGGTAGGAGCTAAAAGAAAAAATAAAAAGGTTTGGGTTCCAAAAGGAATCAACTTTACTAATCTTGAAGGACCCAAAAAAACTTGGGTACCTAAAAGTATATGATTTTCTTTTGTAGGAGTGTCTTGCAGCCAAAGTCGACAAAAACTGTTGGTACTTGGATAGTGGCTGCTCAAGACACATGATGGATGACAAGGAGCAATTCTTCACCCTAGAGCCTAAAAAGGGAGGTGCAGTGACATTTGGAGACAATAATCAAGGTCACATCATTGGTATAGGTAAACTACAAATCACCTCCTCAACCTTTGTTGATAATGTACGATTGGTAGATGGTCTTAAACATAACTTACTTAGCATAAGTCAATTATGTGATAAGGGTTTTGATGTTCTATTTAAACCATCCCTATGCATCATAACCAACTCAATTGACAATAACTTAGTATTCAAAGGAATAAGACGTGGAAATATCTATGTAGTAGATCTTGAAGATCTTGCTAAAAACAGTCCTTGCTTAGTAGCTAGTGATACTAAGGTTGATGATGCAAGCTGGTTATGGCACCGTAAATTAGGACATGCAAGTATGGATACAATATCTAAGTTAGTTAAAAGAGATTCTGTAATAGGTTTGCCAAAACTAAAATTTGAGAAAAATAAAATTTGTGAAGCATGTCAATATGGCAAACAATCGAGGAGCTCTTTTAAATCCATAAATTGTGTCTCTACCTCTAGACCTCTTGAACTACTACACATGGATCTATTTGGACCAACTAGAACCACAAGTCTTGGTGGAAACAAATATAGTCTTGTTATTGTAGATGATTTTTCTAGATATACTTGGGTCATGTTCTTAGCTCATAAAGATGAAGCATTTTCTGTATTTAAGAAATTTCATAAGGAAGTAACTAATGCAAGAAATGCTTCAGTCATAGCTATTAGAAGTGATCATAGAACGGAATTTGAAAATCATCTATTTGATGAATTCTGTAGTAAAAAGGGGGATAACTCATAATTTCTCTGCACCTAGGACACCACAACAAAATGGAGTTGTAGAAAAAAAGAATAAAATCCTAGAGGAAATGGCTAGAACCATGTTGTGTGAAAGTAACCTCCCTAAGTACTTTTGGGGAGAAGCCATTAATACATCATGTTATATACTAAATAGAGTTTTATTGAGACCCATTATAAAGAAAACACCTTATGAACTTTGGAGAAATAGAAAGCCCAAAGTAAACTATTTTCATGTTTTTGGATGTAGGTGTTTCATTCATAATAATGGCAAGGATAACTTAGGTAAATTTGATTCTAAATCTGATGAAGGTATCTTTTTGGGATATTCTACATCAAGTAAAGCTTATAGAGTATTTAACAAAAGAAACCTTGTTATTGAAGAGTCTATACATGTTGTTTTTGATGATACTAATGATGTCTCTTCTAGCAAGAAAGTAGCTCTTGATGATGATGCAGAAATTCTTGAAGAAAAGATTGATGAGATGACATTACAAGAAGATGAACCAAAGCTAATTGGAGATGCATCAACAAGCCAAGAGGCAATTGTGGATCATGGGCTGACTAAGGCTTGGAGGTATGTTCATGGGCATCCTAAGAAATTAATTTTAGATGATCCATCTCAACCTGTTAGAACTAGAGCATCTCTTAGGAACTTAAATAATCATCTAGCATTTGTCTCACACTTTGAACCTAAAAACATAGAAGAAGCTGAAAATGATGTAAATTGGATAAATGCAATGCAAGAAGAGCTAAACCAATTTACTAGAAATAAGGTATGGAACCTAGTTGAACGACCCTCTGAATACTCAATAATAGGAACCAAATGGATATATAAAAATAAACTTAATGAAAATGGAATCGTGATTAGGAACAAGGCTAGACTAGTAGCAAAGGGCTATAATCAAGAAGAAGGTATAGACTTTGATGAAACTTTTACTCCTGTAGCTAGACTTGAAGCAATTAGATTGTTACTAGCATTTGCATGCTCTAAAGATTTCAAATTATTTCAAATGGATGTAAAAAGTGCCTTTTTGAATGGGTATATTAATGAGGAGGTGTATGTAGAACAACCTCCTGGTTTTGAAAATCATCAATACCCCAATCATGTGTATAAATTAAACAAAGCACTTTATGGTTTGAAACAAGCTCCTAGAGCATGGTATGAAAGACTTAGCAAATTTCTGTTAGACCATGAATTCTCTAGGGGGAACGTTGATACAACATTGTTTTTAAAAAGGAAAAACAAAGATATGTTAGTAGTTCAAATTTATGTAGATGATATTATTTTCGGTGCTACTAACAATCGCCTCTGCGAAGAATTTGCTGACCTAATGCAGAGTGAATTTGAGATGAGCATGATGGGAGAGCTGAACTATTTTCTTGGGCTCCAAATCAAACAATCTGAAGAAGGAATCTTCATCAATCAAGCTAAATACATCAAGGAGATTCTTAAGAAGTTTGATATGGAAGGAAACAAGTTAATCAGCACACCCATGAGTTCATCATGCAAACTAGACCAAGATGAATCAGGTAAATCAGTAGATCAAAAGATGTATAGAGGTATGATAGGATCTTTATTATATCTCACTGCAAGTAGACCTGATATCATGTTTAGTGTATGCATGTGTGCTAGATATCAATCTAATCCTAAAGAATCACACTTAATTGCGGTTAAGAGAATCTTTAAATACCTAATAGGAACAAAAACCATAGGCTTATGGTACTCTAAAGATTCGAGCATAAACCTAATAGGGTACACTGATTCAGACTTCACTGGTTGCAAACTTGATAGAAAAAGCACCAGCGGGACATGTCAATTCTTAGGAGAAAACTTAATCTCTTGGTTTAGCAAGAAACAAAACTCAGTTGCACTATCTACGGCTGAAGCCGAATATGTTGCTGCAGGAAGTTGTTGTGCTCAAATTTTGTGGATTAAACAACAACTTGAAGATTATGGCATTAAACAAGATAAAATTCCCATTAACTGTGATAATACAAGTGCCATTAATCTAACTAAAAATCCAATTCAGCACTCAAGAACTAAACACATTGAGATAAGACATCACTTCATAAGAGATCATGTACTGAACGGTGATGTGACACTTCCATTTATTTGTACTGATGATCAACTTGCTGATATCTTCACAAAACCCTTGAGTGAAGATCGTTTTTGCATACTTAGAAGAGGGTTAGGAGTGATTGATCCATTCTAGTGATACTCTCCTCTAGTTTATAGATTTTGAGGATTAGTTTATGTTGGACTTAAGATTTCTTATCTATGATCATCAAATCAGTTCTTAAATCCTAGATAAGCTCATAACTCTCTCTTTTGGCACGAGAATAACAATATTTTTGGTTGTGTGCTAGGGTTCGAGTCGACTTGGACGTTTCTTACAGTCGCCTCATGTGGGAGTCGACTCGCGCATATTTGGGAGTCGACTCTAGGTCGAGTCGACTCGCGACTTACCGGAGTCGACTCAAGGTCGGGAATCCGACTTTTAATCCTAATCGAAACGTTTATTCCTCACTTCTATTCACAGCCGACACTGTTCCAAAACCCTAGAGCCGTCTCCGAACTCGTCTCCGACCCAGTCTAGGTCTTCTCCGTCGAGTTTTCCTCATAGTTTCCGTGTTCTTCCCCGTCCTTAGGTCAAAATGCCTAGGAAGGTCATTGTACCGAGCCGTAAGAGACCCATCTCCGCGAGCGGGGCCGAGCGACGGTCCAAGGCTCGGAACGAACCGGCGAGGCCACCACCTCCGGTTCCTTCCCCGCCTAGGCCGGTTCCCTCGCGCTCATGCGCCGGGAAGGTTGTCTCTACCGGGAGGCAAGTCAACTTTGACTTCCTCTCTCGGGAAGGGTTCAACCTAGGGCATCACCTTAGAGCCCAAGGTCTAGAGTTTTTCTGCACTCTTGATCTCCCTACCTATCCAGGGCTTGTTATGGAGTTCTATGGTACAGTTGCACGGGTTAGCGGGGGTATCCAGGGAACTGTTATGGGTGTCCCTGTTTTCATCTCGGAGGACTTCATTGCTCGAGTCCTCCATCTCTCGAGTGAGAGGATTGTTCCCACACACCCCTCTGATAGGACAGAGGCCCTTACGGCCATCCTAGGGAGTCCACCCTTGTCCCCCATAGAGGAGGTGTTCGCAAATCAGCTTTCGGCTGAAATGCGGCTTCTCCTTAGTATCATCTCTAGGACTCTCTTCTCAAAGACTGGTAGGTTTGACTTCATTTCCGAGAGAGACCTGGCCTTGATGTTCTACCTCCTCCAAGACACTCCCATCAACTTTCCAAAACTCATCTACAAGTACCTTTGTGAACCCCTAGATAAACCTAGGCTCAGCCTCCCTTATGGCATGGTATTCACCCTTATATTTAGGGAGTTAGAGGGTCCCCATTCCTGAGGGGGAACCCTCTCGCTCACTGCGGTTTACAGATCGCATAGGTGAGGGGACCTTTCATAGGATGGGATTCCACAAGATAGGGGGGTCTGGGTTAGGAAATCATCCACATCTTCTGACCCTACCACTCATCACTCACCCAGTCCTGACCATGACCAGGACCACTATACAGATCCTCCCCACCTATCCTTCCACCTCTGCTCATACCTATACTGAGCCTCCACCTCCACTGCCCCACCTTCTCAGCAGCAAGCCTCTGGAGGTCCGGATATCTTCTGAGCAGCTCCGAGAGTTGCGGCAGGAGATAGTGAGGGATCTGAGAGATGACTTGCTGAGGGAGCTCCGAGGTCCTTCGAGTGCTCCCTCCACCGAGATTGTTCCCACCCTAGCAGCAGAGCCGAGATGACTGCGCACTTGAGGGAGGAGATATCAAATGTGCGCAGCCTGGTCCAAGCTCAATACTGGAACATGAGTGACGTCAAGGACGACATGAAGAAGATGCGAGACGGCATCAGACATGAGCTAGGGAGCTAGAGCCAGGGTGCCGAGAGACTAGCCCAGGCACTGCTCTCCAGGTTGGACACCCTTCAGGCGAGCATGACCGAGCTTACCACGACACAGTCTAGGGCCACCTCGGAGATCATCAAGCAACTAGAGAACGTTTCGGAAGGAATAAGCTTAGTCTTGCAAGTCACTAGGCTTAGAGGAGATGCTTCATCCTCCACTTCAAAGAAACCCTAGTGTAGAGCTTAGTTATCAATCTCTTGAGGTATTTGTTTTCTATACTTGTATTTTTTTTTTACAATTGTACTCAATTCAGCATCAATACAATGAGTAGACATTTTTTTTTTACAAACGGTGCAATTCTTTTCTATGTTCTGCACTTCTTTTTGCTATGATGACAAAAGAAAGAGAAAATATATTAAATTGAGATGTAAAGGAAATCACTAAAAAAAAAATTCTTAAAGCAAACTTAATTTGTTCTAAGTGGGATTCGATACCACGAGGCTCATTATCTCTCTGATTGGGGTTCCTAAAAGAGTAATCTCCAGAATCTATTCAAGGGATATTCGGAGATTAGTTGAATCATACTCAAGAACAAATTGTCAGATTTTTCCTCTAAAACAAAAAGTTAAGCTCAAAAGCTTCAAGACATTAAAAGAAAATTCAGAGAATCTAAATAAAATTGATTGCATATGTTGATGGGGAGAATCTGAAATTTTAAGAAAGCAAATTCATTAAACACATATAAGCCAAACAATTGATTGCATAACATAAAGGCTTACATAATTTCAAATGAAAGGGGAAGCTTTAACTTCAGAATTTACTGTTTCACACCTTTCAATTTTGGATAAATTAAATGACTAGACACTTGAATTCATTTCAAAACTTTATTATAAATCTCCTTTTTGGTTGAGCAATTCACTTTACAAATACTCAATGTTTTGTCATCATCAAAAAGGGGGAGATTGTGGAGTGATTGATTATAACCCTATTTGATTTTGATGAGCTCAAAGCATTTGAGTATATCTTATGTTATACTAATGAATTCAATCTAGTGTTTCAGCCAAATATTTGTGAATTTATTTTGTCTCTAGCTTTGGTTCAATACATTTTGGCTAAGTATGGAACTCAGTTTGAACCAAAGTCTGGAACGCGGAGTCGACTCCAGAAGATTTCGAGTCGACTCCAAGTGTTTTAGATGTTCTGGCACAGACTCGAGTCGACTCCGGCACATTACGAGTCGACTCCTACTGAGAACAGACAGCAGGACAGAAAGATGAATCTCAGACCCTGTCACCGAGTCGACTCCTGAAGAATTCGAGTCGACTCCGATGCTTGCCGAGTCGACCCCCGATAGTTCCGAGTCGACTCCAAGGGGTAACAGACAGAAAGACAGAGAAGTTGTTTTGGACTCTGAGAACCGAGTCGACTCCAGAAGAACTCGAGTCGACTCCGACGGCTAATGAGTCGACTCCTAAAGAAGCAAGAGTCGACTCTTAGAGGAATGCAAGCCTAAAAGTCAGAGAGCCAACTTCGGTGTCTGAGAGCCGAGCCGACTCCAGCAAAGTGCGAGTCGACTCCGAGGCAGTTCCACTCCAAAGACAGAAGACCAGTTTTTCTGGCTCTGAGAGCCGAGTCGACTCCAGCAAAGTGCGAGTCGACTCCGAGGCAGTTCCACTCCAAAGACAGAAGCCCAGTTTTTCTGGCTCTGAGAGCCGAGTCGACTCCAAGAGAATCCGAGTCGACTCGAGGAAGTAAACCCGAAAGAAAGATCTTTGGATTCCTAAAGAACGAGTCGTCTCCAGAAGGGAGAGTCATCTCCGGACATTGGCGAGTCGACTCCAGAATGGGACGGCACTTTATTTCAAATTTTGAACAGTGGGCGAGTCGTCTCCAGTAAAGCATGAGTCGACTCCAGCAACAGCCGAGTCGACTCCAGATCGAGCGAGTCGACTCCGATCCCAACGGACACTTTGTCAGAAGTTGCAGATTTTGTAGAACGGCTCTAAAAGTGTGTCTAACGGCTAGTTTTCGCTGGGGATTGCTTAAAGAGCCAGAGTGAATAGTAATAGAGTAAGAAAAAGAGACTCCATTCAAAGCAAAAGGGATTTTCACCTACCAAAGCCTCTCAAGAGTTAATACAAGAGAAAGAAGGAAGAAGTGCATTGAAGTCCATTCTCCAAACGTCTTCCTCGCATTCAAGGCTCTCCTCTGACATCAGATCATCAGTGCATTCAAAGAGGAGACTCAGAGTTCGAGAAGCCCCTTCTTCCTCTTCTAAAATCTGTTTGAGGGCTTCTAACTCTACATTATTTATATTGTTCATATTTGCTTGTTAAGAAGCTTTTCCTGTCTTCTTTACAAACTGTCTTCTTGTTAGTTGATTCAATTAGGAGATTGAATCAAAGTTGTAGAGGTTTGTTGGTGAGCCGAGGTTAAAACCAACGGTGTAAGGGTTCGATTGGGATCCCGAAAAAACAATCGGGTGGTTCTAGTCGGTGAGCCTGTGAAAACCGACCGAGTTCGTTGTGATCTCGTAAAAACAACAAGTTGGGTTGTGAGCTTGTAAAACAACCGACTGTAATCTGAGAAATTATAGTGAACTCCCAAGTGAAGCTTGGGGAGTGGACGTAGGAGCAAGGGTTAGCTCCGAACCACTATAAAATCTCTTGTGTTTGTGATTGTTTTATTGTCTCTCCCATTTCCCTCATCCACTGCATATAGTAAACTAATTAATCCACTTGCAAAAAGTTTAATTAGTTACTCATTAAGTTTCTAATTTGCAATTATTATTTAAAACCCAATTCACCCCCCCCCCTCTTGGGTTGTCTTTTTGGGCAACACTATCCTTCGGATCAAGCCAGTGAACCCGAATCCCAGCATCTCCTCTGCTCAAATGGTTCCAACTCCCTTGTTCCATGACATTCATCCAGAACCGAAACATCCCCTGTTCTCCGCGATCTCCTCCACGTCCTTCCCGAGCTCATCCTCCCAAGGAATAGAGCCATCATCCCATCCGAAGAACCACCAAGCATCTTCTGGATCAGCTCTTCAGCCGATTCCCAGACTTCATCCTCCTGAGCTTCACGATAACCAAACGCATCCTCCCAGCTTCCCACGGTCAGCCATCGTCCGGATAAATCCAAACCTCCACGTCCAAAGAACAGAGCCGATGGCCTGTTCCTAGCTGCATAAAAACTTCAAACCGAATCATTCCCAGATTTTCCCTTGCGTCCGTAATCATCTCCCAGCATCCTTATCTCCTTCTGCGTCCAAACTTCCCAGATTCAGCCCGCGTCCATGTTTGAGCACAGATCCCATCCTTTTCGTGATCAACTCCATCTTCTTCCCCTGTTCCGCCTCCAAAGATCCTCTTCCCAACCGTATCTAATCCCTCATCTCCCCATTCCGGGAATGCATCCGCAGCCTCTCATTCGCGATCAGCATCCCAACCTTCTTCCGGATAAGCTCCAATCCCTACATCCTTATCCCTTTTCATCCGCGATTCATCTTCATCTCCCCTACTTCCGGATCATCTTCTCTCAACCATGAGCATCCATGCCATCCTCTGCATCCTTATCTTTGATTCGAAAGAGGGGAAGAAAGGAAAGTGGGCTGGCTATAAAAGGGAGTTGATGCATGAAGGCTAGAGGCATTCCTCCTCTTCCCCACCGGGGTTGTTCCCATCCACTAAATCTCTCACAGGCCAAGTTCCCACGGGAAGAAGAGGAAAGGGAGAGAAGAGTTTGGGTACTTTGGGAATGATTTCCCAAAGGAAGAGATGATGATTTGTTGAGAGGGAGCCGACGGGAGGAAGGAGCCAATCATCATGAAGTCCCCCCTGCAGTGCAGCTGTTCAACTCTTCATGGAAGGCTAATCTCTTCACTAGGGCTGGATGCAACCCTAACAAAGGGACACGAGTTTATGTATTTATTTTTTTTATTCTTGAAATTGTATAAACTTCTTTGATCTTAATGAATATTTCTTAATTCCATATTTGAATTCTGTGATTTAAGGATGGTGTTTATACAATTATTCTTCATGATCACTAAGTAAAAATCAGATAGTTCATGCTTAAGAAAGATGCAATGTGTTGCCACCTTAGATTAGGGTAGACATTGCATACCAACTAAAGATGGATTATTCCCAAATTACTTTTGTGAATTTTATCTGAATGCTTATTAGGCTTGTAGCAATTTGCATGTTAATCCAAGAACGAATTAAATATAAATAACCCTTGTTCCGATGTTAGTGGTGAATTTCTTGCCCTAAGTTTTTCCAAACTGATATCATTTTAATTGCATTTCTTATTAAATTGCTTAGTTTAATAGTCTTCATAAATTCTCTTTTTCAAATATTTTTAAGAAAATAACTGTACCCCAATCCCTGTGGATCGATACCCGTAATCACTATCCTACTAGATACGTGCTATTGTGTGGTCTTTAAAGTTGACTATCAATGGTGAGACTCACAGGGATCATCTTGATGGTCGATGATCCCTAGCGAGTTGAGTTGGAATTATTCAACCCATTAAAAGAAATTTTCAATGATATTGTGATAGAGATCGCAATATATCTCACTACCAGTTAGAATAGAACCTATGGGGTCACACACATTAGAGGTAATGACTGATCCGATGGTTGAATTGTGATTAGGAATCACAAATAATCAATTTGATTGATAATTGGTTAACCCGCTAAGAGTTAGTGAGTTGAAGAAGGAATAATTGCAATCGGATTATAATTTAATTTAATTAATTAGATTTAATTAATTGAACTTGATCACGAGTCCTACTTGGAGTAGGATCTTGGAGTTTTAATTGGATTAAAATTTCAAATTAAATTAGAGTCCTACTTGGAGTAGGATTTCTAAAGTCCTAATTGTCTTAGGGCTGAAATTTGAACAAGTCCTGATTAGATTAGAATTTTATTAAGTCCGAATTAATTTAAGTTAATCTAATTAATTGAAAGACTTCTAATTGGATTAGGATTGAAGAGTTCAATAGAGTCTTGGTTCAATTAAATCTCAATTAGATTAGGATTTGAAAGAAAAGGAAGATTGGGTTCATCTAATCCTTTTTAGAAAAGGATTGGGTCATAACCTATGTGGCTAAACCCACCCCACTTAATGTAATTAAATGGGGTGTGGGAATAGAGGGGAGAAGAGGGAGGGGCGTATGGCATACGCCCCTCCCTTGCTTGCGTGAGAAGAAAAGGAGGGGGCTACGCCCCTCCTTGCTTGCCATCTAAAGGGATAAGAATGAGTTCCTAAAAATAGGAACTCATCTTTATCCCTTAATACTTCAAAAAGGAGCATGGGATTTCGGTCGCTATTCATGTTTTTTCTCCTCATTCCAGCCCCGTGAGCACCTCCTCCATCTTCCTCTTTTGAGCCCGCAATCAAGAGAAGAAAGAAAGAGCCTAGGACGCCCTCTTCCTTCTTCATCTTGGTTCCAAAAGAAGGAAAAGAAAAAGGCTACGCAGAGGCATTCAATCTTCTTCCTTGGTTCTTCCTTCTTACTCTTCCTCTAAAGCCAATCAAGGTTGATTCAAAGGAGAGGACTTCAGCCATCAATAGCCTTCTCTGCAAAGGAGTTAGCACCCCAGAGAGATCCAAAGGCTTCGATCGACTCATTACTTCGTGTGGATACCTGTAGAGGCCGGACGCGTGTGCGGCTTCCACTGAACCTTCATCAAGTACCATGTAAATCAGATTTGCGGAGACCATCTACCCGCACAGGTAAAGATCTGATCTTCTTAATCATGATTTTAAAATGATTTAACAGAATTTAATCCTAATCTATCTATAGATGGTTTTTAAAATACGTTCATGCGATGAACGGAATATGTACATGTCTTTCCGCTGCGTATCTGAAAAGTTTTTGAATTTTCAGCAGCATGTGACAGATCCTAACAGTGGTATCAGAGCCATGGTTACGTAGATTAAGATTAGGATTAAATTTTTAAAGATAATTTAGATCTAAAATTTAAGGGATTATGCTTGCTGAAATTTATGTATGTAGAATTTCAGCTTGCTGATTTTTCTGGCATGCTAATTTTTGAATGCTTAGATTATTGATTCTAATGCTTTGATAATAGATTACAAATGTTTAGAATCAAATCTTGTATGATCAGCAAGTCATGAGTTGAAAAATCAGTTAAATTACAGATTTGAAAAATAATTTTTTATGCATATGATGCGTATGGTGATGATCATGGATGGATCCTTTGAATGTGCTGAAATATTCTGCGATGTTCTATGATGCATGTAATTTTAATTTTTAGATACCTGCGTGCATCTTAAATTCATGTATTAGAGACCTACGTGTCTCATAAAAATGGTTGTACTTTATTCTTTAATTTTATTTAATTTTTAAAGCAACCTGGGATGTAATCTATGATGTGTGTTGCACGTCGATGGTTGATCGATATGTATATCAACAAGCTCTGTTAGATGTATGCCTTAGAAGCCAATTTTTGGCTGACACATTATTAATTCTGGGACATAATTTGTATTTGACTTTATTATTGAATAAATAAAAGGCATCTTTTTCATTCATATTGATTATGTGTCTATGAATCGTCCAAGAATTAATAAGATAATGATGCATATTCTAAGAGTTAAGAATTGAGCCATGCATCATTAGTAATTAATTTCTGAATGCTCCTGATCGATGGATCATCACGAGAGCGGTGATCGATCCGATAAGATTAATGCACACATTACTTTCCTTATGGATGGACGAGACTCGAGTCCACAGTGTGGGGACACTGAAGTAATAGTGCAGGTGCTTGTTAGAGAACAAGGGTACTGAGCGTGACCAAGACAAGAAGTCACTTGGATGTCTATCCACTCGTCAGTGACTTGCTTGATGTTGCAGTAGTATGACTGGTCTTTGACCTGCGGTGCTTCAGCTACTCACAGTGAGGTTATTGTAGTTTGACTACATGTATACATGGTCTCTAGTCATATGGGTCCTTGTAGTGTAGATTGGCTTGCAGTAAGTCACTGTAGGAGTAGGGTATGCACTTACATGGAATCTATTGACCTTGATAGAAGAGGAAGTGATCCTATGTGATTTATTAGACTGAGTTCTAAGACCTTGGCCAGGGCAGTAATATAAAGTGGAGAAAGAGTTTTCCACTATCGAACTCGAGTCGAATAAATCTTAACATATGACAGACGAAGGGTTTGACGAGTTATCCATGACCTCCGTCCTGTAGGGATCCACGATAGTAGGACTGTATCACACGATAACTGCACCTAGAGGTTCATCATTCTATTCTACTAGGTAGCCACTACATGCTGCTAGGTGTCACTGGGTGGATGGTGGGACTCACAGGGATTATCTCGATGATCAATAAATCCTAAGAGTAGAGTTGGAATCGTTCCAATCCATTGAAAGGAGTTTTCAATGATATTGTGATAGAGATCATAATATATCTACTACCAGTCAGAGTAGAACCTATGGGGTCCACACACTAGAAGTATTGACCGATCCGATGGTTGAATAGTGATTAGAAATCACAAGTAATCAATTTGATTGATATTCAGTTGAAGAAGGAACAATGGGAATTGATTAATTGGACTTAAAAACAAATCCTACTTAGAGTAGGATTCTAGAGTCCTAATTGGATTAGGACTGGAATCCTATTTGGAGTAGGACTGGAATTCCTACTTGGAGTAGGATTCCTACATCCTATTAGATTAGGATTTTGAATTCGCTTTTGGATTCCTACTTAAGATAGGATTCCTAGAAATCCTAATTGGATTAGGACTTCGGATTCAATTAGAGTCCTAATTGGATTAGGACTAAAATTAAATATGTCTAATTTGGATTAGGGTTTCTTAAGTCACAATTAATTATTAATCTAATGAATCAATAAGACTCCTAATTGGATTAGGATTGAAGAGTTCAATTGAGTCAAAATTGATTTAAGTTCTAATTGGATTAGGACTTACCTAGATTGGATCCAAAATTGGTTCACCTTGGGCTAAGCCTAATTGGATTAGGACTTGACCATTAGGGCATTGCAAACCCTACTTAATGTGGATTAGGGTTTACCATGAGAGGGGCGTACGCCCCTCCCCTTTCCACGTGGTGAGGGATGAAGAGAGGGGGCCGGCGCCCCCTTTGGAAACTTGTCTAGGGCTCCTAATTGTAGGAGCCCTAGATGCTATACAAGAGGACAAGGGGCCGGCGCCCTAGATGAATGAGAATCCTCTCCCTTCCAAGTCGTGGCCTCCCTCTCCTCTCCTTGGTTCAGCCGCAAGCAAGGGAAGAAAGAAGAACCCATTGGCGGCCTCCTCATCTCTCTTCCCTCCTTTCCAACGCAGGGAAAAGGAAGTAGGCTGCAAGGGCTTTGATTCTTCCTTCAGTTTCGTCCTTCTTCTTCCTCCTCCAAGCACAATCAAGGGTTGATTGAAAGAGAAGAATCAGCCATCAAAAGAAGTCTTTGCAAGGGAGCTAGCCACCCCGGGAAGACAAGAAAGATTGATCGGTCCTCTACTTCGTGTGGATACCGTAGAGGCCGGACGTTGAACGGCTTCAAGCGAACCCTCTTCCAAAAATCACGAATTCAGATTTGCGGTGATCATCTACCGCGCAAGGTGAAGATTTGATCTTCCTAATAGTTTTAAAGTTTTAATTCTTACCTAATTACGAAAGGTCTCGAAACAACGTTCATGCGATGAACGTCGAACCCGTGCATGCCGATTCCGCTGCCATCTGAAAAATTTTTGAAATATCAGCGGCAATGGGCGGGTTCCCAACAGTGGTATCAGAGCCTAGGCTTCGTAGATTAAGGTAAGAATTAAATATCTAAAGGCATATTAGATCTGAAAATTGAATGATCATGCATGCTGAAAAATTCTGCATGCAGATTTTCAGGGGTGCTGATTTTTTGCATGCTGATTTTTATGTGATAAAAAGATGATTCTAAATGCATTGTTAATGGATTACAAAGTTTAGAATCATGATTAGCATGATCAGCGACCTATGTCAGATACAATCAGTTAGTTTTCAGATCTGAAAATTATAATGTTGCATACGGTGATGATCATAGGATTCAAACCCTTTTGGTATCAAATGTAATGACCTGCGATGTGATCTGCGATGTCATGTAATTTTTCAGATGCTTGCATGCATCTTGTTTGATGTTTTGAGAGGCCTGCGTGCCTCCTAAAAGGAGATGTAAATTATTTTATTTTTATTTACATCTGGTTGTATTTCTGTGATGTGATGTACCATCAACGATCAAGTGAAGCAAAGGCATGAGATAAAGGTGATCTAAGCGGTTGATGGCGATGGGATCAAGAGTTGATCAAGGATCAATCAAGGTGGCTTGGAACCAATTCAAGAGTTGAAGACCACTTGAATCGATTGATGTGCATGTGCTTGTAATACGACCCTAATTAGAATCCATGATCATCAACCTAGTTAAAGTTTAGCTTTAATTTGATGCTGCGATTATAACTGCCTGTTGATGTGCCGTTTGCATGTGATGTAAATGAGAGTCGGGTAGATAGGTTTACATGTGATGTAGCAAACCCAATTGAGACCTAAATCAAAACCTCCTCAATCAAGTCGAGAGTGAACCGACATGAGCAAGTCATATTAGATTAATTGATCTAATTGGTGTCTAGAAAGCATGAAAGGTGGTTACTTAATTAGGACCTTACTCTCTGAGTAAGGGGAGCCTCCCACCTGCTTACCTGCCAATTGTTCGATTACCTCTTATGAAGGGCTCAAGTTGCAAACACCTAAGACCCTGATTAACCAATATTAAGTCAATAGGTCTTCCACTGTAGTAGAGCTGCTAAGGCCTTTCTGATGTTGATTGTCTCGGCTGGACACAGTGGTCAAGTTGCATCGGGGGGGCTGGACCTCTCTATAGACATGAGATGTTGTAGGGTAAAGGTGGGGTTGGGCACCAATAACTGTTAGGTGAGGACCCAATGACAACTTTATTCCTACGGTATACGGTGGGTCTGACTAACTAAGAATGGAACCAATAACTGTTAGGTGAGGTCTTCATGCTTAGAGACCAAGTTACACTGCAACATGCTGAGAAGCATTGTACAAGAGTTGTACACTCATCCATCTATGTGTCACCAATAACTGTTAGGTGAGGTGGCATATAAATCGGTGGGACCGCAGTACCCACTAGAAACCCTAGTCGTGTGGGATTTCTGTTTTCCTACCCAAGGGGAGTGTGAGGAATCGAGAAAATATGGGAGTTACATTTGTTCTAAAAGACCTTAGAATAGATTAGGATCAAGTACAAAAGTCTAACTAGAATCTTTACTCTCTGCAGATACAATGTCAGCTTCAAACCCTTTGACCCCGTATTCTTGAGACCAACCGACTGACCGGAACAATTACAAAGACTGGCTTAGAAATCTCAAATAGTTTTGGACTGTGAGAAGATAGGCTACATACTCGATTCAGATATCCCCACACTACCAGCACGTCCTACTGATGTTCAGCGTGAAATGCATAAAAAGTGTTGGATGATGACATAGAGTAAAAATGCTATATGATGGCATCCATGTCTAATGAACTCCAATGCCAGCATGAAAATATAAAGACTGCAGGGACATACTGGCACACCTGCAAGAGTTGTATGGTGAGCAGAGTCGCACAGCTCGTTTTGAAGTGTCCAAGAGGCTTTTCAAAACGAAGATGCGCGAGGGCAGTCTGTCCATGATCACGGTCTGACCATGATCAAGGGAACCTAGAGGAGCTTGAGAAGCTCGGTATGACATGCCACAAGGAATTACAAGTGGATTTGATCCTACAGTCACTTCCTGATCATTTGGTCAGTTTATAGTAAACTACCACATGAATAAGATGAATGCACTAAGACTGAAACTAATCAACATGTTGGTAACTGCTGAGGAAGCCTTGAAAGGTTCAAGGGGGCAATGTCTTGCTGCTGAGTTGAACTTCTGGTTCCAAGAGAAAGTCTACTTGGAAGAAAAAGAAGCCTGCTAAAGAAGCAGAAGAAAGACAAGAAGCCAAGAAGGAAGTTCAAAAGAAAAAGGCTAATGACAAAGGAAAATGTTTCCACTGCAATGTCGAGGCCACTGGAAGAGAAACTGTCCTTCATACCTCGAGAGCCTGAAGAACAAGAAAGGTGACACACCTTCAGAAGGTATAGACTTGCTCATAATTGAAACTAATCTAACGGTTTCTTCTACTTCTAGTTGGGTTATAGATTCTGGTTCTAGTGCTCATCTGTGCACTACCATGCAGGGTCTAAAGGAAAGTAGAAGGCTGGCGGAAGTGCAGTAACCCTTCGGATTGGCAACGGGGCAAAAGTTGCTGCTGTGGCTGTGGGCACCTACCATCTGCACTACCGTTTGGTTTTAGTTTATTACTTATAGACTGCTATTATGTACCTGCTGCTAGCAGAAATTTGATTTCTGTTTCATGTCTAGTACAGGAAGGTCATGTTTTTACATTTGACAAGGACTGCTGTTCTATTTATTTCAGAAATAAAATAGTCGCACGTGGTTTTATGATTGACAGTCTCTATCATTTCATATGGATGTATTTAATGTTCTGAGCAAGAAGTGAGTGCCAAAGGATCCAAAAGATCCAGGATGAGATAAACCAAAAGTATTTGTGGCACCTCAGACTTGGCCATATGGAGAGGACAGAATGAACAAAATGGATAAAGATGGGCTCTTGGCTCATTGACTTCCGAGTCATATCCAGTTTGCGAGTCCTATCTTCAAGAAAAAATGGCCAGATTGCCCTTTGTAGGACATGGGGAGAGGACCACTGAAATACTTACCCTGTACATACAGATGTATGCGGCCCATTCGATGTGCTAGCCAGGGGACGTTATTCATACTTCATTACCTTTACCGATGATTATTCACGGTATGGGTATGTGTATCTTATGAGACACAAATCTGAATCTTTCGAAAAGTTCAAAGAGTTCAAAATGAAGTAGAAAAACAAACTTGGAAAAATCCTTAAGGCTCTTCGATCAGATCGAGGAGGAGAATACCTTAGTGGAGAATTCCGGGACTATCTCAAGGACAATGGCATAGTCTCATAATGGACCCTCCGGGTACACCTCAACTCAACGGGGTGTCAGAGAGGAGAATCGGACCTCTTTGGATATGGTCCGGTCCATGATGAGCTTCACTGATCTACCATGTTTCTTTGGGGAGATGCCTTACTTATGCAGTATATCTACTGAATAGGGTTCCCTCTAAATCGTTCCTACCACACGTATGAGATATGGCATGGGAAGAAACCAAGTGTGGTCATCTCAAGATTTGGGGATGTCCGGCCCCACGTCAAAAGACTACATGCGGACAAACTAGAGGCTAGGACCATAAGTGCTCGTTTTATAGGATATCCTAAAGAGTCATTAGGATACAATTTTTACATCTCAGAGGATCACAATGTGTTTGTGAGCCGTCATGCCATCTTCTTAGAAAATCAGTTTATCCTTGAAGAGGCAGTGGGAGGAAAATTGAGCTTGAAGAGAAAGTTCTGAAAAGCAACGAGTCATGGATCCTATCGAACCCATTCATACAGAGCCAGTACACGATGTCCCTCGACCACCTCATAGATCTAGTAGGGTCTCCCATCTCCCGATAGATACTTAGATATACTAGAAGAGGATACCGAGGAAATGTTCCTAGTGGGAGATAGGGATCATACACAAGATCCAAAAACCTATGACGAGGCGATATCTGATACGATTCCGAGAAATGGCTGAAAGCCATGAAGTCAGAGTTAGACTCCATGCTTCCAACAAGTCTGGACCTTAGTAGACCACCAGAAGGTATTGTACCTATTGGATGCAAATGGATCTACAAAAGAAAATAGGTTCGGATGGAGAGGTAGAGACCTATAAGGCAAGGCTTGTGGCGAAAGGGTATAGTCAGCGCGAAGGCATTGACTATCAGGAGACCTTTTCACCTGTGCCATGCTAAAATCCATCCGAACATTGCTTGCATTGCAGCATTTCATGATTATGAAATCTGGCAGATGGATGTGAAACTGCTTTCCTAAATGGATATCTGAAGAAGATATCTATATCGGAACAGCCTTTGGGTTTCACTTCCAGTGATGGAGATCACAAGGTCTGCAAGCTGCAAAGGTCCATTATGAACTAAAACAAGCATCTCGGAGTTGGAACACTCGTTTCGATGACGCAATCAAAATGTTTGATTTCATCAAAAATGAAGAGGAACCGTGTGTTTACAAAAAGGTTAGTGGGAGCACTGTCGTATTTTCTCGTACTGTACGTGGACGACATTCTCCTGAATACGGGGAATGATATTCCCATGCTAACCTCGGTTAAGGTCTGGTTGTCAAAAGAATTCTCCATGAAAGACCTTGGGGAAGCATCCTATATTTTGGAAATTAAGGTCTATAGAGATAGATCTAAAAGGATGCTTGGCCTGTCACAGAAGATGTACATAGAGGAGTGCTGAAAAGGTTCAGCATGGAAAACTCCAAGAGGGGTCTCTTACCCCTAAGCATGGAATTCATCTCTCCAAGAAGATGTGCCCCAACACATCTGAAGAGATTCAACGCATGAGCAAGATTCCTTATGCATCGGCAATAGGAAGCCTATGTATGGCCCATGCTATGTACACGACCTGATATAGCTCTTGCTGTGAGTGTCACAAGTAGATATCAGTCGAATCCAGGTGAAGAACACTGGACAGCTGTGAAGAATATTCTTAAGTACTTGAGAAGAACTAAAGATTTATTCTTGGTTTTTGGGGATCATCAGAGTTAAGGTAGAAGGGTACACAGATTCAGACTTCATGACTGATGTCGATGATAGGAAGTCAACATCTGGATAGTGTTCTTGTGCAATGGTGGTGCGGTGAATGGAAGAGTTCTAAACAACCATCATTGCTGATTCTACTATGGAAGCTGAATACATCGCTGCCTCTGAAGCTGCTAAGGAAGGCTTCTGGTTCAAGAATATTCATTGCGGATTGGATGTATGTCATCAGATGCCATAACACTCTATTGCGATAATAATGGCGCCATAGCTCTTGCTAAGGACCAAGGTCTCATCAGAAGTCCAAGCATATAGAGCGGCGCTTCCACCTCATACGCGACTATGTTGAGAAGAATATGTAGAGGTGCAGAGAGTAGACTCCACGACAACGTGGCAGACCCATTCACTAAACAGCTGAGTCGCAAAAGACTGAAGCCCACCTTGAGAAGATGGGCTAAGATATATGACTGATTGGCTTTAGTGCAAGTGGAGATTGTTAGATGTATGCCTTAGAAGCCAATTTGGCTGACATATTATTAATTCTAGGACATAATTTGTATTGACTTTATTATTGAATAAATAAAAGGCATCTTTTCATTCATATTGTTATGTGTCTATGAATCGTCCAAGGAATTAATAAGATGATGATGCATATTCTTAAGAGTTAGAATTTGAGCCATGTATCATTAGTAATTAATTTCTTAAAGCTCTGATCGATGGATCATCACGAGGACGGTGATCGATCCGATTCAGTGCACACATACTTTCCTTATGGATGGACGAGACTCGAGTCCACAGTGTAGGGACACTGAAGTATAGTGCAGGTGCTGTTAGAGAACAAGGGTACTGAGCGTGACCAAGACAAGAAGTCACTTGGATGTCTATCCACTCGTCAGTGACTTGCTTGATGTTGCAGTAGTTGACTGGTCCTTTGACCTGCGGTGCTTCAGCTACTCACAGTGAGGTTATTGTAGTTTGACTACACGATACATGGTCTCTAGTCATATGGGTCCTGAGTGTAGATTGGCTGCAGTAAGTTCACTGTAGGAGTAGGGTATGCACCTTACAGGAATCTATGACCTTGATAGAAGAGGAGTGATCCTATGTGATTTGTTAGACTGAGTTCTAAGACCTTGGCCAGGGCAGTAATATAAAGTAGAAAAGAGTTTTCCACTATCGAACTCGAGTCGAATAAATCTTGACATATGACAGACGAGGGTTTGACGAGTTTCCATGACCTCCGTCCTGTAGGGATCACGATAGTAGGACTGTATCACACGATAACTGCACCTAGAGGTTCATCATTCATTTACTAGGTAGCCACTACATGCTGCTAGGTGTCACTGGTGGATGGTGGGACTCACAGGGATTATCTCGATGATCAATAAACCCTAAAGAGTGAGTTGGAATCGTTCCAATCCATTGAAAGGAGTTTTCAATGATATTGTGATAGAGATCATAATATATCTCACTACCAGTCAGAGTAGAACCTATGGGGTCACACACACTAGAAGTATGACCGATCCGATGGTTGAAATAGTGATTAGGAATCACAAGTAATCAATTTGATTGATATCAGTTGAAGAAGGAACAATGAGAATTGATTAATTGGACTTAAAATCAAATCCTACTTAGAGTAGGATTCCTAGAGTCCTAATTGGATTAGGACTGGGAATCCTATTGGAGTATGACTGGGATTCCTACTTGGAGTAGGATTCCTACAATCCTAATTAGATTAGGATTTTGAATTCATTTTGGATTCCTACTTAAGATAGGATTCCTAGAAATCCTAATTGGATTAGGACTTCGGATTCAATAGAGTCCTAATTGGATTAGGACTAAAATTAAATATGTCCTAATTTGGATTAGGGTTTCCTTAAGTCACAATTAATTATTATCTAATGAATCAATCAGACTCCTAATTGGATTAGGATTGAAGAGTTCAATTGAGTCAATTGATTTAAGTCTAATTGGATTAGGACTTACTAGATTGGATCCAAAATGGCACCTTGGGCTAAGCCTAATTGGATTAGGACTTGAAACCATGAGGGCATGCAAACCCTACTTAAGTGGATTAGGGTTTACCATGAGGAGGGGCGTAGCCCCCTTTCCATGTGGTGAGGGGATGAAGAGAGGGGGCCCGGCGCCCTCCTTGAAAGTTGTCTAGGGCTCCTAATTTGTAGGAGCCCTGATGGCTTATAAAAGGGACAAGGGCCGGCGCCCTAGTGAATGAGATCTCTCCCCTCACCTGCGCCCACCCCTCTCCTCTCCTTGGTTCAGCCGCAAGCAAGGGGAAAAGAGAACCAAGTTGGCGGCCTCACTCCTTCTCCTTCCTCCTTCCAACGCAGGAAAAAGGAAGGGCTGCAGGGGCTTTGTTCTTCTTCAGTTTCATCCTTCTTCTTCCTCCTCCAAGCACAATCAAGGGTTGATTGAAAGGAAGGAATCAGCCATCAAAAGAAGTCTTTGCAAGGGAGCTAGCACCCCGGGAAGACAAGAAAGCTTTGATCGGTTCCCTACTTCATGTGGATACCCGTAGAGGCCGGACTTGAACGGCTTCAAGCGAACCTTCTTCCAAAATCACGAACTTCAGATTTGCGGTGATCATCTACCCGCACATTAAAGATCTGATCTTCCTAAAGTTATTAAAAGTTTTTAATCCTTACCTAACTACGAACGGTTATTAAACGATGTTCATGCGATGAACGTCGATCCCGCGACATGCCCTTCCGCTGCCATCTGATTTTGTTTTGAATATCAGCGGCATGGGTGGGTTCCTAACAAGCTTCAACATGCGCGGATGAGATCAAGGGTTGATTGAAGATGGATCAGGAGTTGATCAATTGGACCTAGAGGATCAAGATCGAATCAAGAGTTAAAGACGATCTAACCAATTGACGTGCATGTGCTTGTAAAATGACCCCATCCTGGATCCATGATCATGCACCATATATTTATTTTTGATAAATGCCTGAATGTTTATGCTTCTGTATATGCAGGTAGATTATATTGCATGAGATGTGAATACGCGATCAAGTGGCTAATATACTCCCTAATCAGTCGAGGTGAACCAACATGAGTTAGTCATATTAGATTAATTGATCTAATTGGTGTCTAGCAGCCTAAATGTGGTTACTTAATAGGACCTTACTCTCCGAGTAAGGAGAGCTCCCAGCCTGCTTAACTGGCCAATTGTTCAATTATCTCTTATGAGAACTCAAGTTGCAAACACTAAGACATGATTTGCAATATTAAGTCATAGGTCTTCCACCGTAGTAGAGCTGCTAAGGTCTTTCCGATGTTGATGTCTCGCTGACATAGTGGGCAGTTGCATCGAGGGACTGGACCTCTCTATTAGACATGAGATGTTGTGGGGTAAAGGTGGGTTGGCACCAATAACTGTTAGGTGGGATCCAATGACGACTTTATTCCTGCGGTTATACGGTGGGTCTGACTTAACTAAGTAATTGGGCCAATAACTATTAGGTGAGGTCTTCATGACTTAGAGACCAAGTACCACTGCAATTTGCTTCAGAAGCATTGTACAAGAGTTGTACACTCATCCATTTATATGTCACCAATAACTGTTAGGTGAGGCGGCATGTAAATCGGTGAGACCGCAGTACCACTAGAAATCCTAGTCGCGTAGGGTTTTCGTTTCTCCATCAGAGAAGTATGAGGGATTCGAGAAAATAGTGGGAGTACATTTATTTTAAAAGACCCTAAAATAAATAGAGTTCAAGTACAAAGTCTAACTAGAATCTTTACTCTCTACAGATCACAATATCAGCTTCGAACCCTTTGACCCGTATCCTTGAGACCAACCGACTGACCAGAACCAATTATAAAGACTGGCTTAGAAATCTGAAAATCGTTTGAATTGTGAGAAACTAGGGTATGTACTCAAGAATGATATCCCCAGTTACCAGCACGTCCTACTGTTGATCAGCGTGAGATGCATCAAAGTGGACAGATGACGACATTAGGGTCAAATGCTACATCATGGCATCCATGACTAATGAACTTCAATGCCAGCATGAGAATATGAAGACTGCTAGAGAAATACTGGCACACCTGCAAGAGTTGTATGGTGAGCAGAGTCGCACAGCTCGCTTTGAAGTGTCCAAGAGGCTCTTCAAGGCAAAGATGCGCGAGGGGCAGTCTGTTCATGATCACTGTTTGACTATGATCAAGGACTTAGAGGAGCTTGAGAAGCTCGGTATGACCATGCATAAGGAACTGCAGATAGATCTGATCCTGCAATCCCTTTCTGATTCATTTGGGTAGTTTATAGTAACTACCATATGAATAAGATTGAATGCACTAAGACTGAACTGTTGAATATGTTGGTAACTGCTGAGGGAGCCTTGAAATGTTCAAGGGGCTCTGTTCTGGCTGCTGAGCTGATTTCTGGTTCCAAGAGAAAGTCTACTTGGAAGAAAAAGAAGCCTGCAAAGAAGCAGAAGAAAGACAAGAAGCCTAAGAAGGAAGTTCACAAGAAAAAGGCTAATGACAAAGGAAAATATTTTTACTGCAATGTCGACGGCCACTGGAAAAGGAACTGCCCTTCATACCTCGAGAGCCTGAAGAACAAAAAGGCAGACACACCTTCTGAAGGTATGTTATACTTGCTCGTAATTGAAACTAACCTTACTGTTTCTTATACTTCTAGTTGGGTTATAGATTCTGGTTCTAGTGCTCATTTGTCCACTACTATGCAAGGTCTAAAGGAAAGTAGGAGGCTGGCGAAAGGTGCAATGACCCTTAGGGTTGGCAACAAGGCAAGAGTTGTTGCTGTAGCTGTGGGCACCTATCCTCTGTGATTACCGTCTGGATTTAGTTTATTGCTTAGAGACTGTTATTATGTCCTGCTGCTAGCAGGAATTTGATTTCTGTTTCATGTTTAGCACAGGATGGTCATGTTATGACATTTGACAAAGACTGCTTGTTGCCCAAGGTGACAACCCAAGAGGAGGGGTGAATTGGGTCTTTTAAAAACTTTTAAACTACTTCTAATCTTTTAGAGTTAATTAAGCTAAGTTGTATGGATGCTTAGTGAAATTTAAACTTAGCAAGAGTATGATTCTAATCTAATCAACTATTAAGCAGCGGATTCAATAAAAGATTAGTCTAAGTTTGCCCAAGTATGCAATTCAATTGAATGAGACTTGATTAAGTAAATTGAATATGCTTGCAACTAAAGGATGCACGAAGAAGAGTTAAGCAAGCTTAGTATCTAAGTAAGTAAGTGAGTGAGGAAGTCAGACAACAAAGAGCATCACAAACACAAGCAAAATATAGTGGTTCGGTGCATCCCGAGCACCTACATCCACTCTCCAAGACCTCTCTGGGCGAATTTCACTATAATCTCTCAGATTACAGCCGCCGGTGGTTTTACCAAGCTCACAACCCAACTTGTTGTTTTTGCGATTATCACAACGAACTCGGTCGGTTTCACTCAGGGCTCACCGACTAAACCTACCGATTTGTTTTACGGGCTCCACAAATCCAACCCAGTTGGTTTTCCCAAAGGTTCACCAACCACAACCTTACAACGATTGTTTTCCGGGTTCACAATCAACCCAGTTGGTTTACCCCAAAGGCTCACCAACCACAACTTACAACGTTGGTTTTTCCTTTGGATCACCCAACAAACCTTAACACCGTTAGTTTCCTTTGGCTCGACCAACAAAACCTTAACCTCTTGATTCAATTCCTTGATTGAATCAAGTTACAAGATATTAGACTAAGAATTTAAAGCAAGTACAAGCTTCTTAACTAAGCAAATATATCAAATATAAACAAATGGAGGTAAAGAGAAGCTCTCAAACGAATTTTGAAGATGAAGGAACTCAGCTTCTTCTTTACTTGACCTCTTCCTGATTTGGCACGAGGTAGAGGATGATTGAGGCAGCACACGGATGGAGAGGAAGCTTTGGGATTCACTAGGATGGCTCTTCTTCTCTCTATTTCGCTTGGATGGCCCTTTTGTGCTTATGGGAGATTTTCCCTTGTAATCTCTTGAAATCTCTTTCCTAAATGTTTTCTCCCACTTCCATAACTTCTTCCCTAGCTCTCCTCTTGATTATAGCTTTGGATGACTTGGGAACAAAAATCTAGCCGTTAGAGACAAGAATAGAGCCGTTGGAGCCAAGAAAAACTAGCCGTTACGCCTCCCAGCGTGCTGGAGTCGACTCGCTGAAGTAGGAGTCGACTCTGCTGAAAATCAACTTTCTGTTTTGTCTGTTTGCAGTCCTGGAGGTCGACCTGGGAGCTGACTCGCAGTCTCGGAGTCGACCTGGGAGTCGACTCGAGCACTGTAGCACTGAAAATCAACTCTCTGTTTTTTGTTTGTTCTCAGTCGGAGTCGACTCGTAAAGTTCCGGAGTCGACTCGAGCACTGTTCTTTGAAGCTCTAGAGTGCCAGAGTCGACTCGAAACTTTCAGGAGTCGACTCGAGGACTATTCTTTTGAATCTTTCTTTGAGTTTGCTCCTCCACTTGAATCCTTTGAACTTGAAACTTGGGCCAATTAAGTATATCTTTCTTCCAACTTTTGAGAGCTTTTGAGGCCTTCTTCTATTCTTCCAACTTGTTATGTTTCTAGCCAAAATAAATATCCTTTGCAACATAAACATTAGTAATTATACTTCAAGGTTTTGTGATCATCAAAATCAATCTTTAACTCAATCTTTGGGTCATCAGTCTCCCCCTTTTTGATGATGACAAAACTTGGAGTATATGCAATATAAAATAGATTATGTTCTAGAACTAATGCATAACTAAGTTACATGAAGTAGAAAATATGTATGTATCTTTAAGAATATACTTCATGATAATGCTTTAGATTTAATCAACTTAACATAATCAACACATAAAGCATTATGAGCATATACTTAGATATTTCTCCCCCTTTTTGACAACATCAAAAAGATAGTGAAACATTAAGCACAAAGATAAGAATATTCAAAATATTTCTTTTCCTTATAGTACTCTGATTTTCAATTAATGCATGTCAAATTATTGCAAGAATATGAATCATATAACTCAAGGCAATAATGTCAGAATCAGATTAATTAGAATAGGCAAATGATGATGAGAGCACATCGAATGTGATTCCAAGGATAGTTTTCAACTCAAGTTGTAGGTGGAATCTTTCTTAAGTTAATTCAAGAAGTACCACAAATGATATTCAAGGAAAGCACGAATGAAAATCTAATCATTTTTTTAATAATAAGTATGAAAGCTTGTTCATTTAAGATCTTTTGCCCAATATATTAAGTATTTTAGCAGCATGAGAGCAATTGAACTAATTTTCTTTTTTGGAGTATAATAGCAATATTTTAAGTATAATTTCAAAGTTCTTTTATTCCTTTAAAATAAGTACATTTTGGATACATATAATAATGAATTGGCACAAAATTGAAGTTCTAAAGAACAAGCCAATTAGGACTCATTACTGAATTCCCAAATAGATTTTCTGAGAGATACTCAAGAAAAATTCAACACATTATTCTCCCCCTTTTTCATTAAGTTAGAGGCTCTTAAGATCATCTATTTGAATTGCAATTTGGTTCATGAATTTATGCATAAGATATATTAACCAAATAACAAGCTTCAAGGTGTATCATAAAGATTTTCAGATTTAAATTTCAGATGACACATATTGGAGAGTATTAGGATCACTTTTCATTTAGTATTTATTTTCTCTCCTTTAAGTTATAGATTTATGCGATTAAGTTCCATCAGATCTCTCCTTCTGAAATTTTCTTTCTCCCCCTCAATTGATCATTCCATTTAAGAGTTTAGAATTTGAAGATAATGTTCAATAAAATTGTCAATCTCAAAAATATATTTTCTATAAGTTTCAGCTTATTTTCATAAGACTCAAGGTTTGAGATAAGACAACCTTTATAGAACTCATCTCAAGGTATAATATATTATATAATTAAAGCAAGTCTTGCAATATAAGGAGGTTCATCAAAATCAATCCATAAAAATTCAAGGTATGCATTAAAGTAACTATAGGATAAGATACTGAATATCTAAAGCTCCCCCTCAAAAGATGCATCTTCTTTAATCATTCTTTTCTTTTGTTGAATTTCAGATTTTAATGATAAACATGAATAAAACTGAAACTTTATGATATCAGAATGTAGAGTGATCTAGAATTATTCAAAATTTAAAGCAAACACTCTTTTAATCTTTCAAGAACAAGTTATACTTTCTCTTAATCTTTGAGAAAATGTATTGAAATATTAATCAGAAAATGATTCATTTGAAGCTCAAATTCTTTTAAAAGCATTACATTTTTTTTCTTTAAGAATCATTTGAGTGAGCTGAAATGTTTCTAGACTTAAGATCATTCACTCTCTTAATAATATATATAATATATTGATGGAAGTCTTAAATAATGTAGGAGAGAAAAACATATAGATGATCATTGAAGTATATATATTTATAGAACTCAATTTCTTAATTATAGTTTTTCAGCAATGTATACATGAAGCACAATAAATCTTTTTAATATCAAAATAAAATCATATATTTAAAAATATTTGTTTGCAATTAAGATCATTGAAAGACACATCATTTAGACCAATATTAGTACACTTTAAGGATAAGAAAAGATATGTTTCGGATGCGTATCGAGACAATCAACCAAGGCGTCAAAATTAATTCTATTTTTCTTATATTAAAATTTTCATTTAGAAATTATATTCAGTTATTCTCCTGAATGACGTGATCATTGAAGCATATAACTAAGGTTACAAAGATGTAACGATATAAGCATTTTTAAGTTAAGTTTAAGCTTTTATACAAAATTAGATTCTGAATTTTTATAAGAATTTCCAAGAAGGCTTTCACAATTATAATTTTAGATATGTATCTTCTACATTGTAGCTCATCTTAAATCACTAAGATTGAAAACACATATTTCAATAACATTCGAGCACTTTCAGAATCTTTGTATTTAATATTGAGTTTCGATACAAAATAAAGGATATTTTAACAAGTATTAGGACATTATGTATCAAAGTTAGGCAAGTAGAAAGATAGATCAAGATCAATTCATTTTGCCTAAATAGAAATATCCTTCTCTTCTTCTTTTTGTAAATCTATTTAACTTTCAAAGTTAATCGTGAATGATAAAACTGAAATTTCTTTTTAATATTACTTAAAAAAAAAACTTTATGTAGTATTTTAAACATTCAAGCATTGGAACACAAGTTAGTTTGAGGCAAGGGTGAAGCAAAGACTTGTGAGCAAAGTTAAGACATATTCCAAGTTAAGACCTATTTCAATCAACTTATCCAAGCATGGGGCATTACAAAATATTGAGAACTCATAATTCAAAACATCATGCCACATGCAAAATATATTATGTGTTAAGTCATGCATAAAAATACTAAGAACAAGCATGTTAAGGATCAAAATCAATTCTTTTTAAATAAACTCCCCCTATTTAAATATAATATTGCATTGATTTCATCCTTAAAGTGTGTTTTCAAGTGATAAAAAAAATTGACTTGATTCTTCTTATATACTTTCATTTATTTTGTCTTTCATTTTTTTTTACTTTCTTATGCTCTATACTCTATTTGCTCCCTATCCGGTGAAGTTGGAAGGGGCACGAGGTACTACCACTAGCCCTCCCTCTTGTGCCGTTCCTAATATACCCTACACCGAATAGTTGGGTCAAATAGTGCCGGGTACTACCACTAGCCTCCCCATTGGCACCATCCCTATGATGAGCAATATAGAAAATTTATAAAGTTCACTTCAAACTCTCCCTGTTTAAGTGTAATTAATTACGAATTTTATCCCTTCTAAATGTGCCGAATATATTATGCTTGTTTTGCTTTTCCTTAAGATTGGAGTATTTGTCTTTGCTTAGATTTTACATCTCTTGAATAATATCCATTTTCTTTTCTTTATCTCTCTCTCTTTTTGTTATTCTCAAGTAATTTACATGAAAGAGTAGAATAAAGAAATAATCTTATGTATCATATAGATGTATATCATGCAAACAACATTTTCATTGTGCTCAAGGATTCATAATTTTCTCACAAGTTATTTTAAATCAAAATTTTAAGCATAAACTTGTGTATTTCATGGTTATGACATAGGCAAAGATATATTTTAGTTTGGGCAAACCATGAAACAATTTCTAAAAGTATAAGTCAATCAATATATATATATATATAGACATGATATCAAAAATTTATAATTAAAGACCTTAATCATGCCATAATAAGATTTAAGTTATTGACTTTGCTCAATTAATTTATGAGAGAAGTATCTAGAATTACCAATTCATTCTGCATTCTTCAGTCAAATACCTACTAGATTTCTTATGTATGAACTTTTGGCTGAAGAAGGTCCTCTCTCTTGTTTGCATGTGAATGTTTATTGTATCTTACATGGAGATATCCTTCAAGTTGAGATCTCTCATTTTCTTGCTCAAGGATCCTGCATTATTAACAAACTCCTTTTCTTTCTTGAAAGAAAGTCATTAGTTTCTTCAAGATACAAAACATTCATCCAACATATTTTTTAACTAGATGACTCAATATAAGATATGACAATAGTTGCATGTTGAGTCACTTTACTCAAGAGATTGCCTAAATATAAGCAAGCACATATCACTTGAACTAAAGAGATAGTTTCATTAACCAAGATGGTTCAAGGACAAGCATGTGATGCAATAGAAAGATTTATCAAGGTCAAATCAATTTTTTATTTTCAGAATCAATTTAGCTTAGATTCTATTTGCTTAAGATAATTATCAATAAGACATGTTAGCTAAGTTTTAATCAACTTATCTTAAACGGTTGTTTCTATCAAAATTCAGATTATGATTTATTTGTTATCAATAAAATATGATTCATTAAAGTTAGATTGAAGTCTTGCACAAGGGCACATAATGAGCATACAATCTGGTCTACTAGCTGTATGATAAAATAGTTATTCTATCATGCTTCAATACAGCTTTAAAACAATAGATCTACTTTGCTCATCCTTTTCAAATTCTACAAGATGGGGTCACAGACATACCTTCTTCATGCCAATCTTCTATTAAGAGTTTTCTTGTGGACTAACTTTGGTCAATGAAGATCCCCTTTCTTGTTTGGCTTAATTTGGAGTTCGAGAGAAAATGTTAATTCATTCATCATACATATTTCAAACTCACCTTGCATGAGCTTAGTAAAATCTTCATATAAATCTCCATTAGTAGAACCAAGAATGATGTCATCAATGTATACTTTGAGCAAGTAAGATATCACAAATTCTTCTTTTTGATGCAAAGATTTATCACTATTACTTTCTATCAAAAAGGTTGCTTAAGCTTTTATATCATGCTTTTGATGCTTGTTTCAAATCATATATTGCTTTATCATATTTGTAATGAGTGTTTTCAAATATGGTGGTTATTTAACATATATCTTCTTTAATAAAGTAAGCATATAGGAGTCCATTCTACACACTCATTTGATAGAATATAAAGCTCATAAAGCAAGCAAATGATAATGGTGATCTTTACTTCTAATCATACAAGAATCTCATCAAGATCTATTTCATCTTTTCTTGATTTAGTCTTTTAGTAGTCATCAATTTTTCTTCATTAAGTGCATTTCTGAAAAACTCAATTTGGTTCTAATTATTAACATGTTTTCAGATTGTTATATGTAAAAGATTAACCATATACATATATAATTTGATTTTAGTATCTTGATAATAAATCATTAGTCTCATAAAAATAAAATGAATTGATATTTCTGCAACTAAAATCTTTTCATTGAATATTCTATATGCATTGCTTGATGAATGATATCCAAGGATAGACATATCTCTATCAGATTTGGCATTACTTTCAAGAAACCATATCAAGTATAACATATACTATTGATAAATATGAAAGATATGCAATAGTTCATTTTCTATTTTTCAGAAGATCAAAAGGAGTTTTCATCAAAAATAGATCTAATAGAAATCATATGTATGACAAGCAGTGATGATAGCTTAAAAAAATATTTAAGTAGATGACTATCATACACAATTGTCTTTTTTATTTCTTCAAGAATTCTATTAACCCTATTTTACTTATGGTGTCCTTGGTGCTGAAATAATTAATTTCTGTATGAACTTTATCAGGATTTTGGTTTTCAACACTGTGCCATGATACTCTTTATCTTCATAGTTTGGAAACCTTTATCATTTGAAACACTTTTACAAGATTTAGCAAATACAGAAAATATTTCAATTTTATTTGCCAAGAACAAATCCAATGTAAGCTTTTGAAAATTTAGTGATGGAAACAACATCTTTAGATTTAGAAATTGATTTTTGTTTGTTTTCTTAGTTAGCATGCATAGCAAACTTTGACCTTTCAGAAGATAATCTAAGTAAGCCAATGGCAAGGTCTTTTGAGATTAAGTACATACTAGCATGAGTTGATTTTATATGCCAAAGATGGTTTGTTTAATCTTGGTATTCATAGTGCATATATTCAAAAGCACACCAAGTACACATTATCATATCTATGATCAATAAACAATAATGCCATGGATAAAAACTCTCAATCAAGCATATAGAGAATTCATAGAGTTATTCTTAATAAATTGATTAATCATTTAGCAACTTATCCAATAGTGAGTAAAGTATACTATAAAATGAAGTGATTTGATTATATTTCCAAAAGTATTTTCTATATCACAAAATTGATCAATACATGCAATTCATATTTTAATCAAATACTAAAGCCAAAATAATGATGAGATGCAAGGATTACTGATTTCATTATTATTATTATTATTATTTTTATTTAAAATTACTTTTCATAAGTATGTTTTAAGTTTCATTTTTTTGACGTGTGTCTAGAACACCCATTTGTATGAATCTATTTGTTCCATGGGTATCTTGGCACATCTATGTCTACATCCTCATATTTTCATTTTGGGTACCCAAGCTTGCTTGGATCCTTGAGAGTTAGGACATATGGTTCCTTTTGGAACCCAGATTTGTTTAATTGTAATAACTTTACCACTTGATTTAATTAAATTAGAACGATAGGTAAAGTTGTTATGCCCATTCTTTTTATGCTTGAAATAAGTTATCTTATTTAATGGTTTGCTTGGTGAATTGATAACCTTTTTTTTTAGAGATTTATTATTAAGTAAAGGAGTCAAGCTAAATTTTGATTTATCATAAGCAACATATTGACTTTCAAACATTATTTTTAATCTTTCTGAACTTACAGTGAATTTGTTAATAAAAGATTTTAATTGGTTAATTTCTTCATTTAAGTTTTGATTTTCTTTAATTAAATTCTGATTTTTCTAAATCAATTGTTCTGAATTTAACCTTAAGCTTTCATTTTCAGAATTTAGTTTGTCATATATTTCAGCAATAGAATTTTTTTCTTTTGAGATTTTGAGATTTAGCTTTTTAAGATTTTTATTTTTGATAGCTAATTTTCTACATTCACTATACAAATCATGAAAAGTATTTAATAGTTCATCATAAGAATATTCTTCATGAAATTCATTAGATTCAGATTCTACTTTATCTTCTAGTGCCATAAAACATAAGTTAGTTACCTTTTGTAGTTCATTGTTGCTTCTGGCTTTTAATTTCTTGCTTGACTCTTCCTTGGTCAAAACTTTCTTCCTTTTTATCTCTTTCTTTCTTTCTTCTTGCTTCCTCTTCTTCTTTGTCTTTAGGAAGCTTTTGAATTTTTTTGTTGTTCTTTCTTCCTCGAGTCGACTCGGGTTTACTTGGAGTCGACTCGACTGACTTCAGAGTCGACTCGAGATCTTCGGGAGATGTCTCGTTCTTAGAGGCCTAAAAGATGATTCTCTGTCTTTTGAACTGTTCTGCCTCGGAGTCGACTCGGGCCTTGTCGGAGTCGACTCGGCTAACTTGGGAGTCGACTCGGAACTACTTGGAGTCGACTCGTTCACAGGGTCTTCAAGACTGTGTCTCTGCCTTTCAGACTGTTCTTCTCTAGGAGTCGACTCGAACAAACTAGGAGTCGACTCGGCTACTGTGGAGGATTCTGCAATCTTATTGTTAGTACGCAATTGAAGCACATGTGAGCTAATCTGAGATTTATCATAAATATTTTCCAAAGTATCCCAGATCTCCTTAGCAGATAAGCATGCAGAAATTTCATTAAACTTCGTTTCATGAATAGCACAATATAATATGTTCATAGCATTAGCATTCAATTGTGCTAAGTCCTTTTCATTAATAGTTTGAGAGAGAGTGTGAAGGTCATTTATTATGATTTTCCATAAATAATAGTTTTGTGATTGAATAAAAATGCGCATGCGTGCTTTCCAATATGTGTAGTTTATGCCATTAAAGAGTGGAGGGCTATCAATTAACTGTCCCTCTCCTAGAAAACTATCTATTTGAGTTGTCATGATCTTTGGCTCTTGATCGTGAGATCAATAATTAATCTTGAGCACCTGCTCTGATACCACTTGTTGCCCAAGGTGACAACCCAAGAGGGGGGTGAATTGGGTCTTTTAAAAATTTTTAAACTACTTCTAATCTTTTAGAGTTAATTAAGCTAAGTTGTATGGATGCTTAGTGAAATTTAAACTTAGCAAGAGTATGATTCTAATCTAATCAACTATTAAGCAGCGGATTCAATAAAAGATTAGTCTAAGTTTGCCCAAGTATGCAATTCAATTGAATGAGACTTGATTAAGTAAATTGAATATGCTTGCAACTAAAGGATGCACGAAGAAGAGTTAAGCAAGCTTAGTATCTAAGTAAGTAAGTGAGTGAGGAAGTCAGACAACAAAGAGCATCACAAACACAACAAAAATATAGTGGTTCGGTGCATCCCAGCACCTACATCCACTCCCCAAGACCTCTTGGGAATTTTACTATAATCCCTCAGATTACAGCCGGTTGTTTTACAAGCTCACAACCCAACTTGTTGTTTTGCGAGATCACAACGAACTCGGTCGGTTTTTACAGGCTCACCAACTAGAACCTACCGATTGTTTTCACGGGCTCATAATCCAACCCAGTTGGTTTTCCCAAAGGCTCACCAACCACAACCTTACAACGATTGTTTTCCGGGTTCACAATCAACCCAGTTGGTTTTTTCCAAGGCTCACCAACCACAACCTTACAACGTTGGTTTTCCCTTTGGATCACCAACAAACCTTAACACCGTTGGTTTTTCTTTGGCTCACCAACAAATCTTAACCTCTTGATTCAATCCCTTGATTGAATCAAGTTACAAGATATTAGACTAAGAATTTAAAGCAAGTACAAGCTTCTTAACTAAGCAAATATATCAAATATAAACAAATGGAGTAAAGAGAAGCTCTCAAACGAATTTTGAAGATGAAGGAACTCAGCTTCTTCTTTACTTGACCCTCTTCTGATTTGGCACGAGGTAGAGGATGATTGAGGCAGCACACGGATGGAGAGGAAGCTTTGGGATTCACTAGGATGCTCTTCTTCTCTCTATTTCGCTTTGGATGGCCCTTTTGTGCTTATGGGAGATTTTTCTTGTAATCTCTTTGAAATCTCTTTTCTAAATGTTTTCTCCCACTTCCATAACTTCTTCCCTAGCTCTCCTCTTGATTTTATAGCTTTGGATGACTTGGGAACAAAAATTAGCCGTTAGAGACAAGAATAGAGCCATTGGAGCCAAGAAAAACTAGCCGTTACGCCTCCCAGCGTGCTGGAGTCGACTCGGCTGAAGTAGGAGTCGACTCTGCTGAAAATCAACTTTCTGTTTGTCTGTTTGCAGTCCTGGAGTCGACCTGGGAGCTGACTCCGCAGTCTCGGAGTCGACCTGGGAGTCCGACTCGAGCACTGTAGCACTGAAAATCAACTCTCTGTTTTTTGTTTGTTCTCAGTCGGAGTCAACTCGTAAAGTTCCGGAGTCGACTCGAGCACTGTTCTTTGAAGCTCTAGAGTGCCAGAGTCGACTCGGAACTTCCAGGAGTCGACTCGAGGACTATTCTTTTGAATCTTTCTGTGAGTTTGCCTCCTCCAACTTGAATCCTTTGAACTTGAAACTTGGGCCAATTAAGTATATCTTTCTTCCAACTTTTTGAGAGCTTTTGAGGCCTTCTTCTATTCTTCCAACTTGTTATGTTTCTAGCAAAATAAATATCTTTGCAACATAAACATTAGTAATTATACTTCAAGGTTTTGTGATCATCAAAATCAATCTTTAACTCAATCTTTGGGTGTTGTCAGGATCAAGCGCTACCATTACACCAAAACCGACCGGTGTTAGTGAAGGTGCAACTCTATTTCCTTAAACCCCACCAAAGGCAGCGCCACGAGTCGACTCCGACCAAGGCCTCGCCCAACCCCGGACTCCGACCTGGCCTCGCCATGGGTTCAGGGACCCCTCAGGTATAACCCACCTACTAACCAGGCCATCGCCGTTGGCAGGCGGCAGGACATGCTGACAGTGACCCTCCCTGTGCTGCTTAGGGACCCCGCGGGTATGGCCCGCACAGCGGCCAAGTATGTCCAACATTCCCCCCCCCCAACGCGATGCCTGGGTTTCGAACTCGAGACCTCTGGCTCTGATACCAGTTGTCAGGATCAAGCGCTACCATTACACCAAAACCGACCGGTGTTAGTGAAGGTGCAACTCTATTTCCTTAAACCCCACCAAAAGGCAGCGCCACGAGTCGACTCCGACCAAGGCCTCGCCCAACCCCGGACTCCGACCTGGCCTCGCCATGGGTTCAGGGACCCTCAGGTATAACCCACCTACTAACCAGGCCATCGCCGTTGGCAGGCGGTAGGACATGCTGACAGTGACCCTCCCTGTGCTGCTCAGGGACCCCCGCGGGTATGGCCCGCACAGCGGCCGAGTATGTCCAACACTGCTGTTCTATTTATCTTAGAAATAAATTAGTTGCACGTGGTTTCATGATTGACAGTCTCTATCACTTGCATATTGATGTGTTTGTGAATGTGTCTGAGCAAGTTGTGAGTGCCATAGGATCCAAAAGATCTAGAGATGAGATAAACTAGAAGTATTTGTGGCACCTCAGGCTTGGCCATATTGGAGAGGACAGAATGAACAAAATGGAGAAAGATGGGCTTCTCGACCTATTGACTTCCAAGTCATATGCAGTTTGTGAGTCCTGTCTTCAAGAAAAAATGGCTAGATTACCTTTTGTAGGACATGGGGAGAGGACCACTGAAATACTTACTCTGGTGCACACTGATGTGTGTGGCCATTTGATGTGTCAGCCAGGGATCGTTATTCTTGTTAGAAGTATGCCCTGAAAGTTAATTTGGCTGACGCATTATTTTATTCTGAAAACATAAATTTGTACTTGACCTAATTAAGTTGGGCATTCTTTTTCATTCATGTTCTTATGTGTCCATGAATCGTCCAAGGAATTAATAAGATGATGATGCATATTCTCAAGAGTTGAGAATTTGAGGCATGTATCATTGGTGATTAATTTCTGAATTGCTTCCTGATCGATGGAATCAATCACGAGGACGGTGATTGATCCGCTGAGATTAGTACACATATTGCTCTCTTTGATGGACGAGTCTTGAGTTCACAGTGTAGGAACACTGGAGTAATTATGCAAGTGGCTTGTTAGAGAACAAGGGTACTGAGCGTGACCAAGACAAGAAGTCACTTTGGATGTCTATCCACTCCTCAGTGACTTGCTTGATGTTGCAGTAGTGTGACTGGTCCTTTGACCTGCGGTGCTTCGGCTACTCACAGTGAGGTTATTATAGTTTGACTGCACGTATACATGGTCCTCTAGCCATATGGGTCCATGCAGTGTTGATTGGCTGCAGTAGGTTCACTGAAGGAGTAGGGGTATGCACCTATAAGAAATCTATCGACCTTGATAGACAAGGAGAGATCCTATGTGATTTATAAGACTGAGTTCGTAAGACCTCGACCGGGGCAGATTGTACAGTGGAGAAAGAGTTTTCCACTCTCGAGCTTAAGTCGAATAAATCTTGATATATGACGAACGATGGGGTTTGACGAGTTGTCCATTACCTCCGTCCTGTAGGGATCCACGATAGTAGGACTGTATCATACGATAACTGCACCTAGAGGTTCATTATTCCATTCTACTGGGTAGCCACTACATGCTGCTAGGTATCACTGGTGGATGGAAAAGACTCACAGGGAATATCTCGATGATCGATAAATCCTAATGAGTTGAGTTGGAATCGTTCCAACCCATTGAAAGGAGTTTTCAATGAATTGTGATAGGGATCGCAATATATTCACTACCAGTCAGAATAGAACCTATGGGGTCACACACACTAGAGTATTGACTGATCCGATGGTTGAAATGTGATTATGAATCACGAGTAATCAATTTGATGGATGATCAGTTGAAGAAGGAACAATGGAAATTAATTAATTGGACTTAAACACGAATCTACTTGGAGTAGAATTTCGGGAGTCCTAATTGGATTAGGACTGGAAATCCTACTTGAAGTAGGACTGGGAGTCCTACTTAGAATAGGATTCCAACAATCCTAATTAGATTAGGATTTTGAATTCAATTTGGATTCCTACTTAGAATAGGATTCCTAGAAGTCCTAATTGGATTAGGACTTTGATTCAAATTAGAGTCCTAATTGGATTAGGATTAAAATTGAATAAATCCTAATTGGATTGGGAATTTCTTAAGTCCCAATTAATTATTAATCTAATGAATTAACAAGACTCCTAATTGGATTAGAATTGAAGAGTTCAATTGAGTCAAAATTGATTTAAGTCCTAATTGGATTAGGACTTACCTAGATTAAACCCAAAGTGGTTCACCCTTGGTCCAAGCCTAATTAGATTAGGACCTAACCATGAGTGACCTTTGAGGATGATAGTGTTGTTTGATGATTAACAAGCAATAATCAAGAGTATGTTACAAGTTAATTCGATACTTCATTATAAGTCTGTTACCTCGGTATATTTGTATAAATGCATTTCATTGTTTATTGGATGAATCTAACCTTGAGTTGCAGCAAAGTGTGGATTGAGTCGACCCCAAGGTTGATTGGGTCGACCCCGGCACATCAAGAAAGCATTTGGCACACTTCTGCAAAAATGGCACAGATGAACAGTAAGTTGGGTCGACCCAAGGAAAGCATGAGTCGACCCAAACCTCAAGCCTCTCAAAGACTCGAAAAATGGTTCTCTGGAAATACTGAGAGGGTCGACCCAAGATGAAGTTGAGTCGACCCAAGCTTGAGTCGACCCAAACAGTGAGAGGGTCGACCCAAAGACAATGACAGAATACATGACAGAAAAGGTTCTCTGGAAACCTGAGAGGGTCGACCCAAGTAAAAGTTGAGTCGACCCAATGAACCTTGAGTCGACCCAAAGAAATGTTGAGTCGACCCAAGTGAAGGAAGGCTGAAATGCAAGGTTCTGTGGTTCTGAGAGGGCCGACCCAAGAAAAGTTTGAGCTGACCCAAATCTGATGAACAGTGGTTTGGGTCGACCCAAGAAAAGTTTGAGCTGACCCAAATCTGATGAATAGTGGTTTGGGTCGACCCAAGAAAAGTTTGGGTCGACCCAAGCACGGGCAGAAGCATAACGGCTAGTTGTGCAGAAGTGCTTTTTGGACTCCCAACGGCTATAAACGGCTAGTTTCTTCAATCCAACGGTCAGGAAGCTATTTGGAGTTGGAGAAGTATTTAAGAGGGGTATTCATCAGAGGAAGTAAGCTTTGGAAAATACATCAAGTGCATTCAAGAGAGAACCCTAGCAAGGCAAGCTTCATCCAAGAGCTTCATTCAAGAGTCAAAAAAGTGGTTGAGCAGATTCCAAGAGTCATTAAGAGCTCCTCCACCCTTGAAGAGTGAAGCATCCTTGACAAAGAAGAGAAAGTCACATCAAGCGATAACTATTCTCTAAACTCTTCTTTGTAGATTATATTGTTATATTTGCTCATCTAGAGCTTAAATCTTCTTACTTTGTTTATTAAACTCCTTGTTGTAGGTTGTTAGCCCGTAAAACCAACATAGGTTGTTGGTAACCCGTAAAACCAATAGGTTGTTGGTAGCCCGTAAAACCAACATAGGTTGTTGGTAAGCCCGTAAAACCAGGTTGTTGGTAACCCGTAAAACCAACATAGGTTCGTTGGTGAGCCCGTAAAACCAACATAGGTTTTTGGTGAACCCGGAAAACCAAAGTGTAAAGGTTTTTGGATTGTGAGCCCGGAAAACAATCCAACTGTAATCCGCGGATTATAGTGAATTCCCAAGGGGTCGCTTGGGGAGTGGACGTAGGTGCTAAGGAGAGCACCGAACCACTATACTTCTTGTTGTTTGTATTGTGATTTGTTTAATTCCACTAACTCATCATTTAACATAAGTAAGATAGTTAAAATTAAGAGAAACCAATTCACCCCCCCCCTCTTGGCTTGTCACCTTGGGCAACAAGTGGTATCAGAGCAAGGTGCTCCAATAGTAATTATTGATCTCACAATCAAGAGTTAAAGATCATGACAACCCAAGTGGGATGTTCTATGAGTGAGGGACAATTAATTGATAGACCTCCACTATTTAATGGTATAAACTACACACATTGGAAAGCACGCATGCGCATTTTCATTCAAGCACATGACTACGATTTATGGAGTATCATAGTCAATGGGCTACATACAAATGCTAATCATGATAAGAAAATGGCTCAGCAAAATGCAAAAGCCATGAATATTCTATATTGTGCATTGGATGATAGTGAACTTAATAACATATCTTTTTGCATGACTGCTAAGGAAATATGGAGTATGCTTGAAGTTAAATATGAATGCACTAACATTTTCTAGTGAATTTGAAACTAGCTCCGAAGAAGAAGAGCAGCAAACTGAAATTAAAAATCTATGCTTTGTGGCACATGAAGATGAGGTATGTACTCGAATACAAAGTGATTTTCATTCAAAAATCAAGTACATACTGAAGCTCAATCTGATTTTACATTTGTATGAACTTCATGATGCATTTTCTGATTTATACCTTAGAATACAAGAACTTAATTTAAAGAATAAGAAGCTTAGTTTAAAGAATAAAAAGCTACATCTGAAAATGGTCAGAGGAAGAAATTCTACTGCTGAAATGAAGGACAAATTAAATTCTGAGAATGAACGCTTAAGATTAAATTCAGGAAGAATTGATTCAGAAAAATCAGAATTTAATTAAAGAAAATCAAAACTTAAGTGAAGAAGTTAACCAATTGAAATCTTTTATTAACAAATTCACTGTAAGTTCAAGAAAGATTAAAAACGATGTTTGAAAGGTTAACATGCTTGTTTTTGATAAATCAAGACTTGGCTGGATTTCTTTGCTCAACAATAAAACCCCTAAAGAAAAAAGGTTATCAATTCGCCAAGCAAACCATTTAAATAAGATAACTTATTTCAAACATAAAAAGATTGGGCATAAAAACTTTACCTATGGTTCTAATACGAATAAATCAAATGGTAAAGTTATTACGATTAAACAGATTTGGGTTCCAAAAGGAACCATATGCACTAACCCTCAAGATCCAAGCAAGCTTGGGTACCAAAATGAAAATATGAGGGTGTAGAATAAGTGTGCAAGCTACCCATGGAACAAATGAAACTTTCATACAAATGGGTGCGTTGACACATAATTAAAGATAAGTCTCAATTTATTCATTAAATCTAGTATATAGGTTAACATTCTACATCGTGTATCAAAATTATCTTTTTATGAAATTACGATACTCTCTGCATCAAAGTTCTTAAATGCTCATATGTTGAATTTTTATCTCAACGATCTTAGCATAAAATTTTTCTAGTGCTTGCATGATAATAAGAAACAATGAATGAATATGTATAACCTTCTCCTTTAAGTTTTTCAAAATCTAAATTTCTTCTCTAATATAAATGGTTGATGCTGATTTCATGTAAAACTTTATTGAGCATAATACTTATGAAATCTTAGGTTATCCTTCGTGAAGGTATGAATGTAATTCATCATGTTATTATACCATTCATTCCTTATATGATTATCTGAAATGTATTATGATTTATAAGTCTCATATATGCATCATAGGTTAAATCATAATTATTTCAAATTGGGTTCAATCATAAATGATTAATGTGTTATGATCATAATAAGAAACTTACTTAAAGTTTCTATAATAACAAATCGTCTTCCCTCTTACAAGTAATGCTCAAGACTATTCTAAAATTCAAAATCAATTAAATCTGATCATTAAAGTATTTCATTGAGCATAATCATTGTATCCATGATTAATATCTTTTCCTAAAATGATCCAAATTCCACTGATTAATTTAACTCATCATGTTAATCTGAGCATAAAAATCTGTTAAAGTATGAATATTAATTTTCTTGAGCTATCTCTCATAAGTCAAAAATATTTCTTATTTTTTCTAAAAGAAGATTACTTGTCTTCCTGAAACAAGAGTATCTGTGTTGGAAAGCTAAATCATAATCAGAATTTTGATAGAAACAACTACTTAAGATAATCTGATTAAAATTCAACTTGTATATTTTATTGATAATTATCTTATGCAAATAGAATCTAAGTTAAATTGATTCTGAAAAACAAAAAAAAAATTGATTTAACTTTGATGAATCTTTCTATTGGCCTCACATGCTTGTCCTTGAACCATCTTGGTTAATTGAAACTATCCTTTTAGTTCAAGTGATATGTGCTTGCTTATATTTAGGCAATCTCTTGAGTTAAAGTGACTCAACATTCAACTATTGTCATATCTTATATTGAGTCATCTAGTTAAAAATATGTTGGATGAAATGTTCTGTATCTTGAAAGAAACTAATGACTTTCTTTCAAGAAAGAAAAGGAGTTTGTTAATAATGCAGGATCCTTGAGCAAGAAAATGAGAGATTTCAACTTGAAGGACACCTCCACATAAGATACAATAAACATTCACATGCAAACAAGAGAGAGGACTTCTTCAGCCAAATGTTCACACATAAGAAATCTAGTTTGACTTGAAGAATATAGAATGAATCGGTAATTTAGATACTCTCTCATAAATTAGCTGAGCAAAGTCAATAACTTAAATCTTATTGTGGCATGGTTAAAATCTTTAATTATTAATTTCTTGATATCATGTCTATATATGTATTAATTGACTTATGTTTTTAGAAATTGATTCATGGTTTGCTCAAACTAAAATGTTCCTTTGCCTATATCATAACCATGAAATACACAAGTATATGCTTAAATGCTGATTTGAATTGACTTGTGAGAAGCTATGAATTCTTGAGCATAATGAAAATGTTGTTTGCATGATATACATCTATATGATACATAAGATTATTTCTTTATTCTGCTCTTTCATGTAAATTATTTGAGAATAACAAAAAGAAAGAGAGATAAAGAAAAGAAAATGAACAATTATTCAAGGGAAGTAAAATCTAAGTAAAGGCAAATACTCCAATCTTTATGGAAAAGCAAAACAAGCATAATATATTTGGCACATTTGTGAGACTAATATGAACATTCCTTTTGGAAGAGATAAAATCCGTAATTAATTATAGAAAAAGTTTGAAGTGAACATTTAAACCTTCTATATTGCTCATCATAGGGATGGTGCCAATGGGGAGGCTAGTGGTAGTACCGACACTATTTGACCCAACTATTCGGTGTAGGCATATTAGGGACGCACAAGAGGGAGGCTAGTGGTAGTACCTCGTGCCCCTTCCAACTCCACCGGATAGGGAGCAAATAGAGTATAGAGCATAGAAAAGTAAAAACCAAAAGAAATGAAGATTAGAATATTCACTGAGTGGTTAAAGGAAGAAATTCAAAAATGAGAAAATGAATGACAAGATAAATGAAAGTATATAAAAAGCTTGTGAAAAGCCAAATGAAGTTTTCGATCACTTGAAAACACACCTTAAGGATAAAGCTTAAACTTAATTTAAAATGCTTCTATCGTTGCATTTTTGTAACTTTCATTATATACTTCAATGATTGCATCATTTTGGGGAATAACTCAATATGATTTCTAGATGAAAACTACAGTTTAAGAAAAATAGAATTACTTTGGATACCTTGGTTGTTTGCTCCGATACGCATCTGAAACATATCATTTTTTATCTTATAAGTGTACTGAAATTGGTCTAAATGATGTGTTTTTCAATGATTTTGATTGCAAATAAATGGTTCTAAACATATGATATTATTTTGATATTAAAAAGATTTATGGTGCTTCATATATACGTTGCTGAAAAACTATGACTAAGAAATTAATATTTTGAATATACACTCCTACATAATTAAATGCTTCTATCATTAAAAAGAAAAGCTATTTTTAAGAAGAGAGTTAATGATCCTAAAGCTTAGAATATTTCAACTCACTTCATAATTCTTATAGGAAAGAAAATGTAATTACTTTTGAAAGAAATTTGAGCTTCAAAAGAATTATTTTCTGATTAATATTTCATACATATTCAAAAAAAATAGAGAAAATATAATTTATTCTTGAAAGATTAAAAGAGTGATTGCTATAAATTTTGAAAATTCTAGATCACTCTACATTCTTGATATTATAGAAGAACAAAAAAAAAAGGTTTGAAAGAAAATACATCTTTTGAGGGGGGAGCTTTAAATACTCATTCTTTATTGAAAATTATTTCAAACTCTAAACTCTCAAATGGAATGATTATTAAGGGGGAAAAGAAATTTCAGAGTGAGAGATCATATAGAATTAATCATATAAATTCGCATCTAAAGATGAGACAAAGAATATAAATGTAAGTGGTATTAAACTTTGTGCTTCATTGAATATCTTTTGAAAGTTGGATTTCCATCTGTATTCATCGGTAAATCATTTATTTCTGAAAATTTAATTGAAAAGGATTCCATCTGTCTTAGTTTCGAAAATTTGTCTTGGAATCTACTTATGAGTTCTTATTGGCTTGCACTTTAGTGTTTCAATCCTGAGCCAATTCATTTTAATTGATTTTGATGCTATGACTTTAAAGGAGTAAAAGAAATTTTAAGAGAGCTTAAAAGAACTTTCAAAGCTTAAATTTTATGCATCCTACACTGCATAAATTATATTTTGGTATTATGCCCCAATACTTTTATATCATGAAAGAACTTTGAAGTCATTAAGAATTAAGGATTCAACATAATCTTATGTTTTTCGAGTATATAAGGTTTGATCTTATTTGCTCTTATACTATACTCTGAAAATTAATTAGATTGCTCTCATCTTGCTATATACTTAATATATATATATAAAAGGTGTTGAACTTTCATTCGTGCTTCTTTGAATATTAGTCTTGATACTTCTTGAAATACTTGAAAAAGATTCCATTACACTTGATTTGAAAATATCTTTGGACTTACAGTTAGAGATCTCTTTTGGCTCACATCTTAAATGTCTCATTTTCAAAGCCAAACCATAGAAATAAGATATATTTTATTAGGGATCATGTGCAAAATGGAAACATATGTATGAGCATATATGTACTGAAAACAATTAGTGACATATCACAAAACCTTGAGTGAAGATAGATTCTGCACGCTAAAGAGGGAATTAGGCATATGTGATTTTTTTTTATTGAAGAGATAAAAGGGAGCAAGCAGTCTCATGATACATTCCTCCATTTCTAAAAATCCATGAAACATGAGTCAAACTTGTAATCTATAGATTTCTTACTCATGTATCATTGTCCAGAAAGAATTTGTAAGGATTGGAAGCAAGAAAATTTTTAGAAGCGAAAAGGAAGAGAAGAAAAAATTTCTGAACTTGGGTGACCCAACCAGAATAGGGTCGACCCACGTTGAGTCGACCCAAGAAAATTCTTGAGTCGACCCAACGTCGGACCCACTGTTAAAAGGGGACCCGTGAGCTTCTAGGGCACTGTTTACCCTTTGTCTCTTCCGAAAACCTATTCCCCACCTCCAATCTCTCCAATCATCCCAAACACTAGATTACTTCAAGATCTTGGAGAAATGGGACCAAGAGAGCCGTAGCCAAGCGATCCGGGAGAGTCTCATGGATCAACGTGCGGAAAGAGAAACTACAGAGCCGACCTCCTCGCCACGTACACTAGGAGGATGAGGATAGATTCCAGCCATTAGATACTCCTAGGCTGATATTAGATTTTGTTTAGAGCTAGGCTAGATATCTAGTTCTCATATGTATTTTGTGTTTATCATGTATCTTTAAACTTTGGTTAAGGACATTGTAATTGCTTTGTTTTGGCATGAATTTACTAAAATGTTCTATTTTGATCAATGAAGTTTGAATGTTTGTTTATTATTGTGTCTTTCCCTGCCCTATTTGAATAAAAAAAGGGGGAGAAGTAAAGAAAGAGTAATAAGAAGTTGAAGTAAAGAAAGAGAAATAACAAGGAGAAATAAGAAATTGTGTAAGAAAAGAGAAATTACTTGTAAACAAATTGAAATCATATAGGAAAGCATATACATTTAAGGGGGAGCAATTTGTAACAATAAAAATGATCAAATCAAAAATTTCTATCAATCTCAGAATTTGGCACGCACCTTTAATCTCGATACATAACTGAAACTCATGTTTTATCTCAAATTTTTGGAGTTTCATCTTTAATGAATTATAAATGAAAGGGGGAGCAATTCAAAAAGTCAAATTGGCAACATTTGAATGATATAGGGGGAGACTTCACTCACATATTTGAAAAGCTGAAATTCAGCAACTTGAGCCTTTTAAAACTGATTTTAAGATAAGTATCAATAGGCTCATACTCTATATTTTGTAATCATCAAAAAGGGGGAGATTGAGGATGATAGTGTTATTTTGATGATTAACAAGCAATAATCAAGAGTATGTTACAAGTTAATTCGATACTTCTTTATAAGTCTGTTAATCTCAGTATATTTGTATAAATGCATTTCATTGTTTATTTAGATGAATCTAACCTTGAGTTGCAGCAAAGTGTGGATTGAGTCAACCCCAAGGTTGATTGGGTCGACCCCGGCATTTCAAGAAAGCATTTGGCACACTTCTGCAAAATGGACAGATGAACAGTAAGTTGGATCGACCCAAGGAAAGCATGAGTCGACCCAAACCTAAGCCTCTCAAAGACTCGGAAAATGGTTCCTGGAAATACTGAGAGGGTCGACCCAAGATGAAGTTGAGTCGACCCAAGCTTGAGTCGACCCAAAAGTGAGAGGGTCGACCCAAAGATAATGAAGAATACATGACAGAAAAGGTTCTCTGGAAACCCTGAGAGGGTCGACCCAAGTAAAAGTTGAGTCGACCCAATTGAACCTTGAGTCGACCCAAAGAAATGTTGAGTTGACCCAAGCGAAGGAAGGCTGAAATGCAAGGTTTTGTGGTTCTGAGAGGGCGACCCAAGAAAGTTTGAGCTGACCAAATTGATGAACAGTGATTTGGGTCGACCCAAGAAAAGTTTGAGCTGACCCAAATCTGATGAACAGTGGTTTGGGTCGACCCAAGCACGGGCAGAAGTATACGGCTAGTTGTGCAGAAGTGCTTTTTGGACTCCAACGGCTATAAACGGCTAGTTTCTTCAATCCAACGGTCAGAAAGGTCTATTTGGAGGTTGGAGAAGTATTTAAGAGGGGGTATTCATCAGAGGAAGTAAGCTTTGGAAAATACATCAAGTGCATTCAAGAGAGAACCCTAGCAAGGCAAGCTTCATCCAAGAGCTTCATTCAAGAGTCAAAGAAAGTGGTTGAGCAGATTCCAAGAGTCATTAAGAGCTCCTTCCACCCTTGAAGAGTGAAGCATCCTTGAAAAGAAGAGAGAAGTCACATCAAGCGATAACTATTCTCTAAACTCTTCTTTGTAGATTATATTGTTATATTTGCTCATCTAGAAGCTTAAATCTTCTTACTTTGTTTATTAAACTCCTTGTTGTAAGGTTTGTTGGTAAGCCCGTAAAACCAACCATTGTAGGTTGTTGGTAAGCCCGTAAAACCAACGTAGGTTGTTGGTAAGCCCGTAAAACCAACGTAGGGTTTGTTGGTAAGCCCGTAAAACCAACGTAGGTTGTTGGTAAAGCCCGTAAAACCAACGTAGGTTGTTGGTCAACCCGCAAAAACCAACATAGGTTCGTTGGTGAAGCCCGTAAAACCAACATAAGGTTTTTGGTGAACCCAGAAACCAAAGTGTAAAAGGTTTTTGGATTGTGAGCTCGGGAAAAACAATCCAACCGTAATCCGCGGGATTATAGGTGAATTTCCAAGAGGTCGCTTGGGGAGTGGACGTAGGTGCTAAGGAGAGCACCGAACCACTGTACTCTTGTTGTTTGTATTGTGATTTGTTTAATTCCCACTAACTTATCATTTAACATAAGTAAGATAGTTAAAATTAAGAGAAACCAATTCACCCCCCCCCCTCTTGGCTTGTCACCTTGGGGCAACAACCTTCCTAATCCTCCTTAGAGGGAGGATTAGGTTAACCATGAAGGAGGGGCACACGCCCCTCCTCCTTTTTCTTGCTTGGTGCGGCAAACAAGAGGGGTCGGCGCCCCTCTTGGAAGGTTATCAAGGAGCTCCTAAAAGTTAGGAGCTCCACTTGCTTATAAAGGGCTATGGGAGGCACCTAGGGCATTGGATTAGAAGCCCTCTCCCTCTCCAATTCATGGCCACCCTTTCTCCCCTTGGTTTTCAGCCGCAAGCAAGGTGAGAAGAAAAAGAAAGCTTGGCGGCCATCTTCTTCCCTCCTCCTTGGTTCCAACGCAGGGAAAAGGAAGTAGGCTGCAGGGGCTTTGATTCTTCTTCAAACTTCATCCTTCTTCTTCCTCCTCCCAAACACAATTAAGGGTTGATTCAAAGGGAGGACATCAGCCATTAAAAAAAAGTCTCTGCAAGGGAGCTAGCACCCCGGGGAGACAAGGAAGCTTTGATCGGATCTTTACTTCGTGTGGATACCCGTAGAGGCCGGACGCGTGAACGGCTTCAAGCGAACCTTCATCCTAAACCACGAACTTCAGTTTGCGGTGATCATCTACCCGCACAAGGTGAAGATCTGATCTTCATAATTAGTTTAAAAGTTTTTTAATTCTAATCTATCTACGAACGGTTATTGAACAACGTTCATAGGATGAACGATTGATCCCGCTTATGCCTCTTCCGCTGCATCTGAAATTCTTTAAATTTTCTGCGGCATGGGCGGGCTCCCAACAATTCGTACTTCATTACCTTTACCGATGACTATTCACGATATGGGTATGTGTATCTTATGAGATACAAATCTGAGTCTTTTGAAAAGTTTAAAGAGTTCAGAAATAAAGTAGAAAAACAGACTGGAAAAGCCCTTAAGGTTCTTCGATCAGATCGAGGAGGAGAATACCTTGGTGGAAAATTTCGGGACTATCTCAAGGAGAATGGCACAGTCTCCACAATGGACGCCCTCCGGGGACACCTCAACTCAACGGGGTGTCAGAAAGAGGAATCGGACTCTATTGGATATGGTCCGATCCATGATGAGCTTCACAGAACTGCCTATGTTTCTTTGGGGAGATGCCTTATTATCCGCGATTTATTTACTGAATAGAGTTTCCTCTAAATCCGTTCCTACCACACCGTATGAGATATGGCATGGTAAGAAGCCGAGTCTTGGTCATCTAAAGATTTGAGGATGTCCTGCCCATGTCAAGCGACAACAGGCAGACAAGTTAGAGCCTAGGACCCATAAGTGCTCATTTCATAGGATATGCTAAAGAGTCATTAGGATACAATTTTTACACTTCAGAGGATCACAATGTGTTTGTGAGCCGACATGCCATTTTTTTAGAAAAACAGTTTATCCTTAATAAAGGCAGTGGGAGGAAAATTGAGCTTAAAGAGAAAGTCTCTGAAAAGCAACGAGTAATGGATCCTATAGAACCTATTCACATAGAGCCAGTACATGTGTGTACCTCCTCCACCTCGTAGATCAAGTAGGGTCTTCCATCCTCCTGATAGATACTTAGGTATACTAGTAGAGGATATCGAGAAAATATTCCTCATGGGTGTTGGGAACCCGCCCATGCCGCAGAAAATCAAAAAAAATTCAGATGGCAGCGGAAGAGGCATGCGCGGGATCACAAGTGCATCGCAATGAACGTTGTTCAAAAACCGTTCATAGTTAGATAAAGATTAAAAAACTTTTAAAACATTATGAAGATCAGATCTTCACCTTGTGCGGGTAGATGATCACCGCAAACTGAAGTGCATGGTTTAGGACGAAGGTTCGCTTGAAGCCGTTCAAGTGTCCGGCCTCTACAGGTATCCACACGAAGCAGAGATCCGATCAAAGCTTCCTTGTCTCCCCGAGGTGCTAGCTCCCTTGCAGAGACTACTTTAGGTGGCTGATCTCCTCCCTTTTGATCAACCCTTGATTGTGCTTGGGAGGAGGAAGAAGAAGGATGAAGATTGAAGAAGAATCAAAGCACCTTTGAAACCCTTTCTTTCCCTTGCGTTGGATGAAGCAAAGGAGGAGGGAGGAGGCCGCCAAGCTTCTTTCTTCTCCTCTTCATGCTTGCGGCCGAACCAAGGAAAGGGGAGAGGGAGGCCACGGCACAAAGGGAAGAGGGCTTCTAATCAATGCCCTAGGTGCCTCCCATAGCCCTTTATAAGCAAGTGGAGCTCCTAACTTTTAGGAGCTCCTTGATAACCTTCCAAGAGGGGCGTCGTCCCCTCTTGTTTGCCCGCACCAAGCAAGGAAAAGGAGGAGGGGCGTGTGCCCCTCCTTCATGGTTAACCTAATCCTCATTAAGTAAGGATTGGGATGCCCTAATGTGGCTAAGCCCTAATCTAATTAGGCTTAGTCCAAGGGTGAACCAATTTTGGGTTTGATCCATACAATGTCCTAATCCAATTAGAACTCAATGAATCATGTGAAAGAGTAGATGCCCTACAAGCCAATCGCAATATGTATTGCGAAGGGTTTTTCTTTTGATTTGTCCAAATCATGTACATGACATTTAAATATGAATAAAGGCGTTATGTTTTATCATATGCTGTTGACTATATTTATGATAAACTCCTTAGATTAAGGCAATGGTTTTAAGACTATGATGAGATCATACTAGTGAGACTTAAAATCCTAAAATTCTAATCTTAAATATTCCCAGTCATTGGTACATTGAGTCGGGGATCAATGATTACCGGAAAGACTGGCATGTCTTATGTATGCTCGATGCAGAGGATGATTGATCTCACAATCATTTGTGTGGAGACACTAATACAAAGATATGGGTGCTCATTAGAAAGAATGAGTTCACTGAATTGACCTACAAAGAGAAATCTTATGAAGTCTTACTTACATGTCAAAAGATGATTCTCTTAGTGGAAGTTGTGCAACTGATCCTTTGACCTGAGATCACCATGGTATCTTGTGCACATGAACCTATATTTTGGTTTACACTCATTCATGACAATAAGTTATGTACGAGGTCTTCTGGATATGGTGGATTGTGTACGGAGGTTATGAGTAGATCAACAAGGAATTAATCACTTCTAGTAAGAGAAGATCGCATCCTATTTATTCTAATCATATGATAATTCAGGAAGCCTTTGATCAAAGCAGAATGAAAATTAGAAAGAGTTTCTAATATTTCATTATTTGAATTATCATTAAAAGATTGAGAAAAAATTTGGATATGAAATTGAGTTTGACATATATTCATACTCATATACATATTTGGGATGCAGTTTGATTAAAGGATTGAATTGCACGGTAACTTGCCACTGAAGGGTATTTTTGGTATTTCCACCAAATTCCATATTTTCTTGGTAGACATGACACGTTGCTAGACGTCAATCTTGTCTTATAGGTTTGATCGAATTAAAGAGTTTAATTCGATCACCAATTAGAAAGGATTCTAATTGTTAAGTTCGGGTTCGCGCAGTTTGGACTTAAATCGATTAGAAGAGTTCTAATCAAGTTGGGTCAACTCGCACTCACACCTATTGCTGGCTAAGTATGGAACCCAATGGGTCACACACAAGAAAACTTATCAAGGGTCTAATTGGATTAGATCATGTTTGCAAGATAAATATCCTAGCAGGTGTTGCAAACCTTAGCTCCTAATTCGAATTGGATTCGAATCTGATTCGAATTGGATTTGAATCTGATTCTTAATTGATCTAATTTGATTAGATCATATTCTAATATGGGTTAGCCAAGAGTTGGCACCTAATTGGCTGGGTTTGAGTCTAATTGGATTAGATTTGATAAATCATTTAATTTTGACCGTTGGATCAACATTTGGATGAAGAGAAGGATCAAATGGATGGCGCCATGGATTAGAGCCATTGGATCTTCATCATGGGATGATGGGAGATCATGATCTCGTGATGGATCTCATCTGGAGGCGTGATAATGAAAAATACGTGAAGGGAAAAGAGAGGATAGCGTGAGATTTTAAAAGGATAAGGATGAATCTTCCTTTGATCTTATCCATTTGATCTCTCTCTCTCTTCATCACGCCTAAGGGATATATGGCGCCTTCTTTCATGGCCTTTGGATCATCATCAACCCTTGATGAATGGATAAGGTTGGTTCCTATTTTTCATGCGTGAGAAGAAGTGAAGAAAGGGAAGAGTACGGCGCATTTCATGAAGAGGTGCTTAGGGAATCAAGCGCCATATCATAAGCGCTTGATCTTATCCTAACCACTTTTGATACGCCTCTCCCTATTTTTGTGGCGCTTTCTCTCCTCTTATCACGCCCCATCTGAAGGATGTGTGGATAGGATGCATCCTTTGGTGATGCATCCCCACGCCATCTATAAATAGGAATGCTCCCGGTGTTTTCTAATCATCGGAAATCAATCCAACTCTCTCTCTCTCATATCCCTTCTTTCTTACATTAGTTTCTTTCTTTCTAACATTGCTTCTAGTGTGTCCTAAGCCAAGACAAGGTGGTCTTCCTTAGGACAAAAGGATTAGAAGTGATTTTAGAAGGCTAAAGAAAAATAGAAAGGAAGGAAAGCAAGCCATTAGAGTTCTTTAGAAGAATTCTGCATTAAGGATCAAAAGTCTTTGGAGCTAAAGTCTTGATCAAGTTTTCGTGTGGATCACCATTGGAGGGCGGACACTTGGACGCCTCGTGGAGATTGTACACTTTGGATTAGCGTTTGAGGTATTCTACTAATTCTGTATTTATTTTATATTATTTGATTGTAATCATTAAGGTGATCTAGGCTTAAAAGGGTTTCATGCATAGGGACTTTTTTAAGAAAATTTTTAAAATCCCTAGCTTCCGATGCCCATTATAACATGTTAGAACCCTTCAGTGGTATAAGAGCTATCCTTAATTGGTTCAATCAAATAATAATGCATGATGTATGATTATTAATTTACTATGAAATAGTAATGTCATATGCTTAATGAAATGCTGAAATATATGATTCATATATGATATGATATGTAATAAAATGTCATGATATGAAATTTTCCATATGAAGATATGTTGAAGCATGTTAATTAGTTGCTTATGATTTATACATGCTATGAGATAGCTATGATGCATAATAGCTTATTTTAGATATGTTAAATATATGTTACAATTAAAGAATGTGCTAGAGACTAGTAAGCCCTCAATAAAAATTATATTAAGTCATAGTGTTGAAAAACTTTGAGCTAACCTATTCTAGAACAATTAATCTAATTGGTGTCTAAGAAAAGTACTAAAGGTGGTTACTTAATTAGGACCTTACTCTTTGAGTAAGGGGAGCCTCCCACCTGCTTACCTGGCCAATTGTTTGATTGTCTATTATGGATAAGCTTAATATTGATATAACACTATTGATAGCCTTCCTTCATGCCTCGATATTATTATGTCAAGATCCATGCTAGTTTGTTGTGCTAACACAAAACTTGCAATGGGGACTGATGTTATACTGTCTTGGTGCATTAAGATGCTTATGGCATATTTTAATATATTGCCTTGTTGTGCAGCCACAAGGGCAATATTATTCGAATATGACTATATGGAAATGAAGGGTTTGACTTAACTAAAATATTATTGTTTGTTGTGCTAACACAAGGCAATAAGTATTTTAAGAGGACAAGATAAAGTTGAAAAATTGCATGAGATGCAATTGGAAAGAGTTTCCTACCTTTGAACTCATAAGAGTTTGTTGTGTAAACACAAGGCTTTTTATGATGAATTAGGATCTCAACCCTACTAAGAAAAATTATATTTTCACGTTTATCATAGGAGAGGGCTATGATATTCGATAAAAATAATAGGAGACAAATTAGATTAAAGTCCTTATCTAGTTGCAAACATGTCATCATGATTGGTCTGCTTATATTAGTTATGTTCTTGCATATGTAGAATTATTAAATGGCTTCTTCACTTTCACTAAGAGGCATCTTAGATGCCAACAAGTTGACCGGACCAAACTATGTGGACTGGTTGAGGAATTTAAAGATAGTACTCACTCAGGAGAAAATTTCCTATATACTTGAAACCCCTGATCTTGGAGATCTAGGGGATGATGCTACAGAAGAGGAGGTTGCCACACATAAGATGTGGAAAAATGACAGTTTGACTGTTAAATGTATCATACTTGCCTCTATGAGCAATGAATTACAGAGGCAACATGAAGGCATGGACACTCAATCCATACTTCTCAATTTAAAAGAGTTGTATGGAGAACAAAGCAGGACTGCTAGGTGTGAGATATCTAAGCAGTTGTTCCGTGCTAGAATGAATGAAGGAACTCCAGTGCAAAACCATGTTCTTATGGTTATAGACTTAATCACTAGATTAAGTCAATTAGGTTTTGCTATGGATAGTGAGCTCAGTCAGGATTTGATTCTGCAATCACTGCCTGATTCATTCTCTCAGTTTGTTGTGAACTTTCACATGAACAAGCTGAACACCTCCCTGCCCGAGCTGTTAAATATGCTCAAAACAGCTGAAGGCCATATTAAGAAGGATAAAGGTCCACTCCTTATAAATAGCACCTCTAAGAGGAAATCGGGAAATAAGGGTTCTAAGAAACGATTGAACCCCAAGAGTAGCATCAAAAAGAAAAAAGGAAAGAAAAACTCCGGATCAAGTACCTGTTTTCATTGCGGCAAAGCTGGCCACTGGAAAAGGAATTGCAAGAGTTTTCTTGCAAGTATGAAGACCGATGCAAGAGTTGCATCAAAAGGTATGTTTATGTTACATGCCAACTTGTCATTAAGTTCTTCAAATTCAAATTCATGGGTATTGGATACCGGCTGTGGTTTTCACATTTGCAAATCTTTGCATGGACTACAGAAAATTAAAATTTTGAAGAAAGGTGACTTCGAGCTGTATGGCGCTGGAGGAGAGTCCATCCAGGCTGAAGCTGTTGGAACCTACAACTTGGAGTTGCCTTCGGGAGAGCTCCTACAATTAGAAGATTGTTATTATATGCCCAAAATTATTAGAAATATAATTTCCATTCCTTTGTTGTTAAAGAAAGGATTTGAAATTAATGGAATGGGCAATGGTTGCTCTATTTATTTTTCTAATAAGCATCTTTGCAATGGCATTATGGAAAATGGTCTTCTTGTTTTATTACTTAATGACAATGTCTTTCATATTAATAAAAGCAATAAAAGAAAGAGAGAGGAAGTAAATAACACCCTTCTTTGGCATTGCCGACTTGGTCACATAAGTGAATCAAGAATCAACAAGTTATACAAAGAAGAGTTCTTTGATCCTTATGATTATGAATCATTAGGAACTTGTGAATCTTGTCTTATGGGTAAAATGACTAAGTCTCCATTCACTGGACATGGAGAAAGGGCAAGTGAGTTATTAGGACTTATACATACAGATGTATGTGGTCCTATGACAACTCCAGCTAGAGGTGGATACTCTTACTTCATCACATTTACTGATGATTTATCAAGGTTCAGATATGTGTATCTTATGAAACATAAATCCGAAGCTTTTGATAAGTTTAAAGAGTATCAAAGTATGGTTGAAAAACAAACCGGAAAGTGTATTAAAATCCTTCGATCTGATCGAGGAGGTGAATACCTTTCTAGTGAGTTTTTAAATCATCTTAAAGAAAAGGGCATTCTCTCTGAATGGACACCTCCGTATACGCCACAATTAAATGGTGTAGCTGAACGGAGGAATCGTACTCTATTAGATATGGTAAGGTCCATGATGTACTTTACTGATCTTCCTATTTCCTTCTGGGGTTTTGTCCTAGAGACTGCTGCACTAATATTAAACAGGGTACCTTCTAAGTCTGTACCTAGCACTCCATATGAGATATGGAGAGGAAAGAAGCCTAATCTTAAGTATCTTAAGATATGGGGTTGTCAAGCTTATGTCAAAAGAAATTTTGGACACAAGCTAAGTGCTAGATCAGATAAATGTATTTTTGTAGGTTATCCTAAAGATAGTATAGGATACATCTTCTATCATCCTACCGAACAAAAAGTTTTTGTAGGTAGGCATGCCATTTTCTTAGAAAAAGAGTTTATCTTAGAAAAGGGCAAGGATAGGAAAATTGAACTTGAAGAAGTTCAAGACCTACAAATAGAAACACAAGAAATTCTTCAACCAGATGTACCCATTGATGAGGTACAACCATAACACACATCTCCTCTCCGAAGGTCAGATAGAGTGCGAAGAGCACCTGAGAGGTATGGGTTCATCATTGAGAATGATGAAGCCCACATTGTTCAGAATAATGATCCTCTGACCTATTCGGAAGCTGTCATGAGTAGTGATAAATGGCTAGAAGCTATGAAATCCGAAATAGATTCTATGTATACCAACCAAGTATGGACTTTGGTTGATGCACCAGAGGGTGTAAATCCTATAGGTTGCAAATGGGTCTATAAGAAAAAGATTGGAGCAGATGGCCAAGTAGAAACCTACAAGGCTAGATTGGTGGCAAAAGGTTTCAAGCAAAAGTAAGGAATTGACTATGATGAAACTTTTTCACCAGTAGCTATGCTCAAATCTATTCGAATTTTGCTTGCAATAGCTGCATACTATGATTATGAAATCTGGCAGATGGATGTCAAAACCGCCTTCCTTAATGGTTATCTTGAGGAAGAGGTTTACATGACACAGCCAGAAGGATTTGTCTCAAGTAAGAGAGCAAATCAAGTATGCAAGCTTAAGAGATCCATTTATGGATTAAAGCAAGCATCGAGGAGTTGGAACATCCGTTTTGATACAACAGTCAAAGAGTTTGGTTTTATCAAAAATGTGGATGAACCATGTGTGTACAAGAAGACTAGTGGGAGTGCCATTGTCTTCTTAATATTGTATGTAGATGACATACTGATCATTGGAAATGATATTCCAATGTTACAATCGGTCAAGACTTGGCTGTCAAAAAGCTTTTCCATGAAAGACTTGGGAGAAGCATCCTATATACTTGGTATAAAGATCTATAGGGATAGATCTAAAAGGATGCTAGGCTTGTCCCAGTCTAGGTACATAGATAATGTGCTGAAAAGATTCAGCATGCAAGAAAGTAAAAGAGGTTATTTGCCTATGAGTCATGGCATACGTCTCTCTAAGAAGATGTCTCCTAAGACATCTGAAGAGAGGAATAGAATGAATTCTATTCCCTATGCTTCGGCAGTAGGATCGATTATGTATGCTATGCTGTGTACTAGGCCTGATGTTGCTTATGCCTTAAGCATAACAAGTAGATTCCAGGCTGATCCAGGAGAGGATCATTGGATAGCTGTGAAAAATATTCTTAAGTACTTGAGAAGGACTAAAGATATTTTTCTAGTTTATGGAGGATCTGAGTTGAAACTAGAAGGATTTTCTGATTCTAGTTTTCAATCAGACCCAGATGATAGCAAGTCCACTTCAGGATATGTCTTTACCCTAAATGGTGGTGCAGTGAGCTGGAAGAGTTCCAAACAGCAAACTGTAGCTGACTCAACTACTGAGGCAGAATACATTGCTGTAAGTGAAGCCGCTAAGGAAGCTGTCTGCATGAAGAAGTTCATCTCTGAGTTAGGAGTAGTTCCCGAGATTGCTGGACCAGTCCCAGTTTATTGTGATAACACTGGAGCTGTTGCTCAAGTGAAGGAACCAAGGTCTCATCACAAATCCAAGCACATTCTAAGACGCTTCCATCTTGTTCGAGAGATTGTCGAGAGACAAGACATAGTCATTGAACGAGTAGACACCAAGAACAACCTAGCAGACCCGTTCACTAAAGCTCTACCACAACAACAGTTCGATCGCCACCTCGATTGTATGGGGATAAAATATAAGAGCGATTGGCTTTAGTGCAAGTGGAAGATTGAAAGAGTAGATGCCCTACAAGCCAATCGCAATATGTATTGCGAAGGGTTTTTTCTTTTGATTTGTCCAAATCATGTACATGACATTTAAATATGAATAAAGGCGTTATGTTTTATCATATGCTGTTGATTATATTTATGATAAACTCCTTAGATTAGGGCAATGGTTTTAAGACTATGATGAGATCATACTAGTGAGACTTAAAATCCTAAAATTCTAATCTTAAATATTTCCAGTCATTGGTACATTGAGTCGGGGATCAATGATTACCGGAAAGACTGGCATGTCTTATGTATGCTCGATGCAGAGGATGATTGATCTCACAATCATTTGTGTGGAGACACTAATACAAAGATATGGGTGCTCATTAGAAGAATGAGTTCACTGAATTGACCTACAAAGAGAAATCTTATGAAGTCTTACTTACATGTCAAAAGATGATTCTCTTAGTGGGAGTTCTGCAACTGATCCTTTGACCTGAGATCACCATGGTATCTTGTGCACATGAACCTATATTTTGGTTTACACTCATTCATGACAATAAGTTATGTACGAGGTCTTCTGGATATGGTGGATTGTGTACGGAGGTTATGAGTAGATCAACAAGGAATTAATCACTTCTAGTAAGAGAAGATCGCATCCTATTTATTCTAATCATATGATAATTCAGGAAGCCTTTGATCAAAGCAGAATGAAAATTAGAAAGAGTTTCTAATATTTCATTATTTGAATTATCATTAAAAGATTGAGAAAAACTTTGGATATGAAATTGAGTTTGACATATATTCATACTCATATACATATTTGGGATGCAGTTTGATTAAAGAATTGAATTGCACGGTAACTTGCCACTGAAGGGTATTTTTGGTATTTCAACCAAATTTCATATTTTTCGGGTAGACGTGACACGTTGCTAGACGTCAATCTTGTCTTATAGGTTTGATCGAATTAAAGAGTTTAATTCGATCACCAATTAGAAAGAATTCTAATTGTTAAGTTCGGGTTCGCGCAGTTTGGACTTAAATCGATTAGAAGAGTTCTGATCAAGTTGGGTCAACTCGCACTCACACCTATTGCTGGCTAAGTATGGAACCCAATGGGTCACACACAAGAAAACTTATCAAAGGTCTAATTGGATTAGATCATGTTTGCAAGATAAATATCTTAGCAGGTGTTGCAAACCTTAGCTCCTAATTCGAATTGGATTCGAATCTGATTCGAATTGAATTTGAATCTGATTCTTAATTGATCTAATTTGATTAGATCATATTCTAATATGGGTTAGCCAAGAGTTGGCACCTAATTGGCTTGGTTTGAGTCTAATTGGATTAGATTTGATAAATCATTTAATTTTGACCGTTGGATCAACATTTGGATGAAGAGAAGGATCAAATGGATGGCGCCATGGATTAGAGCCATTGGATCTTCATCATGGGATGATGGGAGATCATGATCTCGTGATGGATCTCATCTGGAGGCGTGATAATGAAAAATACGTGAAGGGAAAAGAGGATAAGGATGAATCTTCCTTTGATCTTATCCATTTGATCTCTCTCTCTCTTCATCACGCCTAAGGGATATATGGCGCCTTCTTTCATGGCCTTTGGATCATCATCAACCCTTGATGAATGGATAAGGTTGGTTCCTATTTTTCATGCGTGAGAAGAAGTGAAGAAAGGGAAGAGTACGACGCATTTCATGAAAAGGTGCTTAGGGAATCAAGCGCCATATCATAAGCGCTTGATCTTATCCTAACCACTTTTGATACGCCTCTCCCTATTTTTGTGGCGCCTTCTCTCCTCTTATCACGCCCCATCTGAAGGACGTGTGGATAGGATGCATCCTTTGGTGATGCATCCCCACGCCATCTATAAATAGGAATGCTCCCGGTGTTTTCTAATCATAGGAAATCAATCCAACTCTCTCTCTCTCATATCCCTTCTTTCTTACATTAGTTTCTTTCTTTCTAACATTGCTTCTAGTGTGTCCTAAGCCAAGACAAGGTGGTCTTCCTTAGGACAAAAGGATTAGAAGTGATTTTAGAAGGCTAAAGAAAAATAGAAAGGAAGGAAAGCAAGCCATTAGAGTTCTTTAGAAGAATTCTGCATTAAGGATCAAAAGTCTTTGGAGCTAAAGTCTTGATCAAGTTTTCGTGTGGATCACCATTGGAGGGCGGACACTTGGACGCCTCGTTGAGATTGTACACTTTGGATTAGCGTTTGAGGTATTCTACTAATTCTGCATTTATTTTATATTATTTGATTGTAATCATTAAGGTGATCTAGGCTTAAAAGGGTTTCATGCATAGGGACTTTATTAAGAAAATTTTTAAAATCCCTAGCTTCCGATGCCCATTATAACATGTTAGAACCCTTCATCATGACTCAATTGAACCCTTCAATCCTAATCTAATTAGGAGTCATTAGATTAATAATTAATTGGGACTTAAGAAATCCTATTCCAATTAGGACTTATTTAATTTTAATCCTAATCCAATTAGGACTCTAATTTGAATCCAAAGTCCTAATCCAATTAGGACTTTTAGGAATCCTATTCTAAGTAGGAATCCAAATTGAATTCAAAATCCTAATCTAATTAGGATTGTTGGAATCCTATTCTAAGCAGGACTTCCAGTCCTACTCTAAGTAGGATTTTCAGTCCTAATCCAATTAGGACTCCCGAAATTCTACTCCAAGTAGGATTCGTGTTTAAGTCCAATTAATTAATTCCCATTGTTCCTTCTTCAACTGATCATCAATCAAATTGATTACTCGTGATTCATAATCACATTTCAACCATCGGATCGGTCAATACTTCTAGTGTGTGTGACTCCATAGGTTCTATTCTGACTGGTAGTGAGATATATTGCAATCTCTATCACAATATCATTGAAAACTCCTTTCAATGGATTGGAACGATTCTAACTCAACTCATTAGGGTTTATCGATCATCAAGATATTCCCTGTGAGTCTCACCATCCACCAGTGACACCTAGCAGCATGTAGTAGCAACCTAGCAGAATGGAATAATGAATCTCTAGGTGCAGTTATCGTATGATACAGTCCTTCTACCGTAGATCCCTACAGGACGGAGGTCATGGACAACTCGTCAAACCCCATCGTCTGTCATATGTCAAGATTTATTTGACTTAAGCTCGAGAGTGGAAAACTCTTTCTCCACGGTACAATCTGCCCCGGCCGAGGTCTTACGAACTCAGTCTTATGAATCACATAGGATCTCTTCTTATCTACCAAGGTCGATAGATTCTATATAGGTGCATACCCTACTCCTACAGTGAACCTACTGCAACCAATCTACACTACATGGACCCATATGGCTAGAGACCATGTATGTGTGCAGTCAAACTACAATAACCTCACTGTAAGCAGCCGAAGCGTCGCAGGTCAAAGGACCAGTCACACTACTGCAACATCAAGCAAGTCACTGACGAGTGGATAGACATCCAAGTGACTTCTTATCTTGATCACGCTCAGTACCCTTGTTCTCTAACAAGTACCTGCACTATCACTTCAGTGTCCCTACACTGTGGACTCGAGTCTCGTCCATCCGTAATGAAAGTGATGTGTGCACTGATCTTATCGGATCGATCACCGTCCTCGCGATGATCCATCGATCAGGAGCATTTAGACATTAATCACCAATGATACATAGCTCAAATTCTCAACTCTTGAGAATATGCATCATCATCTTATTAATTCCTTGGACGATTCATAGACACATAAATAATATGAATGAAAAAGATGCCTTTTATTTATTCAATAATAAATAGTCAAGTACAAAATTATATCCCACAATTAATAATGTATCAGCTTTATTGGCTTCTAGGGCATATATCTAACAATCTCCCACTTGCACTAAAGCCAATCAGTCATATATCTAAGCCCCATCTTCTCAAGGTAAGCTTCAGTCTTCTGCTGACTCAGCTGCTTAGTGAACGGGTCCGCCACGTTATCCGCGGAGTCTACTCTCTGCACCTCAACATATTTCTTCTCAACGTATTCGCGTATGAGGTGATAGCGCCGCTCTATGTGCTTCGACTTCTGATGAGACCTTGGTTCCTTAGCAAGAGCTATGGCGCCATTATTATCGCAGTAGAGTGTTATGGCATCTGATGTCATCACATCCAATTCTGCAATGAATTTCTTGTACCAGAAGCCTTCCTTAGCAGCTTCAGATGCGGCGATGTATTCAGCTTCCATAGTAGAGTCAGCAATGATTGGTTGTTTAGAACTCTTTCAATTTACCGTACCACCATTGCACAAGAACCCATATCCGGACGTAAACTTTCTATCATCGACATCTGTCATGAAGTCTGAATCCGTGTATCCTTCTATCTTTAATTCTGATGCTCCTCCAAAAACCAAGAAGAAATCTTTAGTTCTTCTTAAGTACTTAAGAATGTTCTTCACAATAGTCCAGTGCTCCTCGCCTGGATTTGACTGATATCTGCTAGTGACACTCACTGCAAGTGCTATATCAGGTCGTGTACATAGCATGGCATACATGAGGCTTCCTATTGCTGAAGCATATGGTATCTTGCTCATGCGTTGAATCTCCTCAGATGTGTTGGGGCACATCTTCTTTGAGAGATGAATTCCATGCCTAAGGGGTAAGAGACCCCTCTTGGAGTTTTCCATGCTGAACCTCTTCAGTACCTCCTTTATGTACATCTTCTGTGATAGGCCAAGCATCCTTTTAGATCTATCTTTATAGACCTTAATCCCCAAAATATAGGATGCTTCTCCAAGGTCTTTCATGGAGAACTCTTTTGACAACCAAACCTTGACCGAGGTTAGCATGGGAATATCATTCCCAATCAGGAGAATGTCATCTACGTACAATACGAGAAAGACGACAACACTCCCACTAACCTTTTTATAAACATACGATTCCTCTTCATTTTTGATGTGTGGAGTGATTGATTAAAACCCTATTTGATTTTGATGAGCTCAAAGCATTTGAGTATATCTCTTGTTTACTAATAAATTCAATTAAGTGTTTCAGTGAAAATCTTGTCTAAGTGTCTCTAGACTTGGTTCATAATATTTTGGATAAGTTAAGAAGTCAGCTTGAACCAAAGTCTGAGACTCGAGTCGACTCCAGAGTATCACGAGTCGACTCCAAGCGTATCAAGTTCACTGGCACGAGCTCGAGTCGACTCCGGATCAGTACGAGTCGACTCCGACTGAGAACAGACAGACGAACAGAAAGCATCAACTCAAAACCTGTCAGCAAGTCGACTCCTGAACTGCGCGAGTCGACTCCGATGTTCACCGAGTCGACTTCAGGGTAGTATGAGTCGACTCCTAGGAGTCACAGGCAGAAAAGTCAGAGAGCAGTTTTCGGGTCTGAGATTCGAGTCGACTCCAGTGGAACGCGAGTCGACTCCGATGGTTGGCAAGTCGACTCCAAAGAAAGTGAGAGTCGACTCTCAGAGGAACACAAGGAAAAAGTCAGAGAACGTTTTTCGGACTCTGAGATTCGAGTCGACTCCCGCAATACGCGAGTCGACTCCTAGACACCGCGACCCCAAAGAAGACAGAAGACCAATCTGCTGTGTCTGAGAGCCGAGTCGACTCCTAGAAAGCTCGAGTCGACTCCAAGGCAGCGGTACACCAAAAGGGCAGAAGACTTAGTTTCGGAAACTGAGAGCCGAGTCGACTCCGGGGAAGTTCGAGTCGACTCCAAGACTGGACGAGCCAAAAGACAGAAGATCGGAAGTTCGGGCTCTGAGCGCCGAGTCGACTCCCAGGACAGTCGAGTCGACTCGAGTTGGCCAAGTTGAAAATTGGCTCCGTGGACTTCATGGGATGAGCCGACTCCGAAAATGCCAAGTCAGCTCCAAAAGTTGGCGAGTCGACTCCGGGTCAAGACGAGTCGACTCCCAGTCGAAGAGGCTACTTTAATTCAAATCCGAAACAGTTGCCGAGTCGACTCTAGAAAAGCATGAGTCGACTCCCGCTACAGCCGAGTCGACTCCTGATCGCGCGAGTCGACTCCAACCCACCAACGGATATATTGTTAGGCTGTGCAGAGTGTGCAGAACGGGCAGAAAAAGGTCTCTAACGGCTAGTTTCCGTGGGGGTTGGTTTAAATAGCCACAGAGGACTGTAGCAAAGAAGAGAACAACTATTCCACTCAAAGTAATCAAGTATTCAATCTCTACAACCTGTTCTTCAACGAAAAGAGGGAAGAGCGGCATTAACTCCATCCAACTTCCTCTTCCCAGCAATTAAAGAAGCCTCCTCCTGCATTCAAGTCGACCACACATTCAAGAGGAGACCCGAAGTTCGAGAAGCCCCACTCAACTCCAACTCAAACGTGTTTGAGGGCTTCTAACTTTTCTTCTGTTTATATTGTTATTTATCTGCTTTTTGAGAAGCTGTGTTTTCTGTTTGTACCTTTTATTTTCACCTGGTCTTTACTTGGTTCAATCGGGGGATTGAATCAAGGGTATTGAGGTTGGTTGGTGAGCCGAGTGTAAAACCAACGTGTGTAAGGGTTCGATTGTGATCCTGGAAAAACAATCGGGGCGGTTCTAGTCGGTGAGCCAGGGAAAACCGACCGAGTTCGTTGTGAGCTCGTAAAACAACAAGTTTGGTTGTGAGCTTGGAAAACAACCGGCTGTAATCCAAGGGGTTATAGTGAATTCCCAAGTGAGACTTGGGGAGTGGACGTAGGAGCAAGGGTTAGCTCCGAACCACTATAAAACTTGGTGTTTGTGATTGATTGTCTCTCTTTCTCTTACTCTTATATCACTCACAGCACATAGCAATTAATTAAACAACTTGCAATAGTTTTAATTAGTCATCCACAACATTTTAAATAGCTAAATTATTTTAAAACCCAATTCACCCCCCCTCTTGGGTTGTCTATCTGGGCAACAAGTGGTATCAGAGCCTAAACTCTTCCACCCAAGAGTAAAAGATCGAAATGACAACCCCATTTGGATCTTTCCACATTGAGGGTCAGTCCACCCAAAGACCCCCATTCTTTAATGGATCCGACTACTCATATTGGAAGGCTAGGATGAGAATATTCATCCAAGCCCAAGACTATGAGATGTGGACCATTGTAGTAAATGGGCCATACATCCCATCCATATATGTAGAGGGTGTCACGGTACCCAAACTAGAAAAGGATTGGGATGAACATGACATGAGAAAGGCACAACTAAATTCTAAAGCTATGAATGTGCTTTATTGTGCCTTAGATAGAAATGAATTCAATAGGGTCTCTACTTGCAATTCTGCAAAAGAGATTTGGGACAGACTTGAAGTGACCCATGGGGGCACGAATCAAGTCAAAGAATCCAAAATAAATATATTGGTTCATAAGTATGAATTATTTAAAATGGATTCTAATGAAACAATCACATGCATGTTCACTAGGTTTACTGACATTGTCAATGGCCTAAAAAGCCTTGGCAAGAACTATACTAACAGTGAGCTTGTCAGGAAAATTCTTCGCTGTCTACCAAGGTCATGGGAAGCCAAGGTGACGGCAATCCAAGAAGCTAAAGACTTGAACAAGCTTCCACTTGAAGAGCTCCTTGGATCCCTAATGACTCACAAGCTCACAATGAAGCAGCACAGCGAAGAAGAGTCCTCCCATAAGAAAAAGGTAATAGCTCTTAAATCTACATCATCTAATAAAGACTTGTCTTGCAGCAGCAGTAGTGAAGAAGAAGAGCTTGAGGGAGATGATGGTGAGGCTCTTCTTGTGCGCAAATTCAGAAAATTCTGTTGGAAATTGTATCCTAAATGTCAATCGTCAGCATATTGATGATTGAATATTGTAAATAAATTGACAAATTAATAAAGTATTATTTGGCATTATTCATCATTTCATCTTCAAATGAACTCTTATATGATGAAGTCCTTAGGACTTATGTTATGATAAAGGAGGATTTATCTTTGAGTCCTTAAACTTGTTCGCGACCAAATGATATGTTGTTACTAGGACGACAACATTATCGAGATTAGGTCGTTGTGTGACATATACGTTGGTTGTCCTCTTAACCAAGGAGTGTGGAGACACTGGTATGCCATACAGGTGAAGTGTAGGAGTACATTTCACTGAACGTGACCAATTCCGGAACGCTCTACTGTCGAGAGATGTTCCGAGTGGATATGGGTATAAGTTTGGCCCTCTGACCTGAGACCGCAACCTGTGACTAGCAAGTAACTCACTGTACTTTGGTACCGGACTACCTGAATTTCTAATTCAGTGACGGAAGGTCACTGGGTGCAGTCAAGTACTTGCGTAGTCAGTTGTGAGTCAAGATGGAATTGACCCCTCCTGCAAACAGGAGATAATGTCTTGTGACTAATTTAGCAAAACCTTGGCCAGGGTAATCTCAGTGAGGAGTCACGGAATATCTAAAGTTAATCACATAATGGATGTACTAATTATAGGGTTGACAGTGAGCTCTAAGTCATCCTGGCATTAAGAGTCAAAGGGATTGAATTATACAGTAACCATAGTTCAGGGTTCCAGAATATTTGCTTCGCATATATTCGGCCTATTCGGACGTCGGGTACCATTGCTAGATGGTCACATCGATTAGTGTAGGAAGTCGTTCCTATACTACCGGCTTAGATTCGAACCTATGAGGTCACACGCATAGAAGATTCCTGATTGATCAAGAAGGCTGATGAATGATTAAGAATCATTCAGGGGTAATTTGGTCAATTCGATTGACAAATTATCTTATAAAATAATTAAAGTAATTATCAGAGGATTAATTAGTAATTAGATTGCTAATGAACTCAATTGGATTGAGTAATTAGACTAAGGATGAGCCAAATTGAATTAGATTCAATTCTGGGCTCAATCAGGGTTTTTGACCTGATTGGATTAGGTCTGAATCAAGAGGACTTAGGTTGACCAAATTAAATTAGATTAAATTTGTGCTTAATTAGGGATTGACCTAATTGGATTAGGTTCAACCCATGGTAATTGAATCATTCTAATTGTTAGGATTTAATTAAATTAAATGGGTTTGATCTGAAACTATTCGGATCTTGAAATCCACTTGTCACATATCCATGCATGGCGCCATAAATTGATTTTTAATATGATTAAAAATTAATTTAATTTATTTAATGGTGCCATGGGACACTTGGCAACATCAGGGACCTCTTTCATCATTAGATGGGTCGAAATGGAGAGATAAATTCATGAAAAGAATTGGATAAGATCAAATTCTCTCTCTTCATGACATATGCCATCCTTATCTTTATCTCACTTCTAATTAAGGTTGAATTTCGAATTTAATCACCACAAAATCACCACGTGACCCTCTAATCTGATTAGGGGCATGGGAATTTCGAAATTGAAAGAGGGAAGTGGCAACATGATGAATGGTTTAGATTAGATCAAGCTTCATCATGTAATGGCACATGAACTTGAATTTTGAATTCAAAATTCAAAACCCCACAAAATCCTCCACAAATATGGGATGGTTGGCATGAAGTTAGGTAGGAGAGCAACATTAAAAGGACCTCCATCATCTGGTGGTCGAATTCAAGGAAAAAAGAGAGAAAAAGAAGAAGAAAAAAGGGAAAAGAAAAGAGAGGAACCCTAGTTCATCATGGAAAAATTCTGCATTCAATCTAGCTGACTTCTTCCTCCTCTAAGTCCATCGCGCCATTAGTGTTAGGGGTCCCTGATAAGAGTCTTTAGATCAGATCTAAGTCCTCTTCAATCCCTTTAAACCTTTCCTCCAAGTTCTTCCAAGAAGGCGGATCAAAAGTTGATAGTGTTTGAAAGTGTTGCCCAGATAGACAACCCAAGAGGGGGGGGTGAATTGGGTTTTTAAATTAACTTAGCTAATTAAAACTTTGTGGATGATTAACGAAATACTATAGCCAGTTATTTAATTAAAGCTAAGTGCTGTGAGTAATGTGTGGGGAAGAAGATGAGAGACAATGCACTACAAACACAAAGTTTTATAGTGGTTCGGAGCTAACCCTTGCTCCTACGTCCACTCCCCAAGTCTCACTTGGGAATTTCACTATAACCCCCTTGGATTACAGCCGGTTGTTTTGCAAGCTCACAACCGAACTTGTTGTTTTACGAGCTCACAACGAACTCGGTCGGTTTTCCCAGGCTCACCGACTAGAACCAACCCCGATTGTTTTCCCGGGCTCACAATCAAACCCTTACACTCGTTGGTTTTAAACCGGCTCACCAACCAACCTTAATCCCCTTGATTCAATCCCCCGATTGAATCAAGTAAATACACGAGATAGAAGAAAATAGAAAATAGCTTCTCAAAAAGCAGATTTAAAACAATATAATCGTAAAAGAGTTAGAAGCCCTCAAACGCTTTTAAGATGGTGAAGAGGTGTGGCTTCCGGAACTCCGGTCTCCTCTTGAAAGAGTGATCGACTTGAAAGCAGGAGGAGGAAGCTTTGAATGCTGGGAAGATGTTGGTGGAGCAGTAAATGCAGATCTTCCCTTTTTCTCGTTGAAGAGCACTTAGAGAGCTTGAAGACTTGAATGCTAGGAGTGGAATATGTGTTCTCTACCTTGCTACAGTCTTCTGTGGCTATTTAAGTCAACCCCCACGGAAACTAGCCGTTACTCTGCTTTTTCTGGCCATTCTGCACACTCTGCGCAGCCTGACAATGTGACCGTTGGTGGGTTGGAGTCGACTCGGCTATAGCAGGAGTCGACTCGAGCTTTTCCGGAGTCGACTCGGCAACTGTTCCCAGTTTGAATTAAAGTTGCTGTCTTGACTGGGAGTCGACTCGTCTTGACCCGGAGTCGACTCGCCAACTTCTGGCGCTGACCTGGCAATTTTGGAGTCGGCTCATCCTCTGTAGTCCGTGGATCCAAATTTGAATTTTGTCCACTCGAGTCGACTCGACTGTCCTGGGAGTCGACTCGAATCTTAGAGCCCAAACTCCCGATTCTCTGTCTTTTGGCTCATCCAGTCTTGGAGTCGACTCGAACTTCCTTGGAGTCGACTCGGCTCTCAGTTTCCGAAAGTTGGTCTTCTGCCTTTTGACGTGAAGCTTGTCTTGGAGTCGACTCGAGCTGTCTGGGAGTCGACTCGAATCTCAGAGGCAGTAACATGGTCTTCTGTCTGTCGATGGTCGCACAGTCTCGGAGTCGACTCGCGTACTGCGGGAGTCGACTCGAATCTCAGAGTCCATAAAACGCTCTCTGACTTTTTCTGTGTGTACCGCTGGGAGTCGACTCGCATTCCACTGGAGTCGACTCGAATTTCAGACCTGAAAAACTGCTCTTCTGTCCTTCTGTCTGTTTTCAGTCGGAGTCGACTCGTACTGATCAGGAGTCGACTCGAGCTCGTGCCAGTGACCTTGATACGCTTGGAGTCGACTCGTGAAACTCGGGAGTCGACTCGTATCTCAGACATTGGTTCATGCAGACTTCTTAACTTATCCAAAATGCTATGAACCAAGTCTAGAGACACTTGGACAGGATTTTCACTGAAACACTCAATTGAATTCATTAGTAATCACAAGATATACTCAAATGCTTTGAGCTCATCAAAATCAAACGGGGTTTTAATCGATCACTCCACAATCTCCCCCTTTTTGATGATGACAAAACTTTGAGTATATGTAAAATGAGTTGCTCAGTAAATAATGAATTAAACTCCATAAATGAATTCAAATGTCTTGATAATTTAATTTATCCAAGTTTGAAAGGAGTAAACATTAAATTTCGGAGTTAAAGTTCCCCCTTTCATTTGGAATTATATAAGCCTTCATATTCTGCAATCAATTGTTTGGCTTATATGACATTAATGATTTAGCTTGATTAAAATTCAGATTCTCCCCCTCAACATATGCATTCAACTATGTTTTGATTTTCTGAATTTTCTTTTAATGCTTTGAAATTTTTGAACTAAAAATTTTGTTTTTAGAGGGAAAATCTGTCAATTTGTTCTTGAGTAGGATTCAGCTAATCTCCGAATATCCCTTGAATAGATTCTGGAGATTACTCCATTAGGAGCCCCAAAAGAGAGATAATGAGCCTCGAGGTACCGAATCCACTTAGAACAAATTTATGTGTGTTTTTAAGAGTTTATCGTTTTATTTATTTCTTTTTAATATTTCTCCTCTTTTACATATTTTACACATTTCTCCCCCTTTTTGTCATCATACCAAAAAGGAGGTAATCACACACAATCAATGGCACAAATGGCACAGTCAATCATCAAATGGCACAGAAATGAAGATAAGATGTCTACTCATTGTATTGATATGAAGGTGAATACATTTGAGCATACAATAGGTAAAGCAAGAACAATACAAAAGAAGACAAAACACAACTCAAAATCATCTATGACCTCCTCGAGGATGTGCCTCCCCCTCTCGAGGATACATCTCCTCCTCTGGAGGATGTAGCTCCCCCTCTCGAGGATACATCTCCTCCTCTGGAGGATGTAGCTCCTCCTCTCGAGGATGTGACTCCTCCTCTCAATCGGCTCTGCTCCATGAGGAGGGCGACTGCCTCTGTAACATGGCCCAGCTGCGTGATAATAGACGTGGTGGCTCTGCTATGTGTAGTGGAGAGCTCAGTCACCGACGTCTGAAGCCCAGTCACCGAGGTCTGAAGTGCGTCCAGCTTGTCGATGAGCACATTCGACAAGCGCTCGGCCCCCTCGGTGGTGGTGTGCATGTCACGGCGGATGTCATCCCGCATCCTCCTCGTGGTGCTCGTGACCTCGCTCATGCTGTGGAACTGGGCCTGCACCAGGGTCCTAATGTTGTAGATCTCCTGCCGCACCTCAGCCGTCATGTCTGTCACGGCTGTCAAGGATGGGACCAGTGCTGAGGATGGAGTGGGTGCAGGAGTGGGAGCTGGCACGGAACCTCGGAGCTCCCGGAGCAGCTCGTCCCTCAAATCTCGGACGATCTCCTGCCGCAGCTCCCGGAGCTGCTCTGGATCAATACGGACCTCCATAGATGGTGGAGCTGAGGAGGAAGGTCCGGCAGAGGTGGTAGGAGCAGGAGGAGTGGATGGAAGGTCTGGATGGTCTGGGGACTCTGGGTAGTCAGAATCTGGCTCAGGACTGGGTGATGGTCTGGTGGTCTGAGCGGTGAGAGTGGACTTCCTAACCCAGATCCCTTCTCTCTTCCGAAATCCCATCCTGTGCATGGTCCCCGTACCCAAGCGATCAGTCCATCGCAAGGCACGAGAGGGTTCCTTCTCAGGAATGAAAATTTCGTACTGCCTAAAGAGAAGAGTGAATAACATTCCGTATGGGAGGGAGAGCCTAGGTCTATCCAGGGGCTCACACATATACCTATAAATGAGCTTGGGGAAGCTGACCGGGGTGTCCTGAAGAATGTAAGACATAATAGCTAGGTCCCTCTCATTCACAAAATCAAATCTCCCTGTCTTAGGGAAGATGGACCTGGACAAAATGCTCAAAAGGATTCTCACTTCAATAGGAAGTGAGCTAGCAGATACATCATCTAGGGGAGACTGAGGTGGATGCCCTAAGACGATCGTAAGGGCCTCAAATCTATCCTCAGGATGTGCAGGAGCCACCCCTACTAATGGAAGGTGGAGGATATGGGCAATGAGGTCCTCTGTGACACGCAATGGGACACCTAATACCGTGCCCTCAATACCTCCATCTCCCCGATGGACGGTACTGTAGAACTCTTGAACTAGGCCAGGATAGGTGGGAAGGTCCAAGGTGAGGAAGTACTCTAGACCCTGGGCTCTAAGCCTATCCCCTATGGTGAATCCTTCCCGGGAGAGATAGTCGAAAGTGACATACCTCCCGGAGGTGACGGCCTTTCCGGCCAACGGCCTATCAAGAACCACCCTAGGCGGGGAACGATCCGGAGGAGGTTGCCTCGCGGGATCGTGCCGCGCCTTGGAGCGCCGCTCGGGACCGGCCACGGGACGGGACCTCTTTCTAACAACTCCCTTGCGAGGCATCTTGACCTAAACGAGATGAAAACCTAGAGAACGAAGAAGGATCGATAGAGGAAGCTCGGGACTGACCTGAAAAGACCTAGGAACGGACGGAAACTCAATGTCCGGCGAAGAATCGACGGGAAAAAGGGCTTGGAGACGATCGAGGATGACCTAGGAGTCGGCTCTAGGGCTTTGTGAACAGTGGCGGCTTGAGAAAAAGTGTTTGCGAAACGACAAACCTAGGGTTAAAAAGTCGGATCCCGACTGCGAGTCGACTCCCTTGAGTCGCGAGTCGACTCGACCTCGAGTCGACTCCAGAAAATGCGCGAGTCGACTCTCCTTATGTGCCTGTAGACTTCGAGTCGACTCCCGACAATGTGCGAGTCGACTCCCCCTCAGCTGCCAACTTTGCGAGTCGACTCCCCCAAATGCGCGAGTCGACTCCCCCTTAGGAGCCGGCTCTGAAACTTACTCGAGTCGTCTCTAACCTTGGCACGCACTTAAAAATCATGCTATAACCGTGCCAAATGAGGGAAAATCACCTAGTTGGGATCTGATTTGATGATCATTGAATAGAAACTCTATTTTAACCTCATTTTAACCATCAAAATCAATTAATCTAGTGGAAACTCCCACTAGGATGGGTCAATCACTCCTAATCCCCTCCTAAGTACACTGAACCTCTCTTCACTTAGGGGTTTTGTGAAAATATCTGCTAATTGATTATCAGTACAAACAAATTGGAGAGTCACATCACCATTCAATACATGATCTCTTATGAAGTGATGTCTTATCTCAATGTGTTTAGTTCTTGAGTGTTGAATTGGATTTTTAGTTAGGTTTATGGCACTTGTATTATCACAATTAATGGGGATTTTATCTTGTTTAATGCCATAATCTTCTAATTGTTGTTTAATCCACAAGATTTGAGCACAACAACTTCCGGCTGCAACATATTCAGCTTCTGCAGTGGATAATGCAACCGAGTTTTGTTTCTTGCTAAACCATGAGATTAGGTTTTCTCCTAGAAATTGACAAGACCCGCTGGTACTTTTTCTATCAAGCTTACATCCAGCGAAGTCTGAATCTGTGTACCCTATTAAGTTTAGGCTAGATTCTTTAGAGTACCACAGCCCTATGTTCTTAGTTCCTATTAAGTATTTAAAGATTCTCTTAACTGCAGCTAGGTGTGATTCTTTAGGATTAGCCTGATATCTAGCACACATGCACACACTAAACATAATATCAGGCCTACTTGCAGTAAGATACAGTAAAGAACCTATCATACCTCTATAAAGTTTTTGATCTACAGATTTACCTGATTCATCTTGGTCTAACTTACATGATGAGCTCATGGGGGTGCTGATTGACTTGTTTCCCTCCATATCGAACTTCTTGAGCATCTCCTTGATATATTTGGCTTGATTGATGAAGATGCCTCCTTCAGATTGTTTGATTTGAAGCCCGAGGAAGTAGTTCAGCTCTCCCATCATGCTCATCTCAAACTCACTCTGCATCAAATCAGCAAATTCCTCGCAGAGGCGATTGTTAGTAGCACCGAAAATGATATCATCAACATAAATCTGTACTAATAACATATCCTTATTTTTCTTTTTCAGAAATAATGTTGTATCTACATTTCTCCTAGAGAATTCATGTTCTAATAGGAATTTACTAAGTCTCTCATACCATGCTCTAGGTGCTTGTTTTAGACCATAAAGTGCTTTGTTCAGTTTATACACATGATTGGGGTATTGATGATTTTCAAAACCAGGAGGTTGTTCCACATATACCTCCTCATTAATAAACCCATTTAGAAAAGCACTTTTTACATCCATTTGATATAGCTTGAAGTCCTTAGAGCATGCATATGCTAATAATAGTCTAATAGCCTCAAGTCTAGCTACGGGAGCAAAGGTTTCATCAAAGTCTATACCTTCTTCTTGATTATAACCCTTTGCTACTAGTCTAGCCTTATTCCTTATAACAATTCCATTTTCATCTAGCTTATTTTTATATATCCATTTTGTACCTATAATTGGATATTCAGAAGGTCTCTCTACTAGATCCCACACTTTGTTTCTAGTAAATTGGTTTAGTTCTTCTTGCATTGCATTTATCCAATTTACATCATTTTCGGCTTCTTCTATATGTTTGGGCTCAAAGTGTGAAACAAAAGCTAGATGGTTATTCAAATTTCTAAGGGATGCTCTAGTCCTAACGGGTTGGGATGGATCATCTAGAATTAGTTCCTTAGGATGCCCATGAGCATACCTCCAAGCTTTAGTTAGCCCATGATCCACTATAGGCTCTTGGTTTGATGATTCTCCTTCAATCAACTTTTGATTATCATCTTGTAATCCCATCTCATCTATCTTTTCTTCAAGTATTTCAATATCATCATCAAAATTAACCTTCTTACTAGATGAGATGTCACTAGAGTCATCAAAAACAACATGTATAGATTCTTCTATAACTAGGGTTCTTTTATTAAAGATTCTATAGGCTTTACTAGTTGTAGAATAACCTAGGAATATTCCTTCATCAGATTTTGGATCAAATTTCCCTAGATTATCTTTCCCATTATTATGTACAAAACACCTACATCCGAAAACATGAAAATAGTTAACCTTTGGTTTTCTGTTTTTCCACAGTTCATATGGTGTTTTCTTTATGATGGGTCTTAATAGAACTCTATTTAATACATGGCAAGAAGTATTAATGGCTTCTCCCCAAAAGTACTTAGGGAGGTTACTTTCACATAACATCGTTCTAGCCATTTCCTCTAGGGTTCTATTTTTCCTTTCCACAACTCCATTTTGTTGTGGTGTCCTTGGTGCTGAGAAATTATGGGTTATCCCCTTTTTACTACAAAATTCATCAAATAATTGATTTTCGAATTCGGTACCATGGTCACTTCTAATAGCTATAACTGAGGACTCTCTAGCATTTGTTACTTCCTTATGGAACTTCTTAAACATAGAAAATGCTTGATCCTTATGCGCTAGAAACATGACCCATGTGTACCTAGAGTAATCATCTATTATAACTAGACCATATTTATTTCCACCTAGGCTTGTTGTTCTAGTTGGACCAAATAGGTCCATGTGTAGTAATTCTAGAGGCCTAGAAGTAGAGACACATTTTATGGATTTAAAAGAGTTTCTAGATTGTTTGCCAAATTGACATGCTTCACATATTTTGTTCTTTTCAAATTTTAATTTTGGCAAACCTATCACGGAGTCTCTTTTAACTAGTTTAGTTATTGTGTCCATGCTTGCATGACCTAACTTACGGTGCCATAACCAACTAGCATCATTTTCTTTAGTTTCATTAACAACTAAACATTGGTTATGTTTTGTAAGGTCTTCTAGATCTACCACATATACATTTCCACGTCTCATCCCTTTAAAAACTAAACTATTATCATTAGGATTTGTTATAATACATAGTGATGGTTTAAACATAACATCATATCCTTTATCACATAATTGACTAATGCTTAACAAGTTATGCTTAAGACCATCAACATATCTAACATTATCTATAAAGGTAGAAGGGGTGATTTGAACTTTACCAATACCAATGATGTGACCTTGGTTGTTGTCTCCAAAAGTCACAGCACCTCCCTTCTTAGCTTCAAGGGTGAAAAATTGATCTTTATCACCCGTCATGTGCCTTGAACAGCCACTATCCAAATACCAACAGTTTTTGTTGACCTTGGCTGCAAGACACTCCTACACAAGCAAATCATGTCATCTTAGGTACCCAAATTTTCTTGGGTCCTTCATGGTTAGTCAAGTTGGTTCCTTTTGGAACCCATACCCTTTTATTTTTTCTTTTAGTTTTACTTTTCCTAAAATTACATGCATTTGCTTTATGTCCTACTATTCCACAACAAAAGCAAGTTATTTTCTTAATTTTAGTTTCCCCAGCTTTAACAAAGAAGTTACTAAGAAGTTTTTGCTTATTCCTTGGTTTATACCCTAAACCCGCTTTATTAAATACGGCTCGTTGATTATTAAGTATCATGTTTAACTTTTCAGAACTATATGTGAATTTTTCAACTAAGGGTTTGTATTTGTTTAGTTCTTTAGTTAATGTTTGATTTTCGGTTTTTAGATCATTTAGCTCTTTAGTTAGATCCTTGTTTAAGACTTGTTTATGGTTTTTGAGATCTGAAAATTCCTTTGTTAGTTTCTCAATATCTTTCGTTAAGGTGTTAGTCTTCTTAATTAGGAGTTGGTTGCTTGTCTTAAGTTCTAGATTTTCTTTGGTGAGATTATCTTTATCCTTAATTAATGAATCATGCTTATGAATATAACTTTGGTTAGTTACTTTTAGTTCTCTGTTTTTAACATTTATATTCTTATACTCAATCATTAATTCATTGAACGCATCATAAAGTTCATCAAATGTAAAATCAAAATGCGTATCGGAAATTACCTCATTTTCGTTGGCCATGAAACAGAAATTGGCCTTCTCTTCTTGTTCTTCATCCGATGATGAAGATGATGCGTCGGAGTCCGATAGGGTGGTGACAAGTGCCTTCTTCTTCTTGTACTTACTCCCCTTCTTCAATAAGGGGCACTCTGCTCTTATGTGTCCCGGCTTCTTGCACTCGTAACACCCAATCCCCTCATTTTTCCTTTCCTTACCTTTGTCTCTGCGGTAGGAATTTGAGGGACCTCTCCTTTGATGATACGTCTTCTTGTGGTTGATAAACTTCTTGAACTTGCGCACAAGAAGTGCCTCACCACCATCTTCCTCATCTTCTTCCTCTTCACTGCTGCTGCTGCAAGACAGGTCCTTGTTAGAAGAAGTAGATTTTAAAGCTATTACCTTTTTCTTATGGGAGGACTCTTCCTCGTTGTGTTGTTTCATGGTAAGCTCATGCGTCATCAGGGATCCAAGAAGCTCTTCAAGTTGAAGCTTGTTCAAGTCTTTAGCTTCTTGGATCGCCGTCACCTTGGCTTCCCACAACCTTGGTAGACACCGAAGGATTTTCCTGACAAGTTCACTGTTAGTATAGTTCTTGCCAAGGCTTTTTAGGCCATTGACAATATCAGTAAACCTAGTGAACATGCTTGTGATTGTTTCATTTGAATCCATTTTAAATAGTTCATATTTATGAACCAAGATGTTTATTTTGGATTCCTTGACTTGATTCGTGCCCTCATGGGTCACTTCAAGTCTGTCCCAAATTTCTTTTGCAGAATTACAAGTTGAAACTCTATTGAATTCATTACGGTCTAAGGCACAATAAAACACATTCATTGCTTTAGAGTTTAGTTGTGCCTTCCTCATGTCATGTTCATCCCAATCCGTTTCTAGTTTGGGTACCTTAACACCCTCTACATATGTGGATGGGATGTATGGGCCATTCACTACAATGGTCCACATCTCATAGTCTTGGGCTTGGATGAATATTCTCATCCTAGCCTTCCAGTATGAGTAGTCGGATCCATTGAAGAAAGGAGGTCTTTGGGTGGACTGACCCTCAATGTGAGAAGATCCAAATGGGGTTGTCATTTTGATCTTTTAACTCTTGAGTGGAAGAGTTTTTGGCTCTGATACCACTTGTTGCCCAGATAGACAACCCAAGAGGGGGGGGTGAATTGGGTTTTTAAATTAACTTAGCTAATTAAAACTTTGTGGATGATTAACGAAATACTATAGCCAGTTATTTAATTAAAGCTAAGTGCTGTGAGTAATGTGTGGGGAAGAAGATGAGAGACAATGCACTACAAACACAAAGTTTTATAGTGGTTCGGAGCTAACCCTTGCTCCTACGTCCACTCCCCAAGTCTCACTTGGGAATTTCACTATAACCCCTTTGGATTACAGCCGGTTGTTTTGCAAGCTCACAACCGAACTTGTTGTTTTACGAGCTCACAACGAACTCGGTCGGTTTTCCCAGGCTCACCGACTAGAACCAACCCCGATTGTTTTCCCGGGCTCACAATCAAACCCTTACACTCGTTGGTTTTAAACCGGCTCACCAACCAACCTTAATCCCCTTGATTCAATCCCCCGATTGAATCAAGTAAATACACGAGATAGAAGAAAACAGAAAATAGCTTCTCAAAAAGCAGATTTAAAACAATATAATCGTAAAGGAGTTAGAAGCCCTCAAACGCTTTTAAGATGGTGAAGAGGTGTGGCTTCCGGAACTCCGGTCTCCTCTTGAAAGAGTGATCGACTTGAAAGCAGGAGGAGGAAGCTTTGAATGCTGGGAAGATGTTGGTGGAGCAGTAAATGCAGATCTTCCCTTTTTCTCGTTGAAGAGCACTTAGAGAGCTTGAAGACTTGAATGCTAGGAGTGGAATATGTGTTCTCTACCTTGCTACAGTCTTCTGTGGCTATTTAAGTCAACCCCCACGGAAACTAGCCGTTATTCTGCTTTTTCTGGCCGTTCTGCACACTCTGCGCAGCCTGACAATGTGACCGTTGGTGGGTTGGAGTCGACTCGCGCGATCAGGAGTCGACTCGGCTGTAGCAGGAGTCGACTCGAGCTTTTTCGGAGTCGACTCGGCAACTGTTCCCAGTTTGAATTAAAGTTGCTGTCTTGACTGGGAGTCGACTCGTCTTGACCCGGAGTCGACTCGCCAACTTCTGGCGCTGACCTGGCAATTTTGGAGTCGGCTCATCCTCTGTAGTCCGTGGATCCAAATTTGAATTTTGTCCACTCGAGTCGACTCGACTGTCCTGGGAGTCGACTCGAATCTCAGAGCCCGAACTCCCGATTCTCTGTCTTTTGGCTCATCCAGTCTTGGAGTCGACTCGAACTTCCTTGGAGTCGACTCGGCTCTCAGTTTCCGAAAGTTGGTCTTCTGCCTTTTGACGTGAAGCTTGTCTTGGAGTCGACTCGAGCTGTCTGGGAGTCGACTCGAATCTCAGAGGCAGTAACATGGTCTTCTGTCTGTCGATGGTCGCACAGTCTCGGAGTCGACTCGCGTACTGCGGGAGTCGACTCGAATCTCAGAGTCCATAAAATGCTCTCTGACTTTTTCTGTGTGTACCGCTGGGAGTCGACTCGCATTCCACTGGAGTCGACTCGAATCTCAGACCTGAAAAACTGCTCTTCTGTCCTTCTGTCTGTTTTCAGTCGGAGTCGACTCGTACTGATCAGGAGTCGACTCGAGCTCGTGCCAGTGACCTTGATACGCTTGGAGTCGACTCGTGAAACTCGGGAGTCGACTCGTATCTCAGACATTGGTTCATGCAGACTTCTTAACTTATCCAAAATGCTATGAACCAATTCTAGAGACACTTGGACAGGATTTTCACTGAAACACTCAATTGAATTCATTAGTAATCACAAGATATACTCAAATGCTTTGAGCTCATCAAAATCAAACGGGGTTTTAATCGATCACTCCACAGAAAGATCAAATTTCAGCCTCAAGAAATTCTGCGCAAGCTAGCACTTCCGCAGGATTGGATCTCTTCAGGAACTTCGCGTGGACTTCTCGTAGAGGCCATTCGTGTGCGTGGCTGCGAAGTCGAGGATCAGATCCACAAGTTTCATCCATCATAAAAGGTATTAATCCTACATTAATCTTTTATTATGGTGTCAAGATCTAGGTCTGATTCCCCGAGGTTTTACCCTCTTTTGGGGCTCCTCACAGAGATATCTCCAGAATCCATTCAATGGATATTCGGAGATTAATCAGAATAGAGTTCTTAAGTTTCAGATCTGATAGTTAATCATGCATGAAAGTTTTAGCATAATTGTTTAAACGATTCCGGCATAATCCTATGTGTTCTTAAGGTGCTGATTTCTAGATTTGATCTTGTAAGCATGCATGAATTAAATTGTTTGATTCGATTTTTCTGCTGCGTTTTAAAACTTAAAAAGAACTACGTATGGCTTGATCCTCCTTATGAAGGGGTACGTAGGCAACCCGATCAGGTTCAGCCATGGTTTTAAAAAAAAAAAAAACCGCATGCTTAACACCGAAGAACCTAGGATTCACTTTCAAATTCATCAACTACAAGAAGTCCTATCATCAAAGGAGAGGCCCCTCAAATTCCTACCGCAAGGACAAAGGTAAGGAAAGGGAAAATGAGGGGATTGGGTGTTACGAGTGCAAGAAGCCGGGTCACATAAGAGCTGAGTGCCCTTTACTGAAGAAGGGGAGCAAGTATAAGAAGAAGAAGGCTCTTGTCACAACACTATCCGACTCCGACTCATCATCCTCTTCATCGGATGAGGAACAAGAGGAAAAGGCCAATTTCTGCTTCATGGCCAATGAAAATGAGGTAACGTCCGAATCGCCTTTAGATTTTACTTTTGATGAGCTTTATGATGCTTTTAATGAACTAATGATTGAATATAAGGCTATAAATGCTAAAAACAAAGAACTAAAAGTAACTAACCAAACTTATATCCGTAAGTATGATTCATTAGTTAAGGATAAAGATGTTCTTATCAAAGAAAATTTAGAACTTAAGACAAGCAATCAACTCTTAACTCAAAAGACTAATACCTTGAGTAAAGATAATGAAAAATTAACTAAGGAAATTTCAGAACTTAAAAACAATAAACAAAACTTAAACGAGAATCTCATAAAAGATTTAAACATTCTAAAAACCGAAAAGCAAACTCTAACTAAAGAACTTGAAAAGTACAAACCTTTGGTAGAAAAGTTTACATATAGTTCTGAAAAATTGAACATGATACTAAATAGTCAACGAGCAGTATTTAATAGAGCGGGTTTAGGGTATAAACCAAAAAATAAACAAAAACCTCTTAGTAACTTCTTTGTTAAAGCTGGAGAAAGCAAAACTAAGAAAGTAATCTGCTTTTGTTGTGGAACTGTAGGACATAAGGCAAATGTATGTGACTATAGGAAGGGGAAAACTAAAAGAAAAATTAAAAGGGTATGGGTTCCAAAAGGAACCAATATGACTAACCATGAAGGACCCAAGAAAACATGGATACCTAAGATTATATGATCTGCTTGTGTAGGAGTGTCTTGCAGCCAAGGTCAACAAAAATTGCTGGTACTTGGATAGTGGCTGCTCAAGACACATGACGGGTGACAAGGATCAATTTTTCACCCTTGAAGCTAAGAAGGGAGGTGCTGTGACTTTTGGAGACAACAACCAAGGTCACATCATTGGTATTGGTAAAGTTCAAATTATCCCTTCTACTTTTATTGATAATGTTATATATGTTGATGGTCTTAAGCATAACCTATTAAGCATTAGTCAATTATGTAATAAAGGGTATGATGTTATGTTTAAACCATCACTATGCATTATAACAAACCCAAATGACAATAGTTTAGTTTTTAAAGGAATTAGACGTGGGAATGTGTATGTTGTAGACCTTGAAGATCTTGCCAAACATAACCAATGTTTAGTTGTTAATGAAACTAAGGATAATGATGCTAGTTGGTTATGGCACCGTAAGTTAGGTCATGCAAGCATGGACACAATAACTAAACTAGTTAAAAGAGATTCCGTGATAGGTTTGCCAAAATTAAAATTTGAAAAGAATAAAATATGTGAAGCATGTCAATTTGGCAAACAATCTAGAAACTCATTTAAATCCATAAAATGTGTCTCTACCTCTAGACCTCTAGAATTGTTACACATGGACCTATTCGGACCAACTAGAACAACAAGCCTAGGTGGAAATAAATATGGTCTAGTTATTGTAGATGATTATTCTAGGTACACATGGGTCATGTTCCTAGCACATAAGGATCAAGCATTTTCTGTTTTTAAGAAATTCCATAAAGAAGTAACCAATGCTAGAGATACCTCAGTAATAGCTATTAGAAGTGACCATGGTACCGAATTCGAAAATCAGTCATTTGATGAGTTTTGTAGTAAAAAGGGGATAACCCATAATTTTTCTGCACCTAGGACACCACAACAAAATGGAGTTGTGGAAAGGAAAAATAGAACTCTAGAGGAAATGGCTAGAACTATGTTATGTGAAAGTAACCTCCCTAAGTACTTTTGGGGAGAAGCCATTAATACTTCTTGTCATATATTAAATAGAGTTTTATTAAGACCCATTATAAAGAAAACACCTTATGAACTTTGGAAAAACAGAAAACCAAAAGTTAATTACTTTCATGTTTTTGGATGTAGGTGTTTTGTTCATAATAATGGAAAAGATAATCTAGGTAAATTTGACTCTAAATCTGATGAGGGCATATTCTTAGGTTACTCTACAACTAGTAAAGTTTATAGAGTCTTTAATAAAAGAACCCTAGTTATAGAAGAATCCATACATGTTGTGTTTGATGATTCTAGTGATTTTTCCTCTAGTAAGAAAGGTAATTTTGATGATGATGCCGAAATTCTTGAAGAAAAGATAAATGAGATGACATTACAAGATGACAATCAAAAAATTGATTGAAGATGCATCATCAAGCCAAGAGGCTATTGTGGATCATGGGCTAACTAAAGCTTGGAGGTATGCTCACGGGCATCCTAAGGAACTAATTCTAGATGATCCATCTCAACCGGTTAGGACTAGAGCATCCCTTAGAAATTTAAATAACCATCTAGCTTTCGTCTCACACTTTGAGCCCAAACACATAGAAGAAGCCGAAAATGATGTAAATTGGATAAATGCAATGCAAGAAGAATTAAACCAATTTACTAGAAACAAAGTATGGAATCTAGTTGAGAGACCTTCTGAATATCCAATTATAGGTACAAAATGGATTTATAAAAATAAACTAGATGAAAATGGAATTGTAATAAGGAATAAGGCTAGACTAGTAGCAAAGGGTTATAATCAAGAAGAAGGTATAGATTTTGATGAAATCTTTGCTCCCGTAGCTAGACTTGAGGCTATTAGATTATTATTAGCATTTGCATGCTCTAAGGACTTCAAGTTATTTCAAATGGATGTAAAAAGTACATTTTTAAATGGATATATTAATGAGGAGGTATGTGTAGAACAACCTCCTGGTTTTGAAAATCATCAATACCCTAATCATGTTTATAAATTGAACAAAGCACTTTATGGTTTGAAACAAGCACCTACAGCATGGTATGAGAGGCTTAGCAAATTCCTACTAGAACATGAGTTTTCTAGGGGTAATGTAGATACAACACTATTATTTCTGAAAAAGAAAAACCAAGATATGCTACTAGTACAGATTTATGTTGATGATATCATTTTCGGTGCTACTAACAATCGCCTCTGTGAAGAATTTGCTGATTTGATGCTGAGTGAATTTGAGATGAGCATGATGGGAGAGCTGAACTACTTCCTCGGGCTTCAAATCAAACAGTCTGAAGGAGGCATCTTCATCAATCAAGCCAAATACATCAAGGAGATGCTCAAGAAGTTTGATATGGAGGGAAACAAATCAATCAGCACCCCCATGAGCTCATCATGCAAATTAGACCAAGATGAATCAGGTAAATCTGTAGATCAGAAACTGTATAGAGGTATGATAGGATCTTTATTGTATCTTACTGCAAGTAGACCTGATATTATGTTTAGTGTTTGCATGTGTGCTAGATATCAGGCTAATCCTAAGGAATCACATCTAATTGCAGTAAAGAGAATCTTTAAATACCTAATAGAAACAAAGAACATAGGGTTATGGTATTCTAAAGAATCTAGCCTAAACCTAATAGGATACACAGATTCAGACTTCGCTGGATGTAAGCTTGATAGAAAAAGTACCAGCGGGTCTTGTCAATTTCTGGGAGACAACCTAATCTCATGGTTTAGCAAGAAACAAAACTCGGTTGCATTATCTACTGCTGAAGCTGAATATGTTGCAGCCGGGAGTTGTTGTGCTCAAATCTTGTGGATCAAACAACAATTAGAAGATTATGGCATTAAACAAGATAAAATACCTAGTAACTGTGATAATACAAGTGCCATTAATCTAACTAAAAATCCAATTCAGCATTCAAGAACTAAACACATTGAGATAAGACATCACTTCATAAGAGATCATGTACTGAATGGTGATGTGACACTATAATTTGTTTGTACTGATGATCAATTAGTAGACATTTTTACAAAACCCCTAAGTGAAGAGAGGTTTAGTGTGCTTAGGAGGGGATTAGGAGTGATTGATCCATCCTAGTGGTAGTTTCCACTAGATTCGTTGATTTTGATGATTAGATTGTGGTTAAAATAGAGTTTCTTTTCAATGATCATCAAATCAGATCATAATTTAGTGATTTTCCCTCATTCGGCACGAACATAACATGATTTTTAGGTGCGTGCCAAAGTTAGAGACGACTCGAGTAAGTTTCAGAGTCGGCTCCTGAGGGGGAGTCGACTCGCGCATTTGCGGGAGTCGACTCGAGATTGATGGCAGCAGAGGGGGAGTCGACTCGCGCATATTCTGGAGTCGACTCGAGGTCGAGTCGACTCGCGACTCAGTGGAGTCGACTCGCAGTCGGGATCCGACTTTTTAACCCTAACTTTGTCGTTTCGAAAACACTTCTATTCTCCGCCGTCACTGTTCACAAGCCCTAGAGCCGACTCCTAGGTCGTCCCCAAGCCTTTTCCGTCAACCTTTCACCGTCCCTTAGGGTTTTCCTCCCAATCTAGGTCATTATGCCGCGTAAAACCGTAGTCCGGAAGAGGTCCCGACCCGAGGCCGGTCCCGAGAGGCGCTCCAAGGCTCGGCACGATCCCGCGAGGCAACAACCTCCGGCTCGTTCCCCGCCGAGGGCGGTTCCCGCGAGGCCGTGCGCCGGGAAGGCCGTCACCACCGGGAGATATATCGATTTCGACTATCTCTCCCGGGAGGGTTTCACCATAGGTGAGAGATTGCGTGTCCAGGGCTTAGAGTATTTTCTCGCATTAGATCTCCCAACTTATCCTGGATTAGTTAGAGAGTTTTACGGTACCGTCCATCGGAGAGATGGGGGTATCGAGGGCACGGTAGCCGGTGTCCCTCTGTTCATTACGGAGGATCTTATTGCCCACATCCTCCACCTTCCACAAGTAGGGGTGGCTCCCACACACCCCGAGGACAGGGTTGAGGCCCTTACGGCCATTCTAGGGCATCCACCCCAGTCACCCTTAGACGAGATATCCGCTAGCTCACTTCCGATTGAGGTGCGGATCCTCCTGAGTATATTGTCTAGGTCCATCTTTCCTAAGACCGGGAGATTTGATTTTGTATCTGAGAGAGACCTAGCTCTCATGTTCTACATGCTTCAGGACACCCCAATCAACTTTCCCAAACTCATTTATCGATACCTGTGTGAGCCACTAGACAGACCTAGGCTCACCCTACCCTACGGTATGGTATTCACTCTGTTGTTTAGGGAGTACGAGATTCCTATCCCTGAGGGGGAACCCTTTCGTGCATTGCGATGGACTGATCGCATGCGTCCGGGGACCCTACACAGGATGGGGTTTCGGAAGATAGAGGGGACATGGGTTAGGAAGTCCTCCATCACCACACAGACCACCAGACACTCCCCTAGTCTTGAGCCAGATTCTGACTATCCTGACTTACCGGACTTTCCATCCACTTCTGCTCCTACCACCTCCGCCGGACCCTCCTCCTCGGCTCCACCACCCATGGAGGTCCGCATCGCTCCTGAGCAGCTCCGGGAGCTGCGGCAGGAGATAGTCCGAGATCTGCGGGATGATCTGCTTCGGGAGCTCCGAGGTTCAGTGCCTGCTCCCTCTCTCGCTCCATCTTCAGCGTTGGTCCCTTCCCTGACGGCCGTGACTGACATGACAGCTCATGTGTGGGAAGAGATCTACAACATGAGGACTTTGCTCCAGGCCCAGTTCCATAGCATGAGTGAGGTCACGAGCACCACTCGACAGATGCGGGATGACATAGGACGTGACATGCACACCACTACCGAGGGGGCCGAGCGCTTGTCGAATGTGCTCATCGACAAGCTGGACGCACTTCAGACGTCGGTGACTGAGCTCTCCACTACACATAGCAGAGCCACTTCGTCCATTATCACTCAGCTCGGGCATGTTACAGATGCAGTCACCCTCCTCATGGAGCAGAGCAGATTGAGAGGAGGAGCCACATCCTCGAGAGGAGGAGCCACATCCTCGAGAAGAGGAGATACATCCTCGAGAGGAGGAGCTACATCCTCGAGGAGACCATAGCTGCTTTTTGTGTTTTGTTTTGACATGTATTGTTTTTGCTTTACTTATTGTATTCTCAAATGTATTTACATACAAATCAATACAATGAGTAGCCATATCTTCTTCAATTCTGTGCCATTTGATCTATGATTGATTGTGTGTGCTTACCTCCTTTTTGATACGACGACAAAAAGGGGGAGAAATATGTATAAAATATGTAAAAGGAATCAATGAAAATCAATAAAAAAAAGAAAAATTTTTAAAACACACAAAAATTTGTTCTAAGTGGATTTGGTACCTCAAAAATTTGTTCTAAGTGGATTTGGTACCTCGAGGCTCATTATCTCTCTTTTGGGGCTCCTAATGGAGTAATCTCCAGAATCTATTCAAGGGATATTCGGAGATTAGCTGAATCCTACTCAAGAACAAATTGACAGATTTTCCCTTTAAAAACCAAAAATTTAAAAAGTCAAAAATTCTTAGAATCAAAACAAAGTAGATTGCATATGTTGAGGGGGAGAATCTGAATTTTAAGCAAGCTAAATCATTAAAGATATATAAGCCAAACAATTGATTGCATGATATGAAGGCTTATATAATTCCAAATGAAAGGGGGAGCTTTAACTCCGAAATTTATTGTTCACACCTTTCAAACTTGGATAAATTAAATTACCAGATATCTGAATTCATTTATGGATTTTACTTCCTCATTTATAGAGCAATTCACTTTACATATACTCAATATTTTGTCATCATCAAAAAGGGGGAGATTGTGGAGTGATTGATTAAAATCCTATTTGATTTTGATGAGCTCAAAGCATTTGAGTATATCTCTTGTTTATTAATGAATTCAATTAAGTGTTTCAGTAAAAATCTTGTCTAAGTGTCTCTAGACTTGGTTCATAATATTTTGGATAAGTTAAGAAGTCAGCTTGAACCAAAGTCTGAGACTCGAGTCGACTCCAGAGTATCACGAGTCGACTCCAAGCGTATCAAGTTCACTGGCACGAGCTCGAGTCGACTCCGGATCAGTACGAGTCGACTCCGACTGAGAACAGACAGATGAACAGAAATAATTAATTGGGAGTCATTAGATTAATAATTAATTGAACCCTTCATCATGACTCAATTGAACCCTTCAATCCTAATCTAATTAGGAGTCATTAGATTAATAATTAATTGGGACTTAAGAAATCCTATTCCAATTAGGACTTATTTAATTTTAATCCTAATCCAATTAGGATTCTAATTTGAATCCAAAGTCCTAATCCAATTAGGACTTCTAGGAATCCTATTCTAAGTAGGAATCCAGATTGAATTCAAAATCCTAATCTAATTAGAATTGTTGGAATCCTATTCTAAGCAGGACTTCCAGTCCTACTCTAAGTAGGATTTTCAGTCCTAATCCAATTAGGACTCCCGAAATTCTACTCCAAGTAGGATTCGTGTTTAAGTCCAATTAATTAATTCCCATTGTTCCTTCTTCAACTGATCATCAATCAAATTGATTACTCGTGATTCATAATCACATTTCAACCATCGGATCGGTCAATACTTCTAGTGTGTGTGACTCCATAGGTTCTATTCTGACTGGTAGTGAGATATATTGCAATCTCTATCACAATATCATTGAAAACTCCTTTCAATGGATTGGAACGATTCCAACTCAACTCATTAGGGTTTATCGATCATCAAGATATTCCCTGTGAGTCTCACCATCCACCAGTGACACCTAGCAGCATGTAGTAGCAACCTAGCAGAATGGAATAATGAATCTCTAGGTGCAGTTATCGTATGATACAGTCCTTCTACCGTAGATCCCTACAGGACGGAGGTCATGGACAACTCGTCAAACCCCATCGTCTGTCATATGTCAAGATTTATTTGACTTAAGCTCGAGAGTGGAAAACTCTTTCTCCACGGTACAATCTGCCCCGGCCGAGGTCTTACGAACTCAGTCTTATGAATCACATAGGATCTCTTCTTATCTACCAAGGTCGATAGATTCTATATAGGTGCATACCCTACTCCTACAGTGAACCTACTGCAGCCAATCTACACTACATGGACCCATATGGCTAGAGACCATGTATGTGTGCAGTCAAACTACAATAACCTCACTGTAAGCAGCCGAAGCGTCGCAGGTCAAAGGACCAGTCACACTACTGCAACATCAAGCAAGTCACTGACGAGTGGATAGACATCCAAGTGACTTCTTATCTTGATCACGCTCAGTACCCTTGTTCTCTAACAAGTACTTGCACTATCACTTCAGTGTCCCTACACTGTGGACTCGAGTCTCGTCCATCCGTAATGAAAGTGATGTGTGCACTGATCTTATCGGATCGATCACCGTCCTCGCGATGATCCATCGATCAGGAGCATTTAGACATTAATCACCAATGATACATAGCTCAAATTCTCAACTCTTGAGAATATGCATCATCATCTTATTAATTCCTTGGACGATTCATAGACACATAAATAATATGAATGAAAAAGATGCCTTTTATTTATTCAATAATAAATAGTCAAGTACAAAATTATATCCCACAATTAATAATGTATCAGCTTTATTGGCTTCTAGGGCATATATCTAATAATCTCCCACTTGCACTAAAGCCAATCAGTCATATATCTAAGCCCCATCTTCTCAAGGTAAGCTTCAGTCTTCTGCTGACTCAGCTGCTTAGTGAACGGGTCCGCCACGTTATCCGCGGAGTCTACTCTCTGCACCTCAACATATTTCTTCTCAATGTATTCGCGTATGAGGTGATAGCGCCGCTCTATGTGCTTCGACTTCTGATGAGACCTTGGTTCCTTAGCAAGAGCTATGGCGCCATTATTATCGCAGTAGAGTGTTATGGCATCTGATGTCATCACATCCAATTCTGCAATGAATTTCTTGTACCAGAAGCCTTCCTTAGCAGCTTCAGATGCGGCGATGTATTCAGCTTCCATAGTAGAGTCAGCAATGATTGGTTGTTTAGAACTCTTTCAATTTACCGTACCACCATTGCACAAGAACCCATATCCGGACGTAGACTTTCTATCATCGACATCTGTCATGAAGTCTGAATCCGTGTATCCTTCTATCTTTAATTCTGATGCTCCTCCAAAAACCAAGAAGAAATCTTTAGTTCTTCTTAAGTACTTAAGAATGTTCTTCACAATAGTCCAGTGCTCCTCGCCTGGATTTGACTGATATCTGCTAGTGACACTCACTGCAAGTGCTATATCAGGTCGTGTACATAGCATGGCATACATGAGGCTTCCTATTGCTGAAGCATATGGTATCTTGCTCATGCGTTGAATCTCCTCAGATGTGTTGGGGCACATCTTCTTTGAGAGATGAATTCCATGCCTAAGGGGTAAGAGACCCTCTTGGAGTTTTCCATGCTGAACCTCTTCAGTACCTCCTTTATATACATCTTCTGTGATAGGCCAAGCATCCTTTTAGATCTATCTTTATAGACCTTAATCCCCAAAATATAGGATGCTTCTCCAAGGTCTTTCATGGAGAACTCTTTTGACAACCAAACCTTGACCGAGGTTAGCATGGGAATATCATTCCCAATCAGGAGAATGTCATCTACGTACAATACGAGAAAGACGACAGCACTCCCACTAACCTTTTTATAAACATACGATTCCTCTTCGTTTTTGATGTGTGGAGTGATTGATTAAAACCCTATTTGATTTTGATGAGCTCAAAGCATTTGAGTATATCTCTTGTTTACTAATAAATTCAATTAAATGTTTCAGTGAAAATCTTGTCTAAGTGTCTCTAGACTTGGTTCATAATATTTTGGATAAGTTAAGAAGTCAGCTTGAACCAAAGTCTGAGACTCGAGTCGACTCCAGAGTATCACGAGTCGACTCCAAGCGTATCAAGTTCACTGGCACGAGCTCGAGTCGACTCCGGATCAGTACGAGTCGACTCCGACTGAGAACAGACAGACGAACAGAAAGCATCAACTCAAAACCTGTCAGCGAGTCGACTCCTGAACTGCGCGAGTCGACTCCGATGTTCACCGAGTCGACTCCAGGGTAGTATGAGTCGACTCCTAGGAGTCACAGGCAGAAAAGTCAGAGAGCAGTTTTCGGGTCTGAGATTCGAGTCGACTCCAGTGGAACGCGAGTCGACTCCGATGGTTGGCAAGTCGACTCCAAAGAAAGTGAGAGTCGACTCTCAGAGGAACACAAGGAAAAAGTCAGAGAACGTTTTTTCGGACTCTGAGATTCGAGTCGACTCCCGCAATACGCGAGTCGACTCCTAGACACCGCGACCCCAAAGAAGACAGAAAGACCAATCTGCTGTGTCTGAGAGCCGAGTCGACTCCTAGAAAGCTCGAGTCGACTCCAAGGCAGCGGTACACCAAAAGGGCAGAAGACTTAGTTTCGAAAACTGAGAGCCGAGTCGACTCCGGGGAAGTTCGAGTCGACTCCAAGACTGGACGAGCCAAAAGACAGAAGATCGGGAGTTCGGGCTCTGAGCGCCGAGTCGACTCCCAGGACAGTCGAGTCGACTCGAGTTGGCCAAGTTGAAAATTGGCTCCGTGGACTTTATGGGATGAGCCGACTCCGAAAATGCCAAGTCAGCTCCAAAAGTTGGCGAGTCGACTCCGGGTCAAGACGAGTCGACTCCCAATCGAAGAGGCTACTTTAATTCAAATCCGAAACAGTTGCCGAGTCGACTCCAGAAAAGCATGAGTCGACTCCCGCTACAGCCGAGTCGACTCCTGATCGCGCGAGTCGACTCCAACCCACCAACGGACATATTGTCAGGCTGTGCAGAGTGTGCAGAACGGGCAGAAAAAGGTCTCTAACGGCTAGTTTCCATGGGGGTTGGTTTAAATAGCCACAGAGGACTGTAGCAAAGAAGAGAACAACTATTCCACTCAAAGTAATCAAGCATTCAATCTCTGCAACCTGTTCTTCAACGAAAAGAGGGAAGAGCGGCATTAACTCCATCCAACTTCCTCTTCCCAGCAATTAAAGAAGCCTCCTCCTGCATTCAAGTCGACCACACATTCAAGAGGAGACCCGAAGTTCGAGAAGCCCCACTCAACTCCAACTCAAACGTGTTTGAGGGCTTCTAACTTTTCTTCTGTTTATATTGTTATTTATCTGCTTTTTGAGAAGCTGTGTTTTCTGTTTGTACCTTTTATTTTCACCTGGTCTTTACTTGGTTCAATCGGGGATTGAATCAAGGGTATTGAGGTTGGTTGGTGAGCCGAGTGTAAAACCAACGTGTGTAAGGGTTCGATTGTGATCCCGAGAAAACAATCGGGGCGGTTCTAGTCGGTGAGCCAGGGAAAACCGACCGAGTTCGTTGTGAGCTCGTAAAACAACAAGTTTGGTTGTGAGCTTGGAAAACAACCGGCTGTAATCCAAGGGGTTATAATGAATTCCCAAGTGAGACTTGGGGAGTGGACGTAGGAGCAAGGGTTAGCTCCGAACCACTATAAAACTTGGTGTTTGTGATTGATTGTCTCTCTTTCTCTTACTCTCATATCACTCACAGCACATAGCAATTAATGAAACAACTTGCAATAGTTTTAATTAGTCATCCACAACATTTTAAATAGCTAAATTATTTTAAAACCCAATTCACCCCCCCCCCCTCTTGGGTTGTCTATCTAGGCAACATGATGAAATCAAACTTTTTGATTGCATCATGGAAACGTGTGTTCCAACTCCGAGATGCTTGCTTTAGTCCATAAATGGACCTTTGCAGCTTGCAGACCTTGTGATCTTCATCATTGGAAGTGAATCCCAAAGGTTGTTCCATATAGATATCTTCATCAAGATATCCATTCAGAAAAGCGTTTTCACACATAATCATGAAACGTTGCAATGGCAAGCAGTGTACGAATGGATTTCAGCACGGCTACAGGTGAAAAGGTCTCCTGATAGTCAATACCTTCACGCTGACTATACCCTTTCGCCACAAGCCTTGCCTTATAGGTCTCTACCTTTCTATTCGAACCTATTTTCCTTTTGTAGATCCATTTACATCCAATAAGTACAATACCTTCTGGTGGATCTACTAAGGTCCAGACTTGGTTGGAATGCATGGAGTCTAACTCTGACTTCATGGCTTCCAGCCATTTCTCAGAATCGATATCTGATATCGCCTCATCGTAGGTTTTGGGATCTTGTATTTGTTCCCTATCTCCCATGAGAAACATTTCCTCAGTATCCTCTTCAAGCATACCTAAGTATCTATCAGGAGGATAGGAGACCCTACTTGATCTACGAGGTGGAGGGGGGACAACGTGTACTGGCTCTGTATGAATGGGTTCTATAGGATCCAGGACTCGTCGCTTTTCAGAGACTTTCTCTTCAAGCTCAATTTTCCTCCCACTGCCTCTATCAAGGATAAACTGTTTTTCTAAGAAGATGGCATGTGGGCTCACAAATACATTATGATTCTCTGAGATGTAAAAATTATACCCTAAGAATTTTTTAGGATATCCGATAAAACGAGCATTTATGGTCCTAGCCTCTAACTTATCTGCCTGTAGTCGCTTGACATGGGCCGGACATCCCCAAATCTTGAGATGATCAAGACTTGGTTTCTTACCATGCCATATCTCATACGGTATGGTAGGAACGGATTTAGAGGAAACTCTATTCAATAAATAAATCGCTGTGAGTAAGGCATCTCCCCAAAGAAACATAGGTAAATCAGTGAGCTCATCATAGACCTGACCATATCCAATAGAGTCCGATTCCTCCTCTCTGACACCCCGTTGAGTTGAGGTTGTACCAGGAGGTGTCCATTGTGAGACTATGCCATTTTCCTTGAGATAGTCCCGAAATTCTCTACTAAGGTATTTTCCTCCTCGATCTGATCGAAGAGCCTTAAGAGGTTTTTCAGTTTGTTTTTCTACTTCATTTTTGAATTTTTTGAACTTTTCAAAAGATTCAGACTGTGTCTCATAAGATACACATACCCATATCGTGAATAATCATCGATAAAGGTAATGAAGTATGAATAACGTCCCCTAGTTAGCACATCGAATGGGGCCATACACATTTGTGTGTACTAGGGTAAGTATTTCAATGGTCCTCTTCTCATATCCTACAAAGGGTAATCTAGCCATTTTTTCTTGAAAACAGGACTCGCAAACTGGATATGACTCGGAAGTCAATGAGCCGATAAGCCCATCTTTCTCCATTTTGTTCATTCTGTCTTCTCCAATATGGCCAAGCCTGAGGTGCCACAAATACTTTTGGTTTATCTCATCCCTGGATCTCTTGGATCCTATGGCATTCACTTCTTGCTCAGAAACATTCACAAACTCATCCATATGTAAATGATAGAGACTGTCAATCATAAAACCACGTGCGACTATTTTATTTCTGAAATAAATAGAACAGCAGTCTTTGTCAAAAGTAAAAATATGACCATCCTATGCTAGACACGAAATAGAAATCAAATTTCTACTAGCAGCAGGTACATAATAACAGAGTCTAAGTAATAAACTAAAATCAGACGGTAGTCGCAGAGGATAGGTGCCCACAGCTACAGCAACAACTTTTGCTCCATTGCCAACCCGAAGGGTTACCGCACCTTCCGCCAGCCTTCTACTTTTCTTTAGATCCTGCATGGTAGTGCACAAATGAGCACTAGAACTAGAATCTATAATCCAACTAGAAGTAGAAGAAACCGTTAGATTAGTTTCAATTACGAGCAAGTCTATACCTTCTGAAGGTGTGTCTCCCTTCTTGTTCTTCAAGCTCTCAAGATATGAAGGATAGTTTCTTTTCCAGTGGCCATCGACATTGCGGTGGAAATATTTTTCTTTGTCATTAGCCTTTTTCTTTTGAACTTCCCTTCTTTGGCTTCTTGTCTTTTCCTCTGCTTCTTTGCAGGCTTCTTTTTCTTCCAAGTAGACTTTCTCTTGGAACCAGAAGTCAACTCAGCAGCAAGGACATTGCCCCTTGAACCTTTTAGGGCTCCCTCAGCAATTACCAACATGTTTAACAGTCAGTCTTAGTGCATTCAATCTTATTCATGTGGTAGTTTACTATAAACTATCCAAATGAATCAGGAAGGGATTGAAGGATCAGATCTACTTGCAATTTCTTGTGCATGTTCATACCGAGCTTCTCAAGCTCTTCTAGGTCCTTGATCATAGTCAAACCGTGATCATGGACAGACTGCCCTTCGCGCATCTTTGCTTTGAAGAACCTCTTGGACACTTCAAAATGAGCTGTGAGACTCTGCTCCACCATACAACTCTTGCAGGTGTGCCAGTATGTCCCTAGCAGTTTTCATATTCTCATGTTGGCATTGGAGTTCACTGGACATGGATGCCATGATGTAGCACTTGACTCTAACGTCTTCATCCGTTCACTTTTGATACGTCTCACGCATGATCATCAGTAGGACGTGCTGGTAGTCTGGGGATATCTGTTTCCGAGTATGTAGCCTAATTTCTCACAGTTCAAAACAATTTTGAGGTTCTAAGCCAGTCCTTGTAATTGGGTTCCAGTCAATCGGTTGGGTCTCAAGAATACGGGTCAAAGGATTTGAAGCTGACATTGTGATCTGCAGAGAGTAAATATTCTAGTTAGACTTTGTACTTGATCTAAATTTGTTCTAAAGGTCTTTTAGAATAAATGTTCCTCCCACTATTTTTTTCGAATCCCTTACACTCCCCTGGTAGAAAAACCAAAAACCTTCGAGACTAGGGTTTCTAGTGGGTACTACGGTCCCACGATTTACATGGCACCTCACCTAACAGTTATTGGTGGCACATAAATAGATGAGTGTACAACTCTTGTACAATGCTTCTCAAGCTTGTTGCAGTGCTACTTGGTCTCTAAGCCTTGAAGACCTCACCTAATAGTTATTGGTCCAATTTCTTAGTTAAGTCAGACCCACCGTATACCCATAGAAATAAAGTCGTCATTGGGTCCTCACCTAACAGTTATTGGTGCCCAACCCCACCTTTACCCTACAACATCTCATGTCTATAGAGAGGTCCGGCCCTCCGATGCAACTTGCCCACTGTGTCCAGCCGAGACAAATCAACATCAGAAAGACCTTAGCAGCTCTACTACAGTGGAAGACCTATTGACTTAATATTGGTTAATCAGATCTTAGTGTTTGCAACTTGAGCTCTTCATAAGAGGTAATCGAACAATTGGCCAGGTAAGCAGGTGGGGAGGCTCCCCTTACTCAGAGAGTAAGGTCCTAATTAAGTAACCACCTTTCATGCTTTCCTAGACACCAATTAGATCAATTAATCTAATATGACTCGCTCATATTGGTTCACTCTCAACTTGATTGAGGAGGTTTTAGTTTAGGTCTCATTGGGTTTACTACATCATATGTAAACCTATCTACCCCGCTCTCATTCACATCACATGCAAACGGCACATCGCAGGCAGTTATAATCGCAGAAATAAATAAAGCTAAACTTTAAATAGGTGATGATCATGGATTCTAATTAAGTCATATTACAAGCACATGCATGTCAATCGATCAACTGGTCTTCAACTCTTGAATTGGTTCCAAGCCTCCTTGATTTGATCCTTGATCAACTCTTGATCCAATCGCCATCAGCCGCTCAGATCGGCCGTTCATCTCATGCACTATCTTCGATTTGATCGTTGACGCACATCACATCATAGAAATACAACCAGATATAAAATAAAAATAATAATAAATTACATCCTCTTTTAGGAGGCACGCAGGCCTTCAAAATATCAAATAAGATGCATGCAAGTATCTAAAAAATTACATGACATTACAGATCACATCGTAGGTCATTACATTTGATACCAAAAGGGTTTGAATCCTATGATCATCACCACATGCAGCAATTATACTTTTCAGATCTGAAACTTAATTGATTATGTTTATGACATAGGTTGCTGATCATGCTAATCATGATTCTAACTTTGTAATCTCATTAACAATGCAATTAGAATCATCATTTATCACATAAAAATCAGCATGCAAAAATCAGCACCCCTGAAAAATCTGCATGCAGAAAATTTTCAGCATGCATAACCTTTTAAATTTTAGATCTAAGATGCCTTTAGATAATTAATCCTTACCTTAATCTACGATGCCCTAGGCTCTGATACCACTGTTGAAAACCCGCCCATGCCGCAGAAAATTAAAAAAAGATTCAGATGGCAGCGGAAGAGGCATGCGCGGGATTCGCACGTGCATCGCATGAATGTTGTTCAAAAACCGTCGTAGTTAGATAAGGATTAAAAACTTTTAAAACATTATGAAAATCAGATCTTCACCTTGTGCGGGTAGATGATCACCGCAAACTGAAGTTCGTGTTTAGGATCAAGGTTCGCTTGAAGCCGTTCAAGTGTCCCGGCCTCTACGGGTATCCACACAAAGCAGAGATCCGATCAAAGCTTCCTTGTCTCCCCGGGGGTGCTAAGCTCCCTTGCAGAGACTACTTTAGGGGTGGTTGAATCTCCTCCCTTTTGATCAAACCCTTGATTGTTCTAGGAGGAGGAAGAAGAAGGATGAAGATTGAAGAAGAATCAAAGCATCTTTGAAACCCTTTTCTTTCCCTTGCGTTGGATGAAGCAAAGGAGGAGGGAGGAGGCCGCCAAGCTTTTTCTTCTCCTCTTCTTGCTTGCGGCTGAAACCAAGGAAAGGGGAGAGGGAGGCCACGGCACAAAGGGAAGAGGGCTTCTAATCAATGCCCAAGGTGCCTCCCATAGCCCTTTATTAAGCCAAGTGGAGCTCCTAACTTTTAGGAGCTCCTTGATAACCTTCTAAGAGGGGCGTCGGCCCCTCTTGTTTTGCCGCACCAAGCAAGGAAAAGGAGGTGGGGCATGTGCCCCTCCTTCATGGTTAACCTAATCCTCATTAAGTAAGGATTGGGGATGCCCTAATGTGGCTAAGCCCTAATCTAATTAGGCTTAGTCTAAGGGTGAAACCAATTTTGGGTTTGATCCATGCAAGTCCTAATCCAATTAGAACTCAATGAATCATGAGCTCAATTGAACCCTTCAATCCTAATCTAATTAGGAGTCATTAGATTAATAATTAATTGAGACTTAAGAAATCCTATTCCAATTAGGACTTATTTAATTTTAATCCTAATCCAATTAGGACTCTAATTTGAATCCCAAAGTCCTAATCCAATTAGGACTTCTAGGAATCCTATTCTAAGTAGGAATCCAAATTGAATTCAAAATCCTAATCTAATTAGGATTGTTGGAATCCTATTCTAAGCAGGACTTCCAGTCCTACTCTAAGTAGGATTCCCAGTCCTAATCCAATTAGGACTCTCGAAATCCTACTCCAAGTATGATTCGTGTTTAAGTCCAATTAATTAATTCTCCTTGTTCCTTCTTCAACTGATCATCAATCAAATTGATTACTCGTGATTCATAATCACATTTCAACCATCGGATCGGTCAATACTTCTAATGTGTGTGACCCCATAGGTTCTATTCTGGACTGGTAGTGAGTATATTGCGATCTCTATCACAATATCATTGAAAACTCCTTTCAATGGATTGGAACGATTCCAACTCAACTCATTAGGGTTTATCGATCATCGAGATATTTCCTGTGAGCCTCACCATCCACCAGTGACACCTAGCAGCATATAGTGGCTACCCAACAGAATGGAAATAATGAACCTCTAGGTGCAGTTATCGTATGATACAGTCTTTTACCGTAGATCCCTACAGGATGGAGGTCATGGACAACTCGTCAAACCCCACGTCTATCATGATGTCAAGATGTATTTGACTTAAGCTCGAGAGTGGAAAACTCTTTCTCCACTGTACAATCTGTCCCGGCCGAGGTCTTATGAACTGAGTCTTATGAATCACATAGGATCTCTCCTTATCTACCAAGGTCGATAGATTCCATATAGGTGCTACCCTACTCCTACAGTTGAACCTACTGCTTGCCAATCTACACTGCATGGACCCATTATGGCTAGAGACCAGTATGTGTGCAGTCAAACTACAATAACCTCACTGTAAGCAGCCGAAGCATCGCAGGTCAAAGGACCAGTCACACTACTGCAACATCAAGCAAGTCACTGACGAGTGGATAGACATCCAAGTGACTTCTTGTCTTGGTCACGCTCAGTACCCCTGTTCTCTAACAAGCCACCTGCACTATCAACTTCAGTGTCCCTACATTGTGGACTCGAGTCTCGTCCATCCGTAATGAAAGTGATGTGTGTACTGGATCTTATCGGATCGATCACCGTCCTCGTGATGATCCATCGATCAGGAGCATTTAGAAATTAATCACCGAATGATACATAGCTCAAATTCTCAACTCTTGAGAATATGCATCATCATCTTATTAGTTCCTTGGACGACTTCATAGACCCATAAACAATATGAATGAAAAAGATGCCTTTTATTTATTCATAATAAATAGTCAAGTACAAAATTATGTCTCAGAATTAATAATGTGTCAGCCTTATTAGCTTCTAGGGCATATATCTAACAATGGGAGATAGGGAACATGTACAGGATTCCAATACCTACAACGAGGCGATATTTGATATTCGATTCCGAGAAATGGCTGGAAGCCATGAAGTCAGAGATAGACTCCATGTATTCCAACCAAGTCTGGATCTTAGTAGATCCACCAAAAGGTATAGTACCTATTGGATGCAATGGATCTACAAAAAGAAAATAGGTTCGGATGGAAAGGTAGAAACCTATAAGGCAAGGCCATAGGCAAAAAGGGTATAGGTTAACGCGAAGGCATTGACTATCAGAGACCTTTTCACCTGTAGCGCATGCTGAAATCCATTCGAACATTGCTGCTATTGCAGCATTTCATGATTATGAAATCTGATAGATGGATGTGAAAACTGCTTTCCTGAATGGATATCTTGATGAAGATATTTATATGGAGCAGCCTTGGGTTTCACTTTCAGTAATGTGATCACAAAGGTCTGCAAGCTGCAAGAATCCATCTATGGACTGAAGCAAGCATCTCGGAGTTTGGAACACTCATTTCAATGATGCGATCAAATCATTTGATTTCATCAAGAACGAAGAGGAAACCGTGTGTTTACAAGAAGTTAGTGGAAGAGTGCTGTCGTGTTCCTCGTACTGTACGTGCATGACATCCTTCTGATAGGGAATGATATTCCTATGCTAACCTCGGTCAAGATCTGGTTAATCAAAAGAGTTCTCCATCAAAGACCTTGGGGAAGCATCCTACATTTTGGGATTAAGGTCTATAGAGATAGATCTAAAAGGATGCTTGGCCTATCACAGAAGATGTACATAGAGGAGGTGCTGAAGATGTCAGTATGAAAAACTCCAAGAGGGTCTATTACCCCTTAGGCATGGGATTCATCTCTCAAATAAGATGTGCCCAACACATCTGAAGAGATTCAACGCATGAGCAGGGATCTTTATGCTTCGGCAATAGGAAGCCTCATGTATGCCATGCTGTGTACACGACCTGATATAGCCCTTACTCGTGAGTGTCACTAGCAGATATCAGTCGAATCCAGACGAAGAGCACTGGAACAGCTGTGAAGAACATTCTTAAGTACTTAAGAAGAACTAAAGATTTGTTCTTGATTTTTTGAGGATCATCAGAGTTAAAGGTAGAAGGATACACAGATTCAGATTTTTGACTGATATTGACGATAGGAAAGTCTACACTAGATATATGTCTTGTGCAATAGTGGTACGGTAAATTGGAAGAGTTTCAAACAACCGATCATTGCTGATTCTACCATGGGAAGCTGAGTATATTGCCGCCTCTGAAGCTGCAAAGGAAGCCTTCTGGTTCAAAAAATTCATTACAGAGCTAGATGTATTGCCATTAGATGCCATCACACTCTACTACAATAATAATGGCGCCATAGCTCTTGCTAAGGAGCCAAGGGTCTCATCAGAAGTCCAAGCACATAGAGTGGCGCTTTCACCTCATATGCGACTACCTCGAGAAGAAATATATCGAGGTGGCAAAGATTAGACTCCGCGGACAACGTGGCGGATCCACTCACTAAGTAATTAAATCAGCAGAAGACTGAAGGCCCACCTTGAGAAGATGGAACTTAGATATATGTCTGATTGGCTTTAGTGCAAGTGAAAGATTGTTAGATTGTATGCCCTAGAAGGCAATCTGGCGAACACATTATTAATTCTGGGACATAAATTTGTACTTGACTTTATTATTATTGAATAATAAATGGGCATTTTTTCATTCATATTGTTTATGTGTCTATGAATCGTCTAAGAAATTAATAAGATGATGATACATATTCTCAAGAGTTGAGAATTTGAGCCATGTATCATTGGTGATTAATTTCTAAATGCTCCTGATCAATGGATTCATCACGAGGATGGTGATCGATCCGATCAGTGCACAGATCGCTTTCCTTATGGATGGACGAGACTCGAGTCCACAGTGTAGGGACACTGAAGTGATAGTGGCAGGTGCTTGTTAGAGAACAAGGGTACTAAGCGTGACCAAGATAAGAAGTCACTTGGATGTCTATCCACTCGTTGGTGACTTGCTTGATATTGCAGTGGTTTGACTGGTCCTTTGACCTGCGGTGGCTTCGGCTATTCACAGTGAGGTTATTGTAGTTTGATAGCACATATACATGGTCTCTAGTCATATGAGTCCTTGTAGTGTAGATTGGCTGCAGAAGGTTCACTATAGGAGTAGGGTATGCACTTACATGGAATCTATCGATCTTGATAGAAGAGAAGTGATCCTATGTGATTTATTAGACTGAGTTCTAAGACCTTGGCCAGGGCAGTAATATACAGTGGAGAAAGAGTTTCCACTATCGGACTCAAGTCGAATAAATCTGACATATGACAGACGACGGGGGTTTGACGAGTTATCCATGACCACCGGTCTGTAGGGATCTACGATAGAAGAACTGTATCATACGATAACTGCACCTAGAGGTTCATCATTCTATTCTGCTGGGTAGCCACTACATATTGTTAGGTATCACTGGTAGATGGTGAGACTCACAGGGATCATCTTGATGGTCGATGATCCCTGGCGAGTTGAGTTGGAATTGTTTCAAACCCATTGAAAGGAGTTTTCAATGATATTATGATAGAGATCGTAATATATCTCACTACCAGTCAAAATAGAACCTATGGGGTCACACACATTAGAGTAATGACCGATCCGATGGTTGAATTGTGATTAGAAATCACAAATAATCAATTTGATTGATAATTGGTAACCCGCTAAGAGTTAGTGAGTTGAAGAAGGAATAATTGCAATCGGATTGCAATTTAATTTAATTAATTGGACTTGATCACGAGTCCTACTTGGAGTAGGATCTTTGGAGTCTTAATTGGATTAGGATTTCAAATTAAATTAGAATCCCTACTTGGAGTAGGATTCTAAAGTTCTCAATTGTCTTAGGGCTGAAATTTGAACAAGTCCTGATTAGATTAGAAATTTTATTAAGTCCTAATTATTTTAATTTTAATCTAATTAATTGAAAGACTCCTAATTGGATTAGGATTGAAGAGTTTAATAGAGTCTTGGTTCAATTAAATCCCAATTAGATTAGGATTTGAAAGAAAAGGAAGATTGGGCTTTCATCTAATCCTTTTTAGAAAAGGATTGGGTCATACCTATGTGGCTAACCCACCCCACTTAATTGTGATTAAATGGGGTGTGGGAATAGAAGGGAGAAAGAGGGAGGGGCGTACGCCCCTCCCTTGCTTGCGTGAGAAGAAAAGGAGGGGGCTACGCCCCCTCCTTGCTTTTCATCTAAAGGGATAGGAAATGAGTTCCTAAAAAATAGGAAACTCATCTTATCCCTTAATACTTCAAAAAGGAGCTGGGATTTCGGGCCACTATTCATGCTTTTTCTCCTCATTTCCAGCCATGAGCACCCTCCTCCATCTTCCTCTTTTTGAGCCGCAATCAAGAGAAGAAAAAGAAGAGAGCCGCAATCAAGAGAAGAAAAAGAAGAGCCTAGGACGCCCTCTTCCTTCTTCATCTTGGTTCAAAAGAAGGAAAAGAAAAGGCTGCGCAGAGGCATTCAATCTTTCCTTCCTTGGTTCTTCCTTCTTACTCTCCTCCTCAAGCCAATCAAAAGGTTGATCAAAGGAGAGGACTTCAGCCATTAATAGCCTTCTCTGCAAGGGAGCTAGCACCCCGAGGAGATCCAAAGGCTTCGATCGACTCATTACTTCGTGTGGATATCTGTAGAGGCCGAATGCGTATACGGCTTCCACTGAACCTTCATCAAATACCATGTAAATCAGATTTGCGGAGACCATCTATCCGCACAAGGTAAAGATTTGATCTTCTATTCATGATTTTAAATAATTTAATAGAATTTAATCCTAATCTATGTATAGATGGGGTTTTAAAATACGTTCATGCGATGACGGGATATGTACATGTCTTTCCGCTGCGTATCTAAAATTTTTTTGAATTTTCAACGGCATGTGACAGATCCTAACACTGTGATCTTCATCATCCTCTTCCTTCCTTCCACAAAGAAGAAACCATAGCCACCATTGAAGAAGAAAGAAAAAAAAGAGATCAGCCACCATCATCCACAAAATCGAGCAACATCCATCCCCGACTGCATCAGCTAGGCAACACTGACTTCTAGAGTCATAGATAGTTTGTGACACAAATTGGATACATGCCATCCTAATGTGTATCCATTGGCTGCATAGCTAGTTTTTAAACTAGCATCGCAGGGATTAGTTTTATGGGTTTTTACATTACCCTTATAAATATTTGAAATTACGTGTGCAGCCTCATAAATTTACTATTTGTGTGTATACCCTTATATATTATTCTTTTTAATATTATCCATATAAATATATTAAGTTGCATGTATATCATTATAAAATTACTATTTGCATGTATACCCTTGTTGACCCTCTAATGGATTTTGATGAATACAAAATACTAGAACATAATTCCCTTTATCTTAACAACTTATTTGAGGATTTCAGTTGGTTAATTAAGAATATTGTTAAGAAATGTCTAGGCAAGTTCTCATGATTTTTAAGAACTTATTGAAGAATTTTTGAGATGAAAGAAAAAGTTCAGGGACAGCCGAGACGTCTCCGGGTTGTCTCCGAGACGTCTCTGGCACAAACAGGAAGAACTGGCACGTCTGGAGACGTCCCCGTAAAGCGCGGAGACGTCCCCGGAGCGCGGAGACGTCTCCTGAAAAAGCGGAGTCGACTCTCTCAGAGAATTCCAGAAGACTTGTTTTTCGGAGATTAACGGCGGAGACGTCCCCGTAAAGCGCGGAGACGTCCCCGGAGCGCGGAGTCGTCCCCGAAGAAGCGGAGTCGTCCCCATGCAAAAAGCGCAAACAAGCGGAGACGTCCCCGTAAAGCGCGGAGACGTCCCGGAGCGCCTGGGACGCGACTAACAACTTTTTCAGGTTTGATTTGAATTTCAAACGTCTCTTTTTTGTGTCTAACGGCTATATTTGCTTTTGGGCTATAAAAGGACCTCTTAAGTGCTTCTCAACATCTTCTTACCAACCCAATACAAGATCATTCAAGAGAGAAGAGAGAAAAAGAGGTTCAAAGGAGTTAGTGCATTCAAGTGAAGAAATCAAGCGCCTTCAAGTTTTCCAACAGATTTCGTGCTCAACTACTCTCTCCCGTTTGGCATTCAAAGCTCACCATTCAAGCCAACGCGATCCACATCGGAAGAACCATCATCTCCCACGCTTCCAACGGCTAAAAGGGTTCTTGCGGGTTCTATTGTTTATATTGTTATATTTGCTTGTTTAAGAAGCTTTGATTTGTTTTAAACCTTTATTCTAATATCTTGTAACTTGATTCAATCAAGGGATTGAATCAAAGGGTTAAGGTTTGTTGGTGAGCCAAAGGGAAAAACCAACGTTGTAAGGTTGTGGTTGGTGAGCCTTTGGGGAAAACCAACCGGGTTGGATTGTGAGCCCGTGAAAACAATCGGTTGGTTCGAGTCGGTGAGCCTGTGAAAACCGACCGAGTTCGTTGTGATCTCGTAAAACAACAAGTTGGGTTGTGAGCTTGTAAAACAACCGGCTGTAATCGGTAGGATTATAGTGAAATTCCCAAGAGGTCTTGGGGAGTGGATGTAGGTGCTGGGGTGCACCGAACCACTATATGTCCTTTGTGTTTGTAATGCCTCTAGTTATTGTCTAACTAACACACTTACTTACTTAGATAAATTGCTTGCTTAATTCTTATCCGCACATCCTTTAGTTGCAAGCATATTTAATCAAGTCGAAGTCTATACATCAAACCCTTGCTAAGTTTAACTTTCACTGTGCATCTATACAACTTAGCATAGTTAATCAAAAAGTTTTAGAAGTAGCATAAAAGTTTTGAAAGACCCAATTCACCCCCCCCTCTTGGGTTGTATCTACTGGGAAACAAGTAGTATCAGAGCAGGTGCTCAAATATTATTTGTAGTCTTAACCGACTAGAGCCAAAGATCATGACAACTCAAATAGATAGTTTTCTAGGAGAAGGACAATCAATTGATACACCTCCACTGTTTAATGGTATAAACTACCCACATTGGAAAATACGCATGCGCATTTTCATTCAATCACAAAACTATTATCTATGGAAAATCATAATAAATGACCTTCACACACTCTCTCATATTAATGAGAAGGACTTAGCACAATTAAATGCTAATGCTATGAACATATTATATTGTGCTATTCAAGAAACAAAGTTTAATGAATTTCTGCATGCTTATCTGCTAAGGAGATCTGGGATACTTTAGAAAATATTTATGATAAATCTCAGATTAGCTCTCATATGCTTCAATTATATACTAACAATGAGACTGCAGAAAAGGGTGATGAATCTCCCTCAGTCGAGTCGACTCCAAGTAGCTCAGAGTCGACTCCCAAGTTAGTCGAGTCGACTCCAATAAGGTCCGAGTCGACTCCGAGGCAAATCAGCTTCCTAAAGACAAAGAAGAAGAGGAAGCAAGAAGAAAGGAAGAAAGAGGTAAAGCGCAAGAAAGCCTTGACCAAGAGAAAGTCAGACAAGGAATTGAAAGTTAGGAGCAACAATGAACTACAAGAGGTAACTAACTTATGTCTTATGGTACAAGAAGATAAAGTAGAATCTGAATCTAATCTTACACCAAATGACTTTCATGAAGAATATTCTTATGATGAACTTTTAAATGCTTTTCATGATTTGTATAGTGAATGTAGAAAATTAGCTAGGAAAAATAAAAATCTTAAAAAGCTAAATTTGGAAATTTCAAAAGAAAAAAATTCTATTACTGAAATACAAGACAAACTAAATTCTGAAAATAAAAGTTTAAGGTCATTTTCAGAAGAATTGATTCAGAAAAATCATAGCTTAATTAAAGAAAATCAAAACTTAAGTAAAGAAATTAATCAATTAAAATCTTTTATTAACAAATTCACCGTAAGTTCAGAACGATTAAAAATGATGTTTGAAAGCCAATATGTTGCTTGTGATAAATCAAAACTTGGCTTGATTCTTTTACTTAACAATAAATCTCTAGAGAAAAAAGTTATCAATTCATCAAGCAAACCATTAAATAAGATAACTTATTTCAAAAATGAAAAGGATGGGAATAACAACTTTACCTATCGTTCTAGTATAATTAAATCAAATGGTAAAGTTATTACTATTAAACAGATATGGGTTCCAAAAGGAACCATATGTCCTAACTCTCAAGGACTCAAGCAAGCTTGGGTACCCAAAATGAGAAAATGAGGATGTACACATAGGTGTACCAAGGTACCCATGGAACATAAAGAAACTTAAAAAGTTATTAACAAAAAAAATAATGAAATCAGTAATTCTTGCATCTCATCATTATTTGTCCTTTAGTATCTGATATGATTTGCTATTAGTGACCAATTTTGTGATATAGAAAATACTTTTGGATATATAATCAAATCATTTCATTCTACTCACTATTGGATAAGGTGCTAAATGATTAATCAACTTATTAAGAATAACTCTATGAATTCTCTATATGCTTGATTGAAAGTTTTTATCTATGGCATTATTGTTTATTGATCATAGATATGATAATGTGTACTTGGTATGCTTTTGAATATATGCACTATGAATACCAAGATTAAAGAAACCATATTTGGCATATGAAATCAGCTCATGCTAGTATGTACTTAATCTCAAAAAACCTTGCCATAGGCTCACTTAGATTATCCTCTTAAAGGTCAAAGTTTTACTATGCATGTTAACTAAGGAAACAAACAAAAATAATTTCTAAATCTAGAGATGTTGTTTCCAACACTAATTTTTCAAAAGTCTACATTAGCCTTGTTCTTGGCACTCAAATTGAAATATTTTCTGTATTGGCACAAACTCACAAAAAGCGATCAAATGATAAAGGTTTGCAAACTATGAATCACGGCATAGTTTTGAAAACCAATTTTTGTGTTAAGTTGTGCACAGAAAATAATATTGAATACAATTGTTTCTGCACCAAGAACACTATAAGTAAAATAGGATTAATAGAATCTTTGAAGAATTGAAAAAGGCAATGTTGTATGATAGCCATCTACTTAAATGCCTTTTAAAAGCTATCATCAATACTTGTCATACATATGACTTCTATTAGATCTATTTTTGATGAAAACTTCTTTTGATCTTCTGAAAAATAAAAAAAAAAGTGAACTATTGCGTATCTCTCATATTTTTCAGTCGTACATGTTATGCTTGATATGTTCTCTTGAAAAGTAATGCCAAATCTAATAAAGATATTTCTATCCTTGGATACCATTCATCAAGCAATGCATATAGAACATTCATGAAAAATTCTAGTTGTAGAAGTATCATTTCATTTTATTCTTTATGAGACTAATGATTTATTATGAAGATACTAAAATTAAATTATATATGTATACCGTTAATCTTTTACATATAACAATCTGAAAACTTGTTAATAATTAGAATCAAAATTGGATTTTTCAGATATGCACTTAATGAAGAAAAATTGATGACTACTAAAAGACTAAATCAAGAAAAGAGAAAATAGATCTTGATAAAGATTCTTGCATGATTAGAAGTAAAGATCATCATTATCATGTGCTTGCTTCATGAGCTTTATATTTTGTCAAATGAATGTGTAGAATTCACTCCTATGTGGTTACTTCATTAAAAAGGAGATTTATGAAAAATAACCACCATATTTGAAAACACTCATTACAAATATGTTAAAGCAATATATAATGTGGAACAAGCATCAACAGCATGATACAAAAGCTTAAGCAACCTTTTTGATAGAAAGTAATAGTGATAAATCTTTGCATCAAAAAGAAGAATTTGTGATATCTTACTTGCTCATAGTTTACATTGATGACATCATTTTTGGTTCTACTAATAAAGAGTTATATGAAGACTTTACTTAGCTCATGCAAGGAGAGTTTGAAATACGTATGATGAATGAATTAACATCTTCTCTCAAACTCCAAAATTAAGACAAACAGAAAAGGGGATCTTCATTGACCAACGTTAGTCCACAAGAAAACTCCTATAGAAGATTGGCGTGAAGAAGGTATATCTATGACCCCATCTTGTAGAAATTGTAAAGGATGAGCAAAGTAGATCTATTGTTTAAAGCTGTATTGAAGTATGATAGAATAATTATTTTATCATACAGCTAGTAGACCAGATTGTATGCTCATTATGTGACCTTGTGCAAGACTTCAATCTAACTTTAATTAATCATATTTTATTGATAACAAATACGTCATAATCTGAATTTTGATAGAAACAAACGTTTAAGATAAGTTGATTAAAACTTAGTTAACACATCTTATTGATAATTATCTTAAGCAAATAGAATCTAAACTAAATTGATTTGACCTTGATAAATCTGTCTATTGCCTCACATGCTTGTCCTTGAACTATCTTGGTTAATGAATTTATCTCTTTAGTTCAAGTGATATGTGCTTGCTTATATTTAGGCAATCTCTTGTGTAAAGTGACTCAACATGCAACTATTGTCATATCTCATATTGAGTCATCTAATTAAAAAAATATATATATATATGTTGGATGAATGCTTTGTATCTTAAAGAAACTAATGACCTTCCTTCAAGAAAGAAAAATGAGAAATTTCAACTTGAAGGATATCTTCATGTAAGATACACTAAACATTCACATGCAAACAAGAGAGAGGATCTTCTTCAGCCAAAAGTTCACACATAAGAAATCTAGTTTGGCTTGAAGAACATATAATGAATAGGTAATTTTAGATACCTTTCTCACAAATTAATTGAGCAAAGTCAATAACTTAAATCCTATTATGGCATGATTAAATTCTTTAATTATTAATTTTTGATATCATGTCTATATGTGTATTGACTGACTTATACTTTTAGAAATTGTTTCATGGTTTGCTCAATCTAAAATATTTCTATGGCTGTATCATAACCATGAAATACACAAGTATATGATTAAAACTCTGATTTAGAATGACTTGTGAGAAGCTACGAATTCTTGGGCATAATGAAAATAGTGTTTGCATGATATACCTCTATACGATACATTTCATTATTTCTTTATTCTGCTCTTTCATGTAGATTACTTGAGAATAACAAAAAGAGAGAGAGATAAAGAAAAGAAAATGGACATTGTTCAAGAGATGAAAAATCTGAGCAAAGGCAAGTACTTCAATCTTAAGGAAAAGCAAAACAAGCATAATATATTCGGCACATTTGGAAGGGATAAAATCTATAATTAATTACACTCAAACAGGGAGAGTTTGAAGTAAACATTTTAACCTTTCTATATTGCTCATCATAGGGATGGTGCCAATGGGGAGGCTAGTGGTAGTACCCGGCACTATTTGACCCAACTATTCGGTGTAGGGCATATTAGGGACGACGGCACAAGAGGGAGGCTAGTGGTAGTACCTCGTACCCCTTCCCAACTCCACCGGATAGGGAGCAAATAGAGTATAGAGCTTAAGAAAGTTAAAAGAAAGACAAAGTAAATGAAAGTATACAAGAAAGAATCAATTCAAATTTTTAGTCACATGGAAACACACTTTAAGGATGAAATCAGTGCAAAATTATATCTAAATAGGGGGAGTTTATTTGAAAAGAATTGATTTTGATACTTAACATGCTTGTTCTTAATATTTTAATGTATGACTTAACACACACTATATTTTGCATGGGGCATGATATTTTAAATTATGGGTTCTCAATATCTTTTGTAGTACCCCATACTTGGACAATTTGATTGAATGTTTGAAATGCTACATAACATCTTTTGTTTGGTTTTATTGAAAAGAAAATTCAGATTTGTTATTCACAATCATCGTTAAAATCTGAAAGATAAATAAATTTGTAAAAAAAAAAAAGGGAGAAGAGAAGGATATCTCTATTTAGGCAAAATGAATTGAGTTTGTCTTATCCATCAACTTGCTTAACTTTGATACATAATACCCTAATACTTGTTAAAAAATCCTCCATTTAGTACCAAAACTCAACATTTAATACAAAGATTCTGAATATGCTCTTATATGTTTGAAATATGTATTTTCAATCGTAATCATTTAAGATGAGCTATAATGTGATTTTGAAAGCCTTTATTGAAAATCCTATGTAATTCAGAATCTGATTTTGTATAAAAGCTTAAACTAAATGTGATTTTTTAAATAAAGTCTTACTTTAGGAAAAACAGAATTAATTTTGATGCCTTTGGTGATTGCTCCGATACGCATCCGAAATATATCATTTCTTATCTTCAAAGTATACTAATATTGGTTCAAATGATGTGTCTTTCGATGATCTTGATTGCAAACAAAAATTTCTAAATATATGATTTTATTTTGATATTAAAAGGATTTATTGTGTTTCATGTATACATTGCTGAAAAACTATGATTAAGAAATTGAGTTCTATAAATATATATACCTCAATGATCATCTATATGTTTTTCTCCCCTACATTATTAAAGACTTCAATCAATAGAGTGAATGATCTTAAAACTAGAAATATTTCAGTTCACTCAAATGACTCTAAAAGAAAGAAAATGTAAATGCTTTTGAAAGAAATTGAGCTTCAATTGAATCATTTTCTGATTAATACTTTTATACATTTTCTCTAAGATTAGGAGAAAGCATAACTTGTTCTTAAAGGATTAGAAAGAGTGATTACTATAAATTCTGAATAATTCTAGATCACTCTACATTCTTGATATTACAGAATTTCAGTGTTATTCACGTTTATCACTAAAATCTGAAATTCAACAATTAAAATGATTAAAGAAGAATGCATCTTTTGAGGGGGAGCTTTAGATATTCAGTATCCTATCCCAAAGACACTTTATTTTGATGCATACTTAGAATTTTATGGATTGATTTTGATGAACCTCCTTATATTGCAATACATGCTTTAATTATAAGTTTATACCTTAAGATGAGTTCTATAAAGGTTGTCTTATCTCAAACCTTGAGTCTTATGAAAATAAGCTGAAACTTATAGAAAACATATTTTTGAGATTGACAATTTTATTGAACATTATCTACAAATTCTAAACTCTTAAAATGGAATGATCAATTAAGGGGGAGAAAGAAAATTTCAGAAGGAAAGACCTTATGGAACTTAATCGCATAAATCTATAACTAAAGGAGAGGGAAAGAATACTAAATGAAAAGTGATCCTAATACTCTCCAATATGTATCATCTGAAATTTAAATCTGAAAATCTTTATGATACGCCTTGAGGCGTGTTATTTGGTTAGTATATCTCATGCATCACTCTTGAACCAAATTGCAAATTTTAAGAGCCTCTAATTTAATGAAAAAGGGGGAGAATAATGTGTTAAATTTTCTTGAGTATCTCTTAGAAAATCTATTTTTGAACTTCACTAATGAGTCCTAATTGGCTTGCTCTTTAGAACTTCAATTTTGTGCCAATTCATTATTTTATGTATCAAATTGTGCTTATTCTCTAAAGAAATAAAAGAAAGTCTTTAAAAGAGCTCTAAGATGTATCAAAAAATTGCATGAATTCATATTTTGGTATTTGTGCCCCAATGCTCTTATTATCATAAAAGAACTTTGAAGTCATTAAGAATTAATGATCCAACAGGATGATATGTCTTTCAAATATATAAGTTTTGATCTTTTACTCTGAAAATCAATTGAATTGCTCTCCTATTGATAAAATACTTAATAGATTGGGCAAAAGGTCTTAAATGAACAAGCTTTTCCACTTATTATTGAAGAGAGGTCAGATTTCCAATCGTGCTTTCCTTGAATATCATTTGTGGTACTTCTTGAATTAACCTAAGGAAGATTCCACCTACACTTGATTAGAAAACTATCTGTGGTATCAAATTAGAAAATTTCTTGAAATCACATTCGATGTGTTCTGCTCTGGAATTATCTTAATTGGCTCTGATCTATGCTCATTAATCTTTTTCTAACATTATTGCCTTGAGTTATATGATTCATATTCTTGCAATAACTTGACATGCAAATCAGCGTACAATAAGAAAAAGAAATATTTGAGTATTCTTATCTTTGTGCTTAATGTTCCACTATCTTTTTGATGTTGTCAAAAAGGGGGAGAAATATCTAAGTATATGCTCATAATGCTTTGTATTTTATATTGAATACCAACTCAGCTTAAACTGAAATCTAAAGCATTATCATGAAGTATGTTTTAAATATTTATGTTTTCTACTTCATGCAACTTAGCTATGCATTAGTCCTAGAACACAATATATTTTATATTGCACATACTCCAAGTTTTGTCATCATCAAAAAGGGGGAGATTGTTGACCCTCTAATGGATTTTGATGAATACAAAACACTAGAGCATAATTCCCTTTATCTTAACAACTTATTTGAGGATTTCAGTTGGTTAATTAAGAATATTGTTAAGAAATGTCTAGGCAAGTTCCCATGATTTTTAAGAACTTATTGAAGAATTTTTGAGATGAAAGAAAAAGTTTAGGGACAGCCGAGACGTCTCCGGGTTGTCTCCGAGACGTCTCTGGCACAAACAGAAAGAACTGGCACGTCTGGAGACGTCCCCGTAAAGCGCGGAGACGTCCCCGGAGCGCGGAGACGTCCCCTGAAAAAGCGGAGTCGACTCTCTCAGAGAATTCCAGAAGACTTGTTTTTCGAAGATATAACAGCGGAGACGTCCCCGTAAAGCGCGGAGACGTCCCCGGAGCGCGGAGTCGTCCCCATGCAAAAAGCGCAAACAAGCGGAGACGTCCCCGTAAAGCGCGGAGACGTCCCCGGAGCGCCTGGGACGCGACTAACAACTTTTTCAGGTTTGATTTGAATTTCAAACGTCTCTTTTTTTGTGTCTAACGGCTATATTTGCTTTTTGGGCTATAAAAGGGACCTCTTAAGTGCTTCTCAACATCTTCTTACCAACCCAATACAAGATCATTCAAGAGAGAAGAGAGAAAAAGAGGTTCAAGGGAGTTAGTGCATTCAAGTGAAGAAATCAAGCGCCTTCAAGTTTTCCAACAGATTTCGTGCTCAACTACTCTCTCCCGTTTGGCATTCAAAGCTCACATTCAAGCCAACGCGATCCACATCGGAAGAACCATCATCTCCCACGCTTCCAACGGCTAAAAGGGTTCTTGCGGGTTCTATTGTTTATATTGTTATATTTGCTTGTTTAAGAAGCTTTGATTTGTTTTAAACCTTTATTCTAATATCTTGTAACTTGATTCAATCAAGGGATTGAATCAAAGGGTTAAGGTTTGTTGGTGAGCCAAAGGGAAAAACCAACGTTGTAAGGTTGTGGTTGGTGAGCCTTTGGGGAAAACCAACCGGGTTGGATTGTGAGCCCGTGAAAACAATCGGTTGGTTCGAGTCGGTGAGCCTGTGAAAACCGACCGAGTTCGTTGTGATCTCGTAAAACAGCAAGTTGGGTTGTGAGCTTGTAAAACAACCGGCTGTAATCGGTAGGATTATAGTGAAATTCCCAAGAGGTCTTGGGGAGTGGATGTAGGTGTTGGGGTGCACCGAACCACTATATGTCCTTTGTATTTGTAATGCCTCTAGTTATTGTCTAACTAACACACTTACTTACTTAGATAAATTGCTTGCTTAATTCTTATCCGCACATCCTTTAGTTGCAAGCATATTTAATCAAGTCGAAGTCTATACATCAAACCCTTGCTAAGTTTAACTTTCACTGTGCATCTATACAACTTAGCATAGTTAATCAAAAAATTTTAGAAGTAGCATAAAAGTTTTGAAAGACCCAATTCTCTTGGGTTGTATCTACTGGGCAACAACCCTTATATATTATTTTTTATTTATATACCCTCATAAGTTTACTATTTACATGCATATCTTTAGAAATTATTCTTTTTTCCTATTTACCCTTATTGAGTTAAGGGTATATATGTAAAAAGCAATAATTTATAATGGTACACAAAAAAAGAGATAATTTATAAGAGTATACATAAAAAAATTATAAGGATACTTCTTGCAAGTAGAAAATTTTTTAAGGTATATATGCAAAAAAAATAATTTATAACGGTATATATGTAAATAGCAAATTTAAAAGGGTATTTATGTAATTTTAGCTATTTATATGCATACAGATGCAAAAAATCCTAATTATATATTGGTTGTAGAAGTCGTTTCACATGTCTTATGCACCTCATGGGCTAGGTAACTTTGAAATTTAATTTGGGTGCTTATACTATGGTCGGAATAGTTATTTATGTGAGCGAGGGCTCACAATTCTTGTGCACCTCATTGGTGGGATAAGTTTGAAAGATTTCGAATTTGGATAGCCAAAAATGCTTTGTTGTTAGTGCTAAGTTACGCCCCGTTTGATGCGACATTCGCAGCGGAATTCGAACGGGACGTCGTTCATCGCATGAACGCACCTCGGATCGTAGAATTCAAAAATTTTTCTAGATCCAAATCCAGAAGATCTTTGAATTCATTAGAAAGGAAAGATTAGGATTTGAGGAAGGTTGATTAAGATTCATAAAACTGAAACTAAAATTAAAAAAAATAAATTTGAAGATCTCATCTTCAAAAATTCTGCAAGTGAAGAACACCGCAGCCTGATGATCTATCTAGGTTCCTGTTTGAGCCACACAATTGTCCGGCATCTACAGGTATCCACACGAGGATCTAATCATCTAAGATAGGATCTTACCGGAGTGCTAGCTCCTTACAAAGACCTCTCATGACTATTATATAGATTAGAAAATAAAAATCTGCAACATACCTCCTTAAAGAAGAACCCTTTCTTCTTCAACCTTGCTCGCGATGGAGGAAGAGGAAGGAGGAACCTTGCACGTGGATCTTCCTTGCCTTGCTACCGTGGAAGAAGAGGAGGATGAAGACCCCTTGCTGCCGTGGAGAAGGAGGAAGAAAGAAGAGGAGGCGTGGAGAGGAAGAGGAGAGAATTGATTCATAACTTCACCTTTGCTACCCTTCTATAGATTGGGTTTAGGGCTCCTCCTAATCTTATTAGGAGTATGGGACTATAACCCACCCTTGGATTAATACCAAGTGTCAAATCCTTGTGCTCATAGATACATGACATGTATCTATTTAATTAATTGATTAATTTCCTAATCACATTAGGATTTCTAATCTCATTAAGAGAATTAATTAATTTGGGAGCATGCATCCTACGACGCCATGTGGACTTCAAAGTCCGCATAATGTGAACATGACTTAAGTCATATTCATCCTACAACGACATGTGGTCTTTAAAATCAGCACAAATCTTGGTTTAATCAAATTGATCCAATCATGAACCCAAATCAATTTGGGTCGAACCCAATTTGATTTGGCTCATTAAATCAACCCAATTGCAATCCAATTGCAATCAATTCCACTTAATTCTTCTTCCATTAACTCACTAACACTTAGTGGGTTAATTCAATCACCAATCATATTGATAATTAATTTCTATTATGATTCCAAATCACAATTATGATAGTCTGACTAATTAAATTCTCTATGTGTGTGACCCCGTAGGTTCTATTCTGACTGGTAGTGAGAAATATTGAGATCTCCATCTCAATATCACTGAAACTCCTTTCAGTGGACTAAAACGATTTCAGTTCTACTCTTAGGGTTCACTGATCACCAAGTGAATGCCTTCGAGTCTCACAATCCACTAGTGACACCTAGCAGTATGTGGTGGCAACCCAGCAGAATGGAATATCTGAACATCTTGGTGCAATTAGCGTATGATACAGTCCCTCTATCATGGATCCCGACGTGACGGAGGTTATGGATATCTCGTCAAACCCCATCGTCTGTCATATGTCAAATTTATACGACTTCCAGTTTGAGATATGGAAACTCTTTTTCCAAAATACCTGATCAGAAATTTATCGAACTCAGTCAAATAAAACAAATAGGATCACTCCTAATCTATCAAGATCGATCGATCCCATCTAGATTCAATCCTATTCCAAAATGAACCTACTGTAGCCAATCTGCACTACAAGGATCCGAATGGCTAGGGCCCAAGTTCACATGCTCGTCAAACTACAGCAACCTCACTGTGAATAGCTGAGGCATCGCAGGTCAAAGGACCAGTCATACAACTGCAGCATAAGTAGTTACTGACGAGTGAATAGACATCCATGTGACTACTATCTTTGGTCATGCTCAGTATCTTGTTCTCTAACAAGTACTGCATAATCACTCCAGTGTCTCTACACCGTGGACTCGAGACTCGTCCATCTGACTAAGTGATCTGTGCACTAATCTCAGCGGATCGATCACCGTCTCTCGTGATGGATCCATCGATCAGGAGCATTTAGAAATTAATCCTTAATGACACATGCCTCAAATTCTCAACTCCTTGAGAATATGTGTCATCATCTATTAATTTCTTGGACGATTCATGGACACATACAAACATGAATGAAAAATAAATTGCCCAATCTTATTTATTAATAAGAGTCAAATTACAAATTTGTGCCCCAGATTATAAATATGCGTCAGCCATGTTGGCTCTAGGGCATCCTTCTAACAATCTTCCACTTGCACTAAAGCCAATCAGACATGTATTTAAGTCCCATTTTCTCAAGATGGACTTCTAATTTCTTCTGACTCAGCTGTTTAGTGAATGGGTCCGCCACGTTATCAGTGGAGTCTACTCTCTGCACCTCTACATATTTCTTTCGAGGTAGTCGCGAATTAGATGAAATCGCCGCTCGATATGTTTGGACTTCTGGTGAGACCTCGGCTCCTTAGCCAGTGCTATGGCGCCGTTGTTATCGCAGAAAAGGGTTATGGCATCTGATGACATGACTCCTAGCTCTTCGACAAACTTCTTGTACCAGAATGCTTCCTTCGCAGCATCCGATGCAGCAATGTACTCTGCTTCCATGGTAGAATCTGCAATAATCGGTTGCTTGGAACTCTTCCAATTTACCGATCCTCCATTGCATAAGAATATATATCCTGATGTAGATTTTCTATCATCAGGGTCAGTCATGAAGTCTGAATCAGTGTATTCTTCTATCTTTAACTCTGTGCCTCCCCCAAAGACCAAAAACATATCCTTAGTCCTTCTCAAGTACTTAAGAATATTTTTCACAGCTATCCAATTGCTCCTCTCCTGGATTTGACTGATATCTGCTCGTGACACTCATAGCATGTGCTATATCAGGTCGAGTACATAGCATGGCATACATGAGGCTCCCTATTGCTGATGCATAAGGGATCTTACTCATGCACTGAATCTCTTCAGATGTTTTGGGGCACATCTTTTTGGAGAGATTTATCCCATGCCTTAGGGGTAACAATCCCCTCTTAGAGTTTTCCATGCTGAACCTCTTCAGCACTTTCTCTATGTACATTTTCTGTGATAGACCAAGCATCCTCTTAGATCTATCTCTATAGATCTTAATCCCCAAAATATAAGATGCTTCACCTAGGTCTTTCATGGAGAACTTCTTAGACAACCATAATTTGACCGATGTGAGCATGGGAATATCATTCCCAATCAGGAGTATATCATCCACGTACAATACGAGGAATACTATAGCCCTCCCACTGACCTTTTTGTACACACATAGTTCCTCTTCATTCTTAATGAAATCAAACGATTTGATCACATTATCGAAACGAGTGTTCCAACTCCGAGATGCTTGCTTTAGTCTATAATGGATCTTTGCAGCTTGCAGACCTTGTGATCACCATCACTGGAAGTGAAACCCTGAGGCTATTCCATATAGATATCTTCCTCAAGATATCCATTAAGGAAAGCAGTTTTCACATCCATCTGCCATATCTCATAATCATGATAAGCTGCAATGGCAAGCAATGTTCGAATGGACTTCAGCATGGCTACCGGTGAAAAGGTATCCTGATAGTCAATGCCTTCGCGCTGACTATAACGTTTTGCCACCTTGCCTTATAGGTCTCTACATTACTATCCGAACCCATTTTCCTTTTGTAGATCCATTTACACCCAATAGGTACTATACTTTCAGGCGGATCTACTAAGATCCATATTTGGTTGGAATGCATGGAGTCTATTTCTGACTTCATCGCATCCATCCATTTTTCGGAGTCGATATCTAACATCGCTTCGTTGTATGTCTTGGGATCATAACTATGATCTCTTTCTCCCATGAGGAATTCTTTCTCTATTTCCTCTGTAAACATACCTAAGTATCTTTCAGGAGGATGGGAGATCCTACTGGATCTACGAAGTGGATGAGGTTTTTCATGTATTGGCTCAATGTGAATAGGTTCACTAGGCTCAATTGCTCGTTACTCTTTAGAGACTTTTTCTTCGAGCTCAATTTTTCTCTCACTGCCTCTATCAAGGATAAACTATTTTTCCAAGAAGATGGCATGTCGGCTCACAAACACTTTGTGATCTTCTGGGATGTAAAAATTGTATCCTAACAACTCTTTAAGATATCCAATGAAACGAGCACCAATTATCCTAGACTCTAACTTGTCCACCTGTTGTTGTTTGACTTGGGCTGGACATCCCCAAATCTTGAGATAACCAAGACTTGGTTTCTTACCATGCCATATCTCATATGGTGTGGTAGGAACGGACTTAGAGGGAACTCTATTTCAATATGTAGATAGCTGTAAGTAGGGCATCTCCCCACAAGAATAAGGGTAAGTCAGTAAAGCTCATCATGGACATGACCATATCCAATAGGGTCTGATTCCTCCTTTCTGACACTCCGTTGAGTTGAAGTGTTCTAGGAGGTGTCCATTGTAAAACTATACCATTTTGTTTGAGATAATCGCGAAACTCTCCACTAAGGTATTCTCCTCCTCAATCTGATTGAAGAACCCTAATGAGTTTTTCTGTCTGTACTTCAAATCTGAATTCTTTGAACCCTTCAAATGCTTCAGATTTATGTCTCATAAGATACACATAACCATACCGTGAAAAATCATCGGTAAAAGTAATAAAGTAGAAAAATTGACCCCTAGCCTGCACATCGAATGGTCCACACACATCAGTGTATACTAGGGCAAGTATTTCAGTGGACCTCTCTCCGTGTCCTACAAAGGATAATTTGACCATTTTTTCTTGAAGGCAGGATTCACAAATCGGATATGACTCAGAAGTCAATGAACTCAAAAGCCCATGTTTCTCCAATTTGTTAATTTCCTCTTCTCCTATATGACCAAGTTTGAGATGCCACAAATACTTTTGATTTATCTCATCTCTAAATTTTTTAGATCCTATGGTACTCACTGTATACTCAAATATGTTCACAGATACATCCATATATAAGTGATAGAGACCGTCAATCATAAAACCACGTCCAAACAGTTTATTTCGCAAATAAATGGAAATGTAGTCTTTATTAAAATTGAATTCATAATGTTCCTGTGCTAGACAAGATACAGAAATCAAATTTCTGCTAGCACTAGGTACAAAATAACAATCTCTAAGTATCAAACTAAATTCTGACGGTAAATGCAAAAGGAATGTGCCCACAGCAACAGTAGCAACTCTTGCTCCATTGCCAACCCTTAGGGTTACCGCACCTTCCGTAAGCCTTCTATTTTTTTTTAGACCCTGCATAGTAGTGCATAAGTGAACACTAGAACCAGAGTCTATAACCCAACTGGAAATAGAAGAAACCGTTAGATTAGTTTCAATAATGAGCATATTAGACATACCTTCAGAAGGCATGTCACCCTTCTTGCTCTTTATGTTTCCCAAGTAGATATGACAGTTCCTCTTCCAATGGCCGTCTTCATTGCAATGGAAACATTTTTCTTTGGGTTCGGCCTTCTTCTTAGGAACTTCCTTCTTCGGCTTTTTTTTAGCCTTCTGCTTCTTCGCAGGCTTCTTCTTCTTCCCAGTAGACTTTCTCTTGGAAATAGAAGCTAGCTTAGCAGCAAGAACTGTGCCTCTTGAACCTTTCAAGGCTCCCTCAGTTGTCACCAACATATTCAACAATTCAAGTTTAGTGCATTCAATTTTATTCATATGGTAGTTTACAATAAACTGCCCATATGAAGATGGCAACGATTGTAGGATCAAATCCGTTTGCAAATTCTTGTGTATGGTCATGCCAAGCTTCTCAAGCTCCTCAAGATCCTTGATCATGGTCAAACCATGTTCATGGACGGACTGCCCATCATGCATCTTGGCTTTGAAGAGCCGCTTGGATACTTCAAACCTTGCTGCGCGACTCTGTTCACCATACAACTTTTGTAGGTGATCAAGTATGTCCTTAGCAGTCTTCATGCTCTCATGCTGGCATTGCAATTCGTTGGACATGGATGCCAAAATATAGCACCTAACCTTATTGTCGTCATCCAACCATTTTGCATGCATCTCACGCTGCTCATTGGTTGCACAGGTTGGTAACATCGGAAGTTCATGGTTAAGAATATATGCTATCTTTTCGCAACTCAAGACAATCTTCAAGTTGCGGAGCCAATCTTTATAGTTTGGTCCGGTCAACCTATTGTTATCTAGAATTCGAACTATCGGGTTGGAAGTCATTGACATCTGCAGAGAGTAAAGATTCTAGTTAGAAATTTGTATTTGACATTAATTTGTTTTAGAAACTTTTAAAACAAAATTGGATCAAATCCTCCCACTATTTCTCGGATCTCTCACACTCCCCTGGTAAAGATACGGAAACCTACAACTTAGAATTTCGAGTGGGGTGCTGCGGTCCCACCAATCTACATGTCACCTCATCTAACAGTTATTGGAGATACATAGACAATGAGTGTACAACTCTTGTACAATGCTTCATAAGCATATTAAGCTAACCTGGTCTCCAAGTCATAAGGACCTCACCTAACAGTTATTGCACCCGTTCCTTGGTTATGTCAGACCCACCGTATATCCCACGAAAATAAAGCTGTGATTGGGTCCTCACCTAACAGTTATTGGAGCCCAACCCTACCTTTACCCCACAACATCTCATGTTAATAAAGAGGTCCAATTCTCCGATGCAACTAGCCCACTGTATCCAGCCGAGACTAATCAACGCCGGAAAGATCTTAGCAACTCTACTACAGTGGAAGACCAATCGACTTAATATTGGGTAATCAGATCTTAGTGATTCTAACTTTGAGCTTTCCATAGGAGGTAATCGATCAATTGGCCAGGTAAGCAGGTGGGAGGCTTTCCTTACTCAGAGAGTAAGATCCTAATTAAGTAACCACCTTTGAGCTTGCCTAAACACCAATTAGATCAATTAATCAAATATGGCTAGCTCAATGTATCGTTCACTCTCGATTGATTTAGGAAGGTTTTAGGTCTCTTGGGATTTACATCTAATGTAACCATCTACCCCATACCATATGTCATTCGATTTACATCTTATGTAAATGTCACATTGGTTCAGGTTTACATCCTATGTAATTATGAAATCTTTCATATATTATGTGATTACATCTGATGTAAATGATATAATTGTTTCAGTTTACATCTTATGTAAATGTCCTATTGTTTAAGGATTTTATTTACATCTCATGCAAATAAATTTTTGTTTAAATAATACATACATCTCATGCATACATTATTTTAAACATAACCTTAAACAAGTATGAACATTATGATTACCATATGCATCTCATGTCTATTTTCAGATCTGAAATTTTAAACCTATTATGCTATTCTATGGATTTCAGATCATGCATTACTTGATTTAAAATATTGTAATCTAATTGCAATTCTAAAATAATTTGCAAGATCATAGCAAATAAAAATCTGCATGCTGAAAATTTCAGCAACCTGAAATTTCAGCACGCAGAAAATCCAGCAAGCATAATTTCTTTAAAAATCAGATTAAAAATGTGGTAATCAATCCTTAGGTCCTAATCATGCTCCCTAGAACCATGGCTCTGATACCTGTTAGGATCTGTCACATACCGCTGAAAATTCAAAAATTTTCAGATATGCAGCGGAAAGACATGTGCATATCCCATTCATCGCATGAACGTATTTTAAAAACTTTTGTAGATAGATCAGGATTAAATTCTTATTAAATCATTTTAAAATCATGATTAAGAAGATCAGATCTTCACCTTGTGCGGGTAGATGGTCTTCGCAAATCTGATTCACGTGGTATTTGATGAGGGTTCAGTGGAAGCCGCACACGCATCCGGCCTCTACGGGTATCCACACGAAGTAGTGAGTCGATCGAAGCCTTTGGATCTCCCCGGGGTGCTAGCTCCCTTGCAGAGAAGGCTATTGATGGCTGATATCCTCTCTATCAATCAACTCTTGAATGCCTAAGGGAGGAGGAAGAAGAAGGATGGTTCAATGGAAGGAGAACAAAAACCCGCAGCCTTTTCTTTTTCCTTCGCGTTGGAACCAAGGAAGGGGATGAAGTAGACCACGCCAAGAGCTTCTTTTCCCTTGCTTCCTTGTGGCTGAAAGGAGGAATGGAAGGAGGTTCCTTACTGCCAAAAATCTCAAGAAAAATCATGAAAAATTCGGAGCCCCTTTGAACCCCTCTTTTATGGTGTGTGGATAGAGATGAGCTCCTAAATTTTAGGAGCTCATCTTTATCCCTTTGTGAATTCAAAATAGGAGGGGCATGGCCCCTCCTTTTTCCTTCACGCCACCAGCCAAGGGAGGGGCGTAGGCCCCTCCCTCTTCTCCCATATGGTTGGCCCCACTTAATCAAATTAAGTGGGGATTGGGTTAGGACTAGTTCTAGGTCCAATCCTATTCAAAATAGGATTAAGTACACCCAATTTAACCCTCCAAATCCAAATCCAATTAGAATTTAATTAAACCATGACTCAATTGAACTCTTCAATCCTAATCCAATTAGAAGTCATTTGATTAATTAGATTAATTAATTAGGACTTAAGAAAATTCTAATCTAATAGGACTTGTTTAAATTTCAGCCCTAAGATAATTAGGACTTTAGAAATCCTACTCCAAGTAGGACTCTAATTTAATTTGAAATCCTAATCCAATTAGGACTCCAAGAATTCTACTCCAAGTAGGACTCATGATCAAGTCCAATTAATTAAATTAAATTGCAATCCGATTGCAATTATTCCTTCTTCTAACCACTAACTCTTAGCGGGTTATCCATTTATCAATCTAATTGATCATATATGATTCTTAATCACAATTCAACCACCGGATCGATCAATACTTCTAATGTGTGTGACCCCATAGGTTCTATTCTGACTGGTAATGAGATATATTGCGATCTCTATCACAATATCATTGAAAACTTCTTTCAATGGGTTGAAATAATTTCAACTCAACTCACCAGGGATTATCGACCATCAAGATGATCCCTGTGAGTCTCACCATCCACCAGTGACACCTAGCAGTATGTAGTGGCTACTTAGCAGAATAGAATGATGAAGCTCTAGGTGCAGTTATCGTATGATACAGTCCTTCTATCGTGAATCTCTACAGACCGGAGGTTATGGATAACTCGTCAAACCCCGTCGTCTGTCATATGTCTAGATTTATTCGACTTGAGTTCAAGAGTGGAAGAACTCTTTCTCCACTGTATATTACTGCCCTGGCTAAGGTCTTATAACTCAGTCTAATAAATCACATAGGATCACTCCTCTTCTATCAAGGTCGATAGATTCCATATAAGCGCATACCCTACTCCTACCGTGAACCTACTGCAGCCAATCTACACAACAAGGACCCATATGACTAGAGACCATGTATATGTGTAGTCAAACTACAATAACCTCACTGTGAGTAGCCGAAGCACCGCACGTCAAAAGATCAGTCATACTACTGCAAATCAAGCAAGTCACTGACGAGTGGATAGACATCCAAGTGACTTTTTATCTTGGTCACGCTCAGTATCCTTGTTCTCTAACAAGCACCTACACTATCACTTCAGTGTCCCTACACTGTGGACTCGAGTCTCGTCCATCCATAAGAAAAGCGATCTGTGCACTGATCGGATCGATCACCGTCCTCGTGATGATCCATTGATCAGAAGCATTTAGAAATTAATCATCAATGATACATGGCTCAAATTCTCAACTCTTGAGAATATGTATCATCATCTTATTAATTTCTTGGATGATTCATAGACACATAAACAATTTGAATGAAAAGATGCCCATTTATTATTCAATAATAATAAAGTCAAGTACAAATTTTATGTTCCAGAATTAATAATGTGTCCGCCAGATTGGCTTCTAGGGCATATATCTAACAATCTTCCACTTGCACTAAAGCCAATCAGACATATATCTAAGTTCCATCTTCTCAAGGTGGGCTTCAGTCTTCTGCGGATTTAACTGCTTAGTGAGCTGGTCCGCCACGTTGTCCGCGGAGTCTACTCTCTGCACCTTGACATATTTCTTCTCGAGGTAGTCGCGTATGAGGTGAAAGCGCCGCTCTATGTGCTTGGACTTCTGATGAGACCTTCGCTCCTTAGCAAGAGCTATGGCGCCATTATTATCGCAGTAGAGTGTGATGGCATCTGATGGTATTACATCTAGCTCTGCAATAAATATTTTGAACCAAAAGGCTTCCTTTGCAGCTTCAGAGGCGGCGATATACTCAGCTTCCATGGTAGAATCAGCAATGATCGGTTGTTTGGAACTCTTTCAATTTATCGTACCACCATTGCACAAGAACACATATCCAGATGTAGACTTTCTATCATCAATATCAGTCATGAAATCTGAGTCTGTGTATCCTTCTACCTTTAACTCTGATGATCCTCCAAAAATCAAGAACAAATCTTTAGTTCTTCTCAAGTACTTAAGAATATTTTTCGCAGCTATCCAGTGCTCTTCGCCTGGATTCGACTGATATCTGCTAGTGATACTCACAGCAAGGGCTATATCAGGTCGTGTACACGGCATGGCATACATAAGACTCCCTATTGCCGAAGCATAAGGGATCTTGCTCATGCGTTGAATCTCTTCAGATGTGTTGGGGCACATCTTCTTGGAGAGATGAATCCCATGCCTTAGAGGTAATAGACCCCTCTTGGAGTTTTCCATACTGAACCTCTTCAGTACCTCCTCTATGTACATCTTCTGTGATAGGCCAAGCATCCTTTTAGATCTATCTCTATAGACCTTAATCCCCAAAATGTAGGATGCTTTCCCAAGATCTTTCCTGAAGAACTCTTTTGATAACCAGACCTTGACCGAGGTTAGCATAGGAATATCATTCCCTATCAGGAGGATGTCATCCACGTACAGTACGAGGAACACAACAGCACTCCCACTAACCTTCTTGTAAACACACGGTTCCTCTTCGTTTTTGGTGAAATCAAACAATTTGATCGCATCATTGAAACGAGTGTTCCAACTCCGAGATGCTTGCTTCAATCCATAGATGGACCTTTGCAGCTTGCAGACTTTGTGATCTCCATCACTGGAAGTGAAACCCAGAGGCCGCTCCATATAGATATCTTCATCAAGATATCCATTCAGAAAAGCAGTTTTCACATCCATCTACCATATTTCATAATCATGAAATGCTGCAATGGCAAGCAATGTTCGAATGGATTTCAGCATGGCTACAGGTGAAAAGGTCTCCTGATAGTCAATGCCTTCGTGAACTATACCCTTTCGCCGCTAGCCTTGCCTTATAGGTCTCTACCTTTCCATCCGAACCTATCTTCCTTTTATAGATCCATTTGCATCCAATAGGTACTATACCTTCTGGTGGATCTACTAAGGTCCAGACTTGGTTGGAATACATGGAGTCTATTTCTGACTTCATGGCTTCCAGCCATTTCTCGGAATCGATATCAGATATCGCCTCATTGTAGGTATTGGGATCCTGTACATGTTCCCTATCTCCCATGAGGAACATTTTCTCAGTATCTTCTATAAGCATACCTAAGTATTTATCAGGAGGATGGGAGACCCTACTTGATCTTCGAGGTGGAGGAGGTAATACGTGTACTGGCTCTGTATGAATAGGTTCTATAGGATCCATTACTCGTTGCTTTTCAGAGACTCTCTCTTCAAGCTCAATTTTCCTCCCACTGCCTCTATCAAAGATAAACTGTTTTTCCAAAAAGATGGCATGTCGGCTCACAAACATATTGTGATCCTCTGAGACGTAAAAATTGTATCCTAATGACTCTTTAGGATATCCTATAAAATAAGCACTTATGGTCCTAGGCTCTAACTTGTCCGCCTGTTGTTGCCTTATGTGGGCCGGACATCCCCAAATCTTGAGATGACCAAGACTCGATTTCTTACCATGCCATATCTCATACGGTGTGGTAGGAACGGACTTAGAGCGAACTCTATTCAATAAATAAATCGCAGATAATAAGGCATCTCCCCAAAGAAACATAGGCAAATCTGTGAAGCTCATCATGGATGGACCATATCTAATAGAGTTTGATTCCTCCTTTCTGACACCCGTTGAGTTTAGATATATTCGGAGGCGTCCCTTGTGAGACTATGCCATTATCCTTGAGATAATCTCGGAATTTCCCACTAAGGTATTCTCCTCCTCGATCTGATTGAAGAACCTTAAGGGTTTTTCCAGTCTGTTTTTCTACTTCATTTCTGAATTCTTTGAACTTTTCAAAAGACTCAGATTTGTATCTCATAAGATACACATACCCATATCATGAATAGTCATCAGTAAAGGTAATGAAGTACGAATCACGACCCCTAGCTGACACATCAAATGGGCCACACACATCAGTATGTACCAGGGTAAGTATTTCAGTGGTCCTCTCCCCATGTCCTACAAAGGGTAACTAGCCATTTTTTCTTAAAGACAAGACTCACAAACTAGATATGACTCAGAAGTCAATGGGCCGAGAAGCCCATCTTTCTTCATTTTGTTCATTCTGTCCTCTCCAATATGGCCAAGCCTGAGGTGCTACAAATACTTCTGGTTTATCTCATCTCTGGATCTTTTAGATCCTATAGCACTCACTACTTGCTCAAACACATTCACAGACACATCAATATGCAAGTGATAGAGACTGTCAATCATGAAACCACGTGCAACTAATTTATTTCTGAAATAAATAGAACAGCAGTCTTTGTCAAATGACAAAACATGACCATCCTGTGCTAAACACAAAACAGAAATCAAATTTCTGCTAGCAGCAGGGACATAATAACAGTCTCTAAGCAATAAACTAAATCCAGACGGTAATCGCAGAGGATAGGTGCCCACAGCTACAGCAGCAACTCTTGCCCCGTTGCCTACCCGAAGGGTCACTGCACCTTCTGCCAGCCTCCTACTTTCCTTTAGACCCTGCATAGTAGTGCACAAATGAGCACTAGAACCAGTATCTATAACCCAACTAGAAGTAGAAGAAACCGTAAGATTAGTTTCAATTACGAGCAAGTCTAACATACCTTCAGAAGGTGTGTCTGCCTTTTTGTTCTTCAGGCTCTCGAGGTATGAAGGGCAGTTTCTTTTCCAGTGGCCGTCGACATTGCAGTGAAAACATTTTTCCTTGTCACTAGCCTTTTTCTTATGAACTTCCTTCTTAGGCTTCTTGTCTTTCTTCTGCTTCTTTACAGGCTTCTTTTTCTTCCAAGTAGACTTTCTCTTGGAACCAGAAATCAGCTCAGCAGCCAAAACAGAGCCCCTTGAACCTTTCAAGGTTCTCTCAGCAGTTACCAACATATTCAATAGTTCGGTCTTAGTGCATTCAATTTTATTCATATGGTAATTTACTATAAACTGACCAAATGAATCAGAAAAGGATTACAGGATCAGATCTATCTGTAGTTCCTTATGCATGGTCATACCGAGCTTCTCAAGCTCCTCTACATCCTTGATCATAGTAAAACAGTGATCATGGACAGACTGCCCCTCGCGCATTTTTGCCTTGAAGAGCCTCTTGGACACTTCGAAGCGAGCTGTGCGACTCTACTCACCATACAACTCTTGCAGGTGAGCCAGTATTTCCCTAGCAGTCTTCATGTTCTCATGCTGGCATTGAAGTTCATTAGTCATGGATGCCATGATGTAGCACTTGACCCTAATGTCATCATTTGTCCACTTTTGATGCGTCTCACGCTGATCATCAGTAGGACGTGCTGGTAACCTGGGGATATCATTCTCGAGTACATACCCTAGTTTATCATAATTCAAAATGATTTTTAGGTTTCTAAGCCAGTCTTTATAATTGCTTCCGGTCAGTCGGTTGGTCTCCAGGATATGGGTCAAAGGGTTCAAAGCTGACATTGTGATATGTAGAGAGTAAAGATTCTAGTTAGACTTTGTACTTGAACTCTATTTATTTTAGGATCTTTTAAAACAAATATGCTCTCACTATTTTCTCGAATCCCTCATACTTTCCTGATGGAGAAACAAAAATCCTACGCGACTAGAATTTCTAGTGGGTACTGCGGTCTCAACGATTTACATGCCGCCTCACCAAATAGTTATTTGTGACGTATAAATAGATGAGTGTACAACTCTTGTACAATGCTTCTCAAGCATATTGCAGTGGTACTTGGTCTCTAAGTCATGAAGACCTCACCTAACAGTTATTGGCCCCATTACTTAGTTAAGTCAGACCCACCGTATAACCACAGAAATAAAGTCATCATTGGGTCCTCACCTAACAGTTATTGGCGCCCAACCCCATCTTTACCCCGCAACATCTCATGTCCAATAGAGAGGTCCAGTCCCCCGATGCAACTTGCCCACTGTGTCCAGCCGAGACAAATCAATACCGGAAAGATCTTAACAGCTCTACTATGGTGGAAGACCTATAGACTTAATATTGCATAATCATGTCTTAATGTTTGCAACTTGAGTTCTTCATAAGAGGTAATCGAACAATTGGCCAGGTAAGCAGGTGGGAGGCTCCCCTTACTCGGAGAGTAAGGTCCTAATTAAGTAACCACCTTATAGGCTTGCCTAGACACCAATTAGATCAATTAATCAAATATGACTAACTCATGTTGGTTCACCCTCGACTGATTAGGGAGGTTTATAATTAGGTCTCACTCGATCGCGTATTCACATCTCATGCAAATATAAATCTACCCGCATAGACATAAGTGTGGAGTGATTGATTATAACCCTATTTGATTTTGATGAGCTCAAAGCATTTGAGTATATCTTATGTTTACTAATGAATTCAATCTAGTGTTTCAGTAAAATTTTTGTAAATTTATGGTTAAGTGTCTCTAGATTTGGTTCAAGACATTTTGGATAAGTTAAGAAGTCAATTTGAACCAAAGTCTGAGACTCGAGTCGACTCCGGAAGATTACGAGTCGACTCCAAGCGTACCAGAAGCACTGGCACAGGCTCGAGTCGACTCCTGTATATTACGAGTCGACTCCGACTGAGAACAGACAGAAAGATCCAACTCAAAACCTGTCAACGAGTCGACTTCTGAAGAGCGCGAGTCGACTCCGATACTGCCGAGTCGACTCCAGGGTAGTACGAGTCGACTCCAGGGAGTTACAGACAGAAAGATAGAGAAGTTATTTTGGACCCTGAGAGCCGAGTCGACTCCTGAGGAACTCAAGTCGACTCCGATAGTTGGCAGGTCGACTCCAAAGGAAGCAAGAGTCGACTCCCAGTGTGATACAAGGCAAAAGTCAGAGAGCAACTTTCGGGTACTAAGAGCCGAGTCGACTCCCACAAAGTCCGAGTCGACTCCAAGACAACGCGACCCCAAAAAGACAGAAGACAGTATTTTCATCTCTGAGAGGCGAGTCGACTCCAAGACAGTTCGAGTCGACTCCAAGGCAGCGCTACCCCAAAAAGACAGAAGACTATTTTTCGGATACTGAGAGCCGAGTCGACTCCAAAACAGTTCGAGTCGACTCTAGGACGGCACGAGTCAAAAGACAGAAGATCGGAAGTTCGGACTCTGAGCGCCGAGTCGACTCCTAGAATTTCCGAGTCGACTCGAGTGAGTAAAGTTGAAGAATACATCTATGGATTCCTTGGAATGAGTCGACTCCAAAAGTGCCAGGTCAGCTCCAGACTTTGGGGAGTCGACTCCGGGTTAAGTCGAGTCGACTCCCAGTCGAGAAGAGCACTTTAATTCAAATCCGGAACAGTTGCCGAGCCGACTCCAGAAAAGCATGAGTCGACTCCTGCTGCAGCCGAGTCGACTCCAGATCGCGCGAGTCGACTCCGATCCCAACGGAAACATTGTCAGGATGTGCAGAATGTGCATAACGGCTAGAAGATTGTGTCTAACGGCTAGTTTCCGTGGGGAATGGCTTAAATAGCCACAGAGAATTGTAGCAAGGCAAGGAAGCGACATTCCATTCAAAGAAAATAAGAAATCTTCATCTACCAAAAGATTTCAAAGGAAAAGAAGGAAGAGGGACATTAACTCCACTCAACCAACTCTTCCCAGCATTAAAGAAGTCTCCTTCAGGCTTCAAGTCTTAAAGACATTCAAGAGGAGACCCAGAGTTCGAGAAGCCCTCCTCTACATCTTCATAAATTTGTTTGAGGGCTCTTAACTTCTCTCTTATTTATATCTGATGAGAGCACAAAAGTGCGACCTACATGTCACCTAAATTAGTATTATTGCTAACCGATAATGATAAATTCACTGGATTAATATTATATTTGGATTTGGCACAGATTTTCATAAATTAGAGATAAAATGCACATTAAGTACAAATTTGACTAAAAAAGGATCCCTTCCCAGATCTGGCCCGGTTGAAGATCGGGTCGGGTCCGAGTCGGGTTTGGGTCCGAATCGGGTCCATTTCTTTTGTGCTTTTTGAAAATAATTTTGGGCAAATCTAAATTGGCTATATCATAACTATAAGGTGCTGGGTGACCCATGACTTGAAAGACTTGCAATTGACCTCCAGTCAGAACAGATGACCCGTCCGTCTACAAGCCAAGTTTCATATCACACTATTTTTTATCTATATACTAATTGGATGGAACTTGGTGTCTCCGAGCTCCTTCCAATGCAGCCACCTTCCGTTTCAGCTCCATCCCACGGATCACGCCATCACAGCAGCCTCCTCTTCATCAGCCCGCGTCTCCTTTCATCCCGACGATCCCGCGGTGACTTCCACATGCGTCCCCACCTTCCATCCGCATCATGCCAGCCACCGTGCCAGGCTCCAGCTCTTTCCCGCGATCCCCTCTTTCGAATGCCAGCACCTCAGCCCGCGTATCACCCTTCCGGATCCGGCCATTCGAGATGTGACCCCGTGATCCACGACTCCTCCCAGCAAAGATCTCGGATGAATCCACTCTTCCGTGATGCCATCAACGCCACAGCATCCCCATTTCCTCCTCTTTCGGTGATCCCAAAATCCCAGCACCATTTTCGCTCCTGCCGTCCGCGTTTCTCCCACCGCGTGCCAGCAGCCCACCTTCCGCTTCAGCTCCCAGCAGCACCCGAAGAAGGAAGCCCCAACCCCCTCTTCCGCAATCACCGGCGATCCCGCATCCGTGGCCCAAAGAAGCAAGATCGTGCCCACCTTCCGCTTCCATGCCGTCGATCTCGCAGCATCCCTAGCCTCCCGCGCTCGATTTCAGCACCCGTCCACGGATCCGCTTCTCCCAGCCTTCGTCCAAGGGCTATAAGAAGGGAGGAGGGCCAAGGGAGAAGAGTGCTCGGTTGAGGGCCAAAGAAACAGGGTGCCTGGTTGGGGTGGGAACCAAAGGAGGAGGGTGCTCGGTTGTGGGGGTGGGAACCAAAAGAGAGCTCGGTGGGAGAGAAGAAAGAAAAAAGAAACAAAGCATTGCTCTGTTCTTTTGGAGAAGAAAGAAAGAAAAAAAAATAATATTTTATGTTGTTCCACCGTGGGAGAGAAAGGGAGAAGTGTTCTTTTTGATTTTTTGTTATTTCTTTTCTTTATTTTATTTGCAGAAGAAAGGCAGCATCAAGCCACCAATCTTCATTTCTACCTTTGTAATCAATTTATTTTTATGAAATCTAGCAAAATTTCTTTCATGCAATCCCTGTTCTAGGTTCAAGTTAATTTCTGTTTTCTTTTTATGAAATCTTTTAATGCAATCCATTAATTTTTCTTTTATGCAATTCATGTTTTAGGTTAAGTTTAATTCCTGCAGTTTGTTTTATGCATTCAAAAATTCTCGTTTTAGTTACAATTTATGAAATCTTCTTTCATGCAGTCTATGTTTCAGGCTTCAATCTCCCTAAGCACTGTTGTCATCCATTTTAATTTATGCAAAAAAAAACTCTTCTTTTCCATTAAATATATAAATGCTTTTTGAATCTAAGTACATGTCTTCTAGTTAATTTTAATTAAAAATCATTCTCCGGTAGACTAGAGAATCTATCAACATCCCCGACGTAATGTTTTTCTTTTGATATTCAAAAATCGCTTTTGAATCCGAGTGAACATTTTTATTTTTAAGCAACTCCAATCGCCTCCCTGTGGATCGACCTCTTACGACCACTATTCTTCGAGTAGAACAGGTAAGAGTAAATTTAAATTCAACTTTTGTTCGTCGGTTCTAACAACGATCTGTCTAGCATATTTTTAGGTAGACAGGAAAGGACGAACAGAATTTTGGCGCCGTTGCCGGGGAGGCAAATCGAGAAGCAAGAACGATCACGAAGATCAAATTGGATTTTGGATACCCGGAGTGAACGCACTCCGGTAGTAAGTTTTTATTTTTATTAATTTTTCTTATTTTGATTATTTTTAGTTAGTAATTTCGTAGTTATTAAATTCTGAAATTTGAAATTTGAAATTTAAAGTTTTCTAAAAAAAATTTTGAAAAAAATTCCAAAATTCAAAAATTTAAATTCAAAATTTGAATTCTGTGATTCAAAATTTGAAATTTAAATATTAAAAAAAAAGTTAAAAAAAATTAATTAAATCAAAAAAAATTCAAAAAAAAATATTATTTTTGCTAGTAATTGATAGGGTGCAATCCCCCGAGGTGATCATACCTCTATTGGGGCTCCTTACGGAGTAATCTCCAGAGCTTATTCGACGGGCATTCGGAGATTGACTGACGCATAAGGATTGTGTTTAGTCTACATTCAAGTTATTGCTAAAAAAAAAAGTAAAAGTAAAAAAAAAAATATTGCTTGCTCATTTAATCAATACAACCTAATGACATTGCATAAATTTTAAAAAAAAAACATTGATTATTTGCTGCATTTAGTATTAAGCATTTGCATAAAATAATTTAAGGGCAAAATCCATTAAAAAGATAAGGTCGGGAAGTCATTACCTGTCCTTAGCCCAAAAATCACCACCTTGCATACTTATCCTAAGCCAAATTAAATTAAAATCAAATTAGACATTGGCCTTAGGGTTTTCGAGCTCAATTAGGCTCTTGAAAAGAGGCAGCTGAAAGCCACTCCAGTGAGGATTTAGTAATTGGTGATGTCTAGGAAAGTTTTACAACAGTGAGAACTGTTATGGGTATTGTGGTATTGGTGTATCCCTTCTGGCACCACCACACACCCCGGGACTTTCCTGGTCACTGGTTACTAGATCACTTAACTGGTAAGCTCAAGCTTAATCTGAAAGGGAGATTAGGAGCTGTCTAATCTAGAGAGAATTTCAGGAACTTTTTTAACCTGATAAGTCTCTGTGCAACTAGATTTAAGAAGCTACTAAACCTCACTTAGTTCTAAGACTCATAGATCAAATTGTTGTGTGGTGTTGATTGTGGTCATCTTGGTCTAGCCCTTCTTCTTATCTTTTAGGATTTCGTTTAAAAAAAAAAATTGAGTCTAATTAAGTTGTGGAAAATGTATGCATGGTAGAAGGTCATTAAGAGATAAGTTAACCCCATTTGATCCTGAGATTGACAGAACTTTTCATCATAACCTGCGAACTGTAAACCAACCGTCGATCTCTACAATGGGTGAACATATTAGAACCCTGAATGAATTATTCGCTCCTGCATCCACTAGTCCACCTACATGTATAGTATTGCCAATAAATAATGTAGCCCAATTCGAGATTCGGGCTACAACAATAAACATGTTACCCAAGTTTCATGGGTTCGAGAGTGAACAACCCTACATTCATCTAAACAAATTTTTGACAATCTGTCAAACGTTTAGAAATCAAAACTTAGATGAAGAGGGTATTAAATTAAGGTTGTTTCCCATGACTTTAGAGGATCGTGCTGCTGCATGGCTGTATTCCCTTGCTTCAAATTCCATCACATCATGGGAACAACTATCTAGGAAGTTCATGGCTAAGTTCTATCCCATGGTAAAAACTGAAAAAATTAAGGATGCCATCAGAACTTTTAGAAAAAAATCTGAGGAGGAATTTTTCCAACTTTGGAAAAGATTCCATGATCTTTTGGTCAAGTGCCCCCACCATGGGCTTGACAAGGCTGACCTAGTACATTTCTTTTACAAAGGACTACCTCCGGCACATAGAAACATGATTGAGTCCATGCACAAAGGTAGGTTCATGAACCAAACCCCGGATCAAGCCTATGAATTTCTTGTTGACTTAGCCGAGAACGCCCAAAATTGGAGTAGCTATGGTGAGGAAGTAAATAGAGATGAGTTCGGGTCTAGAAAACCAGGTAATTATGAAATGAAAACAGACCCAGAACTCAAAAATGTTATGTCCAACCTAGTGAATGGGATGAACAATTTAAGTAAAAAGTTTGATGCTTTTACTGTTTCCACTAGTTCGAGTTCATACAAAGAGTCAAATTCCATCATGAAAGTGGAACACGAGTCATATAGTTTGTGTGTCTCGTGTAACAGTCCGGAGCATCTAGTGGAGTGCTGCCCTAATCTGCCCACCAAAAAGGCCGAGCAAGCAAATGCTCTAAATTCATATAGTGCCTTTAAGAAGCCCACTCCCAACTCGTTTAGCCCAGTTTACCACCCTGATAATAGGTTCCACCCAAATTTCTCATACAAGCAAAATGAACCTATACAGCATCAAGGTGGTCCACCAGGTTTTCAGAACAACTTCTCCAGGATAGGTCCACCACTAATGAACCAACCTTTGGTTCCATCTGTACCTCCTTATAATGCCCCTATCCCACAGCAACCTTCACAATTAGAAACCATGATGGCTAATATGATGAAACAACAACAAGATTTTATCAAGCAACAACAACAGACCAATACAGCCCAAGCCCAGGCTAACCAATTCCATGCGCAAGCAATTGCAAAACTTGAGGTTAGTCTGAGCCAAATAGCTAACTCTCTAAGGGATAGGAAGAAAGGTGAACTACCTAGTCAACCAGTGCCTAACCCTAGTAGACAACAAAATCAAGGTCAGATAGGTCAGCATCAAATCAATTCTAATGGAAATCCGACCTATGAAGTCCAGGCAATTACCACTTTAAGGTCTGGGCAAGCAAGTGGACAATAAAGTCCAACTTCCTGAACACGAAAAGGAAAATAAAACTGAATCCGATAAGAACCCTATTCAGAAGAGGGGTCAAGAACAGGACAAACCGGAAAAAAGGGAAGAACCCATAAAAACATACAAACCCAAGGTTCCATTTCCCAGTAGACTTCGGGACTCCAAGAAACAATCTAACTTTGATGAAATCATGAAAGTTTTTAAAACTGTTCAAATAAATATACCTTTTCTCGATGCCATAAGACAAATTCCCTCCTATACAAAATTCTTGAAAGACCTCACCACGGTCAAAAGAAAAACCAGTATTCCTAGGCAAGCTGTTATGGCTGCACAAGCCTCATCTCTCATTCAACAACAGATCGCTCCGAAATTCAAAGACCCTGGTTGCCCAACTATTGAAATAAAAATAGGAGAGACGATCATCCAAAGAGCTCTATTAGATTTAGGAGCCAGTGTAAATCTACTTCCCTACTATGTGTACCAAAAATTAGGTTTGGGGGAATTAAAGCCTACAAATATTACCCTTTCCTTAGCAGATAGGACAGTGAAGTACCCCAAGGGGATTGTAGAGGATGTAATAGTGAAAGTAAATGAGTTTTACTATCCTGTGGACTTCGTTATCCTTGAGACTGAACCTGCAATACATCCAGACAGTCACACACCTATAATTTTAGGTAGACCTTTCTTAGCCACAGCAAATGCTGCGATCAACTGTCGAAATGGGATGCTGAAGTTATCTTTTGGCAACATAAAAGTCGAGCTTAATGTCTTCAACATAAGTAAACAACCACCAGACGACAAAGAAATCAATGAAGTTGACATGATTGAAAGTCTGGTTCAGGAGACTTTCTTACAAACTTATAGTAAGGACCCTTTAGAAGCTTACCTTGCCCATTCCGAGGAAGGGGTCAAGCATGCGCCTCTTAGTTCTGTTCCCCTTAGGAGCATAGATCGTCATCAGCCGACTGTTCTTCATCGGACTCTTCCAAAACCATTCTTAGATAATGGTTGAAAAAAAAAGGAGATTTACATTTTGTCTGGCTGAAGACATAAAACTTAGCGCTCTTGGGAGGCAACCCAACATATAAATATCTTCTATAAAAATAAAAAAAAAATACTAACATGCAGGTTTGGGGGATTTTTTCCCAATTTTCAATTTACCCACCCATATCAGGTAACCTCTCCTCTGTCCTCTTACTGCTTTAAATTTTCTTTAACATTGAGGACAATGTTAGATGTAGGTTTGGGGGTATTTTTAAGCATTTGGAATTTTATAAAAATAAAAAAAAAAGTTTTTAGTTAAAATAAAAAAAAATATACAACACACAAGGTATATAAAATCTAAGAGCCCAATGACTAGTTGGAAGTAGTGCAAAGTGAGTTCTTTTTATTAAGTTCCTTTTAGTGAGTTGTAAGCTAATTAGTGCTTTGAATTTCACAACACATCTGGCCTGCATTTTCTAAGGTATAGGTTCGACATTGTGTTGAGAATATGGTAGCAACTCGAATCCTGATGAACCATCTTTTTCTGATCCAAAAAAAAAAAAATGGTGGATTTAGTCAGGTACATCGAAAAGGGCTACCTATTGTCAAAGGTCAGCGGGCTTGTGATGAGGAACCCGAGCATAGGTCCGTAGGGGAGTCTTGATGCCCGACACCTCATGCCAACTGGTATGAGAATTGTCGACTAATTGCTCGCTACATGGAGGAATCATCACAGGAGTAAAAGTGCACAATATATACATTATCATTTCTCTTTCAAAAAAAAAAAGAAAAAAAAAAGAGAGAAGAAAAAAAAATGAAAAACAAAAAAAATGTATATTGACCTTAAAAAAGACAATAGTGTGAAAGCCGTCGTTGTAAAAATTCGAGTAAAACTGGAATATTACATATAAAGCCCATGAGGTATTAAAGTAAACATCCACAACTCTCGAAATTCTGCAGAAAAGATGATTTTGAATCAGCAAATAGGTCTTGTCCGACCAATTCTTGGAAACTACTAATATTAGCGATATTTTGGAGATCCAAAACGTTAGCTTGTGCATGGTCCAAACTTCACTGAGCACTCAAGTATAAATAAGTTTTACAACTCCCTAACGGAAAACTTAATGACTTCAACTTAAATTGCATACTAACCTAGAATTTGGGCTACCTAGTAATTAAAACCTTGTGTGCTTTTGAAATTCTTATCAGTCATGTACTTGAAATTAGACTTTCATTTCATAAAACAAATTTTATTTTGGGATTGAAGTTTGTGGGTAACTTTACTGCAAACCCTCACGAGACAACACTCGTCCACTAGGGTAACCTAGGGGTTTAAAGGCTTGTTGCACGTGCTAAGTGCAATCGTAATGCTCTACGAAAATGAGTATTTATCTTACTATTTTTTTAATAATAAATTACACTTTTGCACTCTCATTTTATCATTTTCACACTAAATTGCTAGAGACCAGCAATAAGCTAGTTGGGGGGTGTGATGAGAGCACAAAAGTGCGACCTACATGTCACCTAAATTAGTATTATTGCTAACCGATAATGATAAATTCACTGGATTAATATTATATTTGGGTTTGGCACAGATTTTCATAAATTAGAGATAAAATGTACATTAAGTACAAATTTGACTAAAAAAGGATCCCTTCCCAGATCTGGCCCGGTTGAAGATCAGGTCGGGTCCGAGTCGGGTTTGGGTCCGAATCGGGTCCATTTCTTTTGTGCTTTTTGAAAATAATTTTGGGCAAATCTAAATTGGCTATATCATAACTATAAGGTGCTGGGTGACCCATGACTTGAAAGACTTGCAATTGACCTCCAGTCAGAACAGATGACCCGTCCGTCTACAAGCCAAGTTTCATATCACACTATTTTTTATCTATATACTAATTGGATGGAACTTGGTGTCTCCGAGCTCCTTCCAATGCAGCCACCTTCCGTTTCAGCTCCATCCCACGGATCACGCCATCACAGCAGCCTCCTCTTCATCAGCCCGCATCTCCTTTCATCCCGACGATCCCGCGGTGACTTCCGCATGCGTCCCCACCTTCCATCCGCATCGTGCCAGCCACCGTGCCAGGCTCCAGCTCTTCCCCGCGATCCCCTCTTTCGAATGCCAGCACCTCAGCCCGCGTATCACCCTTCCGGATCCGGCCATTCGAGATGTGACCCCGTGATCCACGACTCCTCCCAGCAAAGATCTCGGATGAATCCACTCTTCCGTGATGCCATCAACGCCACAGCATCCCCATTTCCTCCTCTTCCGGTGATCCCAAAATCCCAGCACCATTTTCGCTCCTGCCGTCCGCGTTTCTCCCACCGCGTGCCAGCAGTCCACCTTCCGCTTCAGCTCCCAGCAGCACCCGAAGAAGGAAGCCCCAGCCCCCTCTTCCGCAATCACCGGCGATCCCGCATCCGTGGCCCAAAGAAGCAAGATCGTGCCCACCTTCCGCTTCCATGCCGTCGATCTCGCAGCATCTCTAGCCTCCCGCGCTCGATTTCAGCACCCGTCCACGGATCCGCTTCTCCCAGCCTTCGTCCAAGGGCTATAAGAAGGGAGGAGGGCCAAGGGAGAAGAGTGCTCGGTTGAGGGCCAAAGAAACAGGGTGCCTGGTTGGGGTGGGAACCAAAGGAGGAGGGTGCTCGGTTGTGGGGGTGGGAACCAAAAGAGAGCTTGGTGGGAGAGAAGAAAGAAAAAAGAAACAGAGCATTGCTCTGTTCTTTTGGAGAAGAAAGAAAGAAAAAAAAATAATATTTAATGTTGTTCCACCGTGGGAGAGAAAGGGAGAAGTGTTCTTTTTGATTTTTTGTTATTTCTTTTCTTTATTTTATTTGCAGAAGAAAGGCAGCATCAAGCCACCAATCTTCATTTCTACCTTTGTAATCAATTTATTTTTATGAAATCTAGCAAAATTTCTTTCATGCAATCCCTGTTCTAGGTTCAAGTTAATTTCTGTTTTCTTTTTATGAAATCTTTTAATGCAATCCATTAATTTTTCTTTTATGCAATTCATGTTTTAGGTTAAGTTTAATTCCTGCAGTTTGTTTTATGCATTCAAAAATTCTCGTTTTAGTTGCAATTTATGAAATCTTCTTTCATGCAGTCTATGTTTCAGGCTTCAATCTCCCTAAGCACTGTTGTCATCCATTTTAATTTATGCAAAAAAAAAAACTCTTCTTTTCCATTAAATATATAAATGCTTTTTGAATCTATGTACATGTCTTCTAGTTAATTTTAATTAAAAATCATTCTCCGGTAGACTAGAGAATCTATCAACATCCCCGACGTAATGTTTTTCTTTTGATATTCAAAAATCGCTTTTGAATCCGAGTGAACATTTTTATTTTTAAGCAACTCCAATCGCCTCCCTGTGGATCGACCTCTTACGACCACTATTCTTCGAGTAGAACAGGTAAGAGTAAATTTAAATTCAACTTTTGTTCGTCGGTTCTAACAACGATCTGTCTAGCATATTTTTAGGTAGACAGAAAAGGACGAGCAATATCGCTGAATATTTGCTTGTTTAGAAGCTGTATTTTTCTGTTTGTTTTTCAATCCATTTGGTCCTTACTTGATTCAATCAGGGGATTGAATCAAGAGTGTAAAGGTTTGTTGGTGAGCCTAGGTTGAAACCAACGTGTAAGGGTTTGATTGTGATCCCGGAAAAACAATCGGATGGTTCTAGTCGATGAGCCTGGGAAAACCGACCGAGTTCGTTGTGATCTCGTAAAACAACAAGTTAGGTTGTGAGCTTGTAAAACAACCGGCTGTAATCCGAGGGATTATAGTGAATTCCCAAGTGAGGCTTGGAGAGTGGACGTAGGAGCAAGGGTTAGCTCCGAACCACTATAAAATCATTGTGTTTGTGATTGCTTTGTTGTCTCTTACTTTCATTTCATTCACTGCACATAGCATCTAATTAATCATCTTACAAAAAGTATTAATTAGTTATTCACAAACCATTTAATTGCAATAATTATTTTAAAACCCAATTCACCCCCCTCTCTTGGGTTGTTTATCTGGGCAACAAGTGGTATCAGAGCTGGAACTCTATTACCCAAAGAGTAAAAGATCAAAATGACAACCCCATTTGGATCTTCTCACATTGAGGGCCAGTCCACACATAGACCTCTATTCTTTAATGGATCCGACTACTCATATTGAAAGGCTAGGATGAGAATATTTATCCAAGCCCAAGACTATGAGATATGGACCACCATTCTAAATGGACCATACATCCCATCCATTTTTGTAGAGGGTGTCACTATACCCAAGCTTGAAAAGGATTGGGATGACAATGACATAAGGAAGGCACAACTAAATGCCAAAGCATTGAATGTGCTTTATTGTGCATTAGATAGAAATGAATTCAATAGAGTCTCTACTTGCATTTCTGCAAAAGAGATTTGGGATAGACTTGAAGTGACCCACGAGGGCACAAATCAAGTAAAAGAATCCAAAATAAATATATTAGTTCATAAGTATGAATTATTTAAGATGGATTCTAATGAAACAATCACTTGCATGTTCACTAGATTTACTGACATTGTCAATGGCCTAAAAAGCCTTAGCAAAAATTATACTAACAGTGAGCTTGTCAGGAAGATTCTTCGTTGTCTACCAAGGTCATGGGAAAGCCAAGGTGACGGCAATCCAAGAAGCCAAGGATTTAAACAAGTTGCCACTAGAGGAGCTACTTGGATCCCTCATGACGCATGAGCTAACGATGAAACAACACAATGAAGAAGAGTCCTCTCACAAGAAAAAGGTAATAGCACTTAAATCTATTTCTACTAACAAAGATTTGTCTTGCAGCAGTAGCAGTGAAGAGGAAGACAATGAGGGAGATGATGATGAGGCTCTCCTTGTAAGAAAATTCCGTAGATTCATCAACCGGAAGAAGTCCTCACATCAAAGGAGAGGCCCCTCAAGTTCCTATCACAAGGATAAAGGTAAGGAAAGGAAAAATGAGGAGATCAGATGTTATGAGTGTAAGAAGCCGGGGCACTTCAGAGTTGAGTGTCCTTTGCTGAAGAAGGGGAGCAAGTACAAGAAAAAGAAAATCCTCGTCTCCACCCTATCGGACTCCGACACATCATCATCATCATCGGATGAGGAACAAGAAGAAAAGGTCAACCTATGTTTTATGGCTAACGACAATGAGGTAACATCCGGAACACATTTAGACTTTACTTTCGATGAATTATATGATGCCTTCAATGAATTAATGGACGAGTATAAGACAATAAACCTTAAAAACAAAGAATTGAAACTAACTAACCAAACTCACCTCCGTAAGTATGATACATTAGTTAAGGATAAAGATGTTATTATTAAAGAAAATTCAGAACTTAAGACAAGCAACCAAATCTTAATTCAAAAGACTAATACCTTAATTAAAGATAATGAAAGGCTGACCAAAGAAATATTAGAACTTAAAAATAATAAACAAATCTTAAAAGAGAGTCTCACAAAAGACCTAAATGGACTAAAAATAGAAAAACAAAAATTGACACTAGAACTTGAAAAGTACAAGCCTTTTGTAGAAAAATTTACATATAGCTCAGAAAAATTAAAAATGATACTTAATAGTCAATGAGCTGTGTTCAATAGAGCTGGTTTAGGGTATAAACCTAAAAATAAACAAAAACTCCTTAGTAATTTCTTTGTTAAAGCAGAAAAAAGTAAATCTAAGAAAATAACATGTTTTTGCTGTGGAACATTAGGACATAAAGCAAATGTGTGTGATTATAGAAAAGAAAAAACTAAAAGAAAAATTAAAAGGGTTTGGGTTCCAAAGGAACCAACATTACTAACCATGAAGAATCCAAAAAAATTTGGGTACCTAAAATTGTATGATTTGCTTGTGTAGGAGTGTCTTGCAGCCAAGGTCGACAAAAATTGTTGGTACTTGGATAGTGGCTGCTCAAGACACATGACGGGTGACAAAGACCAATTCTTCACCCTTGAGGCTAAGAAGGGAGGTGCTGTGACTTTTGGAGACAATAACCAAGGTCACATCATTGGTATAGGTAAAGTACAAATCACCCCTTCAACCTTTATTGATAATGTTCGATATGTTGATGGTCTTAAGCATAATCTACTTAGCATTAGTCAATTGTGTGATAGAGATTTTGATGTTTTGTTCAAACCATCCTTATGCATCATAACCAACTCAAATGACAATAGTTTAGTTTTTAAAGGAATAAGACGTGGGAATGTGTATGTAGTAGACCTTGAGGATCTTGCCAAACATAACCCATTTTTAGTTGTTAATGAAACTAAGGATAATGATGCTAGTTGGTTATGGCACCGTAAGTTAGGTCATGCAAGTATGGACACAATATCAAAACTAGTTAAAAGAGATTCTGTGATAGGTTTGCCAAAACTAAAGTTTGAAAAGAATAAAATATGTGAAGCTTGTCAATATGGCAAACAATCAAGGAACTCCTTTAAATCCATAAATTGTGTCTCTATCTCTAGATCTGTTGACCCCCTAATGAATTTTGATGAATACAAAACACTAGAGTATAATTCCATTTATCTTAACAATTTACTTGAGGATTTCATGTGTTTAATTAAGAATATTGTTAAGAAATGTCTAGGCAAGTTCCCATAATTTTTATGAATTTATTGAAGAATTTTTGAGATGAAGAAAACAGATCAGGGACAGCCGAGACGTCTCCGGTTTGTTCCAGAGACGTCTCTGGCACAAACAGGAAGAACTGGCACGTTTGAAGACGTCCCCGGCACCTGGCGAGGCGTCTCGCAGGGTCGGAGACGACTCTCTCAGACGTGGAGTCGACTCTCTCAGTGGCGGCAGAAAGGCCGATTTCAAGAGATGCGCGCGAGCTGTCTCCACAGTACGCGGAGTCGTCCCCGCAAGTAAAAGCTGAGTTTCCGAGTCGTCCCCAGAGAGTGCGGAGTCGACTCTCTCAGGGTATTCCAGAGGATGTCTTTTTCGGTGATAAGGCAGCGGAGACGTCCCCCGAAAGAGCGGAGTCGACTCTCTCAGAGAATTCCAGAAGACTTGTTTTTCGGAGATATAACGGCGGAGTCGTCCCCAAGGCAGCGGAGTCGTCCCCATGCAAAAAGCGCAAACAAGCCGAGACGTCCCCGTAAAGTGCCGAGGCGACCCTCTCAGAAAAATAGAAAAATAAGGATTCAAACCGTTCATCATCGGAGTCGTCCCCGTAAAGCGCCGAGTCGACCCCAAACAACGTCAAAAGTAAAATCTTACAGCCGAGACGTCTCGCGTTGAAGCGGAGACGTCTCCGAAGCGCCTGGGACGCGACTGACAACTTTTTCAGGTTTGGTTTGAATTTCAAACTCCCTTAACTTTATCTCTAACGGCTATATTTGCTTTTTGGGCTATAAAAGGGAGCTCTTAAGTGCTTTCCAAAAACTCCTCACCAACCCAACACAAGATCATTCAAGAGAGAAGAAAGAAAAAGAGGTTCAAGGGAGTTAGTGCATTCAATTGAAGAAATCAAGTGCCTTCAAGCTTCCCAAGTGATTTCGTGCTCAACTACTCTCTTCCGCTAGGCATTCAAAGCTCACATTCAAGCCAACGCGATCCACATCGGAAGAACCACCATTTCCCATGCTTCCAACGGCTAAAAGGGTTCTTCCGGGTTCTATTATTTCTCACTGTTTTATTTGCTTCTTGAGAGCTTTTAAATCCTTGTAAAACTTTTTCAATATTGTGCTTGTTCCAGTCAAGGGACTTGGAACAAGGGAAAGGCGTCCCAAGCCTAGGTGAAATTGGGGGTTATAGGGTTCGTTGTTAGCCCGGTGTAAAACAACGAGTTGGGTAGTGCACTCGCAAAACTACCGGACTGTAATCTTGGATTATAGTGAAAATTCCCAAAGGTGCTTTGGGGAGTGGATGTAGGAGCAGTGGAAGCTCCGAACCACTATAAAACCTTGTGTTTGCGATTGATTGTTCTCATACCTCTATCTTTACTTTAGTTCATACATTTGTGTGTTTTATTTTTAATTAGGCAAAAAGTTTTAAAACACCCAATTCACCCCCCTCTTGGGTGACCATCTCTGGACAACAAGTGGTATCAGAGCGGGTGCTCTGTGTATTTCTTGAAAGACCTAACCGTCTTAGCCAAAGATCTAGATGGCAACACCCTTTAACAATGTTCCTGCTGAGGGGCAGGCAACCAATAGACCTCCACTCTTCAATGGGACAAATTATACCTATTGGAAGACTAGAATGAGGATTTTTATTCAAGCACAAGATTATGCCTTGTGGAGGGTCATAATCAAGGGACCACACGAACCATCTCACATGGTTAATGGCATTCAAGTTTCCAAACCTGAGGAGGATTGGGATGAGAATGACAGTAAGATGGTTCAACTCAATTCTAGAGCCATGAACTCATTATTCTGTGCTCTAGATGTAAATGAGTTCAATAGAGTCTCCACCTGTAGTTCTGCCAAGGAAATATGGGATAGGCTTGAAGTTACCCACGAGGGTACAAATCAAGTCAAAGAGTCTAAAGTGAACATTCTAGTTCACAAATATGAGTTGTTTAAGATGGAACCCAATGAAACCATCACATGCATGTTTACACGCTTCACCGATATAATTAATGGTCTAAAGAGTTTGGGTAAATCCTATACTAATTCGGAACTTGTGAGTAAAATTCTCAGGTCTTTGCCGAAAGCATGGGAAGCAAAGGTCACGGCGATCATAGAAGCCAAAGATCTCAACACTTTGGGACTAGAACAACTATTGGGCTCATTGATGACGCATGAGCTCACAATGAAGCAACATGAAGAAGAGTTGCCAAAGAAGAAGACAATTGCACTCAAGGCTACTTCGAGTGTGTGTGAAGAAGAAAGTAGTGAGAGTGAAGAAGAAAGCGAAGATGAGGACTTGGGTTTAATAGTAAGGAAGTTTAAGAAATTCATGAGAAGAAAGAAACCCTTCCCAAGAAAGAAATTTGGAGGGAAAAATGATTGGGAAAAAAGAAAAGGAAAAAGAAAGAGACCCAATCATATGCTATGATTGCAAGAGACCGGGACACATTCGTTCCGAATGCCCTCAACAAAAGAAGCACTTTGGAAAGAAGAAGAAGAAGAAGGCGTTGAAGGCAACGTGGGACGATAGTGACACATCCTCCTCCGAGGAAGAGAAGGAAGAGACGCAAATTTGTGCTTCATGGCATTTGAAAACGACGAGGTATGTCAAAGCTCAACTATAAATTTTACTTTAGAAGAATTATATGAAGCTTTTCAAGAACTTATGAGTGATTGTAGTATGTTAGGAGCAAAGAATAAAGAACTAAAGGCCTCCAATCAAAAACTAAAGGATGATATTAAAAAACTATTGATTGAGAAAGAGAGCGTTGAAAATGTTAACACCATTGATCTAGAAAATAAAAATTCAAAACTTAGCATTGAAAATGAAACGGCAAAAACACTAATTAAGGAATTGAATCTAAAAGTTAAATCTCTACTCAATAATAATACCTCACTTGCACAAAATGTTGAATCCCTTAAAAAGGATAAGGAAGAACTAGTTAAAGAAAATTTGGATCTTAAGAATGAGGTACATAAGTACAAACCAATTGTTGAAAAATTTACACAAAGCTCTGAAAAATTAAATCTTATTCTTTCAAATCAAAGAGCTGTTTTTAATAAAGCCGGATTAGGATATAAAACTAACAAGCAACAAAAGTATCTAAAGAATTTCTTTGTGAAAGCAAAAGATGTCAAAACTGAAAAACCTACATGCTTTCATTGTGGAAAAAGTGGACATAAAGCCTACTCTTGTATTCAAAGAAAGATCCAAACTAACAAGAGTATATTTGTAAAAGCTAAAAACATAACTAAAGTATGGGTGCCTAAGGGAACCAACTACACTAACCACGAAGGACCCAAAAAAACTTGGGTACCTAAGAGCTTCACATGATCATTTTGCAGGTATGCCTTGCAGCCGGGAATAAAAAGAGAATGTGGTATCTTGATAGTGGTTGCTCAAGGCATATGACCGGTGACAAGAGTCTCTTCGTCACTTTAAAATCAAAAGAAGGAGTAGTCACATTTGGAGACAATACTAAAGGTCAAATCGTTGGTGTTGGTAAAATCTCCATATCACCCTCCTCATTTATTGACAATGTATTGTTAGTTAATGGACTCAAACATAATTTATTAAGTATAAGTCAATTTTGTGACAAGGGCTTTAAAGTGTCATTTGAATCTTCACTTTGCATAATTAGTAGTCCAGTTGACAATGAGATCATACTTACAGGACATAGGCATGGAAATGTTTACATGGTAGATCTTGATGATCTCACCATGAAGGATGGCCAATGTCTTGTAGCCATGGATCCCAAAGTCAATGAGACTAGTTGGTTATCGCATCGTAGGTTAGGGCATGCTAGCATGGATTTAATCTCTAAATTGATTACAAAAGATCTAGTCAAAGGACTACCAAAAATAGATTTTGAAAAGAACAAAATTTATGCTGCATGTCAATTAGGGAAACAAACGAGAAGCTCTTTCAAGTCTAAAAACATAGTCTCAACATCAAAACCCTTAGAACTAATTCACATGGATTTATTTGGACCCACTAGAACTGCTAGTCTAGGGGGTAAGAAATTTGGTCTTGTAATTGTTGATGATTTTTCACGTTTTACATGGGTTTCATTTCTTGCACACAAAGATGAGTCCTTTCCCGCTTTTATCAAGTTTCATAATAGGGTTTCGAATGAACTCAATCTTAAACTAAAGGCAATTAGGAGTGATCATGGTACCGAGTTTGAAAATCAGTATTTTGAAAAATTTTGTGAAGAAAATGGTATCAATCACAACTTCTCGGCACCTAGGACACCCCAACAAAACGGGGTGGTAGAAAGGAAGAATCGCACACTAGCAGATATGGCTCGTACCATGTTGTGCGAATCGGATTTACCAAAGTACTTTTGGGCTGAAGCAATAAATACCTCATGTCATATTTTAAACCGTGCTTTAGTTAGATCCATCTTAAAGAAAACACCTTATGAGTTGATAAAAAGTAAGAAACCAAATATAAGCTATTTTCATATTTTCGATTGTCGATGCTTTATTTTAAACAATGGAAAGGACAATCTAAGTAAATTTAGTGCTAAATCAGATGAGGGGATCTTCTTAGGTTATTCCTCATCTAGTAGAGCATACAGGGTCTTCAACAAGAGAACTCTCGTTGTTGAAGAATCCATTCATGTTGTTTTTGATGAAGCTAATGGAGATTCTTCTAGAAAAGAAGAAGATGGTGATGCAGGTATACTTGAAGACCGAATGAAGGAATTCTCCATACAAGACAAACAATATGAGGATGAGATCAAAGAAGATACAATTCAGCAAGATGAAGAAGATCAACCTCCATCGAGAAATCAAGATCTTCCTAAGGAATGGAGGTATGCACATGGTCATCCAAGGGATCTAATCCTTGGTGATCCTTCACAAGGAATAAGGACTAGATCCTCTTTAAGAAACACGAGTAATTATCTTGTATTCGTTTTACAAATCGAGCCTAAATCACTAGAAGAAGCCGAAAAAGATGATAATTGGATGAATGCTATGCAAGAGGAATTAAACCAATTTGAAAGAAATGAAGTTTGGACTCTAATGAAAAGATCCCCTAATGTTTCAATTATAGGCACCAAATGGGTATATAGAAATAAACTAGATGAAGATGGAATAGTAATAAGAAACAAAGCTAGGCTAGTGGCCAAAGGATATAATCAGGAGGAAGGAATAGACTTTGATGAGACTTTTGCTCCTGTTGCTAGATTAGAGGCTATTAGACTACTTTTGGCATATGCATGCTTTATGGATTTCAAACTCTATCAAATGGATGTAAAAAGTGCCTTTTTAAATGGTTATATAATGGAGGAAGTTTATGTAGGACAACCTCCAGGGTTTGAAAACCACTTACATTCAGATTATGTTTATAAATTACATAAAGCATTGTATGGACTTAAGCAAGCCCCTAGGGCATGGTATGAAAGATTAAGTAATTTCTAATTGAAAATAAATTTAAGAGAGAAAATGTGGACAAAACCCTCTTCATTAAAAGAAAAGGAAATGACTTATTGCTTGTGCAAATTTATGTGGATGATATAATTTTTGGTGCTACTAATGATAGTCTTTGTCAAGAGTTTGCCAAGCTTATGCAGGGAGAATTTGAAATGAGCATGATGGGTGAGCTCAACTTCTTCCTTGGGATACAAATAAAACAATCAGAGGAAGGCATCTTCATCAGTCAGTCCAAATATATCAAGGAGATGTTAGAAAAATTCAAGATGAAGGATGCAAAGAAAATCAGCACACCCATGGGCTCAAGTTGCAAGCTTGCCAAAGATGAAAAAGGTAAAAGTACAGACTGCAAATTGTACAGAGGTATGATAGGCTCTTTACTTTACCTTACTGCTAGTAGACCAGATATATTATTCAGTGTTTGTATGTGTGCTAGATACCAAGCATGTCCTAAGAAATCACACTTGCAAGCTGTTAAAAGAATTTTTAGATATCTAGTAGGGACATCTAATGTAGGCTTATGGTATTCTAAACAATCTGACATAAATTTAATTGCTTATTCCGATGCTGATTTTGCCGGGTGCAAACTCGACAGAAAAAGCACAAGTGGCACATGTCAATTCTTGGGTGCTAATTTGGTTTCTTGGTTTAGCAAGAAACAGAATTCAGTTGCCTTATCCACAGCTGAGGCTGAGTACATTGCAGCTGGAAGCTGTTGTGCCCAAGTTCTATGGATTAAGCAACAACTTGAAGACTTCGGTATCAAAATGGACAATATACCAATTAAATGTGATAATACAAGTGCAATTAATTTAACAAAAAATCATGTCCAACACTCAAAATCAAAATATATAGAGATTAGGCATCACTTTATTAGGGATCATGTGCTGAAAAATGATGTGATGATTGAGTATGTATGTACTGAAAATCAATTGGCCGATATCTTTACAAAGCCCCTTTGTAAAGATAGGTTCAACTTCTTAAGGAATGCATTGAGCTTGTATGATCCTAGCAATTAAATTGAACTTGCATTGCAATGCTTTGCTACTCAAACTAGTAATCCACCTCAAGGTCAACATAAGTGAAAGCATGAATCTATCTAAGTTAAATGACGAATTGTTCGACTTTCCGGAGGATGGTTACCCTCCCTTGGACTCTTCATGGAGATATTTTCAGAGCCTATTTCATAGGTATTCGAAATTTGGTCAAACATTCCTCATTTCAATGTTAATAATTCAAAAAATCATTATCAAACTTTATAGGATGTATTATTAAGGGGGAGGATCACAAACAAACTCACTCTGTATTCACCAAAAGAAATCATGTTGATTAGTGTGATTGAGTAAAATAAATTGGAAAAAGATAGAAATTAGTCTGAAATTTTTCAGTGCCGGAGACGTCTCTGGCAAATCGCAGAGACGTCCCCCCAGCGAGGCGTCTCGCATCAGTCGCGGAGACGTCTCGGGGACCGAACGAGGGTTTTTAAATAGGTGAAACAGCTCGAGCCGACCCGAGCTATTATCTTCCATCCCCGACAAAAACAAAAACCCTAGCCTCCATTTGCTCTCCACCACAAACCCTAGCCTCCATTTGCTCTCCATCACAAACCCTAGCATCCATGGCACCTAAGAGGGCTAGACGAACCGGTGGGAGGCATCCTAGGGTAGCAACCGACGGTGAGGAACGGAGGGAAGAGCCATCCGCACCGTCCCCTCCGGTTGCTCCGCCAACCACGACCATTTCCTGTGCGAATCGCACAGTAACCACCGGTAGGTACATAGATTTCCATTTTCTAGATAGTGAGGGGTTCTCTATTGGAGAGAAACTCCGTGCCCAAGGGTGGGAATACCTTTGTACCCTCAATACATCGACCTACCCCGGCCTAGTTAGAGAGATGTTTAGTAATATGGCCTTAGGGGACTTAGGGTACACTGCACATGTCCGGGGGACGTTGGTAGAGATTAACGAGGATATCCTTTCTAGCGTGTTGCAAATCCCTAAAGACGGTGAGGCTCCGACCTCACATCCCCAAAGGGAAATAGCCCTAAACCTACTATTAGGGAGAGAGGACTGCGGCCCTCTTGATGTAGTTAACTCACAAGACCTAAATGCCGAAATGAGACTACTTTTGAGTATTGTCAACCGGGTCTTGTTTCCAAAAACCGGTCGCTTCGATTTTGTTTCGGAGCGAGACCTAGTTATCATGCCCCACATCCTACTAGGGATTCCCCTAAACCTCCCTAGACTTATGTTGAACTACATTGCTATATGTCATAGGTATTCTAGGTTTAGCATACCCTATGGGATGATCTTTACCCTAGTATTCAAATATTTTAAGGTTCACATTCCAGAAAATGAACCTGCAAAACCCTTGAGAAACACCGACTATTATAATGAGAGCACAATGCGTAGAATGGAGTTTCACAAGGTAGATGGGTCATGGGTTAAGGTACCAAAAAGAAAAGCTCAAACCTTAGACCCTGAGATCCCACATCAGGAGCCTGACCACCACTCTCCTCCACTCAGCCACATGGACTTTTCTGATATACCCTCCAGCTCAGCTGGACCTTCCACCTCTATGCCACCTCCTCCTACAGTCACTGGGCCCTTCTCCCTATCAGAAGAACAGATGCGCACTTTAGCATCTGTGATATGCCAGCAAATGAGGGAGGAAATGAGATCGATGATCTCTACTGAGTTGGCCCCCATCAGAGCCTCACATGAAGGGCTTCTACAAGAGTTGAAGGAAATCAGAACTCAGATAGAAGCTACAGCGCAAGAACTAGTTAGTGTGAGTGCCACCCAAACCTTCAGATCAATTAAGCTACAAGACAGCTTGAGGAACATTTTAGATGGTCTTCAAGAGTTGACAAGCTCTGGAGGCAATGTGGGCACCGTGGCTGCCCAACTTAGAGGAAGAATTGAAAGGGCAAGCATTGAATTTGAAGCACCAGTGGCAGCCTTCCATCAATCTCAAGGAGAGCAGTTCAAAACTCTACTGGACTCAATTAATGCATTTATAGATGCAGCTGCTAGGGCTTATGAGCAACGTCGCCGATGAGGGACATTTCGCAGACATCTAGAGTTCATCTGTTTTTGTAAAACCCTAGGCTCATTTTGAAACTTCTTTTGTATTAGGAATCAATACTTGTAATGATTTCCATTTTAACCTTGTAATGACTTCAAATGTTTACAATGAATGACATACAATTCCTTTTGAAACCTTGTGTATGTAAATCTGTGTTGTGCCATAAAAATCTCATAACATACCTTAAGTGTTCAAATTTGACACAACTTATCAATGCATATGAAACAGGGGGAGCACAACCTGAATATCAAAGGGGGAGTGAAATAAATTTTGAATTCATTAATAAAACAATAGACAGAGGGAGCATAACTTGAATATCCTTGAGTGGTTCATTGTAATATGCTGAATTCCCCTAGGAATTGTGCTTTAAGTACCTACGTATAATTTGTCCCCTTCATTGTTGATGACAAAAAGGGGGAGTAGATATATAGAACTTATATATGGAGTAGAACCTGAATATGGAATGCAAAATTTACACTCATACTTAAAGTTGAATTAGAAAAGATAAAATTGAAGAATATTGGCTTTAAGATAATTACCCTTCTGGAAAAAAAAGGGGGAGTCAAAAAGAACTTAGCTTTCAATTATCTTTAGCATCAATATTTCATTTTAACTTGATTCAAATTCAGTTGATATGCTAAAATTGCTTAAGAGCTATTAAGATCAATCTTATGCATAAGGATAGAACTGAAAATTGACTATTTTGAATTATGCACACTGTATCTAGCTCTAATCAAAACATTATACTTGTACATCTGATCAAATACTGTGTATATGTTTAAATTTCGAATTTTGCATATACTCAGTGTTTTGTCATCATCAAAAAGGGGGAGATTGTTGACCCCCTAATGGAATTTTGATGAATACAAAACACTAGAGTATAATTCCATTTATCTTAATAATTTACTTGAGGATTTCATGTGTTTAATTAAGAATATTGTTAAGAAATGTCTAGGCAAGTTCCCATAATTTTTATGAATTTATTGAAGAATTTTTGAGATGAAGAAAACAGATCAGGGACAGCCGAGACGTCTCCGGTTTGTTCCAGAGACGTCTCTGGCACAAACAGGAAGAACTGGCACGTTTGGAGACGTCTCCAGCACCTGGCGAGGCGTCTCGCAGGGTCGGAGACGACTCTCTCAGACGCGGAGTCGACTCTCTCAGTGGCGGCAGAAAGGCCGATTTCAAGAGATGCGCGCGAGCCGTCTCCACAGTATGCGGAGTCGTCCCCGCAAGTAAAAGCTGAGTTTCCGAGTCATCCCCAGAGAGTGCGGAGTCGACTCTCTCAGGGTATTCCAGAGGATGTCTTTTTCGGTGATAAGGCAGTGGAGACGTCCCCTGAAAGAGCGGAGTCGACTCTCTCAGAGAATTCCAGAAGACTTGTTTTTCGGAGATATAACGGCGGAGTCGTCCGCAAGGCAGCGGAGTCGTCCCCATGCAAAAAGCGCAAACAAGCCGAGACGTCCCCGTAAAGTGCCGAGGCGACCCTCTCAGAAAAACAGAAAAATAAGGATTCAAACCGTTCATCATCGGAGTCGTCCCCGTAAAGCGCCGAGTCGACCCCAAACAACGTCAAAAGTAAAATCTTACAGCCGAGACGTCTCGCGTTGAAGCGGAGACGTCTCCGAAGCGCCTGGGACGCGACTGACAACTTTTTCAGGTTTGGTTTGAATTTCAAACTCCCTTAACTTTATCTCTAACGGCTATATTTGCTTTTTGGGCTATAAAAGGGAGCTCTTAAGTGCTTTCCAAAAACTCCTCACCAACCCAACACAAGATCATTCAAGAGAGAAGAAAGAAAAAGAGGTTCAAGGGAGTTAGTGCATTCAAGTGAAGAAATCAAGTGCCTTCAAGCTTCCCAAGTGATTTCGTGCTCAACTACTCTCTTCCGCTAGGCATTCAAAGCTCACATTCAAGCCAACGCGATCCACATCGGAAGAACCACCATTTCCCACGCTTCCAACGGCTAAAAGGGTTCTTCCGGGTTCTATTATTTCTCACTGTTTTATTTGCTTCTTGAGAGCTTTTAAATCCTTGTAAAACTTTTTCAATATTGTGCTTGTTCCAGTCAAGGGACTTGGAACAAGGGAAAGGCGTCCCAAGCCTAGGTGAAATTGGGGGTTATAGGATTCGTTGTTAGCCCGGTGTAAAACAACGAGTTGGGTAGTGCACTCGCAAAACTACCGGACTGTAATCTTGGATTATAGTGAAAATTCCCAAAGGTGCTTTGGAGAGTGGATGTAGGAGCAGTGGAAGCTCCGAACCACTATAAAACCTTGTATTTGCGATTGATTGTTCTCATACCTCTATCTTTACTTTAGTTCATACATTTGTGTGTTTTATTTTTAATTAGGCAAAAAGTTTTAAAACACCCAATTCACCCCCCTCTTGGGTGACCATCTCTGGGCAACAAGATCTCTAGAACTACTACACATGGATCTATTCGGACCAACTAGAACCACAAGTCTAGGAGGAAATAAATATGGTCTAGTTATTGTAGATGACTTTTCTAGATATACTTGGGTCATGTTCTTAGCTCATAAAAAAGATCAAGCATTTTCAGTTTTTAAGAAATTTCATAAGGAAGTAACAAATGCTAGAGATACTTCAGTCATAGCTATTAGAAGTGACCATGGAACCGAATTTGAAAATCATTTATTTGATGAGTTTTGTAGTAAAAAGGGAATAACTCATAATTTTTCTGCACTTAGGACACCACAACAAAATGGAGTTGTAGAAAGGAAAAATAGAACCCTAGAGGAAATGGCTAGAACCATGCTATGTGAAAGTAACCTCCCTAAGTACTTTTGGGAAGAAGCCATTAATACCTCATGTCATATATTAAATAGAGTTTTATTGAGACCCATTATAAAGAAAACACCTTATGAACTTTGGAAAAACAGAAAACCAAAAGTAAACTATTTTCATGTCTTTGGATGTAGGTGTTTTGTTCATAATAACGGAAAAGACAATCTAGGTAAATTTGACTCTAAATCTGATGAAGGTATATTTTTAGGATATTCTACAACTAGTAAAGCCTATAGAGTTTTTAATAAAAGAACCCTAGTTATAGAAGAATCTATACATGTTGTTTTTGATGATTCTAGTGATATCTCTTCTAGCAAGAGAGTTGATCTTGATGATGATGCTGAAATTCTTGAAGAAAAGATTGATGAGATGACATTACAAGATGATGAACAAAAATTAATTGGAAATGCATCATCAAGCCAAGAGGCTATTGTGGATCATGGGCTGACTAAGGCTCGGAGGTATGCTCATGGGCATCCTAAGAAATTAATTTTAGATTATCCATCTCAACCTGTTAGGACTAGAGCATCTCTTAGGAACTTAAATAACTATCTAGCTTTTGTCTCACATTTTGAACCCAAACACATAGAAGAAGCTGAAAAAGATGTAAATTGGATAAATGCAATGCAAGAAGAACTAAACCAATTTACTAGAAACAAGGTATGGAACCTAGTTGAACGACCCTCTGAATATTCAATTATAGGTACCAAATGGATATATAAAAATAAACTTGATGAAAATGAAATTGTAATTAGGAATAAGGCTAGACTAGTAGCAAAGGGGTATAATCAAGAAGAAGGTATAGATTTTGATGAAACCTTTGCTCCTGTAGCTAGACTTGAGGCAATTAGACTGTTACTAGCATTTGCATGCTCTAAGAATTTCAAATTATTTCAAATAGATGTAAAAAGTGCATTTTTAAATGGGTATATTAATGAGGAGGTGTATGTAGAACAACCTCCTGGTTTTGAAAATCATCAATACCCTAATCATGTGTATAAATTGAACAAAGCACTTTATGGTTTGAAACAAGCACCTAGAGCATGGTATAAAAGACTTAGCAAATTTCTACTAGATCATGAGTTCTCTAGGGGAAATGTAGATACAACACTGTTTCTAAAGAAGAAAAACAAAGATATATTAGTAGTGCAGATTTATGTTGATGATATTATTTTCGGTGCTACTAACAATCGCCTCTACGAAGAATTTGCTGACTTGATGCAGAGTGAGTTTGAAATGAGCATGATGGGAGAGCTGAACTATTTCCTCGGATTTCAAATCAAACAATCTGAAGAAGGGATCTTCATCAATCAAGCTAAATACATCAAGGAGATGCTTAAGAAGTTTGATATGGAGGGAAACAAGTCAATTAGCACACCCATGAGCTCATCATGCAAACTAGACCAAGATGAATCAGGTAAATCTGTAGATCAAAAGATGTATAGAGGTATGATAGGATCTTTATTATATCTCACTGCAAGTAGACCTGATATCATGTTTAGTGTATGCATGTGTGCTAGATATCAATCTAATCCTAAGGAATCAAATCTATTGCAGTCAAGAGAATCTTTAAATACCTAATAGGAACAAAAAATATAGGTTTATGGTATTCTAAAGAATCTAGCCTGAACTTAATAGGGTAAACAGATTCAGATTTTGCTGGTTGTAAACTTGATAGAAAAAGCACCAGCAGGTCATGTCAATTCTTAGGAGAAAATCTAATCTCATGGTTTAGCAAGAAACAAAACTCGGTTGTATTATCTACTGCTGAAGCCGAATATGTTGCTGCCGGAAGTTGTTGTGCTCAAATCATGTGGATCAAACAACAACTTGAAGATTATGGAATTAAACAAGATAAAATTCCCATTAATTGTGACAATACTAGTGCTATTAACTTAACTAAGAATCCAATTCAGCACTCAAGAATCAAACATATTGAAATAAGACATCACTTCATAAGAGATCATGTACTGAATGGTGATGTTACACTTCAATTTATTTGCACTGATGATCAACTAGCTGACATCTTCACAAAACCCTTGAGTGAAGAGCGATTTTGTGTGCTTAGGAGAGGATTAGGAGTGATTGATCCATCCTAGTGATGTTCTCTTCTAGTTCATTGATTTTGATGATTAGGTTGTGTTAAATATAGAGTCTCTCATCGATGATTATCAAATCAGATCTTAAACTTAGTGATTATCCCTTGTTTGGCACGAAAATAGCATGATTTTTAGGTGCGTGCCAGAGTTCGAGTCGACTCGGATATGTTTCAGAGTCGGCTCATGAGGAGGAGTCGACTCGCACAGATGGGAGTCGACTCGAGGTCGATGGCAACATAGGGGGAGTCGACTCGCGCATATTTTGGAGTCGACTCGAGGTCGAGTCGACTCGCGACTTACTGGAGTCGACTCGCGGTCGGGAATCCGATGTTTTAACCCTAATCAAAGCGTTTAATCAATACTTCTATTCACCGCCTCCACTGTTCACAAACCCTAGAGCCGTCTCCGACCTCGTCTCCGACCTCCATTAAGGTTTTTCCGTCGAGCTTCTTCGGACCATTAGGGTTTTTTCCCCATCTCTAGGTCAAGCATGCCTCGTAAGATGGTTGTCCCAAGCCGGAAGAGGCCCCAATCCGCGAGCGGCGCCGAGCGACGGTCCAAGGCTCGAAATGATCCCGTGAGGCCACAACCTCCGGTTCGTTCTCCGCCGAGGCCGGTTCCCTCGCGTCCGTGCGTCGGGAAGGCGGTCTCCACCAGGAGATATGTCAACTTTGACTATCTCTCCCAAGAAGGCTTCACTATAGGAAATAGGTTGAAGGCCCAAGGACTAGAGTTCTTTTGCTCCCTAGATCTCCCCACTTACCCAGGGCTAGTTAGGGAGTTTTATGGGACAGTGTCTAGGGGTAATGGTGGAATACAGGAAACCATAGCGGGTGTCCCTTTATTCATTTCAGAGGATTTTATAGCACAAATCCTACATCTTCCCCAAGTAGGGGTATTTCCTACTCACCCGGCCGATAGGACTGAAGCCCTTACGGCCATATTAGGGAGTCCACCCCAGTCCCCACTAGATGAGGTGTCCGCTAGTTCACTATCAGTTGAAATGCGGCTCCTCTTGAGTATTATTTCTAGGACTCTGTTTCCTAAGACCGGCCACTTTGACTTTGTATCCGAGAGGGACCTAGCCCTCATGTATTACATTCTCCAAGATACCCCAATTAACTTTCCTAAGCTGATCTACAAATACCTATGTGAGCCACTAGACAAACCTAGGCTCACCCTTCCATATGGGATTATGTATACCCTGATTTTTAGGGAGTCCGAGATCCCCATTCCTGAGGGGAAACCCTCTCGCGCACTGCGATACACAGATCGCATGGGTGAGGGAACCCTTCACAGGATGGCATTTGATAAGGTAGAGGGAGTCTGGGTCAGGAAATCATCCTCTTCCACACCTACCACTCGACACTCCTCCAGTCCTGATCATGATTCTGACCTTCCCACCTATCCCTCCACCTCAGCACCATCCACCTCAGCCGGACCCTCCTCTTCAGCACCACCCACTCAGCCGATAGAGGTCCGGATCTCTCCTGAGCAGCTCTGGGAGTTGCGGCAGGAGATCGTACGGGATCTTCGGGATGACCTACTGAGGGAGCTCCGAGGTCCAGCCACTGCCCCCTCTTCTGCATTAGTTCCCTCATTATCAGCCGTGACCGAGATGACGGCTCATCTGAGGGAAGAGATTTACAACGTCAGAAGCCTTATACAAGCCTAGTTCTCAAATATGAGTGATGTCACAAGCAACACAAGAAAGATGCGAGATGACATCCGACACGACTTGGGCAGCTAGAGTCAGGGGGCCGAGCATCTGGCGAATGTGTTGATCTCCAAGTTGGATACCCTTCAGGAGAGTCTGACTGAGCTCTCCTCGATCCACAGTAGGGCCACCTCGGCGATCATCACGCAGCTAGGGAACGTCACAGATGGGGTTGTCTACTTATGGAACAATCAAGACTGAGCAAGGGAGCCACATCCTCCTCAAAGAAGCCCTAGCTTGCTTTTTTATGTTGACATGTACTTAATGCTTTACTCTTTGTATCTACAAGTGTACCCACATATACAATCAATACAATGAGTAGACAATTTTCTTCAATACTGTGCAAATTTAATCTCTAATTGCTTGTGTGATGTGCTTTCTTCCTTTTTGCAATGATGACAAAAAGGGGGAGAAAATATATTGAATAGACATGTAAAGGGAATCAATGAAAATTAATAAAAAGCAAACTTTTAAAACACACAATAATTTGCTCTTAGTGGATTCGATACCTCGAGGCTCATTATCTCTCTGTTGGGGCTCCTAACGGAGTAATCTCCAGAATCTATTCAAGGGATATTCGGATATTAGTTGAATCATACTCAAGAACAAATTGGCAGATTTTCCCTCTAAAAACCAAAAATTTAAGTTCAAAAGCTTCAATACACTAAAAGAAAATTCAGAGAATCAAAACAAAGTTGAATGCATGTGTTGAGGGGGAGAATCTGAAATTTTAAGAAAGCAAACTCATTAAATATATATAAGCCAAACAATTGATTGCATGACATGAAGGCTTATATAATTTCAAATGAAAGGGGGAGCTTTAACTTCAAAATTTACTGTTTCACACCTTTCAGTTTTGGATAAATTAAATAACTAGACACTTGAATCCATTTTGAAATTTTACTATAAATTTCCTTTTTGGTTGAGCAATTCACTTTACATATACTCAATGTTTTGTCATCATCAAAAAGGGAGAGATTGTGGAGTGATTGATTATAACCCTATTTGATTTTGATGAGCTCAAAGCATTTGAGTATATCTTATGTTTACTAATGAATTCAATCTAGTGTTTCAGTAAAATTCTTGTAAATTTATGGTTAAGTGTCTCTAGATTTGGTTCAAGATATTTTGGATAAGTTAAGAAGTCAATTTGAACCAAAGTCTGAGACTCGAGTCGACTCCGGGAGATTACGAGTCGACTCCAAGCGTACCAGAAGCACTGGCACAGGCTCGAGTCGACTCCTGTACATTACGAGTCGACTCCGACTGAGAACAGACAGACAGACAGAAAGATCCAACTCAAAACCTGTCAACGAGTCGACTCCTGAAGAGCGCGAGTCGACTCCGATACTGCCGAGTCGACTCCAGGGTAGTACGAGTCGACTCCAGGGAGTTACCGACAGAAAGACAGAGAAGTTATTTTAGACCCTGAGAGCCGAGTCGACTCCTGAGGAACTCGAGTCGACTCCGATGGTTGGCAGGTTGACTCCAAAGGAAGCAAGAGTCGACTCCCAGTGTGATACAAGGCAAAAGTCAGAGAGCAACTTTCGGACACTAAGAGCCGAGTCGACTCCCACAAAGTCCGAGTCGACTCCAAGACAGCGCGACCCCAAAAAGACAGAAGACAGTATTTTCGTCTCTAAGAGGCGAGTCGACTCCAAGACAGTTCGAGTCGACTCCAAGGCAGCGCTACCCCAAAAAGACAGAAGACTGTTTTTCGGATACTAAGAGCCGAATCGACTCCGAAACAGTTCGAGTCGACTCCAGGACGGCACGAGTCAAAAGACAAAAGATCGGAAGTTCGGACTCTGAGCGCCGAGTCGACTCCCAGAATTTTCGAGTCGACTCGAGTGAGCAAAGTTGAAGAATACATCTATGGATTCCTTGGAATGAGTCGACTCCAAAAGTGCCAGGTCAGCTCCAGACTTTGGGGAGTCGACTCCGGGTTAAGTCGAGTCGACTCCCAGTCGAGAAGAGCACTTTAATTCAAATCCGGAACAGTTGCCAAGCCGACTCCAGAAAAGCATGAGTCGACTCCTGCTGCAGCCGAGTCGACTCCAGATCGCGCGAGTCGACTCCGATCCCAATGGAAACATTGTCAGGATGTGCAGAACGTCTAGAAGATTGTGTCTAACGGCTAGTTTCCGTGGGGAATGGCTTAAATAGCCACAGAGAACTGTAGCAAGGTAAGGAAGCGACATTCCATTCAAAGAAAACAAGAAATCTTCATCTACCAAAGGATTTCAAAGGAAAAGAAGGAAGAGGGCCATTAACTCCATTCAACCAACTCTTTCCAGCATTAAAGAAGTCTCCTTCAGCCTTCAAGTCTTAAAGACATTCAAGAGGAGACCCAGAGTTCGAGAAGCCCTCCTCTACATCTTCATAAATTTGTTTGAGGGCTCTTAACTTCTCTCTTATTTATATCGCTGAATATCTGCTTGTTTAGAAGCTGTATTTTTCTGTTTGTTTTTCAATCCATTTAGTCCTTACTTGATTCAATCAGGGGATTGAATCAAGGGTGTAAAGGTTTGTTGGTGAGCCTAGGTTGAAACCAACGTGTAAGGGTTTGATTGTGATCCCGAAAAAACAATCGGGTGGTTCTAGTCGGTGAGCCTGGAAAAACCGACCGAGTTCGTTGTGATCTCGTAAAACAACAAGTTAGGTTGTGAACTTGTAAAACAACTGGCTGTAATCCGAGGGGTTATAGTGAATTCCCAAGTAAGGCTTGGGGAGTGGACGTAGGAGCAAGGGTTAGCTCCGAACCACTATAAAATCATTGTGTTTGTGATTGCTTTGTTGTCTCTTACTTTCATTTCATTCACTGCACATAGCATCTAATTAATCAACTTGCAAAAAGTATTAATTAGTTATTCACAAACCATTTAATTGCAATAATTATTTTAAAACCCAATTCACCCCCCCCCCCCCTTTTGGGTTGTGTATCTGGGCAACAATAAGCATTAAACATTCAGGCATTTATCAAAATAAAATTAAATGGTGATGATCATGGATCCAGGATGGGGTCATTTTACAAGCACATGCAGGTCAATTGGTTTGATTGTCTTCAACTCTTGACTCGATCTTGATCCCTTAGGTCCAATTATGATCAACTCCTTGATCCATCTTCAATCAACCCTTGATCTCGATCCACGCATGTTGAGCTTGTTGATGTACATATCGATCAACCATCGACGTGCAACACACATCATGGATTACATCCCAGATTGCTTTAAAAAATTAAATAAAAATAAAATAATAAATTACAACCCTTTTTCATGAGACATGCAGGTCTCTAATACATGAATTTAAGATGCACGCAGGCATCTGAAAAATTAAAATTACATACATCACAGAACATCGCAGAATATTTCAGCACATTCAAAAGGGTTCATCCATGATCATCACCATACGCATCACATGTATAAAAATTATTTTCAGATTTGTAATTTAACTGATTATTTCATCTCATGACTTGATGATCATGCAAGATTTGATTCAAAATATTTGTAATCACGTTATCAAAGCATTAGAATCAATTATCTAAGCATCCAAAAATCAGCATGCAGAAAAATCAGCAAGCTGAAAATTCTGCATACATAAATTTTAGCAAGCATAATCCCTTAAATTTCAGATCTAAAATGTCTTTAAAAATTTAATCCTAATCTTAATCTACGTAACCATGGCTCTGATACCACTGTTAGGATCTGTCACATGCCGCTGAAAATTCAAAAATTTTCAGATATGCAGCGGAAAGACATGTGCATATCCCGTTCATCGCATGAACGTATTTTAAAACCTTTTGTAGATAGATCAGGATTAAATTCTTATTAAATCATTTTAAAATCATGATTAAGAAGATCAGATCTTTACCTTGTGCGGGTAGATGGTCTCTGTAAATCTGATTCACGTGGTATTTGATGAGGGTTCAGTGAAAGCCGCACATGCGTCCGGCCTCTATGAGCAGAGCGACCTCATCTTGCTTGCTTCTGGCAAAGCGGGTATCCACACAAAATAGTGAGTCGATCGAAGCCTTTGGATCTCCCCAGGGTGCTAGCTCCCTTGCAGAGAAGGCTATTGATAGCTGATATCCTCTCCATCAATCAACTCTTGAATGCCTAAGGGAGGAGGAAGAAGAAGGATGGTTCAATGGAAGGAGAACAAAAATCCGCAGCTTTTCTTTTTCCTTCGCGTTGGAACCAAGGAAGGGGATGAAGTAGACCACGCCAAGAGCTTCTTTTCCCTTGCTTCCTTGTGGCTGAAAGGAGGAATGGAAGGAGGTTCCTTGCTGCCAAAAATCTCAAGAAAAATCATGAAAAATTCGGAGCCCCTTTGAACCCCTCTTTTATGGTGTGTGGATAGAGATGAGCTCCTAAATTTTAGGAGCTCATCTTTATCCCTTTGTGAATTCAAAATAGGAGGGGCATGGCCCCTCCTTTTTCCTTCATGCCACCAGCCAAGGGAGGGGCGTAGGCCCCTCCCTCTTCTCCCATATGCTTGGCCCCACTTAATCAAATTAAGTGGGGATTGGGTTAGGACTAGCTCTAGGTCCAATCCTATTCAAAATAGGATTAAGTGCACCCAATTTAATTCCTCCAAATCCAAATCCAATTAGAATTTAATTGAACCATGACTCAATTGAACTCTTCAATCCTAATCCAATTAGGAGTCATTTGATTAATTAGATTAATTAATTAGGACTTAAGAAAATCCTAATCTAATAGTGCTTGTTTAAATTCAGCCCTAAGACAATTAGGACTTTAGAAATCCTATTCCAAGTAGGATTCTAATTTAATTTGAAATCCTAATCCAATTAGGACTCCAAGAATCCTACTCCAAGTAGGACTCATGATCAAGTCCAATTAATAAAATTAAATTGCAATCCGATTGCAATTATTCCTTCTTCTAACCACCAACTCTTAGCGGGTTATTCATTTATCAATCTAATTGATCATATGTGATTCTTAATCATAATTCAACCATCAGATCGATCAATACTTCTAATATGTGTGACCCCATAGGTTCTATTCTGACTGGTAGTGAGATATATTGCGATCTCTATCACAATATCATTGAAAACTTCTTTTAATGGGTTGAAATAATTTCAACTCAACTCACCAGGGATTATCGACCATCAAGATGATCCCTGTGAGTCTCACCATCCACCAGTGACACCTAGCAGTATGTAGTAGCTACCTAGCAGAATAGAATGATGAACCTCTAGGTGTAGTTATCGTATGATACAGTCCTTCTATCGTGAATCCCTACAGACCGGAGGTCATGCATAACTCGTCAAACCCCGTCGTCTGTCATATGTCTAGATTTATTCGACTTGAGTTCAAGAGTGGAAGAACTCTTTCTCCACTGTATATTATGCCCGGGCCAAGGTCTTAGAACTCAGTCTAATAAATCACATAGGATCACTCCTTTTCTATCAAGATCGATAGATTCCATATAAGTGTGTACCCTACTTCTACAGTGAACCTACTGCAGCCAATCTACACAACAAGGACCCATATGACTAGAGACCATGTATATGTGTAGTCAAACTATAATAACCTCACTGTGAGTAGCCGAAGCACCGCAGGTCAAAGAACTAGTCATCTACTGCAACATCAAGCAAGTCACTGACGAGTGGATAGACATCCAAGTGACTTCTTATCTTGGTCACGCTCAGTACCCTTGTTCTCTAACAAGCACATGCACTATCACTTCAGTGTCCCTACACTGTGGATTCGAGTCTCGTCCATCCATAAGGAAAGCGATATGTGCACTGATCGGATCGATCACCATCCTCGTGATGATCTATTGATCAGAAGCATTTAGAAATTAATCACCAATGATACATGGCTCAAATTCTCAACTCTTGAGAATATGTATCATCATCTTATTAATTTCTTGGACGATTCATAGACACATAAACAATATGAATGAAAAGATGCCCATTTATTATTCAATAATAATAAAGTCAAGTATAAATTTTATGTTCCAGAATTAATAATGTGTCCGCCAGATTGGCTTCTAGGGCATATATCTAACAATACCACTACTGAGTTACGCCTCGATCGATGCGACGTTCGCAGCAGAATTCGAACAGAACGTCGTTCATCGCATAAACGCACCACGGATCGTAGAATTCAAAAATTTTTCTAGATCCAAATCCAGAAGATCTTTGAATTCGTTAGGAAGGGGAGATTAGGATCTGAAGAAGGTTGATTAAGATTCATAAAATTGAAACTGAAATCAGAAGAAATTAATTTGAAGATCTCATCTTCAAAAATTCTGCAGGTGAAGAACACCGCAGCCTGATGATCTATCTAAGTTTCTGTTTGAGCCACACAATTGTCCGGCATCTATAGGTATCCACACAAGGATCTAATCATCTGAGATAGGGTCTTACCGGAGTGCTAGCTCCTTGCAAAGACCTCTCATGACTATCATATAGATTAGAAGATAAAAATCCACAACATACCTCCTTAAAGAAGAACCCTTTCTTCTTCAACCTTGCTCGCAATAGAGGAAGAGAAAGAAGGAACCTTGCACGTGGATCTTCCTTGCCTTGCTACCATGGAAGAAGAGGAGGATGAAGACCCCTTGCTGCCGTGGAGAAGGAGGAAGAAAGAAGAGGAGGCGTGGAGAAGAAGAGGAGAGAATTGATTCATAACTTCTCCCTTGCTACCCTTTTATAGATTGGGTTTAGGGCTCCTCCTAATCTTATTAGGAGTATAGGACTATAACCCACCCTTGGATTAATGCCAAGTGTCCAATCCTTGTGCTCATAGATGCATGACATGTGTCTATTTAATCAATTGATTAATTTTTTAATCACATTAGGATTCCTAATCTCATTAGGAGAATTAATTGATTTAGGAGCATGCATCCTACGATGCCATGTGGACTTCAAAGTCCGCATAATGTGAACATGACTTAAGTTATATTTATCCTACGACGACATGTGGTCTTTAAAATCCGCACAAATCTTAGTTTAATCAAATTGACCCAATCATGAACCCAAATCAATTTGGGTCAAACTTAATTTGATTTGGCTCATTAAATCAGCCCAATTGCAGTCCAATTGCAATCAATTTCACTTAATTCTTCTTTCATTAACTCACTAACACTTAGTGGGTTAATTCAATCACCAATCATATTGATAATTGATTTTTATTATGATTCCAAATCATAATTATGATAGTCTGACTAATTAAATTCTCTATGTGTGTGATCCTGTAGGTTCTATTCTAACTGGTAGTGAGAAACATTGAGATCTCCATCTCAATATCACTAAAACTTCTTTCAGTGGACTGAAATGATTTCAGTTCTACTCTTAGGGTTCACTGATCACCAAATGAATGCCTTCGAGTCTCACAATCCACTAGTGACACCTAGCAGTATGTTGTGGCAATCCAGCAGAATGAAATATCTGAATCTTTTGGTGTAGTTAGCGTATGATACAGTCCCTCTATCATGGATTCCGACGTGACGAAGGTTATGGATATCTCATCAAATTCCATCGTCTGTCATATGTCAAATTTATACGACTTCTAGTTCGAGATATGGAAAACTCTTTTTTCAAAATACCTGATCAGAAATTTATCGAACTCAGTCAAATAAAACACATAGGATCACTCCTAATCTATCAAGATTGATAGATCCCATCTAGATGCAACCTTATTCCAAAATGAACCTACCGTAGCTAATCCACACTACAAGGATCCGAATGGCTAGGGCCCAAGTTCACATGCTTGTCAAAATACAGCAACCTCACAGTGAATAACTGAGGCATCACAGGTCAAAGGATCAGTCATACAACTGCAGCATAAGTAGTCACTGACGAGTGGATAGACATCCATGTGACTACTATCTTTTGTCACGCTCAGTATCTTGTTCTCTAACAAGTACTCGCATAATCACTCCAGTGTCTCTACACCGTGGACTCGAGACTCGTCCATCTGACTAAGTGATCTGTGCACTAATCTCAGCGGATCGATCACCATCCCTCGTGATGGATCCATCGATCAGGAGCATTTAGAAATTAATCCCTAATGACACATGCCTCAAATTCTCAACTTCTTGAGAATATGTGTCATCATCTATTAATTTCTTGGACGATTCATGGATATATACAAACATGAATGAAAAATAAATTGCCCAATCTTATTTATTAATATGAGTCAAATACAAATTTGTGCCCTAGATTACAAATATGTGTCAGCCACGTTGGCTTTTAGGGCATACTTCTAACAGTTAGGAAGTGCTCCCTTCCATTCCTAGGCAAACTATAGATGATAGGCATAAGCCCAATCCATAATAACAACTAACAAGTCAATGAAAGTAGCAAAACCAAGTGACCAAGAGGGAAGACATAGCAACAATTCATGTGGAAAACCCATCAATGAAGGGAAAAGTCATCGAGCACCACCTAGGAATCCACTAATCAATGACATGAAGAGTATAAGAGATCCACGACAACAAGAAAACTACAAAGATGCAAAAAATCCTCTACAAGAAAAATACATCAACTTGCTTCCAACTTACTAACTTAGTAGCTACACACAACCTCAAAGAGAGAAACCCCAACTTTTGGAACTTCAATCCATGAAGACTCTTGTATTCAGAGACCCTTTCTTGTTGTGTCAAGAAATTCAAAAACCCACCTCTTTCTTCTTCTTCTTTTAAACTTGTATTCATTCTAGCTAACATTGTGTAGGCTACCGCTTAAAAAAAGGTGTGCCAACTTAGTGAGGGCCATTCTGCATGGAGCTAGCCTAAAATACTGGTAGTAAGTCCAACAATCTTCCCCTCTAGACTCATGTGGAGGATTCCCATCGATTAGTAAATCCCATGCCCAAGATTTTCTTTGTCGGCCCTAAATCCTTCATGTGAAAGGACTTCTTAGGTCTTTCTTCAACTTGCCATTTCTCCAATAGACTTGCTAATTAGAAGCATGCCACCAATACAAAGTAAAAGGATAATAAAGTCACTATCCCAAACATTTTGACATGAATACAATGATCCACATATGTCCTCTTGTACCTATAGCTCAGCATGAAAGTACTAAATTTCTCGTACTATTGGTGAGGGCCTTGTTTGAAGCCATACAAGCACTTCTTGAATTTGCAAACAAAGTGTTCTTTGCCCTTGACAACAAAGCCTTGGGGCTAATCTATGTAGATTTCCTCCTCCAAGTCAACATAAAGGAACACGATCATGAAATCTAGTTGTTCAGAGCCTTTTACACCTAGTCGAATCTAATACTTGACTTGCTTGTCACCATCATTTTTCAACCGGAACATTCACTTGTTTTTCAAAATCTTTCAATTCTCCGATAGCTCCATCAAATCATATCTATCATTCTTATGCAAAGAATCAATTACTTCTTGCATAGCCCATTATCACTTGTCCCTTTGTTCATGATCCCATGCTTCTTACAAAGTTTCTGGTTCCTTTTCATCACTAAGCATTATATACTCACTAGGAGAGTACTTCTTTGATGGTTGATGATAGCCTTGTAGACCTTCTTAGTTGCAGCATAGGTGGTGGTTTTTGTTCGGAAAATTGTTCTTTTTTCTCATCACCAACTTTAAGAGGAAGATTTTCATCAATCACTTCAACTTGGCCTTTTTGGACATCTTCCCCTTCATCCTGAATCATTGGAGAAGAAATATGCCTCAAATCAACAAATTCACCTCTACTAGCTTATGGTTTCTCCACTTTTTAAGATATACACTTGTTTAATTTTCAATGACAACAACATCTGGGCTTCTAACGAACTTCTTTGCTTCCAAATCCCAAAGCCTATAACCAAACTCTTCAGCCCCATATCCCAAGAAAATGCACGTCTTTGACTTATCATCAAGCTTGTTTCTTTGACCTTTTAGCACACGAACAAATTCTTTGCACCCAAAAACACCCTCAAGTGCTTGAAAAAGATATCTTTTCTGGTCCACACCTTTTTTGAGTAATCACCATTCAATGGTTTTGAAGGAGATTAAATAATCAAGTACCAAGTAGTGTGCATAGCCTCTGCCTACAAAGATCTTGGCAACTTGGCTTGTGACAACATACATCAAATATTCTCACAAAATTGTATGATTCATTGTTGACCCAAAAGATTGATTTTGTTGATTACAAAATAATTGAATAGGTTACTAATGCTTGTGTATTTTGGAGCAGTCTAATTTATTTTTTAGGGAAGCTTTATAAGTTTAAACACTTCAAGAAATCTGTGGAGAAGCTTAAAGGATCAAATTCTCAAAATTGGACAAAGTTGTTTGGAGGCTTCTGAAGCATAAGATCCGACTCCACTTTGCCAGATGTCGACCCTTGGATTTCTACAAACCAAAATAGAGATTTTAAAATTTTCTAGGCATCAGAAATCAAACTCAGGGGCTTAAGAGTCGACCCCTAGGTCGACTCTAGCACCTAGGAGTCGATTGGCACATGAGAACTATTTGGCATAGGGTAGGAGTCCACCCTAGGGTTGACCCTCAAGCTACGGGTTGACCTTTGATGTGCCATAAGCAAAAGAAAGAGAAGGATTTTCTTGGTCCCTTCAATAGTCAATCTTAGGAATGATCCCCAAGCCAGGAGTCTACCCTAGGGTTGACCCCTTTATTCTTGTAGGCCTATAACGGCTAGTTTTTCAGCACAAACAAATAGCATTAAATGTATTACAAGTACTCTCCTACAATCTTCAATGGCTAGAATCCACTCTTCGACATCTCTTATTCATAAAAAGGGTTTCCAAAATCAAATGAAAGAAGATGAGGATTGAGAGATTGAGCATACTGAAAGCAAAAGAGCCTCGTTCATTTAAAAGCTTTTAATACGAGCATAAGCACCACTTCAAGGGCATGGATTGAAAATCTCTATCTGAAGTGCACATCCAAAAGAGCTTCTCCCAGCAAATCAAAAAGAGGTTTATTCATTTTTGTTTCCCATCTATGCAGCCCAAGAGGGGGGTGAATTAAGCTATTCAAAAATTTACAAATATAAGTGCAGCAGAACAATAACTTTCTAATGTGCATGCAATGTGCAACAACTAGGATAAGTGATAAGTAGAGTAATAAATGAAATGCACAATGCACACAATCAAAAACACCATAAATATAAGATTTATAATGGTTCGGTGCCAAACCTAGCACCTACATCTACTCTTCAAGCTCCCTACTTGAGAATTCTAATCCACTAATCATCTATAAATGATTACAATGTCAGACAAATAAGCAGAGTTCTCCCAAGCTAGTCACTCATTTTTCCAGCATGAGCAAGTCTTGCCACTTCATTTCAAGGTATGGATCAACCTTTTCTATGTTTTAGCTAAATCAAAACTTGTTCCCACAAATACAAAGAGATACAATGATAAAAATAGTGAATATACAATGAATACAATAAAAGCTTCTTAATAAGCAAAAATAAAACCAATTAAATATCTTTAGAATTGCCGAAAGAAGCCTTTTGATGTGTACTATAGTTTGAAATGTTCAATGAATGCTCTTGAAGTGGTTGTTAAAGTTGAACCGAATGCTTCTTATTCAATGAATGCTCTTCTTGCTTTGAATGCTTTTTCTCTTGATTCTTCTTGTTTCTTCTTGTTGTTTTTCAATCTTTTGGAAGCTTATTTATGGGAAGAAGTTGCTGGAGAGTGATTACTAGCCATTGATGATTGTTGGAGAGTGGTTATAAGCCATTAAATGCTTCTTTTTGCTACTGAAAAATTAGCCGTTATGGCCTGCCAAAGTAGAGGGTCCACTCTTGCTCCAGGGATTGGGGTCGACTCTTGCTCCATGGGTTGACACATGAGGAAACTAGAAAATAGTGCCCTATGTTTCTCACCTTGGCATGCAAGAGCTGACCTATAGGCAATAAAAATAGTGAAATATCAAATAATGAGCTAGATAGCCTAGTAACTAATTTATACTTTTAACTAGCGGGCAATGACATAAATAATAATTTATAAAAATAAGCATATAGAATTCATCAGTTCAAATCCAAATCTAGATATTCAAGCTAACTCATTTGAAAGAAAAAAAAATGGGTTATAACAAACTGAAGCTTAAATAAAAAAGAACCTTATCAATTCTGTTCTAAACTCACTTCAGTTATAGCATTTCAGAGATCCATAGGAGTATTTTCTCTAGGCCAATTTCATCCATGGTGAATTAGAAAGGCTGATCTATTACTTATTATATATTTAAGGCGGGTTTATCTCTTACCCATTGATTGATATGCAATATTATCAAAATATTATGCATGCCAAATCCTATCTTTCTCAAAATTTAAATTTTCATTCATAAATCTAAAGCCTTTCAAAACATCAAGTTCATTTCGTCAGCCATGAGATATAACCATATTTTTCCAACGCAGGGTCATGATACTACACATCTTCCTGCGGTATGCCATAAATTTTATTATGGCGAAGTCCTTCGAGACCATGTATCTCCTTGTGGTATACTGCATTGCGGCGTAAATCCTACACAACAAATCAAATGGCAATGTATAACCTCCACTTGCTGAATCCCTAACATAGTTAGACTAAGAGTCCAAAACAATTATATAGTTTTATATTTTAGTGTGACAAAATACATGTAATCATGTAGTATGAAAATCAATCAAACAAGATCAATACTTCTAATCATACATCATCACTATATTTCAAAATAAAAAATTATGTAATAATAAAATACTATTCATCAAATTTATTCATCATAAATGGTACGATTCAAAATTTATTAATATAATAATTTATAATTGGTCGATACATCTAGAAAATAAATTTATTATTACTTACCTCACAATTATACCATCAATACCAAAAAAAATTAGAAATTTTCTCGTCAAAATTGTCAATTTTGGATCATATCATAGTATCTCCTATATTTTTAACTTAGATAATCAAAGAATATAGATGAAAAATTAGGACAGTGATGGAAAAACATAAGGAAAAGAACTGGCTAGATGGCGGTGCCTAGCGGCCCACATTGGTTCGATTTGGTTAATCCAGGAGATCAAGAATCAGGCGAGGGAGATAATTTGAGTCCCTTAACATCCGATAGGGTGAGAGGAGAAGAGAGAGAAAGATGGTAGAGGGAGAAAGAGAAAAAATAGAGAGAGGAAAATAGAAATAGCCACCAAGGTGGTAGCATGGTGGTAAGGGGGTGATAATTCAGCCAAGTTGCCTGGGTTCAAAACGTGCGGGCGTCGATTAAATTTGGGAACCGGATGCCCCACGCCCGGATGGCTTGTTGGCGGTTATGCTTTCCTTCCACCTGTACCTAGGTGGTGCCAAGTATGACGTACTCACTTTCGGGTGGAGAGGGTATGAGTAAAACGGAGTCTATCCGCATCGAACATTCTTCTAGCGGGGCGGGGGCCCAGTGGGGGCTGCTACGCGGGGTCGGGTTGGTCCCTTTCTCCCCCTACCTCTTTTTTATAGAAAAAAGAAAAAAAAAGGGGGATTTTCCAACTCCCCCCCCCCCCCCCCCCCCCCCCCCCGCGATAGAGTGAGAAGAGAAGAGAGAGAAAGATGGTAGAGGGAGAAAGAGAAAAAAATAAAGACAGAAACAGGGGATTCTTCTCCCCTCAAATTTCTTCCCTGTTTTTTTTTTTGAAAAATAGAGGAGTTTCAAGGCCTCCTCAATCCAACGGGAGAAAGGTGCAATGCCGGTGGCTGTGGCATGCTGGCGGCGACCCACAACGGTACCGGGCATCGATGAGAGGCCTGGGGCGACAGTGACGGCAAGAGAAGGTGACCCGTAGTGGAGAAACCAAAGTAAATCAGTTAGACAGGGGAAACAAGCTCGGTCAAAACGATGCCCGTTTGAGGCTCCACACACTCGCTGGCAGATAGGGGCTTGGGCATAAGCCAATGTGAGAGACCAGATAAAGGCCTCAGCGATGAGCATTGGTGCTGAACACGAGGGAAAGCAATAGGATCGGGATCAATTCACAAATAGGGATCATGGCATCCCTTTTTGGGGTGAAATCCGGGGAATCACCGGTGCAATCCTGACCGGCGGAAGGGGAAAGATCGGATAAACAAGTGGCAAGGCTTTGCCGCAATAACCGGGTGGTGGTGGACTCTGTTTTGGACTAAAATGAAGGACGAGAGAAAACCAAATGGTCTACTAGCCTTGGCCTCATGATGCTAAAAATTTTCATAGCACAGCATGATATCGCCACATCCAAATTAATCAAAAACATTGTCTTTTTCTTTCTCAATGAAATCCTCCTATACAGAGAAAACCAAATCAAGTCTTTGATCATAAAACATTCCGAATCAAGGGGATAATATTTCTGACCAGCTAAAAATAAGTCAGATCACCACACTTCTACTGTACACTCTAATTTCAACCACCAAAATTCAATAATTTATTAAATAACTTTTAACCAAAAATGCTACTCCGTATTGTAAACTAAAAGATCCAAAATTTAAATTTCAAAAAGTGCTAAAGAGGAACTCTTGACCCCAACAACAATGGAAAAGAACCCTACATTAGCTCATAAACACAAATTTTGAATTGAAATTTTCATACACAAACCATAGTCTCCGGTAGACATATACAAGGTATATTATTTTGATCCAAAAATGGTAATTAAAATTATCAAATATTCCACTAAGATGAATACTCTATGATCTCAAAATAAAGTCAATTCCTTCAATAAAAAAATAGACCTATTTGCAATATTTCCAAATACATTTTCTTCTACATACCAGTTTCATACAAGATCCACATATAGGTTCAAATATCGAAGAATATTCCAATTAGATATCATAATAATCTTTCTTAATCCAAGTCTTAATCAACTTCCTATGAATGAACGACAATTTATGACTAAATATGTCACACCACCGATCCGAGATCGTGAGTCGGGGGTCGTGGCAACCACTGCACACTCGTAGGAAACTTTTTTCGTGAGCATGCAAGACATCTCATCATGATATCAAAATCAGATAGTGCAAATAATATAACTAATAATATGCAATCTTTATTTCATTAACTAACTCAACTTACAATGTCTCAGAATTCTAACATTAGTCTAAGCTAATACATAATTTAAATAAACTCTAATCCAAGATAATTTGTGCCATAGTTCTTCCAAACGCTCCTTCATATTGAAAAATCCCAATTGAAATAATTCTTTGGATATGTAAAAACAATAAAAAATTATATAATGAGCTAAACAATCTAGTAAGTAATGAATACCTTAACTAGATAATTTATATAATAACATAAAATGTAAATACAAATTATGATGAATCAATATAAAGACATAATCAATTTCATTTCAAAAGATAAATTCATTAAAAATCCATCTTTCAAATATTCGTATATGTAATTATAAATCTGATTCGAAACAAATCACATTCAACTCAACAATCTTCAATTATGACTAGGGGTGGTAAAATATGACCTAACCCGCCAACCCGACCCGTGTTCGATCCGCCATAAACAGCTTTGGGTTTGGCCTAAATAGATTTGGATCGTAAACAGGTTGAGCTATTTAACTTGTTTATTAATTGGGTCAGATATATATTTTAGATGTCTGACCTGTTCAATCCATTTAACGCGTTTAATATATGGGTCGGTAACTCAAGTTGGATCAGATTTGACAGCCCAAAGAAAAGCCTTGCCGCATCGCACTCCGCTCGGCCCGATTTCAATTTTCACCACGACTTCTCCAGTTCTCCTTAGGGTTAGGGACCTAGGGTTTGTAATTATCCAGTCTCCCAATTCTATTTCACTGCCTCGGCCCGATTTCACCACATTGCCCTCTTCCCTCGTTCTCCCCTCTCCTCTCGTCCGGATTCTTTGCCTCCGCCCTCTCCTCCCCCTCTCCTTCGGACCTCCGCCTCTGCCCTCTCCTCTCCTTTGCCAACTTCTACTACCTCCCCGTCGATGGCGACCGTGGCGGGGACTCGAGCAAGCCCATGGACTGCGATGGAGGTAACGGCACAGCAGCTCAAGGGTTTCGATGGCTCGGACCCAAGCAAGCCCATCTACATCGCGATCTGGGGGACGATCTACGACATAACATCCGACAAGGGATTTTACGGACCCGGCGGCTCCTACGCCGTCTTCTCCAGCTGGGAGGTGAGCTGGGCGCTGGCCAAGATGAGCAAGAGCGAGGAGGACGTCTGCGGCAACCTCGACGGCCACTCCGACAAGGAGATGGGCATCCTTCAGGACTGGGAGAAGAAGTTCCAGGCCAAATATCCCGTCGTCAGCCACCTCGCCTCTTGAAATCCCTTTCGATCCTAGCATGAAAGATGCGAACTTTCTACTTATTGAGGTCTGATTTCATGTGCCTACTGTCGATTAATATTTTATCTTGTTTGATCACGAGCGAACGTCGATTTGTGTATGCAATTGACTAAATAAGTGAAGACTCTGTGTGTGGGTTCAGGTTATTAAATAGGTCAGATCAGAAAATCATAAATCTAGACCCGACCTGTTTATTAAACAGGTTCAACGGGTTGGGTCGGATTACCTATTTATTAAACATGACAGGTTCAAGTTGTAATTTCTGACCTATTTAATAAACAGGTCGGATTAGGTTTATGATTTTCTGATCCGACCTGCATCTGACTCGATCCGTTTATGTCCAATCCGACCCGATTGCCACCCCTAATTAGGATCACACTTATATCCTATAGTTAGGCCAGAAACAGAACTGCATTTATGATAGTCAACTTTAAAGACCACGCAATAGCACGTATCTGGTAGGATAGTAATTACGGATATCGATCCACAAGGATTGGGGTACAGTTGCTTTTCTTTAAAAAAATAAAAATATTTAAAAGGAAGAGTTTGTGAAGAAAATTAAACTAAGAAATTTAATAAAAAAATGCAATTAAAATGTTATTAGTTTGAGGGGACCTAAGGTAAGAAATTCACCACTAACATCGGAACAAGGATTATTTGTATTTGAATTTATTCTTGGATTAACATGCAAATTGGCTACAAGCCTAATAAGCATTTAAATAAAAATTCACAAAAGCAATTTGAGAATAATCCATCTTCAGTTGGTATGAAATATCTACCCTAATCTAAGGTGGTAGCACACCACATCTTCCTTAAGCATAGATTATCTTATATTTACTTAGCGATCATGAAGAACAGTTGTATAAACATCATATTTAAAATCACAGAAATTAAATATGAGATGAAATAAAATATTCATTAAGAGCAAAATAAAATTTATACAACTCCAAGAATAAAAATTAAAAATACAAAACCCTTAGCCCTTTGTTAGGGCTGCATCTGGCCCTAGAGAGGAGATCAAGCTTCCATGCAGTGGTGGACGGCAGCAGCAGCACAGCAGCAGGCTTCCATTCCTTCCTTCTCTTCCTCCTTTGAAATATTCCCAAAATAGCCAAACTCCTCTCTCTCCTTTGTTTCCCGTGGGACTCTGCCTCCCAAGAGCTTAGTTGATGGGAGAAGCCCACCGTGGGGAAGAAGAATTGATTGAACGGAAGAGAATGCCCCTTAATCATGTCGACTCCCCTTTTTATAAGCTGCCATCACTCCCTCTCTCCTTCCCTGTTTTGATTCTCGGATAAAGATGAACCTTTGCCATTGCATGGATTCGCTGGGAGATGAAGATGAATCGTGGGATGAATGTGGTTGAGCAGCTGGACGATTGATGCGATCACGGACATGGTTGAATGCTATCGCTGGGTTCATGCGGACGGTTGTAGCAAGCACGGGATGCTTGGATCTCGGCTGATAACAGGGAGATGAAGCTCGATCGCAAATGATTGAGGATGAAGCCGAATCGTTGCAGATGCTGGGAGGAAAACAGAACGAAGGAGCTTGATTTGCGGACGGGATTAGCTGGTTCTCATCCGGAAGGGAAGGGATAAGCGGAACAGGGGATGATGGAGTTGGGATAATGTTCACGAACGGAAGGAGATGGGATGCTCATCCGGCTGGGAGCTTCAAACTGAAGGAAGATTGGCTCGATTCGGGAGAGGAAATCTGTAAGGGAGAATCTTAGATTCCTGTTAATATGGATGCTGGAATCAATCTAGAACGCTGGGGGAAATCTGTACGCGGTTGCTCATGAACGTGGGACCTTTTGCATGCATCACAGGAGAACTGGACCGTTGTGGATGTAGGGGAATTAACCGAGCTTCTTCACTTGGATGATTGAGTCAATCCAAATAGAAGAAAGCTTGGGACTTGAGTTTATCTCGGGTTGAAGAGGAGGAAATCTGAACGGGATGAAGGCTGGATGGATCCGTGAGCAGGGGATTTGATGCGCTGGGAGATTTCCATGAATCGCGGACGCTGGGAAGCAATCTGGGATTTGGTTGACAGCTTGGTTTTGGACGGGCTCTGTTCCGAAGGAAGAGGATGCTGGGAGGAATGGATGATGCCGCTGGGAACAACGCGAAGAAAAGGATCATGGCAGACGACTGGGAGGCTCGGGATTTAGCTTTATCTTGGCTGAGATCTAGCGGAGGAGGTTGGGGAGATGAGTCGAGATGCAGGGGAGGAAAGGGATGACGTGGAAGAACATGGCTGAGATATGAATGGGTGTGGTCGGCTGGGTGTGGGGTTTTGAGTAGCTGATCACAAATGGGATGATTGCTAATCTACGATCGTGGTATGGGTTCAACTAGTGCACCATGGAGATGATGAAACTAATCTTGAGAGGTTGAACTTAATTGGATGTGGGAGAAACTAAACCACAGTGGATGACTTGGAAATTATCGGACTGGACCGGCACACATTAAGCTTAATCAGTACATAAATAAGTAAAACTCGAATTACCTTTAATAATTTATTAAAATGCAATGATGAAGGTAACACAATTTTTTAGTTGAATTTACAAAATATGTGAATTAAAATAATGATAAGTGCTATGAATAAGATATTAATTTATGTATTATTTAGCACTTATCACACCCCCCAACCTACATTTTGCTAGTCTTCGAGCAAAATAATAAAAAAAATTAACTCACTTTCGCAGGAATCGCGATTGCATTTATCGTATGCAATAAGGCTTTAAACCTCTAGGTGGCCCTAGTGGACGAGTTTTGTCTCGTGAGGGTTTTCGGCTCAGATACCCACAAACTGCTTGTCTCTACTTAAAAAATTTATTTTATTGCTTTATAAAATCTAATTTCAAATGCATAAGTGCCAATAATTTCAAAAGCACACAAACTTTTAATTACTAAGTCAGCCCAAATCCTAGGTCAGTATGCAATTTAAGTTGAAGTTATTAAGTTTTCGTTAGAGAGTTGTAAGACTTATTTATATTTGGGTGCTCGGTGATATCTGGACCATACACAAGCTAAGGCTTTAGATTTTCCAAAATACTGCTAAAGCTAGTAGTTTCCAAGAATTGGTCAGATAAGACCTAATCACTGATTCAAAATCATCCTATCATGCATGCAGAATTTCAAGAGTTGTGGATGTTTACTTTAATACCTCATGGGCTTTATCTGTAATATTCCAGTTTACTCGAATTTTTACAACGACGGCTTTCACACTATCGTCTTTTTTCAAGGTCAATATTATTTTTTTCTCTTTTTTATATTATTATTTTTTTATTTTATTTTTATAAATAAATTATGCACTTTTACTCTTGTAATGATTCCTCCATGTAGCGAGCATTCAGTCAACAACTCCCACGCCAGATGGCATAAGGTGTTGGGCATCAAGACTCCCCTACGGACCTATGCTCGGGTTCCTCATACAAGCCCGCTGACCTTTGACAATAGGTAGCCCTTTTCGATGTACCTGACTAAATTCACTCTTTTTTTTTTCTTCTTCTTTTTTTAATAAATATGGGATAATAGTGAATTAGATTGGAATGATTCATCAGGACTCAAGCTTGCTACCAGACTTAACAACATAATGTTGAACCTAACCCTTAGAAGTGCAGGCCATGTGTATTGTGAAATTCCAAAGTACAAATTATCTTACAACTCACTAAAAGAACTTTTAATGAAAAGAACTCAAATTGTCTTATTCCTGACTAATCATTGGAATTTTTAGATTTTATATACTTTGTGTATTTATCATTTCAGCACTAAGACATAGAAATCAGGTTTTTTTTTCGAAAAACTTATTCAAAAATGCGAAAATGCTAAAAATTTCATAAAAAAATTCAAATCTTATACCCCCCAACCTAGATCAAATATTGTCCTCAATGTTTTTTTTTTTTTTGAGATGAAAATATGATGCATATGGAGGATAGAAGCATTGTACCTTAGTTGCATCAGTAATATGAGGACTCCTGTTAAAGAAATGCGACAAGAAAATATGTAAAAATAACCTACAAGAATTGAGTTGCCTCCCAACAAGCGCTAAGTTTAGCGTCTTCAGCCAGACGCAGTGTATCCTTAATTATCCCAATAAATAGGATCCATCAAATCAAGGGATTCAATCAACTGTCCATCTGCAACACACTCTATGTAAGGTTTCAATCTTTGACCATTGACGTTCAGGATACGACCATCATTGATGTCTTAAATTTTTACCGCACCATGAGGAAAAACCTTTCTAACTAAAAAGGGACCATCCCACCTAGAGCGAAGTTTACCAGGGAAGAGACGCAATTTAGAATTGAATAGCCAAACCTTTTGATTAGGCTCGAAAGACTTACGGTTAATGGATTTGTCATGAAAAGCCTTAGTCCTTGCCTTGTATATTTTGGTATTTTCATATGCCTCATTACGTAACTCTTCAAGCTCGTCCAGTTGAAGTTTTCGGTTAGAACAGCTGCTGCCATATCAAAGTTAAACTTTTTAATGGCCCAAAAAGCTCTATGTTTGAGTTCTACCGGTAGGTGGCAAGCTTTACCAAAAATCAGTCGATAGGGAGACATGCCAATAGGAGTCTTATAGGCAGTACGATAAGCTCAGAGAGAATCGTTTAACCTTTGAGACCAATCTTTTCTATCAGGGCATATTGTTTTCTCTAAGATGTGTTTTATCTCCCTATTGGAAACTTCAACTTGCCCGCTTGTTTGGGGATGGTACGGGGTGGCAACTTTGTGGGTGATTGAATACTTGCGAACCAAAGCTTCAAAAGATCGGTTGCAGAAATGTGATCCCCCATCACTAATGATAGCTCGGGGTGTGCCAAAGTGACTAAATATATTTGTTTGTAAGAACTTAACCACAACCTTATGATCATTAGTCCTAGTGGCAACTGCTTCTACCCACTTCGAGACATAGTCTACCCCGACAAGAATGTATTCAAAACCAAAAGAACGCGGGAAGAGGCCCATGAAGTCAATACCCCAGACATCAAAAATTTCTATAATTAAAATGGGGTTGAGTGGCATCATATCTCTACGGGTGATTGTACCCATTCGCTGGCATCGCTCACAAGTTCGACAAAAATTGTGAGCATCTTTGAACAAGGAGGGCCAATAGAATCCACTTTGTAAGACTTTAGATGCAGTTTTTCTACCCCCGAAATGTCCTCCGCAGGCTTGGGTATGACAAAAATCAAGAATACTCTGAAATTCACATTCAGGCACACATCGACGGATTACTTGATCAGGACAGTACTTGAACATATTGGGGTCATCCCAAAAGTAGAACCTAACTTGCGAAAAGAATTGATCCTTGTCCTGCTTGGACCAATGATCGGAAATTTGTCCTATGGCAAGATAGTTTACTATGTTGGCAAACCATGGTGTTTTTTCTTGTTGCACTTCAAACAATTGTTCATCTGGAAAGGAGTCATGAAGTGGGGAAATGCTATGAGAAGGCTCGAGAAGGATTCTAGACAAGTGGTCTGCTACAACATTTGTGGTGCCTTTCTTATCACGAATTTCTAGATTAAATTTCTGTAACAACAGGATCCATCGAATTAGACGAGGCTTGGTGTCCTTCTTTGAAAGGAGGTACCGAAGAGCAGAATGATCAGTGAATACAATAACCTTGGATCCTAAGAGATAGGATCGAAACTTGTCCAAGGCAAACACTACAGCTAGTAATTCTTTCTCAGTAGTGGTGTAGTTCAATTGCGCATCTGAGAGTGTCTTACTAGCGTAGTAGATGACATGAGGTAACTTCTCTAGCTGTTGCCCTAAAACCGCCCCAATGGCATAGTCAGAAGTGTCACATATAAGTTCAAATGGAAGGATCCAATTGGGAGGTTGTATGACAGATGCTGTAGACAACTTAGATCGAAGTTTTTTAAAGGCCTCTTTACATACTTCATCAAAGACAAAGGGTGTATCCTTGGCAAGGAGATTGCACAAGGGCCTAGAGATTTTGCTGAAGTCTTTAATGAAGCGACGGTAAAAACCAGCATGGCCAAGAAAAGAATGGATTTATTTCACAGATTTGGGTGGAGGAAGATTAGAAATAAGATCAACTTTTGCTTTATCTACCTCAATACCCCTTTTTGACACAATGTGTCCCAAGACTATACCCTCTTGAACCATGAAATGGCTCTTTTCCTAACTTAGTATTAGATTGGTCTCCTTACATCTTTTTAGAACCAGTGCTAAATTACTGAGACAATCATCAAATGAGGGACCAAAAACTGAAAAATCATCCATGAATACTTCCAGAAATTTTTCTACCATTTTAGAAAAAATTGCCATCATGCATCGTTGAAATGTCGCGGGTGCATTGCATAGTCCAAATGGCATTCTCCTATATGCAAATGTCCCAAATGGACATGTGAAAGTGGTTTTCTCTTGATCATCGGGATACACGGCCACTTGGTTATATCTAGAATAACCATCTAGGAAACAGTAGAAACCCTGACCGGCTAACCTTTCCAATATTTGGTCAATAAAGGGCAAAGGAAAATGGTCCTTCCTAGTCATAGAGTTTAACTTCCTATAGTCAATGCAAACACGCCAGCTAGTGGTCGTGCGTGTGGGCATCAACTCTCCTTCTGCATTTTCAACCACAGTAATGCCCGACTTCTTTGGTACTACTTGAGTCGGACTCACCCAGTTGCTATCAGAGATAGGGTAAATGATTCCGGCATCTAGCAACTTTACTACTTCTTTCTTGACCACCTCTTTCATGTTAGGGTTGAGTCTTCTTTGCATTTCACGGGTCGGTTTTGCATCTTCTTCTAGGTGAATGCGATGCATGCAAATGGACGGGTCAATCCCCTTCAGATTAGTTATGGACCATCCAATTGCATGTTTGTGTTCTCCGAGTACACTCAAAAGATGACTCTCCTGTTTGTCAGACAGGTCAGCCGCGATGATTACAGGTAGGGTATCTTCGGGTCCTAGAAACGCATACTTAAGGGTTACCGGAAGTGGCCTTAACTCAAGTTTGGGAGGGAACTCGATGGAAGGGCACTGTGGCATACTAGAAAGGGTAGGAAGAGGTTCATATCGGATACGCCAAGGATGAGAATTTGTGGAAGACGGATTGTCAAGTAGGACATTGACTTCTTCTATGGCCTTGTTTAAATCAAAATTATCAATGTCAAAATGGGCTAAACATGCTTGCAAAAGGTCGTCTGCCAGAATGTAGGGAAGGGCTTCTTCTACAAGATCGTCCATTTTGTCTACTAGGAAGCACTCATCTTCCCTTGCAGGTTGATCAGAGGCATGGAATATATTTAGTTTGACTTTCATGTTTCCAAAAGATATATCCATCACCCCAGTTCTACAGTTAATACATGCATTGGCTGTAGCTAAGAAGGGATGACCAAGAATTATAGGGATCTGTTTCTTAAGGTTCGGCACAGGTTCCATATCAAGGATGATGAAATCAACTGGAAAATAAAATTTATCCACCTTGACTAGGACATCTTCAATTGTTCCTCGTGGTATTTTAATAGATCGATCAGCCAATTGCAGGGACACCGAAGTAGGCTTTAATTCACCTAATCCGAACTTCTCATAGACTGAATAAGGAAGAAGATTAACACTTGCCCCTAAATCTAATAGTGCACGATCAATCGAATTGTCTCCTACCACACAAGAGATGGTAGGTGCACCAGGATTCTTGAACTTAGGAGAAGTTTTGTGCTGGAGGATGGAGCTCACTTGTTAGTTAGGAAGATCTTTTTAGGCACATGTGTCCTAGATTTTCATTTTTGGGTACAAAAGTCTTTAAGAAATTTGGCATACGATGGAACTTATTTTATGGCATCAAGAAGAGGAAGGTTGATTTTGACTTATTTGAAGACCTCCATTATTTCTTCCAATGAAGTTCCTTTCATGCCAAAGGGAGAAGGTGCTTTCAGACATTGAGGAAAAGGGGCCTCTAGTGTAAGAGGTGTGGTCGATACTGAACTAGATGGGTTCTCTTTAGGCACAGTCACTCTCCTGTCTTCATTTTCCTTATGTTCTTTTTCTCCAACCTTATTGTCCACTATGCGTCCGCTTCTTAAGGTAGTCATGGCATTAGCTTGTTCATGGTGAACATCATTCGGGTGAGTCTCTTGAGCCATGTATTGCCCTCTCGGGTTACTCACTGGTTGGCTTGGAAGCTTGCCTTCCTCTCTTTTATTTAGTGCACTCGCTAGCTGCCCTAGCTGGGTTTCTAATTTGGCAATGGACTGGGTGTGGGAGTGCAATAGTTGTGTATTGGCTTCGAGTCCTTGAAGGGCAGTCAAAACCTTTTGCTCAAAAGCCATATCTCTTTGGGGTGCTGGAGGAGGGATATGTTGAAATTATGAATAGTGAGTAGGAGGACAGTTCGGATGAACATTCTGGAATGGTTGAAAGTTTTGGGAATAAGGTTGGGAAGTATTGGGAGTCTGCTGCTTCCAAGAGAAATTCGGATGGTTGCGCCATCCCGGGTTGTAAGTGGTAGAATATGGATCATTACCGGGTCGAGATTGTGTTTGGGCAGCTTTTACTTGTTCTTGCACAAATTCAGAAAATTGAGCTGCCAAAGGGCACTCAAAAACAGGATGAGACTGGCTAGAACAGAGAGCACACACTTGTGCTTGGGAAAGTTTGGAAACTGTTCTCTAGACATTAGCTGGTCCAATTTGCGGGACATTGTATCTACTTTGTCAGATAGACCTATGGACTGGCTAACTTCATATATAGTCCCTTTTCTTTGAGAACTCGGAGGTGCTTGACGAGCAGAGGAGGCATGGTGGAGGAAATTTTCATTAAGGTTTTCAAATACTTGCGATGCCTCATGTTCACTTTTAAGCATGAAAGTACCCCCACAAGAAGCATCAACCATCTGACGGTTTCGTTCGGACAACCCGTCATAAAAGCATTGTATTAATTGCCACTTGGGTATTTGATGATGGGGGCATTTTCGAAGTAAATCTCTAAATTTATCCCAGGTTTCATGAAATTCTTCTCCGTCAGATTGGGAGAAGCTTGTGATCGCTCGCCTAAATTGGTTCGTTCTACCTATGGGAAAATATTTTTTTAGAAATTCATGTTGCATTTGGGCCCATGAAAGAATGGAATTGGCTTCTAATGAATGGAGCCACTGCTTAGCTCTATCCTTAAGAGAAAAAGGGAATAGCCTAAGTTTCAGAGCATCATCAGTGAAGTTCTAAATTTTGACAGTGGTGCAGATCTCAAGGAACTCATCTAAATATTTGTATGGGTCTTCATTGTTGAGTCCATAAAAAGAGGGAAGCATTTGGATGACACTAAACTTAATTTCAAATTGTACAGCAGCAGTGGTATCAGGTAGTCGAATACAAGATGGAGAGCTATAAATGGAAGGAGTAAAGTACTCCTTTAGCAGTTTGGGTTGTTCTTCAGCCATCTCGACAGGTGGAGTAGATCCTATGGTTCTATAGGTGCGGATTTCAGCTCGAAGGGCCCTAATAGAACGCTCTATTTCAGAATCAAAAGGTACTAATTTAGGAGATCTGGAACGACACCCTAGCATACACTAATACTCTTCTGATCAGTCAAGTACAGTCAAGCATGCACTAAAAGAAAACACATCAAGTCCTTGTATTTGCCCTAAAATCACTAGACAGCTCCTAACTGGTTTGAAGAGGGCACCTAAGCCTCCAATCCGGTCTAATGAACTGAGTTGACCAGGTAAGCTCCCAGGTAAGTGGGGGGGTCACGATGCGTTGCAAAGGTCCCACTTAAAAACCACTTGCCTCGAACAGATGAACTGTCTCCCTTGGGATAAAGCTTACCTAGACATCAACTGAGCCACAGAGCAAAATTGGTGCAACTTTCGGTGATCTTCGTCCTATTGAGCTCGAAGGTCCCTAGGAGCCAACGTCTAATTGATTTTAATTGAAGTGATAGCTATGTGCGAATTGGTTCACCTAATTTGGGCAAGAATCTGGTGATGAAATTCAGTTCTTATCTTGTTGGGGTGATTGCCATTACTATGTGCGGATTAATTGGTGTATGTGTATCAAGCATGCATTCACACTTTTGCTAAAATTAAAATCAAACAATCACCACAAAATTTCAAGCAAATTGGGAATCAATTTAAATAAGAAAGGTTTAGAGGTTACCAAAGGGAATTTCCCCAGCAATTTTTTTTTTATTTTTAGGCAAACCTCTACAGCATTCCTTCTCTAGCAGTTCCCTTTTTAATTGTTCCTGTCTTCCTTTTTGATTCTTGATCAAATAATACCCAAAAGAAAAATCAAAAATTAGTAAGAGAGAAAAAAGGAGATAAGTAAAGTAACAAAAATAGAAAATATTTTTATTTTATTTTAGAGATATATATATATAATTTTTAAAAGATTTTTTTTTTATGAAAAGAAAAATAACTATACTAACAATTTCCGGCAACGGCGCCAAAAATTGATAGTCAACTTTAAAGACCACGCAATAGCACGTATCTGGTAAGATAGTGATTACGGGTATCGATCCACAGGGATTGGGGTACAGTTGCTTTTCTTTAAAAAATAAAAATATTTAAAAGGAAGAGTTTGTGAAGAAAATTAAACTAAGAAATTTAATTAAAAAATGCAATTAAAACGTTATTAGTTTGAGGGGACCTAGGGCAAGGAATTCACCACTAACATCGGAACAAGGGTTATTTGTATTTGAATTTATTCTTGGATTAACATGCAAATTGGCTACAAGCCTAATAAGCATTTAAATAGAAATTCACAAAAGCAATTTGAGAATAATCCATCTTCAGTTGGTATGAAATGTCTATCCTAATCTAAGGTGGTAGCACACCACATCTTCCTTAGCATGGATTATCTTATATTTACTTAGTGATCATGAAGAACAGTTGTATAAACATCATATTTAAAATAACAGAAATTAAATATGAGATGAAATAAAATATTCATTAAGAGCAAAATAAAGTTTATACAACTCCAAGAATAAAAATTAAAAATACAAAACCCTTAGCCCTTTGTTAGGACCGCATCTGGCCCTAGAGAGGAGATCAAGCTTCCATGCAGTGGTGGACGGCAGCAGCAGCACAACAGCAGGCTCCCATTCCTTCCTTCTCTTCCTCCTTTGAAATATTTCCAAAATAGCCAAACTCCTCTCTCTCCTCTTTGTTTCCCGTGGGACTCTGCCTCCCAAGAGCTTAGTTGATGGGAGAAGCCCACTGTGGGGAAGAAGAATTGATTGAAGGGAAGAGAATGCCCCTTAATCACGTAGACTCCCCTTTTTATAAGCTGCCATGACTCCCTCTCTCTTCCCTGTTTTGATTCTCGGATAAAGATGAACCTTTGCCATTGCATGGATTCGCTGGGAGATGAAGATGAATCGTGGGATGAATGTGGTTGAGCAGCTGGACGATTGATGCGATCACGGACATGGTTGAATGCTATCGCTGGGTTCATGCGGACGGTTGTAGCAAGCACGGGATGCTTGGATCTCGGCTGATAATAGGGAGATGAAGCTCGATCGCAAATGATTGAGGATGAAGCCGAATCATTGCAGATGCTGGGAGGAAAACAGAACGAAGGAGCTTGATTTGCGGACGGGATTAGCTGGTTCTCATCCGGAAGGGAAGGGATAAGCGGAACAGGGGATGATGGAGTTGGGATAATGTTCACGAACGGAAGGAGATGGGATGCTCATCCGGCTGGGAGCTTCGAACTGAAGGAAGATTGGCTCGATTCGGGAGAAGAAATCTGGAAGGAAGAATCTTAGATTCCTGTTAATATGGATGCTGGAATCAATCTAGAACGCTGGGGGAAATCTGTACGCGGTTGCTCATGAACGTGGGACCTTTTGCATGCATCACGGGAGAACTGGACCGTTGTGGATGCAGGGGAATTAACCGAGCTTCTTCACTTGGATGATCGAGTCAATCCGAACAGAAGAAAGCTTGGGACTTGAGTTTATCCTGGGTTGAAGAGGAGGAAATCCGAACGGGATGAAGGCTGGATGGATCCGTGAGCAGGGGATTTGATGCGCTGGGAGATTTCCATGAATCGCGGATGCTGGGAAGCAATCTGGGATTTGGTTGACAGCTTGGTTTTGGACGGGCTCTGTTCCGAAGGAAGAGGATGCTGGGAGGAATGGATGATGTGTTGGAAACCCGCCCATGCCACAGAAAATTAAAAAAATTCAGATGCAGCGGATGTGGCATGCGCGGGATCATACGTCATCGCATGAACGTTGTTCAAAAACTGTTCGTAGATAGGTTAGAATTAAAAACTTTTTAAACCATTAGGAAGATTAGATCTTTACCTTGTGCGGGTAGATGATCACCGCAAACTGAAGTTCATGGTTTAGGATGATGGTTCGCTTGAAGCTGTTCGTGCGTCCGGCCTCTACGGGTATCCACATGAAGTAGAGATCCGATCAAAGCTTCCTTGTCTCCTCGGGGTGCTAGCTCCCTTGCAGAGACAACTTTGGATGGCTGATTTCCTCCTTTTGAATCAACTCTTGATTATTCCTGGGAGGAGGAAGAAGAAGGAGGAATCTGGATGAAGAACCAAAGCCTGCTTGCAACCTTTTCCCTTGCTTGCATTGGAACTCAAGATAGGGAGGAAAGGAGGGCCGCCAAGGCCTTTCTTTTTCTTCCTTTGCTTGCGGCTGAAAACCAAGGAGAAGGAGGAGGCCATGGCTGGAAGAAGGGGATTTCACATGCCCTAGGTGCCGCCCATAATATCTCCTTTTAAAGGTATGTAGGGCTCCTACAAATTAGGAGCCCTTGACCTTTTCCTAAGAGGGGCGCCGGCCCTCTTGTGTTGCCGCACCAAGAGAGAAAAAAGAGGAGGGGCGTGCGCCTCTCCCTCTTATGTTGCCCTAGTCCTCCTCTAAGGAGGATTAGAAGGCCTTCTATTAGCTTAGTCCTAATTTAATTAGGCTTAGTCCAAGGGTGAACCAATTTCGGGTTTAATCTATGCAAGTCCTAATCCAATTAGAACTTAAATGAACCATGACTCAATTGAACTCTTCAATCCTAACCCAATTAGAAGTCATCTTAATTCATTAGATTAATAATTAATTAGGACTTTAAGAAATCCTAATCCAATTAGGACTTATTTAATTTTAGTCCTAATCCAATTAGGACTTGTCTTTGAATCCGAAGTCCTAATCTAATTAGGACTTCTAGGAATCCTATTTTGAGTAGAAATCCATATTGAATTCAAAATCCTAATCTAATTACGATTGTAGGAATCCTACTCCAAGTAGGACTCCCAGTCCTAATCCAATTAGGACTCTAGGAATCCTACTCCAAGTAGGATTTGTGTTTAAGTCCAATTAATTCCCATTGTTCCTTCTTCAATTTATTATCAATCGAATTAATTACTTGTGATTCATAATTACGTTTCAACCATCGGATCGGTCAATACTTTTAGTGTGTGTGATCCCATAGGTTCTATTCTAATTGGTAGTGAGATATATTGTAATTTCTATCACAATATCATTGAAAACTCTTTTCAATGGGTTGGAACAGTTCCAACTCAACTCATCAGAATTTATCGATCATCAAGATATTCTCTGCGAGTCTCACCATCCATCAGTGACACCTAGCAGCATGTAGTAGCTACCCAGCAGAATGGAATGATGAACCTCTAGGTGCAGTTATTGTATGATACAGTCCTACTATCGTGGATCCCTACAGGATGGAGGTCATGGACAACTCGTCAAACCCCATCGTCTGTCATATGTCAAGATTTATTCGACTTAAGTTCGAGAGTGGAAAATCTTTCTCCACTGTGCATACTGCCTCGGCCGAGGTCTTACGAACTCAGTCTTGTAAATCACATAAGATCTCTCCTTATCTACCAAGGTCGATAGATTCCATATAGGTGCATACCCTACTCCTACAGTGAACCTATTGCAGCCAATCTGCACTGCATGGACCCGTATGTCTAGAGACCATGTATACGTGCAGTCAAACTACAATAACCTCACCGTGAGTAGCCAAAGCACCGCAGGTCAAAAGACCAGTCACACTACTGCAACATCAAGCAAATCACTGACGAGTGGATAGACATCCAAGTGACTTCTTGTCTTGGTCACGCTCAGTACCCTTGTTCTTAACAAGCACCTGCACTATTACTTCAGTGTCGCCACACCGTGGACTCGAGTCTCGTCCATCCACAAGGAAAGCAATGTATGCACTAATCTCATCGGATCGATCACCGTCCTCGTAATGATCCATTGATCATGAGCATTCAGAAATTAATCACCAATGATGCATGGCTCAAATTCTTAACTCTTAAGAATATGCATCATCATCTTATTAATTTTTGGACGATTCATAGACATAAACAATATGAATGAAAAAGATGCCTTTTATTTATTCAATAGTAAATAGTCAAGTACAAAATTATGTCCTAGAATTAACAATGTGTTAGCCAGATTGGCTTCTAGGGCATACTTCTAACAATCTCCCACTTGTACTAAAGCCAATCAGCCATAAACCTAAAGCCCCATCTTCTCAAGATGCGCTTCAGTTTTCTGCCGACTTAGCTGCTTAGTCAATGGGTCCACCACATTTTCTGTGGAGTCTACTCTCTGATCCTCTACTTATTTCTTTTCGAGGTAGTCCCTTATTAGGTTAAACCGCCGCTCTATGTGCTTCGGCTTCTGGTGAGACCTTGACTCTTTAGCTAGTGCTATGGTGCCTTTGTTATCGTAGTTGAGTGTTATGGCATCTGATGACATTACACCTAACTCAGCAATGAACTTCTTAAACCAGAAGGTTTCCACTGCACCTTTAGATACGGCTTAACATTCAGCTTCTAAGGTAGAATCTACAATGATCGGTTGTTTGGAACTCTTCCAATTTACTGAACCATCATTGCACATATTCTGATGTAGACTTTCTATCATCAATATGTGTGCATCCTTCTACCTTCAACTCTGATATTCTTCCAAAGACTAAGAACATGTCCTTAGTTCTTCTCAAGTACTTAAGACTGTTTTTCATAGCTATCCAGTGCTTCTTGCCTGGATTTGACTGATATATGCTCGTGACACTCACAGCATATACTATATTATATCACGTACATAGCATGGTATACATGAGGCTCCCTATAGCCGAAGCATAAGGGATCTTGCTCATCCGCTGAATCTCTTCAGATGTGTTGGGGCATATCTTCTTGGAGAGATTTATCCCATGCCTAAGGGGTAATAATCCCCTTTTAGAGATTTCCATGCTGAACCTCTTCAGCACTCTCTTTATGTAATATTCTGTGACAGGACAAGCATCCTTTTAGATTTATCTCTATAGACCTTAATTTTCAAAATATAGGATGCTTTTCCAAAGTCTTTTATGGAGAAATCTTTAGACAACCATACCTTGACCTAAGTTAGCATGGGAACACCATTTCCAATTGGAAGAATATCATCCATGTACAATACGAGGAATACAATAGCCCTCCCACTAACCCTTCTTATAAACACATGGTTCCTCTTCGTTCTTGATGAAATCAAATGATTTGATTACATCGTTGAAACGAGTATTCCAACTCCGAGATGCTTGCTTTAGTCCATAGAAGGACCTTTGCAGTTTGCAGACCTTGTGATCACAATATCTCATAATCATATTATGCTGCAATAGCAAGCAATATTCAAATGGACTTCAGCATGGTTACAGGTGAAAAAGAATTCTGATAATCAGTGCCTTCGCACTGACTATAACCTTTCGCCATTAGCCTTGCCTTATAGGTCTCTACCTAGCCATCCAAACTTAATTTTCTCTTATAGATCCATTTACACCCAATAGGTACTATACCTTTTGGTGAATCTACTAAGATCCAGACTTGGTTAGAATGCATGGAGTCCAACTCTGACTTCATTGCTTCCAGCCATCTCTCGAAATCGATGTCTAACATCGCCTCGTTGTAGGTATTGGGATCCTTACCTTGATCCCTATCTTCCATGAGGAACACTTCCTCTACATCCTCTGTAAGCATACCTAAGTACCTTTCAGGCGGACGGGACATCCTACTAGATTTACAAGGTGGAGGAGGTACTACGTGTACTGGCTTAATAGGTTCTATAGGCATAATGGCTCGTTGCTCTTTAGAGACTTTTTCTTCAAGCTCAATTTTTCTCCCACTGTCTCTGTCAAGGATAAACTATTTCCATGAAGATAGCATCTAGGCTCACAAACACTTTGTGATCCTTTGGGACGAAAAGTCGTATCCTAATGACTTTTTAGGATATCCTATAAAACGAGCATTAATTGTCCTATCCTCTAACTTGTCCGCCTGTTGTCGCTTGACGTGGGCTGGACATCCTCAAATCTTGAGATGACCAAGACTCGGCTTCTTACCATACCATATCTCATACGGTGTGGTATGAACAGACTTAGAGGAAACACTATTCAATATGTAAATAGCTGAAAATAGAGCATCTATCTAAAGAAACAAGGGTAAATCAGTGAAGCTCATCATGGACTGGACCATATCCAATAGAGTCCGATTCCTCCTCTCTGACACTCCGTTGAGCCGAGGTGTACCAGAAGGAGTCCATTATGAAACTATACCATTCTCTTTGAGATAATCACGAAACTCTCCATTAAGGTATTCACTTCCTCGATCTGATCGAAGAACCTTAATGAGTTTTTCTATTTATTTTTCTACTTCATATCTCAACTCTTTGAACCTTTCCAAAGTTTCAAATTTGTGTATCATACACATATCCATACCGTGAGTAATCATCGATAAATAAAGTAAAAAATTACAACCCCTAGCCTGCACATCGAATGGGCCACACACATCAGTGTGTACTAGGGTAAGTATTTTAGTGGACCTCCCTGTGTCCTACAAAGGATAATTTGGCCATCTTTCCTTGAAGGCAGAATTTACAAATCGAATATGACTCGAAAGTCAATGAGCCAAAAAGCTCATGTTTCTCCAATTTGTTTATTCTGTCTTCTCCTATATGGCCAAGCTTGAGGTGCCACAAATACTTTAGATTTATCTCATTTCTGGATCTGTTAGATCCTACTAGATTTATTGTTTGCTCAGATACATTCACAGATACATCCATATATATGTGATAGAGACTGTCAATCATAAAACCACGTTGAACCAATTTATTTCTCAAATAAATGGAACAGTAGTCTTATAAAAATCTTTCTGTGCTAAACAAGATACAGAAATCAAATTTCTGCTAGCAACAGGTAACAATACCTAAGTATCCTGAGCATATCTGACATACCTTCTGAAGGTCTGTCACCCTTCATGTTTTTTATGCTTTCCATGTATGTAGAACAGTTCCTTTTCCAATGGCCGTCCATGATGCAATGGAAATACTTTTCCTTGCAATTGGCTTTTTTTCTTGGAACTTCCTTACTTGGCATTTTCTCAGTCTTCTGCTTCTTCGCAGGCTTCTTCTTCTTCCAAATAGACTCTCTCTTGGAAGTAGAAACCAACTCGACAGCGAGAATGATGCCCCTTGAACTCTTCAAGGTCCCTAAGGTAGTTACCAATTTTAACAATTTTATTTTGGTGTATACAATCTTGTTCATATGGTAATTTACTATAAACTGTTCATATGAAGCTAGAAGGGATTGTGGGATCAAATCCGTTTGCAATTCCTTGTGCATGGTCATGTCGAGCTTCTCAAGCTTCGATCTCTAAGTCCTTTATCATGGTCAAACCATGATCATTGACAGACTGCCCATCGTGCATCTTGGTCTTAAAGAGCCTCTTGGACACTTCAAACCAAGCTGCATGACTCTGATCACCATACAATTCTTGCAAGTGATTTAATGTGTCCTTGGCAATCTTCATGTTCTCATGCTGGCATTATAATTTATTGGATATGGATGCCATTATGTAGCACCTAACTTTATTGTCATCGTTCGTCCACTTAGCATGCGTTTCATGCTGATCAGTGATCGGACAGATTGGTAATACGGGGATTCCATGGTCTAGCACATACCCTAATTTCTCACAATTCAAAACTATTTTTGAAATTTGCTTAACCAGTCTTTATAATTGGGTTTGATCAAACGGTTGTTCTATAGGATATGAGTTAAAAGTCTAGAAGCTGACATTATAATCCTCAGAGAGTAAAGATTCTAGTTAGAATTTTGTACTTGATCCTAATTTGTTCTAGGGTCTTTTAGAACAAACGTACCTCCCACTATTTTCTCGAATTCCTCACACTCCCCTGGTAGGAAAATGGAAAACTTACACGACTAGAATTTCTAGTGGGTACTACGGTCCCACCGATTTATATGCCACCTCACCTAACAGTTATTGGTGACACATAAATAGAGAGTAAGGTCCTAATTAAGTAACCACCTTTCATGCTTTTCTAGATACCAATTAAATCAATTAATCTAATATGACTCGCTCATGTCGGTTCACTCTCGACTTGATTGAGGAGGTTTTAGTTTAGGTCTCATTTGAATTGGTCTATTAGTTTGCATCATATGTAAACCTATCTACCCCACTCACATTCGCATCACATGCAAACGATACATCGCAGACAGTTATAATCGCAGCAATAATTAAATCTAAACTTTAAATAGATGATGATTATGGATTCTAATTAGGTCATATTACAAGCACATGCATGTCAGTCGATCAACTGGTCTTCAACTCTTGAATTGGTTCCAAGCCTCCTTGATTCGATCCTTGACCAACTCTTGATCCAATAGCCATCAACCACTCAGATCGCCGTTCATCTCATGCACTATCTTCGACTTGATCGTTGACGTACATCACATCACAGAAATACAACCAGATATAAAATAAAAATAATAATAAATTACATCCCCTTTTAGTAGGCACGTAGGCCTCTCAAAACATCAAATAAGATGCATGCAAGCATCTAAAAAATTACATGACATTACAGATCACATCACAGGTCATTTCATTTGATACCAAAAGGGTTTGAATCCTATGATCATCACCACATGCAATAATTATAATTTTCAGATCTGAAATCTAATTGATTATCTTATGACATGGGTTGTTGATCATGCTAATCATGATTCTAAACTTTGTAATCCCATTAATAATGCAATTAGAATCATCAATTTATCACATAAAAATCAGCATGCAAAAATCAGCAACCCTGAAAAATTTTGCATGCAGAAAATTTCAGCATACATATCCTTTTAAATTTCAGATCTATTAAGCCTGTTTATAATTAATTTTAACCTTAATCTATGAAGTCTAAGCTCTGATACCACTGTTGGGAACCCACCCATGCCACAGAAAATTAAAAAAATTTAGATGCAGCGGAAGTGGCATGCGCGGGATCATACGTTCATCGCATGAATGTTGTTTAAAAACCATTCGTAGATAGGTTAGAATTAAAAACTTTTTAAACCATTAGGAAGATTAGATCTTTACCTTGTGCGGATAGATGATCACCGCAAACTGAAGTTCGTGGTTTAGGATGATGGTTCGCTTGAAGCCGTTCATGCGTCCGGCCTCTACGGGTATCCACACGAAGTAGAGATCCGATCAAAGCTTCCTTGTCTCCCCGGGGTGCTAGCTCCCTTGCAGAGACAACTTTGGATGGCTGATTTCCTCCCTTTGAATCAACTCTTGATTATGCTTGGGAGGAGGAAGAAGAAGGAGGAATCTAGATGAAGAACCAAAGCCTGCTTGCAGCCTTTTCCCTTGCTTGCGTTGGAACTCAAGATAGGGAGGAAAGGAGGGCCGCCAAGGCCTTTCTTTTTCTTCCTTTGCTTGTGGCTGAAAACCAAGGAGAAGAAGGAGGAGGCCACGGCTGGAAGAAGGGGATTTCACATGCCCTAGGTGCCGCCCATAATATCTCCTTTTAAAGGTATGTAGGGCTCCTACAAATTAGGAGCCCTTGACCTTTTTCCAAGAGGGGCGCCGGCCCCTCTTGTGTTGCCGCACCAAGAGAGAAAAAAGAGGAGGGGTGTGCGCCCCTCCCTCTTATGTTGCCCTAGTCCTCCTCTAAGGAGGATTAGGAGGCCTTCTATTAGCTTAGTCCTAATTTAATTAGGCTTAGTCCAAGGGTGAACCAATTTCGGGTTTAATCTATGCAAGTCCTAATCCAATTAGAACTTGAATGAACCATGACTCAATTAAACTCTTCAATCCTATCCCAATTAGAAGTCATCTTAATTCATTAGATTAATAATTAATTAGGACTTTAAGAAACCCTAATCCAATTAGGACTTATTTAATTTTAGTCCTAATCCAATTAGGACTTGTCTTTGAATCCGAAGTCCTAATCTAATTAGGACTTCTAGGAATCCTATTCTAAGTAGAAATCCATATTGAATTCAAAATCTTAATCTAATTAGGATTGTAGGAATCCTACTCCAAGTAGGACTCCCAGTCCTACTCCAAGTAGGACTCCCAGTCCTAATCCAATTAGGACTCTAGGAAACCTACTCCAAGTAGGATTTGTGTTTAAGTCCAATTAATTCCCATTGTTCCTTCTTCAATTTATTATCAATCGAATTGATTACTTGTGATTCATAATCACGTTTCAACCATCGGATCGGTCAATACTTCTAGTATGTGTGACCCCATAGGTTCTATTCTGACTGGTAGTGAGATATATTGTAATCTCTATCACAATATCATTGAAAACTCCTTTCAATGGGTTGGAACAGTTCCAACTCAACTCATCAGGATTTATCGATCATCAAGATATTTCCTGCGAGTCTCACCATCCACCAGTGACACCTAGCAGCATGTAGTGGCTACCCAGCAGAATGGAATGATGAACCTCTAGGTGCTGTTATTGTATGATACAGTCCTACTATCGTGGATCCCTACAGGACGGAGGTCATTGACAACTCGTCAAACCCCATCATCTGTCATATGTCAAGATTTATTCAACTTAAGTTCGAGAGTGAAAAACTCTTTCTCCACTGTGCATACTGCCCCAGCCAAGGTCTTACGAACTCAGTCTTATAATTCACATAGGATCTCTCCTTATCTACCAAGGTTGATAGATTCCATATAGGTGCATATCCTACTCCTACAGTGAACCTATTGCAGCCAATCTACACTGCATGGATCCGTATGTCTAGAGACCATGTATACGTGCAGTCAAACTACAATAACCTCACTGTGAGTAGCCGAAGCACCGCAGGTCAAAGGACCAGTCACACTACTGCAACATCAAGCAAGTCACTGACAAGTGGATAGACATCCAAGTGACTTTTTGTCTTGGTCACGCTTAGTACCCTTGTTCTTAACAAGCACCTGCACTATTACTTCAGTGTCGCCACACCGTGGACTCGAGTCTCGTCCATCCATAAGGAAAGCAATGTGTGTACTGATCTCATCGGATCAATCGCCGTCCTCGTGATGATCCATTGATCAGAAGCATTCAGAAATTAATTACCAATGATGCATGGCTCAAATTCTTAACTCTTAAGAATATGCATCATCATCTTATTAATTCTTGGACGATTCATAGACACAAACAATATGAATGAAAAAGATGCCTTTTATTTATTCAATAATAAATAGTCAAGTACAAAATTATGTCCTCGAATTAATAATGTATCAGCCAGATTGGCTTCTAGGGCATACTTCTAACATGATGCCGTTGGGATCAAACGCGAAGAAAAGGATCATGGCAGACGACTGGGAGGCTCGGGATTTAGCTTTATCTTGGCTGAGATCTAGCGGAGGAGGTTGGGGAGATGTGTCGAGATGCAGGGGAGAAAAGGGATGACGTGGAAAAACATGGCTGAGATATGAATGGGTGTGGTCGGCTGGGTGTGGGATTTTGAGTAGCTGATCACAAATGGGATGATTGCTAATCTATGGTCGTGGTATGGGTTCAAGTAGTGCACCGTGGAGATGATGAAACTAATCTTGAGAGGTTGAACTTAATTGGATGTGGGAGAAACTAAACCACAGTGGATGACTTGGAAATTATCGGACTGGACCTGCACACATTAAGCTTAATCAGTACATAAATAAGTAAAACTCGAATTACCTTTAATAATTTATTAAAATGCAATAATGAAGGTAACACAATTTTTTAGTTGAATTTACAAAATATGTGAATTAAAATAATGATAAGTGCTATGAATAAGATATTAATTTATGTATTATTTAGCATTTATCAATTTATACCCTACGGAGTGGGCTAGAATACCGCACTTATATCCTACGGGTGGAATAGAATGCTACACTTATATCCTACGGAGTGAGGCAGAATACCACACTTATACCCTGGGAGTGGACCAGAATCAGAGAGCTAATGTATAACCCTCAATTGGTAGGATTCTGATGACCTAAAGATTGATTTAAAGATTGATTTTGATGATCACAAAATCTTGAAGTATAAATACTAATGTTTGTGTAGCAAGAAGAAAGATAATTTGTTTTGCAAGGAACATAGCAAGTTGGAAAAATACAAGAAGGCCTCAAAAGCTCTCAAGAAAAGTTGAAAGAAAGCTACACTTTATTGACCCAAGTTTCAAGTTCAAATGATTTAAGTTAGAGGAGCAAATTCAAAGAAAGATTCAAAAGATGTTGCCCAGTAGATACAACCCAAGAGGGGGGGTGAATTGGGTCTTTTAAAACTTTTATGCTACTTCTACTACTTTTTGATTAACTATGCTAAGTTGTATAGATGCACAGTGAAAGTTAAACTTAGCAAGGGTTTGATGTATAGACTTCGACTTGATTAAATATGCTTGCAACTAAAGGATGTGCGGATAAGAATTAAGCAAGCAATTTATCTAAGTAAGTAAGTGTGTTAGTTAGACAATAACTAGAGGCATTACAAACACAAAGGACATATAGTGGTTCGGTGCACCCCAGCACCTACATCCACTCCCCAAGACCTCTTGGGAATTTCACTATAATCCTACCGATTACAGCCGGTTATTTTACAAGCTCACAACCCAACTTGTTGTTTTACGAGCGCACAACGAACTCGGTCGGTTTTTCCAGGCTCACCGACTAGAACCAACCCCGATTATTTTCCCGGGCTCACAATCAAACCCTTACACGTTGGTTTTACCCTCGGCTCACCAACAAACCTAAACCCCGTTGGTTTTCCCTTTGGCTCACCAACAAACCTTAATCCCGTTGGTTTTCCCTTTGGCTCACCAACAAACCTTACACCGTTGGTTTTCCCTTTGGCTCACCAACAAACCTTTAACCCCTTGATTCAATCCCTTGATTGAATCAAGTTACAAGATATTAAAACAAAGAATAAAAACAAATCAAAGCTTCTTAAACAAGCAGATATGACAATATAAACAAATAGAGTAAAGAGAAGCCCTCAAACGAGTTTCGAAGATGGAGGAGCTCGGCTTCTTCTTTACTTGATCCTCCTCTGATTTGGCATGAAGTAGAGGATCCCCGAGGCAGCACACGGATGGAGAGGAAGCTTTCGGATTCACTTGGATGCTCTTCTTCTCTCTATTTCGTTTTGGATGGCCCTTTTGTGCTTATGGGAGATTTCCTTTGTAATCTCTTTGAGATCTCTTTCCTAGATGATCTCTCCCACTTCCATAATTTCTCCCCTAGCTCTCTTCTTGTTTTTATAGCTTTAGATGGCGTGGAAACAAGAATATAGCCGTTAGAGACAAAAATAGAGCCGTTGGACACAGTCTGCACTTCCTGACAATATTACCATTGGGATCGGAGTCGACTCGCGCGATCAGGAGTCGACTCGCCTGTTGCAGGAGTCGCCTCGTGCTTTACTGGAGACGACTCGGCCACTGTTCCAAATTTGAATTAAAGTGCATGCCTTGACTGGGAGTCGACTCGACTTAACCCGGAGTCGACTCGCCAACATCTGGAGCTGACTTGGCATTTTTGGAGTCGGCTCATCCACTGAAGTCCGTGGATCCAATTTTGAATTTGATCCACTCGAGTCGACTCGACTGTCCTGGGAGTCGACTCGAATCTCAGAGCCCGAACTCCCGATCCTCTGTCTTTTGGCTCGTCCAGTCTTGGAGTCGACTCGAACTTCCTCGGAGTCGACTCGGCTCTCAGAGGCAGTAACTTGGTCTTCTGTCTGTTGATGGTCGCGGAGTCTCGGAGTCGACTCGTGCAATGCGGGAGTCGACTCGAATCTCAGAGTCCCAAAAATGCTCTCTGACTTTTTCTTTGTGTTCCGCTGAGAGTCGACTCTTGCTTTCTTTGGAGTCGACCTACCAACCATCGGAGTCGACTCGCGTTCCACTGGAGTCGACTCGAAGACTGTTCTTTTGAATTTTTCTTTTGATTTTACTCCTCCAATTTGAATCCTTTGAACTTTAAACTTGGGCCAATAAATTGTAGCTTTCTTCCAACTTGAGAGCTTTGGAGGCCTTCTTGTGTTCTTCCAACTTGCTATGTTCCTTGCAAAATAAATATCTTTCTCCTTGCAACATAAACATTAGTATCTATACTTCAAGGTTTTGTGATCATCAAAATCAATCTATGAATCAATCTTTGGGTCATCAATCTCCCCTTTTTTGATGATGACAAAACTTGGAGTATATGCAATATAAAAGATATTGATTTCTAGAAGTAATACATAGCTAAGTTGCATGAAGTGGAAAACATATATATTTAAAAACATACTTCATGATAATACTTTAGATTTAATCAGCTTAACACAATCAACATATTTAAATTTTAAGCTGATTTGTATTCAATTCAAAGTAATAAAGCATTCTGAGTATATAGCATATACTTAGATATTTCTCCCCCTTTTTGACAACATCAAAAAGATAGTGAAACATTAAGTACAAAGATCAGAGCAGAACACATCGAGTGTGAATTCAAGAGGTTTTTTTTAATTTGATACCACAGATAGTTTTCTAAACAAGTATAGGTGGAATCTTCCTTAGGTTAATTCAAGAAGTACTACAAATGATATTCAAGGAAAAACATGAGTGGAAATCTAACCTCTCTTCACTAAGTATGAAAGCTTGTTCATTTAAGACCTTTTGCCCAATCTATTAAGTATTTTATCAACCATGAGAGCAAATTAATTAATTTTCTTAATGACTTCAAAGTTCTTTTATGATAATAGGAGCATTGGGGCACAAATATCAAAATATACATTCATGCAATTTTTGATACATCTTAGAGCTCTTTTAAAGACTTTCTTTTATTTCTTTAGAAAATAAGCACAATTTGATACATAAAATAATGAATTTGCACAAAATTGAAGTTCCAAAAAGCAAGCCAATTAGAGCTCATTAGTGAAGTTTAAAAAATAGATTTTCTAAGAGATACTCAAGAAAAGTTAACACATTATTCTCCTCCTTTTTCATTAAATTAGAGGCTCTTAAGATTTGCAATTTGGTTCAAGAGTAATGCATGAGATATACTAACCAAATAACACGCCTCAAGGTGTATCATACAGATTTTCAGATTTAAATTTCAGATGATACATATTGGAGAGTATTAGAATCACTTTTCATTTAGTGTTCTTTCTCTCTCCTTTTGTTATAGATTTATGCGATTAAGTTCCATAAGACCTCTCCTTCTGAAATTTTCTTTCTCCCCGTCAATTGATCATTCCATTTAAGAGTTTAGAATCCTAAGATAATGTTCAATAAGATTGTCAATCTCAAAAATATATTTCAGCTTATTTTCATAAGACTCAAGGTTTGAGATAAGACAACCTTTATAGAACTCATCTCAAGGAAATTAAGGCATGTCTTGCAATATAAGGAGGTTCATCAAAATCAATCCATAAAATTCAAAGTATGCATCAAAATAAAGTGTCTTTGGGATAGGATACTGAATATCTAAAGCTCCCCCTCAAAAGATGCATTCTTCTTTAATCATTTTAAATTGTTGAATTTCAGATTTTAGTGATAAACGTGAATAACACTGAAATTCTGTAATATCGAGAATGTAGAGTAATCTAGTATTATTCCAAAATTTGTAGTAATTACTCTTTCTAATCCTTTACGAACAAGTTATGCTTTCTCTTAATCTTAGAGAAAATGTATAGAAATATTAATCAGAAAATGATTCATTTGAAGCTCAATTTCTTTTAAAAGCATTTACATTTTCTTTCTTTTAGAGTCATTTGAGTGAACTGAAATATTTCTAGTTTTAAGATCATTCACTCTATTGATGGAAGTCTTTAATAATGTAGGAGAGAAAAACATATAGATGATCATTGAAGTATATCTATTTATAGAACTCAATTTCTTAATTATAGTTTTTCTGCAATGGATACATGAAGCATAATAAATCTTTTTAATATCAAAATAAACTCATATATTTAAAAATATTTGTTTGCAATTAAGATCATTGAAAGACACATCATTTAGGCCAATATTAGTATACTTTGAAGATAAGAAATGATATGTTTCGGATGCGTATCGGAGCTATCAACCAAAGGCATCAAAATTAATTCTGTTTTTCTTTCATTAAGATTTTATTTAGAAATCATATGGAGTTTAAGCTTTTATACAAAATCAGATTCTGAATTACATAGGATTTTCAATTGAGGCTTTCAAAATCATAATTTGAGATATGTATCTTCCACATTATAGCTCATCTTAAATCATTAAGATTGAAAACACATATTTCAATAACATTTAAGAGTATATTCAGAATCTTTGTATTAAATGTTGAGTTTTGGTACGAATTTGAACATTATATACCAAATTTAGGCAAGTTGAAGGATAGAACAAAATCAATTTATTTTCCCTAAATAGAGATGTTCTTCTCTTCTCCTTTCTACAATTTTATTTAGCTTTCAGATTTTAACAATGATTGTGAATGACAAATCTGAAATTTCTTTTCAATAAAACTAAACAAAAGATGTTATGTAGCAATTCAAACATTCAATCAAATTGTCCAAGTATGAAACATTACAAAATATTGAGAATCCATAAATCAAGACATCATACCATATGCAAAATATACCATGTGTTGAGTCATGCATTAAAATACTAAGAACAAGAATGTCAAGGATCAAAATCAATTCTTTTCAAATAAACTCCCCCTATTTAAATATAATCTTGCAATGATTTCATCCTTAAAGTGTGTTTTCAAGTGATTAAAAATTTGACTTAATTCTACTTTCATTTACTTTGTTTTTCATTTATAACTTTCTTATGCTCTATACTCTATTTGCTCCCTATCCGGTGGAGTTGGGAAGGGGCACGAGGTACTACCACTAGCCTCCCTCTTGTGCCGTCCCTAATATGCCCTACACCGAATAGTTGGGTCAAATAGTGTCGGGTACTACCACTAGCCTCCCCATTGGCACCATCCCTATGATGAGCAATATAGAAAGGTTAAAATGTTTACTTCAAAAACTCCCTGTTTAAGTGTAATTAATTATGGATTTTATCCCTTCCAAAAGAATGCTCACACAAGTCTCACAAATGTGTTGAATATATTAAGTTTGTTTTGCTTTTCCTTAAGGTTGAAGTATTTGCCTCTACTTGGATTTTACTTCTCTTGAATAATATCTATTTTCTTTTCTTTATCTCTCTCTCTTTTTGTTATTCTCAAGTAATTTTCATGAGAGAGCAGAATAGAGAATTAATCTTACGTATCATATATATGTATATCATGCAAACAACATTTTCATTATGCTCAAGGATTCATAACTTCTCACAAGTTATTTTACATCAACATTTTGAGCATATACTTGTGTGTTTCATGGTTATGACATAGGCAAAGATATATTTTAGTTTGGGCAAACGATGAAATAATTTCTAAAAGTATAAGTCAGTCAATACACATATAGACATGATATCAAAAATTAATAATTAAAGAATTTAATCATGCCATAATAAGATTTAAGTTACTGACTTTGCTCAACTAATTTGTGAGAAAGGTATCTAAATTACCTATTCATTATATGTTCTTCAAGCCAAACTAGATTTCTTATGTGTGAACTTTTGGCTGAAGAAGATCCTCTCTCTTGTTTGCATGTGAATGTTTAGTGTATCTTGCATGAAGATATCCTTCAAGTTGAAATTTCTCATTTTTCTTTCTTGAAGGAAGGTCATTAGTTTCTTTAAGATACAAAGCATTCATCCAACATATATATTTTTTTAACTAGATGACTCAATATAAGATATGACAATAGTTGCATGTTGAGTCACTTTACTCAAGAGATTGCCTAAATATAAGCAAGCACATATCATTTGAACTAAAGAGATAGATTCATTAACCAAGATAGTTTAAGTCAATTTAGTTTAGATTCTATTTGCTTAAGATAATTATCAATAAGATATGTTAACTATGTTTTAATCAATTTATCTTAAACATTTGTTTCTATCAAAATTCAGATTATGATTTATTTGTTATCAATAAAATATGATTAATTAAAGTTAGATTGAAGTCTTGCACAAGGTCACATAATGAGCATACAATCTGGTCTACTAGCTGTATGATAAAATAATTATTCTATCATGCTTCAATACAGCTTTAACACAATAGATCTACTTTGCTCATCCTTTTCAAATTCTACAAGATGGGGTCATAGATATACCTTCTTCACGCCAATCTTCTATAAGAGTTTTCTTGTGGACTAACGTTGGTCAATGAAGATCCCCTTTCCTGTTTGTCTTAATTTGGAGTTTGAGAGAAGATGTTAATTCATTCATCATATTTCAAACTCACCTTGCAATATAACTATTCATATAAATTTTCATTGGTAGAACAAAAATGATGCCATCAATGTGTGCTATGAGCAAGCAAGATATCATAGATTCTTCTTTTTGATGCATAGATTTATCACTATTACTTTCTATCAACAAGGTTACCTAAGCTTTTATATATCAAGCTTTTGATGCTTGTTTTAAATCACATATTGCTTTATCATATATGTAATGTGTAATTTTTAAATATGGTGGTTATTTGACATAGATCTACTTTTTAATGAAATAACCACATAGGAGTGAATTCTACACATTCATTTGACAGAATATAAAGCTCATGAGTCAAGCAAATGATAGTGGTGATCTTTACTTTTAATCATGCAAGAATCAAGATCTATTTCATCTTTTCTTGATTCAGTCTTTTAGTAGTTATCAATTTTTCTTCATTAAGTGCATTTCTGAAAAACTCAATTTTGTTATAATTATTAACAAGTTTTCAGATTGTTATATGTAAAAGATTAACCATATATAATTTGATCTTAGTATCTTGACAATAAATCATTAGTCTCATAGAGAATAAGACGACTTGATATTTTTGCAACTAAAATCTTTTTATTGAATATTCTATATGCATTGCTTGATGAATGATATCCAAGGATAGACATATCTCTATCAGATTTGGCATTATTTTTCATAAGAACATATCAAGCATAACATGTACGACTGAAAAATATGAAAGATATGCAATGGTTCATTTTCCATTTTTCAGAAGATCAAAAGGAGTTTTCATCAAAAATAGATCTAATAGAAATCATATGTATGACAAGCAGTGATGATAGCCTTTTTTAAAAAATCATTTAAGTAGATGACTATCATACACAATTATCTTTTTCATTTCTTCAAGAATTCTATTAATCCTATTTTACTTAAGGTGTCCTTGGTGCTGAAAATATTATTTTTCTGTGCACAACTTAACACAAAATTGGTTTTCAATCACTATGCCATGATTTCATAGTTTGCAAACCTTTATCATTTGATCGCTTTTTGTGAGTTTGTGCCAATGCAGAAAATATTTTAATTTGAGTGCCAAGAACAAGGCTAATATAAGCTTTTGAAAAATTAGTGTTGGAAACAACATCTCTAGATTTAGAAATTATTTTTGTTTGTTTCCTTAGTTAGCATGCATAGTAAAACTTTGACCTTTAAGAGGATAATCTAAGTAAGCCTATGGCAAGGTCTTTTGAGATTAAGTACATACTAGCATGAGCTGATTTCATATGCCAAATATGGTTTCTTTAATCTTGGTATTCATAGTGCATATATTCAAGAGCATACCAAGTACACATTATCATATCTATGATCAATAAACAATAATGCCATAGATAAAAATTCTCAATCAAGCATATAGAGAATTCATAGAGTTATTCTTAATAAGTTGATTAATCATTTAGCACCTTATCCACTAGTGAGTAAAATGAAATGATTTGATTATATTTCCAAAAGTATTTTCTATATCACAAAATTGATCACTACTAGCAAATCATATCAAATACTAAAGCACAAATAATGATGAGATGCAAGAATTACTGATTTCATTATTATTTTTTTTGTTAATAACTTTTTAAGTTTCTTTATGTTCCATGGGTACCTTGGTACACCTATGTGTACATCCTCATTTTCTCATTTTGGGTACCCAAGCTTGCTTGAGTCCTTGAGAGTTAGGACATATGGTTCCTTTTGGAACCCATATCTGTTTAATAGTAATAACTTTACCATTTGATTTAATTATACTAGAACGATAGGTAAAGTTGTTATTCCCATCCTTTTCATTTTTGAAATAAGTTATCTTATTTAATGGTTTGCTTGGTAAATTGATAACCTTTTTCTCTAGAGATTTATGGCTAAGTGAAGGAGTCAAGCTAAATTTTGATTTATCAAAATCAGCATGTTGGCTTTCAAACATCATTTTTAATCTTTCTGAGCTTACGGTGAATTTGTTAATGCAAGATTTTAATTGATTAATTTCTTCGCTTAAGTTTTGATTTCTTTAATTAAGCTATGATTTTTCTGAATCAATTCTTCTGAAAATGACCTTAAGCATTCATTTTCAGAATTTAGTTTCTCTTGTATTTCATCATTAGAATTTCTTTCTTTTGAAATTTTCAGATTTAGTTTCTTAAGATTTTTATTCTTTACAGCTAATTTTCTACATTCACCATACAAATCATGAAAAGCATTTAATAATTCATCATAAGAAAATTCTTCTTGAAAATTATTTGATGTAAGAGTAGATTCAGTTTTTACCTTGTCTTCTTGTGCCATAAAGCACAAGTCAGTTACCTCTTGTAGTTTCTTGGAGCTAATATCATCATTGTCGCTCCTAACTTTTATTTTCTGGCTTGACTCTTTCTTGGTCAAGGCTTTCTTCCTTTTTATCTCTTTCTTCCTTTCTTCTTGCTTCCTCTTTTCTTTGTCTTTAGGAAGCTGATTTGCCTCGGAGTCGACTCGGACCTTATTAGAGTCGACTCGGCTAGCTTGGGAGTCGACTCGGAACTACTTGGAGTCGACTCGTTCACAGGGTCTTCAAGACTGTGTCTCTGCCTTTCAGACTGTTCTTCTCTAGGAGTCGACTCGGACAAACTGGGAGTCGACTCGGCTACTGTGGAGGATTCTGCAATCTCATTGTTAGTACGCAATTGAAGCACATGTGAGCTAATCTGAGATTTATCATAAATAGTTTCTAAAGTATCCTAGATCTCCTTAGCAGATAAGCATGCAGAAATTTCATTAAACTTCGTTTCATGAATAGCACAATATAATATGTTCATAGCATTAGCATTCAATTGTGCTAAGTCCTTTTCATTAATAGTTTGAGAGAGTGTATGAAGGTCATTTATTATGATTTTTCATAAATAATAGTTTTGTGATTGAATAAAAATGCGCATGCGTGCTTTCCAATATGTGTAGTCTATGCCATTAAACAGTGGAGGCCTATCAATTAACTGTCCTTCTCCTAGAAAACTATCTATTTGAGTTGTCATGATCTTTGGCTCTTGATCGTGAGATCAATAATTAATCTTGAGCACCTGCTCTGATACCACTTGTTGCCCAGTAGATACAACCCAAGAGGGGGGGTGAATTGGGTCTTTTAAAACTTTTATGCTACTTCTACTACTTTTTGATTAACTATGCTAAGTTGTATAGATGCACAGTGAAAGTTAAACTTAGCAAGGGTTTGATGTATAGACTTCGACTTGATTAAATATGCTTGCAACTAAAGGATGTGCGGATAAGAATTAAGCAAGCAATTTATCTAAGTAAGTAAGTGTGTTAGTTAGACAATAACTAGAGGCATTACAAACACAAATGACATATAGTGGTTCGGTGCACCCCAGCACCTACATCCACTCCCCAAGACCTCTTGGGAATTTCACTATAATCCTACCGATTACAGCCGGTTGTTTTACAAGCTCACAACCCAACTTGTTGTTTTACGAGCGCACAACGAACTCGGTCGGTTTTTCCAGGCTCACCGACTAGAACCAACCCCGATTGTTTTCCCGGGCTCACAATCAAACCCTTACACGTTGGTTTTACCCTCGGCTCACCAACAAACCTAAACCCCGTTGGTTTTTCCTTTGGCTCACCAACAAACCTTAATCCCGTTGGTTTTCCCTTTGGCTCACCAACAAACCTTACACCGTTGGTTTTCCCTTTGGCTCACCAACAAACCTTTAACCCCTTGATTCAATCCCTTGATTGAATCAAGTTACAAGATATTAAAACAAAGAATAAAAACAAATCAAAGCTTCTTAAACAAGCAGATATGACAATATAAACAAATAGAGTAAAGAGAAGCCCTCAAACGAGTTTTGAAGATGGAGGAGCTCGGCTTCTTCTTTACTTGATCCTCCTCTGATTTGGCATGAAGTAGAGGATCCCCGAGGCAGCACACGGATGGAGAGGAAGCTTTCGGATTCACTTGGATGCTCTTCTTCTCTCTATTTCGTTTTGGATGGCCCTTTTGTGCTTATGGAAGATTTTCTTTGTAATCTCTTTGAGATCTCTTTCCTAGATGATCTCTCCCACTTCCATGATTTCTCCCCTAGCTCTCTTCTTGTTTTTATAGCTTTAGATGGCGTGGAAACAAGAATATAGCCGTTAGAGACAAAAATAGAGCCGTTGGACACAGTCTGCACTTCCTGACAATATTACCGTTGGGATCGGAGTCGACTCGCGCGATCAGGAGTCGACTCGCCTGTTGCAGGAGTCGCCTCGTGCTTTACTGGAGACGACTCGGCCACTGTTCCAAATTTGAATTAAAGTGCATGCCTTGACTGGGAGTCGACTCGACTTAACCCGGAGTCGACTCGCCAACATCTGGAGCTGACTTGGCATTTTTGGAGTCGGCTCATCCACTGAAGTCCGTGGATCCAATTTTGAATTTGATCCACTCGAGTCGACTCGACTGTCCTGGGAGTCGACTCGAATCTCAGAGCCCGAACTCCCGATCCTCTGTCTTTTGGCTCGTCCAGTCTTGGAGTCGACTCGAACTTCCTCGGAGTCGACTCGGCTCTCAGAGGCAGTAACTTGGTCTTCTGTCTGTTGATGGTCGCGGAGTCTCGGAGTCGACTCGTGCAATGCGGGAGTCGACTCGAATCTCAGAGTCCCAAAAATGCTCTCTGACTTTTTCTTTGTGTTCCGCTGAGAGTCGACTCTTGCTTTCTTTGGAGTCGACCTACCAACCATCAGAGTCGACTCGCGTTCCACTGGAGTCGACTCGAAGACTGTTCTTTTGAATTTTTCTTTTGATTTTACTCCTCCAATTTGAATCCTTTGAACTTTAAACTTGGGCCAATAAATTGTAGCTTTCTTCCAACTTGAGAGCTTTGGAGGCCTTCTTGTGTTCTTCTAACTTGCTATGTTCCTTGCAAAATAAATATCTTTCTCCTTGCAACATAAACATTAGTATCTATACTTCAAGGTTTTGTGATCATCAAAATCAATCTATGAATCAATCTTTGGGTCATCAAAAGAATAATCCTCGAGTCGACTCCTGGAAGTTTAGAGTCGACTCTAGCACTCTGGAGTTTCAAGAAACAGTGCTCGAGTCGACTCCGATACTCTACGAGTCGACTCCGACTGAGAACAAACAAAAAGATGGAGAGTTGATTTTCAGCGCTACAGTGCTCGAGTCGACTCCTACTTCAGCGCTACAGTGCTCGAGTCGACTCCTACTTCAGTGCTACAGTGCTCGAGTCGACTCCTACTTCAGTGCTACAGTGCGGAGTCGACTTCCAGCTACAATGCCGACAGACTACTATTCACAAGTGACTCCTGTTTCAGCCGAGTCGACTCCTACTTCAGCCGAGTCGACTCCAGCACGCTGGGAGGCATAACGGCTAGTTTTTTCTTGATTCCAACGGCTCTATTTTTGTCTCTAACGGCTAGATTTTTGTTTCCACTCCCTCTAAAGCTATAAAATCAAAAGGAGAGCTAGGAAAGAAGGTATGGAAGTGGGAGAGAACATTTAGGAAAGAGATTTCAAAGAGATTACAAGAGAAATCTTCCAAAAGCACAAAAGGGCCATTCAAAGTAAAAGAGAGAGAAGAAGAGCATCCAAGTGAATTCCAAAGCTTTCTCTCCAACTGTGTGCTGCCTCGGTGATCCTCTACTTCGTGCAAAATCAGAAGAGGGTCAAGTAAAGAAGAAGCCGAGTTCCTTCATCTACAAATTTGTTTGAGGACTTCTTCTCTTTACTTTGCTTGTTTATATTTGCTATATTTGCTTATTTGAGAAGCTTGTATTTGATTTAAACTCTTTTTCAAATATCTTGTAACTTGATTCAGTCAAGGGATTGAATCAAGGGGTTAAGGTTTGTTGGTGAGCTAAAGGAAAAACCAACGTTGCAAGGTTGTGGTTGGTGAGCCTTTGGAAAAACCAACTGGGTTGATTGTGAACCCGGAAAACAATCATTGTAAAGTTGTGGTTGGTGAGCCTTTGGAAAAACCAACTGGGTTTGATTGTGAACCCGGAAAAATAATCGGTTGGTTCTAGTCGGTGAGCCTGTGAAAACCGACCGAGTTCGTTGTGATCTCGCAAAACAACAAGTTGGGTTGTGAGCTTGTAAAACAACCGGCTGTAATCTGAGGGATTATAGTGAAATTCCCAAGAGGTCTTGAGGAGTGGATGTAGGTGCTGGGGTGCACCGAACCACTATACATCTTTATGTTTGTGATGCCTTATCTCTTGTATTTCATGCCTTACATTCATTCTTGATTGTGTAATATCTCTAGCTTTGTTTTCTATAGAGTTATAAGTGATTGTTTAGAATTTGCTTAGCTTCCTCTCCATTCTTACCATACACATAGATTAAAATTGATCATACAACTATAAGTTAATTTTATATCAATTGCACCCTAAGGCCATAGTATAATTGCTCTAGCTTAATTTTCTACTACTTTACTTGTAATTGCCTAGAGCTTAAGTAAATAACATCTTATCATTCCGCTGCATTCAATTCAAAGTAAAAATTAGGAAACATAATTCTTAGAAAACCCAATTCACCCCCCCTCTTGGGTTGTCACCTTAGGCAATAAGTGGTATCAGAGCAGGTGCTCTTCTATTAATTACAGTCTTAACCGACTAGAGCTAAAGATTATGACAACCCCACATAGCATATTATTTGCCGAGGGACTTTCCATAAACAGACCTCCACTGTTTGATGGAACTTACTATATTCAATGGAAAGCTAGAATGAAAATTTTTGTTCAATCACAAAACTATAAAATATGGAATATCATTATAAATGGCCCTCACACATTCTCTCAAGCTGTTAATGAAAAAGACCTAGCACAATTAAATGCTAATGCTATGAACATATTATATTGTGCTATCCATGAAACGAAATTTAATGAAATTTCTGCATGCTTATCTGCTAAGGAGATTTGGGATACTTTAAAAAATATTTATGATAAATCTCAGATTAGCTCACATATGCTTCAATTGCATCCTAACAATGAGACTGCAGAATCTTCCACATTAGCCGAGTCGACTCCCAGTTTGTCCGAGTCGACTCCTAGAGAAGAACAGTCTGAAAGGCAGAGACTCAGTCTTGAAGATCCTGTGAACGAGTCAACTCCAAGTATTTCAGAGTCGACTCCCAAGTTAGCCGAGTCGACTCCAACAAGGCCCGAGTCGACTCCGAGGCAGAACAGTTCAAAAAACAGAGAATCATCCTTTAGGCCTCTGAGAACGAGACGTCTCTCGAAGATCTCGAGTCGACTCTCAAGTCAGTCGAGTCGACTCCAAGTAAACCCGAGTCGACTCGAGGAAGAAAAAACAACAGAAAAATTCAAAAGCTTCCTAAAGACAAAGAAGAAAAGAAAGCAAGAAGAAAGGAAGAAAGAGATAAAAAGAAAGAAAATCTTGACTAAAGAAGAGTCAAGCAAGAAATTGAAAGCTAGAAGCAACAATGAACTACAAGAGGTAACTAACTTATGTTTTATGGCACTAGAAGATAAAGTAGAATCTAAATCTAATTTTACACCAAATGAATTTCATGAAGAATATTCTTATGATGAACTATTAAATGCTTTTCATGATTTGTATGGTGAATGTAGAAAATTAGCTATCAAAAATAAAAAACATAAAAAGCTAAATCTCGAAATCTCAAAAGAAAGAAATTCTATTGCTGAAATATATGACAAACTAAATTCTGAAAATAAAAGCTTAAGGTTAAATTCAGAACAATTGATTCAGAAAAATCAGAATTTAATTAAAGAAAATCAAAACTTAAGTGAAGAAATTAACCAATTGAAGTCTTTTATTAACAAATTTACTGTAAGTTCAGAAAGATTAAAAATGATGTTTGAAAGCCAACATGCTGATTTTGATAAATCAAAATTTGGCTTAACTCCTTCACTTAGCAATGAATCCCCAAAGAAAAAGGTTTTAAATTCGTCAAGCAAATCATCAAAAAGGATAACGTATTTCAAACATCAAAAGAATGGACATAACAACCTTACCTATAGTTCTAGTACAATTAAATCAAATGGTAAAGTTATTACTATTAAACAGATTTGGGTTCCAAAAGGAACCATATGTCCTAACTCTCAAGGACCCAAGCAAGCTTGGGTACCCAAAATAAAAATATGAGGATGTAGATGAAGGTGTGCCAAGATACCCATGAAACAAATAGAACTTTCATACAAATGGGTGTTCTAGACACACGTTAAAGAGTAAAACTTAAAATATAATCAAGAAAAGTAATTAAAATAGAAGAAATGAATTCAAGTCCTTCATCTTTCTATACTTTTCTATATTAAGGGATACTTTGTTAATGATTAATCAATTTCCTTAAATTATCTTTTTGAGTCCTCTATATGCTTGATTGAGAGTTCTTATCCAAGGCATTATCTTCTATTGATCATAGACATAAGAATATGTACTTAATATGCTCTTAAAAAAATTATGCATTATAAATACTAATATTAAAGAATTTTTTTTGGCATATAAAATTAACATGCTAGTATGGACTTAATTTCAAAAGACTTTGTCATTGGTTTACTTAGACTATCTTCTGCAAGGTCAAAGTTTGCTATGCATATTAACTAAAGAAACAAACAAAAACCAATTTCTAAATCTAAAGATGTTGTTTCCAACACTAAGTTTTCAAAAGCTTACATTGGCTTTGTTCTTGGCACTTAAATTGAATTATTTTCTGCATTGGCACAAACTCACAAAAAGGGATCAAATGAAAAAGGTTTGCAAACTATAAAAGTAAAAGAAGTATCATGGCATGGTTTTGAAAACCAATTTCTTATTAAGTTGTGCACAGAAAATAATATTGAATATAATTGTTTCTGCACCAAGAACACTATAAGTAAAATAGGATTAATAAAATCCTTGAAGAAATAAAAAAGACAATGTTGTATGATCGTCATCTACTTAAATGATTTTTTTTTAAAAGCTATCATCATTGCTTGTCATATATATGGTTTCTATTAGATCTATTTTTGATGAAAACTCCATTTGATCTTCTAAAAAATAGAAAATGATCTATTGCATATCTTTCATATTTTTCAGTAGTTTATGTTATGCTTGATATGGTCTTTTGAAAATAATGTCAAATCTGATAAAGATATTTCTATCCTTGGATATCATTCATCAAGCAATGCATATAGAACATTCAATGAAAAGATTCGAGTTGTAGAAATATCAATTCATTTTATTTTTTATGTGACTAATGATTTATTATCAAGATACTAAAATTAAATTATATATGTATATGGTTAATCTTTTACATATAACAATCTGAAAACTTGTTAATAATTAGAACCAAATTGAGTTTTTCAGAAATGCACTTAGTGAAGAAAAATTGATGACTACTAAAAGACTAAATCAAGAAAAGATGAAATAGATCTTGATGAAACTCTTGCATGATTAGAAGTAAAGATCACCATTATCATTTGCTTGCTTTATGAGCTTTATATTTTGTCAAATGAATGTGTAGAATGCACTCCTATGTGGTTATTTCATTAAAAAAAGAATCTATGTAAAATAATCACCTTATTTGAAAACACTCATTACAAATATGATAAAGCAATATATGATTTGGAACAAGCATCAAAAGCATGATATAAAAGCTTGAGTAACTTTTTGATAAAAAGTAATAAATCTATACATTAAAAAGAAGAATTTGTGATATCTTGCTTACTCAAAGCATACATTGATGGCATCCTTTTTGGTTCTACTAATGAAGATTTATATGGAGATTTTACTAAGCTCATGCAAAGTGAGTTTGAAATATGTATAATGAATGAATTAACATTTTTTCTTGAACTCCAAATTAAGACAAACAAGAAAGGGGATCTTCATTGACCAAAGTTAGCCCACAAGAAAACTCTTATAGAAGATTGGCATGAAGAAGGTATGTCTATGACCCCATCTTGTAGAATTTGAAAAGGATGAGCAAAGTAGATCTATTGTTTTAAAGCTGTATTGAAGCATGATAGAATAAGTATTTTATCATACAGCTAGTAGACCAGATTGTGTGCTCATTATGTGCCCTTGTGCAAGACTTCAATCTAACTTTAATGAATCATATTTTATTGATAACAAATAAATCATAATCTGTATTTTGATAGAAACAACTGTTTAAGATAAGTTGATTAAAACTTAGCTAGTGTGTCTTATTGATAATTATCTTAAGCAAATAAAATCTAAACTAAATTGATTTTGAAAATAAGAAATTGATTTGACCTTGATGAATCTTCCTATTGCCTCACATGCTTGTCCTTGAACCATCTTGGTTAATGAAACTATCTCTTTAGTTCAAGTGATATGTGCTTGCTTATATTTAGGCAATCTCTTGAGTAAAGTGACTCAACATTCAACTATTGTCATATCTTATATTGAGTCATCTAGTTAAAAATATATTGGATGAATGGTTTGTATCTTGAAGAAACTAATGACTTTCTTTCAAGAAAGAAAAGGAGTTTGTTAATAATGCAGGATCCTTGAGCAAGAAAATGAGAGATTTCAACTTGAAGGACACCTCCACATAAGATACAATAAACATTCATATGCAAACAAGAGAGAGGACCTTCTTCAGCCAAAAGTTCACACATAAGAAATCTAGTTTGACTTGAAGAATATAGAATGAATAGGTAATTTTAGATACCTCTCTCATAAATTAGCTGAGCAAAGTCAATAACTTAAATCTTATTGTGGTATGGTTAAAATCTTTAATTATTAATTTCTTGATATCATGTCTATATATGTATTAATTGACTTATTCTTTTAGAAATTGATTCATGGTTTGCTCAAACTAAAATGTTCCTTTGCCTATATCATAACCATGAAATACACAAGTATATGCTTAAAATGCTGATTTAAATTGACTTGTGAGAAGCTATGAATTCTTGAGCATAATAAAAATGTTGTTTGCATGATATACATCTATATGATACATAAGATTATTTCTTTATTCTGCTCTTTCATGTAAATTACTTGAGAATAACAAAGAGAGAGAGAGAGATAAAGAAAAGAAAATGGATATTATTCAAGAGAAATAAAATCTAAGTGAAGGCAAATACTCCAATCTTAAGGAAAAGCAAAACAAGCATAATATATTCGGCACATTTGTGAAACTTGTGTGAGCATTCTTTTGAAAGGGATAAAATCCGTAATTAATTATACTTAAACAGGAAGAGTTTGAAGTGAACATTTTAACCTTTCTATATTGCTCATCATAGGGATGGTGCCAATGGGAAGGCTAGTGGTAGTACCCGACACTATTTGACCCAACTATTCGGTGTAGGGTATATTAGGGACGGCACAAGAGGAAGGCTAGTGGTAGTACCTCATGCCCCTTCCAACTCCACCGGATAGGGAGCAAATAGAGTATAGAGCATAAGAAAGTAAAAATGAAAGACAAAGTAAATGAAAGTATATAAGAAGAATCAAGTCAAATTTTTAATCACATAAAAACACACTTTAAGGATGAAATCAGTGCAAGATTATATTTAAATAGGGGGAGTTTATTTGAAAAGAATTGATTTTGATCATTGACATGCTTGTTCTTAATATTTTAATGCATGACTTAACACATAATATATTTTGCATGTGGCATGATGTCTTGAATTATGGGTTCTCAATATTTTGTAATGCTCCATGCTTGGACAATTTGATTGAATGTTTGAAATACTACATAAAATTTTTTTTTTGGTATTATTGAAAAGAAATTTCAGATTTGTCGTTCACAATCATCTTTAAAATCTGAAAGTTGAATAAATTTGTAAAAAGGAGAAGAGAAGGATATCTCTATTTAGACAAAATGAATTGATTTTGTTTTATCCTTCAACTTGCCTAAATTTGGTATATAATGTTCTAATTCATACCAAAACTCAACATTAAATACAAAGATTCTGAATATGCTCTAATATGTTTGAAATATGTATTTTCAATCGTAATAATTTAAGATGAGCTACAATGTGGAAGATACATATCTCAAATTATGATTTTGAAAGCCTCTATTAAAAATCTTTATGAAATTCAGAATCTGATTTTGTATAAAAGCTTAAACTCAATATGATTTCTAGATAAAAACTACAGTTTAAGAAAAATAGAATAATTCTGATGCCTTGATTGTTTGCCCCGATACGCATCTGAAACATATCATTTCTTATCTTTAAAGTGTACTAATATTGGTCTAAATGATGTGTCTTTCGATGATCTTGATTGCAAACAAATATTTTTAAATATATTATTTTATTTTGATATTGAAAAGAGTTATTGTGCTTCATGTATACATTGCTGAAAAACTATGATTAAGAAATTGAGTTCTATAAATATATATACCTCAATGATCATCCATATATTTTTCTCTCCTACATTCTTAAAGACTTCCATCAAAATATATATATATAGTGAATGATCTTAAAGCTAGAAATATTTCAGCTCACTCAAATGATACTTAAAAGAAAGAAAATGTAAATGCTTTTGAAAAAAATTGAGCTTCAAATGAATCATTTTCTGATTAATATTTCTATACATTTTCTCTAAGATTAAGAGAAAGCATAACTTGTTCTTGAAGGATTAGAAAGAGTAATTGCTACAAATTTTGAATAATTCTAGATCACTCTACATTCTCGATATCATAGAATTTCAGTTCTATTCACGCTTATCATCAAAATCTGAAATTCAACAAAGAAAAGAATGATTAAAGAAAAATGCATCTTTTGAGGGGGAGCTTTAGATATTCAATCTAAATGCAAAAGGTTACATCCATTTGATGAATATCTTGAATGTTTTATGGATTGATTTTGATAAACCTCCTTGTGTTGCCATTGCTTGCCTTGAGTTGAGTTCTATAAAGGTTGTCTTATCTCAAACCTTGAGTCTTATGAAAATATGCTGAAACTTATAGAAAATATATTTTCGAGATTGACAATTTTATTGAACATTATCTTTAAATTCTAAACTCTTAAATAGGAACGATCAATTAAGGGGGAGAAAGAAAATTTCAGAAGGAAAGGTCATATGGAACTTAATTGCATAAATCCATAACTAAAGGAGAGAGAAAGAATACTAAATGAAAAGTGATCCTAATACTCTCCAATATGTATCATCTGAAATTTAATCTGAAAATCTTTACGATACACCTTGAGGCCTGTTATTTGGTTAGTATATCTTATGCATCAATCATGAACCAAATTGCAATTCAAATAGTTGATCTTAAGAGCCTCTAATTTAATGAAAAAGGGGGAGAATAATGTGTTGAATTTTCTTGAGTATCCCTTAGAAAATCTATTTTGAAATTCACTAATGAGTCCTAATTGTCTTGCTCTTTAGAACTTCAATTTTGTGCCAATTCATATTTTTATGTATCAAATTGTGCTTATTTTCTAAAGGAATAAAAGAAAGTTTTTAAAAGAGCTCTAAGATGTATCAAAAATTGCATGAATCCGTATTTTGGTATTTGTGCCCCAATGCTCTTATTACCATAAAAGAACTTTGAAGTCATTAAGAATTAATGATCCAACATGATGATATATTTTTCAAGTATATAAGTTTTGATCTTATACTCTGAAAATTAATTAAATTGCTCTCATGTTGATAAAATACTTAATATATTGGGCAAAAGATCTTAAATGAACAAGCTTTCATACTTATTATTGAAGAGAGGTTAGATTTTCATTCGTGCTTTCCTTGAATATCATTTGTGGTACTTCTTGAATTAACTTAAGAAAGATTCCACCTACACTTGATTTGAAAACTATCTTTAGAATCACATTCGATGTGTTCTCCTCTGAAATTATCTTAATTGGCTCTGGTCTATGCTCATTAATCTTTTTCTAACATTATTGTCTTGAGTTATATGATTCATATTCTTGCAATAATTTGACATGCAAATCAGAGTACAAAAAGAAAAAAAAATATTTGAGTATTCTTCTCTTTGTGCTTAATGTCTCACTATCTTTTTGATGTTGTCAAAAAGGGGGAGAAATATCTAAGTATATGCTCATAATGTTTTATGTGTTGATTATGTTAAGTTGATTAAATCTAAAGCATTATCATGAAGTATATTTTAAAGATATATATTTTCTATTTCAAACAACTTAGCTATGCATTACTTCTAGAACACAATATATTTTATATTGCATATACTCCAAGTTTTGTCATCATCAAAAAGGGGGAGACTGATGACCCAAAGATTGATTTAAAGATTGATTTTAATGATCACAAAATCTTGAAGTATAAATACTAATGTTTGTGTTGCAAGAAGAAAGATAATTTGTTTTGCAAGGAACATAGCAAGTTGGAAAAATACAAGAAGGCCTCAAAAGCTCTCAAGAAAAGTTGGAAGAAAGCTACACTTTAGTGACCCAAGTTTCAAGTTCAAATGACTCAAGTTAGAGGAGCAAATTCAAAGAAAGATTCAAAAGAATAGTCCTCGAGTCGACTCCTGGAAGTTTAGAGTCGACTCTGGCACTCTGGAGTTTCAAGAAACAGTGCGCGAGTTGACTCCGATACTCTACGAGTCGACTCTGACTGAGAACAAATAAAAAGATAGAGAGTTGATTTTCAGCGCTACAGTGCTCGAGTCGACTCCTACTTCAGCGCTACAGTGCTTGAGTCGACTCCTACTTCAGTGCTATAGTGCTCGAGTCGACTCCTACTTTAGCGCTACAGTGCGGAGTCGACTCCCAGCTACAGTGCCGACAGACTACTATTCACAAGTGACTCCTGTTTCAGCCGAGTCGACTCCTACTTCAGCCGAGTCGACTCCAGCATGCTGGGAGGCATAACGGCTAGTTTTTTCTTGATTCCAACGGCTCTATTTTTGTCTCTAACGGCTAGATTTTTGTTTTCACTCCCTCTAAAGCTATAAAATCAAAAGGAGAGCTAGGAAAGAAGGTATGGAAGTGGGAGAGAACATTTAGGAAAGAGATTTCAAAGAGATTACAAGAGAAATCTTCCAAAAGCACAAAAGGGTCATTCAAAGTAAAAGAGAGAGAAGAAGAGCATCCAAGTGAATCCCAAAGCTTCCTCTCCAACTGTGTGCTGCCTCGGTGATCCTCTACTTCGTGCAAAATCAGAAGAGGGTCAAGTAAAGAAGAAGCCGAGTTCCTTCATCTACAAATTTGTTTAAGGGCTTCTTCTCTTTACTTTGCTTGTTTATATTTGCTATATTTGCTTATTTGAGAAGCTTGTATTTGATTTAAACTCTTGTTCGAATATCTTGTAACTTGATTCAATCAAGGGATTCAATCAAGGGGTTAAGGTTTGTTGGTGAGCCAAAGGGAAAACCAACGTTGCAAGGTTGTGGTTGGTGAGCCTTTGGGAAAACCAACTGGGTTGATTGTGAACCCGGAAAACAATCGTTGTAAGGTTGTGGTTGGTGAGCCTTTAGAAAAACCAACTGGGTTTGATTGTGAACCCAGGAAAACAATCGGTTGGTTCTAGTCGGTGAGCCTGTAAAAACCGACCGAGTTCGTTGTGATCTCGCAAAACAACAAGTTGGGTTGTGAGCTTGTAAAACAACCGGCTGTAATCTGAGGGATTATAGTGAAATTCCCAAGAGGTCTTAGGGAGTGGATGTAGGTGCTGGGGTGCACCGAACCACTATACATCTTTGTGTTTGTGATGCCTTATCTCTTGTATTTCATGCCTTACATTCATTCTTGATTGTGTAATATCTCTAGCTTTGTTTTCTATAGAGTTATAAGTGATTGTTTAGAATTTGCTTAGCTTCCTTTCCATTCTTACCATACACATAGATTAAAATTGATCATACAACTATAAGTTAATTTTAGATCAATTGCACCCTAAGGCCATAGTATAATTGCTCTAGCTTAATTTTCCACTGCTTTACTTGTAATTGCCTAGAGCTTAAGTAAATAACATCTTATCATTCCGCTGCATTCAATTCAAAGTAAAAATTAGGGAACATAATTTTTAGAAAATTCAATTCACCCCCCCTCTTGGGTTGTCACCTTGGGCAACAGATTCAAAACATAGTCAAGGTGAGAGTTCCAAATCTGATACACATCAAAGTTCCTTTTGTAAAATAATCGATATATTATAATCCGATCAAAGTATGCATATGTAATGCAAGAACAATAAATATAACAATAGTTCAAAAAATATTACTCTAATTTATATATCTATTTTTCATTCAAATCTCCATCTCGTAAAATTCATAAATCACATATAAATTCGTTAATAATTTATTTGATACAAAAATAATATTATATAAATGAAGAATCTAGAAAAGGCGGATTATTACTTACCTTATAAATGTGATCCAACTAATAGATCTAATCAATCCTGAAAATCGTTCTCATAGCCTAATATTCCAAAATTTTACTTTTCATCAGAATTTTATCATAATTATTTTAAAATAGAAATTCTAAATTCCAACACCCTCACAAGGCTGACCAAGTAGGAGTGCCCGACACTTCGATCGGTTTGATCAATGTGAAATTCATCGAACCATGTTCAAACTAGGCACAGATGGTTCAAAAAAAATCGGAGCGATCAAATCTAACAATATTTGGCAGGAGTTAGGATGGAACTGACACATCGCTTGATGACTATGAATCAAGGTCATTCATCGGGGTTGACCCAAATCATGACGAGAAGTATCTTACTAGTCCATCATCTTTAGAGAGAGAAAGTTTAGATGGAGAAACTTTATAGAGGGAGAAAGAATGGAGAAGAGAAACAGTCTCAATTCGGGTTCAATTAGAAGTTTTGATTTGGTCGTTAATGGCATAGGTCAACCTAGATCAATCAACATGTCTGGCATGAATCGAGAGAGAAAGTTCAACAAGAGAAAGAAAAGAGAAAGAGAGATGAGGAAGGAGAGTGGGGAAGAGAAAGACGAGAGAGACTCTCTCTTCCTCTTCTCCAAATAGGGGATCCACCCCTCTCCCTTTCTTCTCGATCGAACCCAAACGAGGCTGCAATGGCTGGCCCCGACGACGACAGGAGGCGGCGAGGCAAGCTCTGTCAACTATGAAAGCCAACGGCGGAGAACAAGGCCGACGATGAAAGATTGCAAGCCAAAATGGGGCACCTTATTTCAGATCAAATTCCAGCAATTTGCCGGCTCAAGTCCATGATGATTAACGACCAAAACACCAAGAGAGGAAGAGAAGAAGATGAGGAACTCTTACCTCAGTCTGGCGAGGTTTCGGTGGCTCTCTCGCCGGCGACAAATCGAGGAAGAAGAAGACATGAATCGTAAGGGAAAGTTAGAATTTGGTGGCTCGACCTTGGATGAACTCGGAGGAGGTCTCTAAATAGAGGATCCCGGCCTTATCCGGCTGGTCTCTAAATCACGATAAACCTCCGATCGTTGTGATCGAGAGGAGTCCTCATCGCGATCGGAAGGGAGGAAGAAGACTCCAACCAAAGTCTTCCTCTCTATTGCCTTTGGGCCAGGCCAATCAAGTGGACCAAGCCCAATCCACTAGGTTTCACAAAATAATTAACATCAAAACTAGAAGTAATATCATAGTATACCCCCTATTAAATTGAGCTTCCAAATTCACTTAAACAACTAATGAGCACATAATTACAACACACAATAGTATTCCATAGCTAGTCCTCTTGAAATTAATTTTGGTCAAAAGCCAACTAATCATAACTTGATTTACAAATTGTCCAGCCTTCATCATATCTCAAACCATACAAATCAATTATATCAAAATTCTTTGGTGATCTTTTCATATATAATCCCAAAGCTTGAAAAATTCATTAAGATAACCTACATTGCAATCGCCACTGCTTTACGTTTTCTGTTTTCCTAGAGTATCTACATTCATCCAATGTCTAATTATATATATTACAATTTATCTACTTATGCTCTGATACCAATAATAATTGTCATACCTCTGGCCCAAAATCATGAGCTAGGGTTAAGGTAACTACTGCATACTCATAGAGAACTTTTCCTACAAGCATGCAAAGCATCTCATCATGATCTCATAAAACAAGCAACAAAATAAATAATAAATTAGATACGTCCAAAATTTAAAAAACTAAAATCTAAACTTTAATGCCTCATAAAATCCAATGATATTAGAAAGATGTTACATCAAACTCTACAAGAATTCTAATCTAAAATTAAGAACCAAAAGTTTGCTTCTATTCACTCTCTTGTAGCAGAGCCCCATGCAAACTAGTTCTTTGAATCTATAAAAATAGTAAAATATCAAATAATGAGCTAGACAATGCAGTAAGCAATAAATGCTTTTAATTAGATAAATTAGATATTAATATAAATAATAAGTTATAGAAAATAAGCATATTGAATTTATCAATTTAAAACCAAATGAAGATATGCATTATCAAAACATTATGCATGTCAAATTTCATCTTTTTCAAAATTTAAATTTTCATTTATAAATCTAAATTCTTTCAAAATATAAAGTTTATTTTGTTAACCATAAGTTATGACCATATTTTTCTATAGTAGGGTCATGATAACATGCATCTTCTTACGATGTATCGTGCATTTTCTTATGGCAAAGTCTTTTAGAACTATGTATTTACTTGCAGTATGTTGCGCATCTTCTTGCGACGTAAATTCTTTATAACAAATCAAGTGCCAATGCATAATGCCCACTAGTACTGTTCTTAACATAGTGAGGCTCAAAGTCTAAAATAATCATGCAGTTTCATATTTCGTTCTATATAATACTTTTAATCATATGGTATCGAAATCAATCGAACAAGATCAATACTTTCATTCATGCATCATCATAATATTCCAAAATAACATATATTGAATAATAAGATTTTGTTAATCAAATTCATGCATCATGATAGTATGATTTAAACTTATTAATATAATAATTTTATAATTTATGGATACATTTAGAAAAAGTGAAGCATTACTTACCTCATAATTACACCATCAATTTCAAAAAATTTCAGAAATTCCTTCTCCACAAAATTGTCAATTATAGGTCATATTGTAGTATCTTCTCTATGGATTCAACTCAAATAATCAGAAAATATTGATACAAAATTAGAAAAGATGATGAAAAAAATATGAGAAAAGAACTGCCCATATGGATCAAGTTGCCTAAGGTTAGTTCAACTGATCAAATTGTAGATCAAAAATAAGGATAGAGTATAGATAGGTCATAAATAATTGATGATAATAAAGTCCAATGGTATTCAACAAGGACTAGGGTAGGGGCTGATATGCTGCCTTAGTAGCTAGGGTCTAGTCTCCCTTTACCAAGGTTGCCCAAGATCACAAGAGAGACCATTTGGGCCCACTTGACATCAGACAGTGAGGGGAGAAGAGAAAGAAAGAGGGTAGAGAGAGAAATGAGAAAATATAAAGAGAGAGGAAAAGAGAAATAGGGGACTCTACTTCCCTCAAATTTCTCTTTTTTTTTTTGAAAGACAAAGGAGTTTCATGGCCTCCTCAAACCAATGGGAGAAAGAAGCAATGCTGTTTGCTTGTTGGCGATAGTGTAGGCCTGCGGCGACCCGCACGATGATCGGCAAAAGAATGCGACTGGTGGTGGAGAAACGAAAGCAAGTCGGTCAAATAGGAGAAACAAGCTCGGTCAAAACAATATCTATTTGAGACTCGACGACAGCTAGGGGCTCAAGCCATGGCCATGAGCCAATGCAAGAAATGAGCTAAAGGCCTCGGCAATAATCGTAGGGGGCCAGGACGACCGAAGAGAAAGAAATAGGATAGTTGATGAATGGGGGGCAAACACCTAGCACTCGACCTCAAGCCATACCGATAATCAAGTCGATCTCAAAGGACAATAACCTTAATGAGCTGATCTTCGGCACCTCTTAGCATAACTCAAGCCAACCTATGCAGCCTGATGAGCCAACCTCAAACAGTTCATAGAGTCGACTTGAATAGTCTCAACACAAAAGGCTAACCCCAACAGCTCTTAAAATAAAAAGAGTTCAATGATCCAGACTAGTCGAGGTATGCAAACTTGACCGCACTTAGAACTCGTGACTTTAAAAGATGGGAGAGGCAAGATAAGTTCGGACTTGTCTGTAGTTAGCTAGCTTGACTACTTCCTTCGCTTGAGCTAGAAAAAATAGCTTAGACTTGAAAGTTAGAAACATGTGATGTGGCATAAATCTAACCCACCAATCACGGGTCAACATGTGGCAAGCATTTTGAAAAGATTTGAATTCGAAAAAATATAAATTCTTGGTGGAAATTTAGATAAATAAAGAGGTTATGGCTCATAAGGATGGTTATGGCTTATAAGGATGGAGGATACGGCTCATAAGAATGTTTATGGCTTTATCCTTTGGTTTTTGCCTCCAATCGTAACCTCCTCTTCTATATAAATAAGGGCAAGAGATCCCAAAGACCAATGCATAGATAGCTAAAGGCTTTAATAGCCCAAGTCTTTCATAGAGAGAGGCTCTCAAGCTCCTCGATGGCCAAGCTTCGGATGGCTAAGCTCCTCCTAATGGCTGAACTTCCAAAGGTCGAGCTCCTAAAAGACGATCTCTTGATGGCCAAACTCTCAAAGACCGTGCTCTAATGGCCAAGCTCCTCAAGGCCACACTCCTAAAGGCCAAGCTCTATAAAGATGCTCTTGTAAAGGCCAAGCTCCTAAAGCCCTCGCTTCTAAAGGCCAGGCTCCATAAGGCCATGCTCCTAAAGGCCAAGCTCCTTAAGGTCACACCTAATGATCCAACTCTTCAAGGTTGCACTCCTAATGGCTCATCTCCTCTAACAGCTAAGCTCCTCAAGGCTGAACTCTTAAAGGTCAAGTTCCATAAGGATGCACTCCTCAAGGCCACACTCCTAACGGCAAAGCTCCTTAAGGCTGTGCTCCTAAAGGCCAAGCTCCTCAAGGGTGTGCTCCTAAAGGCCAAGTTCCATAAAGCTGAGCTCCTAAAGGCATCAGAGGAGACACAACTAGAGCCATTTCAGTAGACATTTCTCTTTTTTTTGTGCGTAGGTCAACGTTTCCTAACAGCAAATCGGCTCTCCATCTTCCACCACCATGAACCAAGCGTATTGATCAGTGCCATCTATATCTCCAAATTATTAGACCATGGTCGGGCAGAATTTGGGCATCAACAAAACTCATCCTTTTAGAAGAGAATTTTTTACAAACGTATTGCTTGAAAAATAGTAGGATAAAGTTATACTTCACAATCTTTAGGCTAGGTATAAGGTATTTCCATTTTTCATAATTGAATAGTCTAATTCTTGTACTTATAACTAATAATCTCTGGATTTATTTTAGTTTGAAACCTTTAATATCTTAGACCATGCAAATAAGTAATGTGTTAAAAGACTTGGGAATCCCTACCTTGAAACTATAGGCCAACAATACCTTTTTCAAAGAAATTATAATATTTTGGTTTTATTTGTGAATTGTTAGTTAGAAAACTAACAAAAGGAACCTCATCTTTAAGAATTAAACAAGCTTCAGAACCTTCTCTGGAAATATATTATCAACCTTCACCAGCCTTCATTTTCATCAAATGTTCTGTCAAACATCGTAAAATTAAAATACCAGTTTTTTTATATTGTTATTTATTAATTTTGCACATGTATTCTTATTTTTATAAATATTAAAATTTAATAGCAAACACCTGAGAAAAGTTTATAGCAAATTTGAAATTCAAAACTAGGAAAGTGTAAGTCTAGCAACCATTAATTTGTAACAAGGAGTTAAAAAAGAATTTGTCAGTAACCTCCAAACATCTGAGGTATTTTGATCATTATGGTTTAGTGGGTTGAGATAATAACAACTTTTAAATGAAACAACATAATGGTCACATTATATAATAGCATCTCCTATTGTCAGATAATATCTAATCATAGAATTAAACGTCAAAACTTCATACGACCCATGTACGTAGCATGAAGTGGGGTAACGAAGGTGTAAAGATTTGCAGCTTCCCATCATGGCCTTTAAAATGAAGGAACAGAGCCAGCTCCATAGTTTGATCGAAGTAGCAAACCTTCATCTTAAAACCTCCATCACCATCACAAAGAAGCAGCATTAATTCATACAACTTAGTAATAATTGATTATAACCTCAGACTACCTGATGTGAACGCCCCAGCACCTACCTGATGCACAATATTTGCGCCCCAGCACCTACCTGATGCACAATACCCGGAATGGCACGAGATAACATGCCCACTTTTTCCTCCATAATACCCTTCCGCTCTTCCAGTGAACGAGCCGCTCCGCAAGCGCCCCAGCCCTTGTCACCTTTCCGGCAAGCAGCATGGATCGCGGGAACCACCTCCCAATTAAACGAACTTTTATCTATCGTGTCGCATACAAGACCCAGTCATATCCTAGGTTCGTCCGACCCGCCCAACGCCTGATCTCCCGGCTATTTCCCCACGTAGCGAAAGCGCCGGCTCAGTTGTCCGGAGTACCATGAGCCACGATAAGGAGAGAGTGTGGAGAACAAAAAAAAAAAAAAAAAAAAAAGACGAAGCCCTAACCGTCCGATTTATATTGCCAGAACACGTGTCGACAGATATGACCTCTCTCTTGCTGTAAAAATGCGGCGGGCCCAGCTCTAACGGGGCGTGGGATTTTCGAACCGATGGAGGGGGAGACGAAGAGGGGGGCGCGCAGCGGAGGCCGCGGGGGTGGTTGCGATGAGTCCGGAAGTGTTGGCGTTGATATTTGGAAGGATGGCGGCGGACGAGATGTCGAGGACGGTGCCGTTCGTGTGCCGGGGGTGGCGGGAGGCGGTGCTGGGGCCGTACTGCTGGGCCGAGATCGACTTGGAACAGTGGTGCCGCCGGGTGAACCGCTCCGATGTCATCGACTCGGCGATGAGGAGGCTCGTCCGCCGCAGCCGGGGCAACCTTCGCCGCCTCTCTGCCTACCGCCTCGGCAACTCCGCCTTCTCCTACGTCGCCATCTCGTACGAATCCAGTACTTCCTTCTCATCTCCCTTTTCGCTGCTCATTTCTTCTCTTTCTTTTTTATCCTTTTTTTTCTTTTGTTTTTCTCTCTATTTTGGTCATTTGGATTGGTTTGTAGTGCTGATAAGCAGTATTCGGTTGTTGTGATTGGTTTCTGGAATGCATAAAATTTGTGATATTTTTTGGTTATATTTTGATTTTTTTTTCTTGATTTATTATTGTTATGAAAGTGTTATCTGTTTATAGCTGCCAAGTGTCCAATTTTTTGATATTTATTTAATCATGTATGTAATTAAAATTTTGAGAATCATTTATCCATATATTAATTTTTCAATTTATTTTGATTAGATTTTTCCCTTGTTTTTGGAATAATATGGGGTGTCATGTTCTAGGTTGTCCCTCTTGGGACGCATGAAGATGGAAGAAGAAAAGGGGCTGAAATGTAAGCAGGGACCAAAGGAAGAGGAGTTTTCTCATTTTCCTTTAGTTTTTCTTTTGTTTCCTTTTTTTTTTTGAATTAGATGGTGTTTTATTTATAGATTTTAGGTTTCAACTGCTGAAATAAATTTATTCGTTATGTTATGACGGACAACCTGGTTTCCAATTTGGTTTTATTATCAGAAAATACTTGTACAAGTTTTCTTTTTTTTTTTTGGTGAGAAAATATCGAAGGTTTCCCATTAAACGAATCTAGAAGATTTTTAATCGTAAGAATTTTTTGGAAGTGTTGCTTATTAGAAGCCCAAATTTTCTATCCGAAAGCAGTTCATATAACGATGGAGATTTTGCTAGTTGAAGGCTTTAGAAGAAGAGCAGCGGTTAGCACAAAAAGATACGGAACATGGGGAGTGGAATTTTTTGCTTGGTGGTCTATTATTTAGTTTTTCTAACAAAATAAAATTCTGTATGTTCTTTTCTTGATTAATGCTTTTCTTCCTTCTTCGTACGAGCAATGCCTTCTATTTGCTGTTTCAAAGACAGGGTTTCAAGTCCTTGACGTAGTCCTTGCACAGTACTTTTGTTCTACGTGCTTGAATCCTTTGATAAATCACCGAGCATCATTGCACATTTATATGTAACTATCTGTGGCTAATATTAAGTTTTCCTACATGCATTTAGAACCCAGACTTTTGGAATTCTGTGAGCAGTTCTGTATATCTATTGTGAACAGATTACATGGTTTGACACTAATTCTCAAGCTGTTGGAATGCCGAGAAGCTTGGTTATATCTTAGTTGTAGTATAAAATTTAACTTTTTTCCTTCATCATTTGTTACTAGTAGACCCAGTGGTTGCTCTTTTTCTATTCTTTTTCATTTTAATCGGATCTTATGTATATATAGTGATATATTCAATGGTATTTCCATATTTTTGCTGAAATCATAAAGAAGAATCTGTAAGGGCTAGTATAAAGCTAATGAAAAAATAGATGATTTTTTCTCTTTTTCATTTTTAAGTTTTTTTTTCCTTTCCCTCTCTCTCTTTTTTTGTTTTTGGTTGGGGGGGGGGGGGGGGGGGGGGCTGGTTTGTTTCTTCTTCATGATCTGAGATGCTCATTTTTAAGTTTTCCCTGTTAATTTTTGTATTTACGTGTCAAATGTTTAATATTTGTTGTTTTACAATTAATTATATCAATAAAATTAATCTAGAAGACTGTGAAACCGTAGAGTTCTCACTGGCCCTGTTTTAAATATATTTGCCCTGAGATTTATTTGGTGATTAGGGAAGATATTGTTAGTTCACTTTGAGGCTTTGGAAGAACTGTAAGGTCAGTAAAAGGTCAAGGCAAAGTGGATAAGAGATTTATTGGATATTTTAGTTATTGTTAGTTGCGTTTTCTCTTGGTAGTCTGGGTTGCTCTAACTTGGGTTGTTGTTACCTTCATTTCTACCTGTCTTTCAAACTGGCAATGTTTTGCTCTTTGTTCTTTGTTACATTATTCCAAGAATCTTCTTCAAAGAATATTTTGTAGATTGTCCCAATGTGCCTTTAAATGATTGATCCATGAACCATAACAAGTGAGACTGGGGTTTCAAGTCTCCAGGGTATTCTGCATAATATTAAATTCAATCTTGTACTTCTTGAATGCAAATTGTGTTCTGAATGTCCTCTTCACCATTCATGGAATTTCTGTTTTGAAGGTTGTAGCTCTAATAATATCCTGTGTACTAGTATTGTATTAGGGAATAACCATTTCTTTTCTAGATTATTGTACTGTAGACAGTTGGCCCAATCCCCAGAAATTCTCTCCTCAGACCCATTATAACGCATGGTCACAGGCTCAGCACAATTCACGTTGGGTGTGTAATATGAAGCCCCAATTTTCTTGTGCCATGTGGCATGCGAGCTGCAAGGAGAAAAAGCCTCGACTTTAGGATTGTGATTCTTAACATTTTACTTTCATGTGTGACTTTGTTGTTTCTTTGTTAGAGATTTACGGGGATGACACAAATTATCAAAGTTACAACATCCATGTATGTATTAGGCATAAATATCTTGTTTACCATGCTGAAGAGCCATGGCCAGTTAGTGCTGTAATTTCATGAGTGTGAACGACAATTCTTGTTTTCCTTTATGCAGTGCAAGGTTCCTGAATATCCTCCAGATTCCAATGAGTGAAGTAACCGATCAAATGGTGGAGAAGCATGCAGAATCACTTTCAGCTCTAACTGTACTGGACATTAGCAACTGCCTCAAGATCACCTCCAAGGGCATCGAGTCCCTGGGAAAGCATTGCAAGTCCCTGATTCAGCTGAGGAGGAACATGCCTCCGCCAGACTATGAATGGAGCCAGGATGGCACTGTGAATGCCAAGGTAGATGAGTCAGAGGCATTGTCTGTGGCCAACACTATGCCAAGGCTTGAATACCTTGAACTTGCCTATGGACGTTTTAGTGACTGTGGGCTAGATGCCATTCTCACCAACTGCCATTATCTCCATGTCCTTGACATCCGTGGGTGCTGGAAAGTAGATATAAATGAAGGTATTGAGCGCAAGTGTCACTTAATTCAGTCCTTCAAAAGCCCTTGGTATGATGAATATGAGCCTGTTTGTTCTGACAATGGAGATGACAATGATGAGGATGTTGATGGAGTCGATGATGCTGAACTGGTGGATGTGGACACTGTTGATGAATCAAATGATGAGACTTGGTAGTTTTGGCTAGGCACTCTTTTGATTTTTCTTTTTTGCTTTTTTGTCCAGTGTTGGTGGTTTTCTTTGGAGTAGTTTATCTTAATTTTGCTTCCCATTATTTTTGGTTTGCAAAGGGTTTCCTTTTTGGCTCATATACAAGAAGCAGCTTGGAAAGGATATGTTGTTAGACCCTTTTTGATATGATTTTACATATACAGGTTGTTATCTTGATTTATGATGCTTTTGATACCTTTCTTAGGGTTTGTTATTCTTAGATTCAGATATAAATGCTCTTCAATTTGCTGTCATGAGAATCTGAGCTCACTAATATGGTTGAATTAATGGTGCTTCCAGATGGCTGTCATGATTGTTAGAACAAGAGATTTTGTATGTCTTGGTTTTATGGCATAACCAAATCGCTACTTATGATGAGAAGCTGTAGTGATAGATATGCATGTTCAGTTTTATCTTCCTTTCAAATTTCAATAGTATTCTGGAAGAATTTTTTTGCATTTTATGTCTATGAAATTTTATTTACCTTCCAATTACAGGAGGCAAGCTGGACCATAACAAGTTTCATGTTGTTCTTCATTACGTCATGACATGGTATGCTCTTTGTATTTTGAGTCTGAAGTGAATGCTGTTGGTTCTAACAAATTTAATTAGTTTCATGTTGCACATAACCTGCTTTATGGGCATGAGAATTGTGTGACTGAAAGGTCAGAAATTCAAGTTTAGATGATTTTCTTAATTGTTATCTGAAACTTCCATTCTGCTCGTGATTTGTTGTTTACATCTTCAGTCCCTTGGAAAAATCTCTTGTATTCTTGTCTAGTAGCTTGGAGTGGATCTGCTCCACAAGCAAAGTTTGATGCCCTCTAAATGCAGATTAAAAGTAAAACTCAGTATGTGCTTTTGTGATTCTTGTTTTATTGGTTCTACAATATTTTTGATTCTTTTTGCTCAGCTTATTGGGTTTAATCAATCATTACTCGTGAATGACCAATTAAAAGTTATGATAGTTATTTTCTCCATTCTGATTCTTATTGTATGGTTCAGACAAGTACTTTACTTTGTCAATCTTGCTTTATTGGTTCTACATTATTTTTGTTTCTTTTTACTCAATTTATTGGGTTTAATCAACCATTTTTGTTGAATGACCAGTTAAAAGTTTGATAGTTATTTTCTCCATTCTGATTCTTATTATATGGTTCAGACAATTACTTTAATCTGATTATTATTATTATTGTTTTTGTTATTATTATTATTATTATTATTATTATTTTCAGGAATAAATCTAGAATCTTTCATACATGTTATGATTTTAAATTGATCACATCATAACAGGTTGTGGTCTTTCGTTTTTTCTGATACCTGTTTTTGATACGTTCTTACTTCTCTTATTATTTTATGACTTTTACAAAAAATGGGGGTGAATTAATTGTTAACTGTTGGAATATATAAAAAACTAGCCAAAGTCCCCATGGTCAATGTAGGAGTGTCTAAGTAAATAGAATGGGACATCGAAATATAATTATTGAAAGTTCACCACTTGAGAGTTGCTTTGAATAAAATTATATCTAAGTTATATTTATATAACAATAGGCATAAACAAACTAATATAATGATTACTTTTCTTTCTACTATAAAAGTTTCTAAGGCAAAAAACAGATTATATATGATCAATATAAACATAACAATATAAAAAATCAAGTATATATGCTGCGGTAAACATCTTCTTTATATAACTACATCACCATGTGCATAATTTCATTCTTGAATAATTGTGTATTTAATGTATTGTAATATGTTAATAATTGAAAATACCAGTTATACATATCACTTAAGTAAACTTAGCTCTTCTAGACATAGGGTTACGACTTCTAGATCAGCCTCTATCTTATAAATCACATTATATATCGCGGCCATAAGTTCGTCATCTATATCGATTCTATATATGGTGTACTGAAACTTCTAGTTCAGGTAGTATGCTACAGATAGAGTTCGTAATCATTTGAGTAAAATTATACAAGTACAGAAGCAATCTAATTTTTAATGTTCTTACTTGCATGCCAGATGCAAGTCTTTACCCATCTGGTAGTCCCATCGTCGCTTAGTGATATCGATGTACTCCTGGGCATCCATCAAATTTGTCTTGATCTGAATCTTTGCCCTCACCATCATATGATACAAGAAGCTCATCTGAGGTTATCTTTACGACATTCTCCTCTCCTACCTGATCAATCACCTCCTCCATCAATCTAAAGATGTACATGGTATCGTGCACCTAATTGGAAGCATTAATCGACTTATTAAAAAAAATCTTTGTATCACAATATGTCAAAAAGTTGATAATACTCCATCTGGTAGAACCAATCCAACCATCACATATGACCATTAGTCCATATGTGGGTCACTTGCTCTTGTATGAGGAAATCTACTTCCTAGCTCTTCTTTATTATAGTCAAGAAGCTCACCATAGATGTCCTTTGGTCCTAGAGGATGTACACTGGGATTGACAGCTTGTTGGAGGAAATGGTCACTACAAAAGAAATAATATTTTCTGGTGCTTTTTAGAGTCCTTACTGACGCTTATAAGCGTCAGTAATTTTCGTGCGGAAAGCGTTGGGCAGGTGGAGGTGGAACTCTTTTTTTTCCGACGCTTTTTGAAAGCATCGGCATAAACCGACTCTATGCCAACGCTTTTAAGCATCGGCTGGCCCTAGCTTCGGCCAACACGTTTAAGTAATTTTTTTTAAAAAAATTATGAAAGTAATTTTTAAACTTGTATACATTACTTTCCAACACAACAAATACACAACCTACAATGTATCAGAGGTTGATGGCATCGTCATCTCTACGAGTAGATGAAGTATCAGCAACCTATATGAAAAAAATACTTTAGAAAGTAAGAATACGAAAGTCATTACGCTCGTACAAAAATACATTATAATTACGTAAAATATTCAAATAGATTTAGTTATTTACCAGAAGGGTAAATCTGCAACAAAGATGAAATCTGGTCAAGCTGATCCTGCAAAGATTGTATCTTTAACTCATGGATCTGCTTCAACTCCGCAATATCGGTCCTATGACTCTATCTTATCTCCTCTGTCTTTGTCTCTTATGTCTGCTTTATCTGTGCTATTTCTGTCTTCAGACTACAAACCTCTGTAGTGCTATTAACTTGTCTGGCATATTAGGTATATCGGTTTACTACAGACAACTGAGTGAAGGTAACTCCAATGCCATAATCCCTCACTCGACCATAACGTTATGGGCTCATCAATTCGGCAAAGACTTGAGCTTCAATACGACTGGCCGCACCGGATGATGATGACTCCCCGACACGCTCTGAAATAAGAGATGTAGCTCTGTCCTATATCTCTCTCTCTCAAAAAAGTCACTTTAATATTTAAAAAAAGTAAAACTAATAAAAATTCTTTTTGAACAAATTAAAGATGAATACATATAACTATATCTCTCGACTCCTTCCAGACAAAGCTGCCATCTTGGTGGGTGTGAATCATCCTATAAAACTCTACCTCACTAGGCTCCCATACTCGTCATCTACACACACGAAGAGTATATTGACAAACTATATATCATGATACCTGCTATATGTTAGTAGAGTTTCAAATAGTTTCAGAAAAACTTACGAATTCATCTCTACGTCTCGTATAACTCTTCGAGCCTGAAGTGTGAAGAGCTGCTTGAGATGCTCGTGCAGCTCTACTAATATTGAAATATGTCTGCCAAAATAAAAGTACACAATATTATATATTCAATGTATATACCTGTCCTTTTTCAGAAAACCAGTTGTGAACAAGCTTCCTCCACTACTGAGGGTATACATTAGGAGGACAAATACGAGCAACCTTCTCTTCTGTCATACTCTCGTGCTTAAAGTCCGTCTTCAACTTCGCCTTATATTCTTACCATTTGCAGTTGAGGGACTTTAGCACCCAGTCATGGCTCTCTGGAGGGTGTACAAACTTACTCTACAATAAGATACAGAATGTTATAATAATATTAAATCAAAAATTAAAATTATGGTAATAAGAAACTTTAAGATACAAGAGGTATCAAATTAAAAAGAAGCAATTCAATTTATTACCTGTATAAGCCTAAGAAGCTCAACCTTATACGAAGGAAACATTTCATTCCACTTCGTATAGTTGAGTGGACACAGCTGACCCTTGCGTGCAACCGACCCTTAGAAGCTTGATAAAAGACTTCCAGCCCTCTTGATGGGCTGCCCTAGTTTGTTGCATCGGATGATGATCTTGTCACCCTCATGAAGCTGCCATACATCCTTTGCTTGAGTGGGTTCCCATCTCATCCTCACGTCTCTTGTCCATCTATTAAAATTAAATAAAATATATATTAAAAATTTGAAGACAAATATGAATTTTAAATCGAATTATCCTAGATGCGGAGGTCATCCATAACAACATCCTCTCCGGTAATCAGTAGGAGGCTCACGCTGAGACTGGGACTCTTGCTGCTGGTGCTTACAGAAATGCTAGGATTGCAGGGACTGATCAGAAGAAGATCCCATCTAAGAATGCTAAAACTCCACATCTCTATATCATTTCGCTCGAGGCATGTTATTACCTGGTATGCACAAAAAAGAATCAATATTAGCTAAATGATAAATCAATACGTGCTTTCAAGTTATCTTTCAAATCAAGATACATTTTCAAGTTATCTTTGGCCTTTCCATTAAGATTTAACAATGTTCCAATCAAATTATCACAAACATTCTTCTCTATATGCATCACATCAAGGTTATGTCGAAGAAGATTATACTCCCAATAAGGTAAATCAAAGAAAATGCTTCTTTTTTATATAGTTGTTTCTGTATAGATGCTGCCATTGAGTCATCATCATTTTTCTAACCATATACGTTGTCTTCATTCTCAAAAAAGTTGTCAGCATTCTCAACAACCTCTGCTATTAGTCCTTCATTCATTGTGCTGCCAACAATGCACCCTTCCCCTCTTCTTTGAACATTTGGAGACCTTATCCGGTATATAATAAGTACCATGCATTTGTCTAAAGACTTCAGATCCAGTTGGTGGAATAGGAGCAGATCGCAACTCTGTGGTACCATCAAACAAGTCATTTTGAAATCGAAATGGATGGTTTGCTTCTAACTATCGATGATGGCCCATATAACAGAACTTTTCTCCATATTTTAACTAATACGAATGAGTTGAATCTCCACAAGAAGGACATGCGATACGCCCCTTCGTGCTCCAACCAGATAAATTAGCATATGCAAGAAAATCATTGATGGTCCAAATAAGAGCTGCATGCAATTTGAATCTTTGGCCTGCGAAAGCATGAAATGCATCAATAACCTCCCATAATTGTTTCAATTACTCTATTAAAGGCTGTAGAAAGACATTAATATCATTACCTAGGCCCTTGTCACCTAGAATAATCATTGACAAAATTAGTGAATATTGATTCATACACATCCATGGTGGCAAATTATATGGAATCAAAACAACTGGCCAAGTACTCTATATAGAACTCATCGTTCAGAATGGATTAAACCCATCAGTAGCTAGACCTAGCCTAACACTGCGAACATCAGAAGTGTGAGATAATGCCCCTTCTGGAAGGGGCCAGACCAGGGGATCGCAAATGCGATCCCCTCCGGGTGCAGAGATGCCGTGGGCATCCCGCAGCTGCACTATGGTCGTCCCGCATCCACCCCATGGCCGCACGAGCGGCCGCTGATCTTGCCCCACCGCCGCAATTTTCGCGGCGGAGAGCCGTTGAAATGGGGCTATAAAACCCCCATTTCTTCCTTATGAGATCACCTGCGAGCCCTCCTCCCTCTCCTCCGTCTCCTTTTCCTCTCCTCCTATCTACTCCTCCCTCTACTCTTGCTTCCCAAGAGGCCAGTGTGCCACCTCAGCCAACCACCATCACCACCCGAGCTGTATTCCCCTGTTTTACCCCCCTAATCGGATATCTACTTTGGCCGTCGGAAAGCGCCGTCGCTGGACCGAGCCACCCTCGGCCGTGACCCTCTTCTCCGTCAACCACCGGTAAGCCTCTTTTGCCCTTTATTCACATGCTTTCCTCCCTTGCTTTGGCCCAAACCGAGATCACTCGGTTGTCTTCATGTCGTTGCCGCAGCGGCCGCTAGCCGCCCCTACGGTCGGCTGGCCGTCGACCGGGCGACGGCCCTCGGCCGCCTAGGCCGGCTACCTAGGCCGACCACCCCGCTGACCCCCCCTTCCTCTCCCGTTCTCCTATCTCCCCTGTCCATGGGGAGCTCGGTGGGGAAGACGGCCATGTGGGCCGAACTGGGCCAAGCTTGGGCCCGGTTCACTGTGGGCCCAACTTGGGCCCAGTTGAAACCTAAACCTGAAACCCGAACCCAGAATTTGAACCCGAATCGGGAACCCGAAACCCGAAACCCGAACCCGTTTGGCCAATAAATGAAAATTTTCAGTTAAGCCCTTGACAATATATGATTTCACAAAAGAGTCTTCCGCAATTTACGTTTAATCCCTATAAGAAAGATTTATTACATAAAGGTCCTCAAATATATTTGTTTGGTCCCTTTACTCAAGTTTTATCATAGAACAGTATCTTGTAATTAAGTATTATTTCCTGCAATGAATTTTTATTGCATAAATGAACCAATTAGATTCCAACCTTGGGGGCCTTATTGGGCCGGGGTATGCGGGCCCATTGGGCCATGTTCGATGTGGGCCCTATCGGGCCATGCCCATTATGGGCCAACTCTGGGCCCTGTTGGGCCGTGTCCAATAATATTCTTTTTAATTTTGCTTAGCTCTGAAATTAACAAAGGAATTGATTAAATTTAAACAGGTGAACCTGATCCGCCTATCTAAAGTAGGAATTAAGCGAGAAGAGGTAAATAACTTAATACTTCAAGTGTGATTTCTAAATTATTTGATAAACTGATTAAGTTTTGACATATATTTTGTATTCAGTAAAATGGGTCAGGCATGTTAAATTTTATTTGAAAATCATGTTATATGCTCTAAAATCCATAAAATATGACTGGACAGTTTATGAAATCTATTTTTGTATATATGCATTCTCAGCATGGCTATGACCTGTTCTGTTCTGTTCTGGCCCCGCCAATGGGGATTATACGCTGGACCTGTCGACTTATAATCTATGAGAAACCGATTTCGACACCGCACTACGAGTGATTAGAATAGTGATTTTTGGACACTGTTGCCACCGGTGATTAACAATAGTGGTTTTTGGCACTTTGTGCAACCCATGCCACTGGGTTACGTGGCCGTAGCCTATTATGTTGAGATTATGATATTATAGTTTTTGGTAAAAATGATAATAAGTTTTAAAAAGAGCAAAATGATGTTATTTGTGATTTATTCCTAATCATTATTTTGTATTTTGATTTGATATGCTTTAACCTCACTCTGGGGTATTTTGTTGCTTATATGGCTAGTGTAGCTCATTATCTTGTTTTCTCTATTTTTTCAGATCCATAGACTTGATCACACGGGATTGGAAAGTGCGCTAGACTTTTTGATTGTTCCTTCAGTTATTGGCATTTTAATTAGAATAGCTTGGACGTTTGAATTATGTGGGCATATGCTACTTTGAAACTTTATAAGACTGCTTTGAATATTTTAATTATTTATGTCAATTTTAAGTATTTGTATTCGCTTTGATATGATCAGCTGCCTTGCACGCTTGTGCGGCCCGCCGTGCGGGCGTGCGGCGTCTGTCGCGCTCCGGGCTCGGGGCATGACATATTTGTTGGTATCAGAGCTCAGGTTTTAGATTTCTAGGGATTGCGTTTGAAATAGTCGGATGGAGCTTAAGTTTTAGGATCTTTAAGATTCGTTGGAAAGTTTGAGAGATGGGTAGACATTAGGCCATTAGATGAAAGTATTTATTTGCTTTTGCTATTGATAAATTTATGTTATTTTATCTGAATTTTGAAATGCTAAAATTAGAATGCAACCTAATTATTGTCGTAACCAAAGTGTGAATAAGCTATTCTGAGAGTATTTTTGGGGAAGCAATTTGTATTTCAAATTATTATTAATTATATTTTGACTAAATTAAGTGAAGAAATATTAGTCATGGAATATTATCGTGCAACGTAATTATTTTAGAAGTTTAACTTGATATCAGGCACTGTGGATATTGCTTCTAGTTGAAGTTAATTAATTTGGTGGCAAGTTAAGGTTCATTTATAATAAGTTGTTTAAAGTTTGGACTAGAAAATATTTTATAATATTCATTGAAATATTCTTCGAGGATTGTGTATATGGATCATGCATAGAACTCTTATATAGAAGGAAAATATATTTGGGGATCAGACTTAAGAGTTCTTTTTTGGCTCTACTTGAGACTTAAAATTTTATATCTTTTCAGTTTACAATCAAGATTGGTATTTTGATAGAAAGTCAATTAATAAATCCTGAGAATATTAGTGGATTAAAATGTTTTTGGGTTGGTCAAAAAAAAAAAGTTTGATTTGGAAAAAGGTCTTGATGGTTTTCTTGTTAAGAAAAATTTCGTTGGAAAGTATAGTATTTTTTATTTTGATCGATATGGATATCGTTGTGTTATTAGTAGATTCTTTTATCTACAATATATATATATATAAAGAAAGAGAGAAATCTCGCATCTCAAGTCTGGGATTAATGATTCCTGCATTAGCTGATCTTAGATTTGGAATGTTTTGGTATAGATCTTTTTCTCGTAGATTTGTAGCTTATGCTTTTGAAAGAATTCAGGAATAAATATCAATCTTGAAGAATTGATTTTATTGGAGATTGTAAAGTATTTATCTCAGTGAAATTAATAATTTTAATTATCGTCTTTGGATCTAAATAATAGATCTTATTCATGTCTATCAGAGACTATGTGATGTATATGAAACTTCAATTCAAAGTTTGGATTTATAAGTTGATTTAGGGTCTCTTGTCAATATTGTTGAGGTTGCTGATGAAATCTAGTTTTGCATGAAGAATTTGAATTTTAAAGACTTACATGGTTATGATGGAAAATTTTTGATAAATGCTAAAGATCTCGGTGAAGGAAACTCTAGGAGAGATGATTGAGTTGGTTTTACGCATTATTGAGAAAATTCGTCTTGATGTTTTTACTTATAAGAGTTGACTTAAAATCGTCTACTTGAATTAAGGTCCAATTTTGAATTATAGCAACTAGCCTATATGAGGGTTTTGAATGTATCCGTTGACAAGGGCAATTCTAGATGGATGTGCTTGAAGCAAAAAAAAATAAAAAATAAAATAAATAAATAAATAAATAAAAGGGGGAACTATTACTAAAGGGATGAAATAGTTAATGAGTTTGCGGTGTTTTAAGTAGATTTACAAGATCCCAAAATGTTTGCAGTATTGCAAATAAAAATATTTTACTTATTTAAGGAATTGATCTCATTGTAAAATCATAGAGCTTATATCTTGGTGGAATTTCTTGTAAATCTTTGAACCAGATTATTAGATTTTTCTAAGTTAAATATTTATAAATCAAGGCCATGAGTTGATTATGGATTTTGTATCACCATATGAGAAATGCAAGTGGGATTTCATGAGAGGCCCAAATAAGTTTAACATAAAAGAAAAGATTCAAGATGGTTGAATATGTTCATGAGTAAGTTAATCTGGAATCTTTTAATTCATCGGGGCATAGAATTAATATTCTTAAAAGAGAAGTCAATAGGAAATTGTTTATTGTCAAGAAAATCTAGAGTTGGCTTAGTTTATATTGGATCTAGAATATGATTGCTTGATCATACAATGATGCAAATATGGCAATTATCTTGAGGGTTAATCTTGATAAGCATGCATGGAAAGTAAGAATAAAAAATTTTGCTTGGATATTATTAAAAAAAAGATTGAATAATGATGATTTGGGATCATTAAGAAATTTTGGAGAATGTTGATCAGAGTTGCGCAGCGAAAGTATAGTGGATCGAGTCAATTTAAATTGGTCAAAAATATTGACTATGTTTTGTAATATGTTATGATAGAAAACTAGATTTTTCATTAATGAAGACTTTTGTTAATAAGAGAAGGTGAATACTGTTGATTCTTAGATTAATCATGATATAACTATGTTATCTCTTTGATGATTTTTGCTATTTTTGATATGTTAAGAAAATAATAATAATAATAATAATTTGAGCATATCATGACTCGGGTTAGTTAATTGTTGACCAAATATAGTCTAATTTGTTAAGTAGCTGAATAAACCATGCATTATTTGCTCCCATCTTATGATTTATAAGTTTAAGTTAAAAGCTTTATGGCATATTGAATCATGGTATCAATACTTTGCCTTCTCGGACTTGCTCTTGTGATTTGATGCCAATCATTTTTCAGATAGACCATTGTTGTCTAAGAACTATTAGTATATGTTTATTTTGTGAATTACATTCTCAACCATATAATGATTTGACTCTAGGGTTGGTCATTATCCTTTGAGGGATCAGCGCACTACCATGATAAGTGTATGAGATCTATTTCATTTCAAATTCTATCCCAAACACAACTAATTTTAATCAATCCTATTTTGAATCGATCCTGATTCAATCTCGAGTGAACATGCATCAAGATGATAATTTTAACCTGAGATTTTAGTTAGTCACTTGTCTAGTGCTAATCTTGCGAGTTTATATAAAATTGATTCAAAGTTATCTATCACACTGATTTTGATCGAGAAGAATAAGATCTTGGATTTATATTACTCAATGGGCTGAGCATCTAAAAGGTCTAGATCTCTTAAATTTCGAGGACGAAATTTTTATAAGGGGGAGAGAATGTGAGATAACGCCCCTTTTGGAAGGGGCTAGAGCAGGGGATCGCAAACACGATCCCCTCCATCTTCTCCGGGTGCAGAGACACCGTGGCCATCCCGCGGCTGCACCGCGGTCGTCCCGCGTCCATCCCGTGGCCGCACGAGCGGCCGCTGATCTTGCCCCACTACCGTGATTTTCGCGATGGAGAGTTGTTGAAATGGGGCTATAATACCCCCTTTTCTTCCTTATGAGATCACCTGCGAGCCCTCCTCCCTCTCCTCTTCCTCTCCTCCCTTCTACTCCTCCCTCTGCTCTTGCTTCCCAAGAGGCCGGTGTGCCGCCTCAGCCAACCACCATCACCACCCGAGCCGTATTCCCCTGTTTTACCCCCCTAATCCGAGATCTATTTTGGCCGTTGGAAAGCGCCGCTGCTGGACCGAGCCACCCTCGGTCGTGACCCTCTTCTCCGTCAACCACCGGTAAGCCTCTTTTGCCCTTTATTCAGCATGCTTTCCTCCCTTGCTTTGGCCCCAAACCGAGATCACTCGGTTGTCTTCATGTCGTCGCCGTAGCAGCCGCCAGTTGCCCTTGCGGTCGGCTGGCCGTCGATCGGGCAACGGCCCTCGGCCTCCTAGGCCACCCACCCAGGCCGACCACCCACTGGCCCCCCTTTCTCTATCGTTCTCCTATCTCCCCTGTCCATGGGGAGCTCGGTGGGGAAGAAGGCCATGTGGGCCAAACTGGGCCAAGCTTGGGCCCGGTTCACTATGGGCCCAACTTGGGCCCAGTTGAAACCTAAACCCGGAACCCGAACCTAGAATTCGAACCCGAAACCCGAACCTAGAACCCGAAATCCGAAACCCGAACCCGTTTGGCCAATAAATGAATTTTTTTAGTTAAGCCCTTGACAATATATGATTTCACAAAAGAGTCTTCTGCAATTTATGTTTGATCCCTATAAGAAAGATTTATTACATAAAGGCCCTCAAATATAATTGTTTGGTCCCTTTACTCAAGTTTTATTATAGAATAGGATCTTGTAATTAAGTATTAGTCCTTGCAATGAATTTTTATTACATAAATGAACCAATTAGATTCCAACCTTGGGGGCCTTATTGGGCCGGGGTATGCGGGCCCATTGGGCCGTGTTTGATGTGGGCCCTATCAGGCCATGCCCATTATGGGCCAACTCTGAGCCCTGTTGGACCGTGTCCAATAATATTATTTTTAGTTTTGCTTAGCTCTGAAATTAACAAAAAAATTAATTAAATTTAAACAAGTGAATCTAATCCACCTATCTAAAGTAGGAATTAAGCGAGAAGAGGTAAGTAACTAATACTTCAAGTGTAATTTCCTAATTATTTGATAAACTGATTAAGTTTTGACATATATTTTGTATTCAGTAAAATGGGTCAGACATGTTAAATTTTATTTGAAAATCATGTTATATGCTCTGAAATCCGTAAAATATGACTGGACAGTTTATGAAATTTATTTTTGTATACATACATTCTCATCATGGCTATGACCTGTTCTGTTTTGTTCTAGCCCCGCCAATGGGGATTATACGCTGGACCTGTCGACTTGTAATCTCTGAGAAACCGGTTTCGACACCGCGCCACCGGTGATTAGAATAGTAGTTTTTTGGACACCGTTGCCACCGGTGACTAATAATAGTAGTTTTTTGGCACTTTGTGCAACCCATGCCACTGGGTTATGTGGCCGTAGCCTATTATGTTGAGATTATAATATCAGAGTTTTTGGTAACAATGATAATAAGTTTTGAAAAGAGCAAAAACAATGTTATTTGTGATTTATTTCCCAATGATTATTTTGTATTTTGATTTGATATGCTTTGATCCCACTCTGGGGTATTTTGCTGCTTACTGGGCTAGTGTAGCTCATTATCTTGTTTTCTCTATTTTTTCAGATCCAGAGACTTGATCGCACGGGATTGGGGAGTGCGCTAGACTTTTTGATTGTTCCTTCTGTTATTTTGGCATTTTAATTAGAATAGCTTGGACGTTTGAATTATGTGGGCATATGCTACTTTGAAACTTTATAAGACTGCTTTGAATATTTTAATTATTTATGTCAATTTTAAGTATTTGTGTTCGCTTTGATATGATCAGCTGCCTTGCATGCCTGTGCGGCTCGCCGTGCGGGCGGTGTGGCGTCTGTTGCGCTCCGAGCTCGGGGCGTGACAAGAAGCAAATTTGGAATATTTATCATCAAATGCTTTTCATGCGAGACTATCCGTTGGGTGTTTTAACATTCCATCCTTTATACGGCCTTCGTCATGCCATCTCATCGAGGAAGCCGTCTTCGATGATGAAAACATCCTTTTTAATCAATGTCTAAGAGCATCTCTGAGTAAGCTCCTTATATTGTCTTCTCCTACAGAATTTCGTTCAATTGTTACTAGATCCAAAATTGAAGGTATGTTCTAGATAGGAGGGTTGGTTACATGGAGACGATAATATGGACTCTCTATGAAGTATGCATTCAGTATAACCCTTTACAAAACTATTCCACACTAAATATTCTTCAACAATTTTTCGATTAAGAGTAGAACTGTTTACACATTTTTGACATAGACATAAAATGTTTCCATTCATATTAGATTTCTCGAAAGCAAACTTAATAAAATTCTGAGCTCCATCTAAATATTCGGTACTGGATCTCAACTTATTTATCCAACTTTTGTCCATTTTATTAGAATACCGATTGAACTGTAATTTATTTAAAAAAGGTAAGCAAAATTAGGGTTTGAAGAAGGATGGCCTACATATGTTGAGGAACTGGTTCAAACTGTTAAATAAAAATGGATAAAGAATTAGCAGTGTGGATGGGCAAATGGAACTAGTCTCCCTCCAATCCTAAATTTATGAACTGTTAGATTGGTAAGATCATCGGCTTCTTGTCCATCAGATATTCATCAGAACTTTTGCATTATGTCCACTTATGCTACTCCTATGCTCATTCTAAATGTCTCGTATGGGGAAAAAAAGGATCTTATGTTTTATTTGCGAAGTGTCTAGTTTTGTGAAACACGCAGCATATACAGTATTTTATATAGTTGTATTTTGCATGTTTATGTATTATATTCTGCATGCAGCATGTATCATATATGAGAAAATTTGATATATTGCTTGCAACTTGCTGATAATGTTAACTGGTAAAGACTTGATACATATCCACATCGTAACTTATTAGATGTAACTGTTTATATGTGCTGCATACTGCTGTATACTGACCTCGCGGATATTGTATTTTACTAGATGATAGTGTATCTAGTACTTATTGTCTTCAGCCCCAATTTGCATATGATGTCAGAGTGGGCATAATTGCACCTCCAAGCACTGCAATTGTCGATTAGAAAATCCAAATCAACAATCTGACTAGGTGGACAGTCACAAGGGTTGTAGACGTATCTTGGTTTTGTTGTTATGAACTGTTGGATTTCTAAAGTCAACTGCTTCTTGTAATTAGATTGATCAGCATTATCAATATGTACATGGTGCCATACTTAGTCATACTGCACCTTTGATTGAGCACTGCAATTGTCAATTAGAGAACCAAGGACCCCAATCAACAATCTAACAGTATGTAGATGTTGACAGTGAAGTATCTTGCTTTTGTTGTTATGAACTATTAGATTGCTAAGATCAGTGGCTTCTTATTTCATTAGACATTCATTCAGGAATTTCAGTTTAATTAAGGTTTTTATTGTATATCTAGAAGGAAATATACAGCACACTGAACTTCCGGTGCAATAAATCAATAAATACAAGGAGCAAGGAATTAAAATAAATATCTCATGAAAATAAAATATCTCATGAATTGAAAGTTATAGTTGCTTTCAATATTTTCATGAGCACAAGGAGCAAGGAATTAACACTTACACTGGAGAGGAGGACTGCAGCGAAGCTCGATCGAGGCTTGAAGGCTGCTAGGTCGGCGCCGGAGAGGAAGGAGAAGGAGGAGATCCTCGGGCAGAGGCAAAGCTGGAAATTAGAAATAGTGTGCCGTAGATCATAAATTAAAGAAGGAAAAAACACCCACAAACATACAAAGAAGAGGAGGAGGAGAACAAGCTAGGAGGGAGAGGAGGGAGGAGGAGAAAAATATCTCGGGTGGAGGGGGTTAGGGTGGTCGATCGGCGCAGGAGAGGAGGGAGGAGGAGAGGATGTTGGGATCGGACGGTCGGCACTAAAAGAGAAGGAAGACAGGGGCAGAATGAGGGCTCAGCGGTGCTAGAGAGGAAAAAAATTAGGGCAGAATAAGGGCTCGGCGTCGAGCGCTGGGTTTGGAGGGGGTCTTCGTTTTCGACAATGCTTATAAGTGTCGTCTTAGGTCTTGACCTTCGACGACGTTTATAAGCGTCCTCGAAGGTTGGAGGACAATGATGACGCTTAAAAGCGTTGTCCCAGATCCACTCCCCATGCTTTCCAGCGTTGTCTTAGTTTGGGGCTTACAAGGACGCTTAAAAGCATCATCTTTATTCGAATAGGTCGGAAAGGCCAGAGAAGTTCCAAGGCCTTCCCAAGTTACCATTAAAACAAAATGGAAGAGAGGGGAGGGGGGCTGGTTCGAAACCGGTCTGACTCGGTGCGAACCGGATGGGGGTTCTACCGGTCCGCATGGAACCAGCAAGTTCAGACCAAGTCTGTGTGGTTTTCGGTCGGTTTCGGTCCATTTCGGTTTGGTTTGCACCGGTTCCACAAGGAATTTGCTGGTTCGGACTGAGTCGATTTGGTTCGTGACTGATTTTGACACATTCTGGTCGGTTCCTATCAGTTCGAGGCAGGTTTTGGCTTGTTCGAGACTAATTTTCGGCCGATTCCAAAAAAAAATAGGTGAACTGACCCAGTTTCCTATTGAAACGGCTCATTTCGGTTTGGAAAACCTTGGAAATTATAATAGGTTGGGGTATACACCTTTTCATACTCTCGCCTCAGACTTTTCTTTAAGCTCTTTCTACTTAGGAATGACACTCCTTACTCTCTTACCTACCCTCTCCTAGCTTGGGTAGGACAACTATTTTCGCTCTCTCCAGCAAAACTCTAGAGGAACCCCGAATCTCTCCCTCTCTTCTCATCTTTCTCTTCTTCCTACCCACACAGGAGCCATCTCGCTCACTCGCTTAAGTGAGGAACCTCCTCATGGGTTAAACCAATGATATACAGTAGGCCCAACATAGTGAAAGCCTCCTTTTGAGATTGGACCCATGAACATAATAGGCCGACATGAACTTAAGCCTCCTCAAATCCCATCGGTAAACACCCCAACACAGAGTCGAGCCTCCTTAGAGGTCTGGACCAAATGGCATACACCCAACAAAGAATCCATCTTATCTTTTTGCATTTTTATAAACTTGATCAGTTAATTCTTTTTCTAGGTAACGTTAATAGACCTAGAGAACAAGAAAACAAGATACAGTTAGAGAATAAAATACAAGTAGAGGAAACAAATGATGCTAACGAGGATGACAACAACCTATAGAATCTGCCTATAAAACGAGCGCACTCTAGAGCTATTAGAGAACTAGCCGGCCAATCTAAATTGATGTATTGTCCTGCCAACCAGTCTGCAGTAGACTTAGCCTCTCTATATAGATGACTGGCTCCGAAAAACTCAAGCATTGAGATAATGTGGACTATATCTTTTAGAAGAGGGTTAGATATTCTTGTGTTGGAGTTGCCATTATCCTTTTATGACTACTTCTGAGTCTTCCTCAAACAAAATTTGGAGTATTTTAGCACTAGAACCAACTGCAGTTACACCGTCCCTCCCTACCCTTAATTCTATTTTTGAGCTTGCAAAATCTTACCTATGTGATCTCCAATCAGAAAACCAGCTCTGCCCATTCTGTTTTTGAGGGATCCATCAAAATTAATTTTCACTAATCCATAGGCAGCGGGATACTTGGCTAACCTGGAGAGGAGAACTCAAAAAGGAGCTTCTAGAGCTGTTGGTATTCCAACTGGGCCATGAATCTGTGACTTGAGATGCTGCCAACGCATCAAGAGACTCATGGGTCAATCTAATGGCTTGTTCTACAATTTGGATAGGAACATAGGTGATCGGTTAAATCTTTCAGAAAACACAATTTGTCTAAGTCTAGTCTAATTCAAAATAGTTCTCCAAATGCCTCAACCTTTATTATGTCTGCATCTATTTCTAACGTATGTACTTCAACTAAACTAATTATACATTTTTGATGAGAATAATTGTACATTCACTTGATGGTAAAATTATAATAACTACATTAGTAAAAATTAATTTTATTGATAAAATAGTAAAACTAAAAATAAATCATCTCTATAAAAATAAAAAAATTACTTTCATGAAATTGATTTTTCTAAACTGGGAAGAGGCTCTAAGATAAATTCGAGATCAACACTTGTGAACCAGCGATTCACAACCGAGAGATATAGCAACAGTCCACATCAATTGAAAATCAAACTCTTGATCTCTTGGCTTAAAAAATATACATGATAGCAGTTGGTTAAAATTAATGGACACACCTTAGGCTAGTTTGGCTGCATTATGACTTATAAATGTGCACAGCATCATCTATTATTTACCTGAATTTACAATTAACCGTACATTTTAAAGGCATTGACGTACATAGAAGCTCAAGTCTGCCATCCTGAATTCCACTGCAGTAATTAGTTTATTTCATAAATCATCACAGCAAAGTTGCAAACTCGAATAGACGTTGCAGATAGTGATAACAGTGATACAAAAAATCTTCAAATCTTTGTCAACTTGATAAAATTGGACAAATCCTCTATGATTACAAGAGATCAAAATAATTCTCCAGATCTCATCAACTCGACAAAAAATTCTGCAAGTCATCTATGATTATGTGACTGTCATACAAACTTAAGAAATTCTTTTCTCTTGCATGGAAAAGATTTTTTTATTACTTATTTAAGTTGTTGAATGTAATATTCTTTGTAATCTGATGATTACAGAATCATATATTGTTTATTATAAGTATAATTGATATGCATGCTCAGCTTCCAATTCTCACGTTGAGATTGAGTCACCCCAAAAGTCTGCAGTCTTTCAGTTTTTTTTTTCTTTCTTTGGTATCAAAGCCCTTATCTTTATCTTTACGGAGAGACCCTTGACCCTCCATCCATGGCCACTTCAAAACTCATCCTTAGCATTCAAAGTATCCCTACCCATCAACTCTAAATATAGAAATTTTGTGGTTCATTGAAATTGACACAAACAAACAACTCCGCTTGGAGAACGCAAATACTTTGGTCTTATTGAGAGCCAAGATCTCCAACGCTTTAATTGATGGGGATGATCAATGCCAAGTCCACCGATATCTGCTTCTGCTCTAGATGCCACTGGAAAACAGATGGTAAGAAGGAGGTAATAAAACCCAAGACTGTGCAAGTGGAGGAGATCATATCGTCTTTTATGTGCATGGACTACTTGGAAGTCTCTTAGAAGAGATCCGTTGCAATATGTTGCTAGTCCTACAAACATCTACTAAGGTATGGTATGCTCTTTAGAGCATTTATGCTAGGAGGTTCTCAAGAGCGGAGAATTTTCTCTACTTCAACAAATGCAAGACATGCATTAGGGGATCGTTATTCATTGTCGAATGATTATATTCTTGCTTTCCAAAAATATTTATAATGAGTTTATTTGTAATTGGATGCTCTTTTGAAGATTGATAAAAGAGATTTTTGGCTACTAAGTTAAGATCACATTATAATTAAGCCCTTTGTTACACCATGCTTAAACCACCAATGATTTCTTATAAAAAAACTCCTGTCACAATGCAAGGCTTTGAGATCGGGCTAATCTTTATCATCCACCTGGTGCTCCAACAGACCATGGCCTTTTATAGCCAAAGGAATCCTAATACTAATAATCAAAAGAAAGGGAAGCAATATGATTTTTCAGGAAGTAGCTAGTTGACATCCAAAGGTAGAAGCTTTTCTTCCTTTGGACAGCAAAACAAAAGTTTTCATATGAGTAACATTGATAGCAAAACCGACCAAGTGAAAACAAGAAATCAGAAAGTTAGGTTTATGCACAGTTCGTGGGTCAATTCTGTAACAAGTCAAGGCACACAACCATCAATTGTTATCATCGTTTCAATCAGTTATTCCTTTTTGATGATGTTCAAAAAGTATTTTCTTCAGTCTAAATTACTGATGACTCAAATGTAGCATGGTTCCCGGATATAGCCGCCTCTTCTCACATGATAAATGATGCAGGTTGCACCGAAAAAAAATAAAAATAAAATGATGCAGGTAAACTCCATAATTTAAAACCTTACATTGGTAGTGATTTTATGATGGTAGGAAATGAAGAAACACTTAAAATATCATATACTGGTGATGCGAAAATGGCTATGGGATAGAAAAATTTTAACTTAAAAAATGTTCTTGTTGTTCCCGACATTAAAAAGAATTTACTCTCCCTTGGTCAATTCACAAGTGATTTCTCTTTTAATATTGATTTCTTGTTGATGGCTTTGTGATAAAGGATAGGAAATCAGGTCGGATGATAATGAAAGGATTCATGATGATGACATATATGCCTTGAAGTCACCTAAACAAGCACTTTTCTGAAATCGATTTAGGAAGATAGATGTGCATACATGACATCAAAGAATGGCCATCCTCAAGCATCAACCATATGGCATTTGCAGGATAAAGGTCTCATCACCGTCACTAGTTGGAATAAACCCACGTTAGTTTGTGGTAGTTGTCAAATAGGAAGGTCATGTAAGCTTCCATTTTTTTTTCGAGATCTGCTACTACAAAACCTTTTTGAAAATTTATTGGGAATTATGGGGAAGGTCTCTAGTAACTTCTTTGCATAATTTTCCAGTATTATGCCAATTTTACTGATGATTATACTTGCTACGTGTGGCTATTTTTATGAAGAAAGAAGTCAGATTTCTTTGTTTGCTTTCTTAATTTTGAAAAAAAATGTCTAACATCAATTTGAAGCAAAAATTAAAATCTTTCAATCGGATGGGGATTATGAATTCAGCAAGAGAGATTTTCTTTATCATTTGGAACAAAATGGAATCTATTCATCATTTATCTTGTTCTAGCACTCATGAACAAAATGGAGTTACAAGAAGGAAATACGGGCATATATGTGAGATTGAATTAACCTTTCTTCATCATAGTGGTGATCCAAAAATATTATCAGGTGGAAGGTTTTTCAGACAATAGTTTTTCTACTCAATCGGCTGCCAACAAAAAATATTGGGTACAAAATCTCCTTACCAATTGCCTTTTCAGTACGTAACCTAATTATACTTGTTCTTAAATATTTTGTTATAGATATTTTTCTTATTTATGAGATTAGGCCGCAAAACAAGTTCGATCATCGTTCTTTGCTATGTGTCTTTCCAGGCTATAGTGACTACCATAAGGGATCTTGATGCCTCTATCCTCCAACTAGTTGTATATACATTTTGATGACAGAGTTTATCCTAACTGGAAGTCGGAATTGAGCAACAAAGAATGCAGCTTTGATTCTGCCAGTGTCGGAGATGGAGGTGCAAGAGGCAGTCTGGGCTTTGACAGAAGACAAGGCCCTGGGACTAGACGTGTTCTTCCCTTTCCTTCTTCGGAGATACTGGTGTATTATTTAGGGAGCAGTGGTGGAGGTCTACAGTTATTCTTTAGTTGGCAGTGATGGCAGCAGATTGGAAGGCCACCTATGTTACTATGATACCGAAGTGCCAGGATGCGGCGGAGACGAGCCAATTTAGATCCATCAGCCTGTGTATCACACTATACAAGGTCATGCCGAGGATCATGGTGGGTAGGATGAATCCTTTGCTGCCAGGTATCATTTGCTAGGAGTAGGGGGCATTTGTGGGGGCAGCAATATCTCTGACAATGTCATGCTGGCCCAGTAAATGATGTGGGATTTACAGCGGCCCCCGAAGAGGTGGAGCCTGGTGACAGTTAAGCTAAACATGGAGAGAGCTTATAATAGGATCCGATGAAGTTTCCTCAGGTGAGCACTAGGGAGCTTTGATTTTCATAAGATCTGGATAGACTGGGTGTTGGGCTGTGTGCAAAGGCCGAGCTTTTCCATCCTATTCAACGGCACACTGTCGCCCTTCTTCTAGTCTACTATGGGCTTCGACAGGGTTGTCCTTTGTCCCAGTATTTGTTCATTATTTGCTCTAATGTGCTTTTTCGTTCTTTGTGGGCACCTTGTGGGAACTGGGAGCTGGTCTCCTACTAGCCCATCCATCTCTAATCTACTGTTTGCAGATGACTGTCTCCTACTAGCCAGGGCGAGGGTTAGGGATGCATGAGCCCTCAAGGATGTGTTGGCAGATTATTGTGCAGTCTCAGGGCAAAGAGTCAACTTTCAAAAATCGGCCATCTCTTTTAGCCCAAGCACGGAGCATAGGGTAAGGTGGGAGTTCAGGGGGATCTTGGAGATGCAAGAGCAGGAGGGGACATGGAGCTATCTAGGGGTTCCTATCACAAGCAGGAGACTGTGGGTTTCAGAGTGCTTTGGGCTGGTTCAGTGGGTCTAGAGCAGGCTGCAAGGCTGAGGGCATCATCTCTTTCTATGAAGGGCAGATTGATGCTGGTCAGGTCAGTTTTGTGCTTGATGAGAACACAAAAGTGCGACCTACATGTCACTAAAATTAGTGTTATTGCTAACCGATAATAATAAATTCACTAGATTAATATTATATTTGGGTTTGACACCGATTATCATAAATTAGAGATAAAATGTACATTGAGTACAAATTTGACTTCAGAAGGATCCCTTCCCAGATCCGACCCGGTTGAAGATCGAGTCGGAGTCGGATCCGAGTCGGGTCTAAGTCGGGTTCGGGTCCGAGTCGGGTCCGAGTCGGTTCGGGTTCGAATCGGGTCCATTTTATTTGTGCTTTTGGAAAAGAATTTTGGGCAAATCTAATTTGGCCATATCATAACTATGAGGTGCTGGGTGACCCATGACTTGAAAGACTTGCAATTGACCTCCAGTCAGATCAGATGACCCGTGACGAACCAAGTTCGTCCGTCTACAAGCCAAATTTCATATCACACTATTTTTTTTATCTATATGACTAATTGGATGGAACTTGGTGTCTCCCAGCTCCCATCTCAGGAGGGCAAAGAAAATCCCAGCGCGGCCAGCCCTTCATCCAAATCAGAGCACCATCTCCATGATCCGCCCAGCATCCCTCGCTGCAATCAAGCAATGCATGATCCCAACCTGTGAAGCAGCCAAGACCCCATCCCGTACTCATCTTCCGCTACATCAACGCCTCCTCCCAGCATCCGCCCGCATCTGTGTCTTCAACGCCATGATCCCACGGATTAACGTGCCTCCTTCCTTCCGCGATCCGAATCCCAGCATCACGCCCATCGCCTCCTCCCATCTCCTCTTCTTCCAGCCACAGCAGCAGATTACCGGCGCAGCTCCACCCTCTTCCGGAATTCCAGCCTCAACTTTGGCCATAATCGGCTCCTCCTGCGCCCGTCCGACTGCAAGCGTGATCCAAGCATCACGTCCGGCCGTTCGTCCTCCTCCCAGTGCCCAGATCCAACGTTCTCCTCCTCTTCCAAAGCTTCCGGATTAGCATCCATCTCCTCCGCCTCAGCCTGCATCTCCTTCCGTCCGCAATCCACCCAGCCGTCCGCATCCAATCTCCACGGATCCACCCCCACAGATCACGCTCGCCCATTTCTCTTCCTCTCCATGCTGTGGCGATCTATAAATAGGAAGAACGAGAGGAGGAAAGGGGCTCTCGGCGGGGTGGTTGGCTGGTTCAAGAGGGAGGAAAGGCAGGCCATCGACTTGGGAGAGAAGAGAGAGAGAGAAAGAACAGGGGATGCTCTGTTCTTTTAGGAAGAAGAAAGAAAAAAAAGGGAAATTAGTATTTTATGTTCCACCGTGAGAGAGAGAGAGAGGGGAAAAGAGAAGTAATTTGTTTTTATTTTCCTTTCTTTATTTGATTTGCAAAATAGAAGGAGTATTAGGCCTCTAATCTCCATTTTTATTTGTAATCAGTTTTTCCTTTTATGAAATCCATCAATTTTCTTTCATGCAATCCCTGTTCTAGATTCAAATTAATTTTTGTTTTTTATGCAATCTTTTAATTTTTTTTAATGCAATATATTTAATTTCCTTTTATGAAATTTATGTTTCAGGCTTCAATCTTCTTAGTGTCGTCTATTTTAATTTATGCCAAAACTCATCTTTGATTAATTAAATAAATGCTTTTCGAATCTAAGTACCTGTCTTTTAGTTAATTTCAATTAGAAAACATTCAACATCCTCAAATAATGTTTTTCTTCTGTTATTCACAAATCAATTTTGAATCCGAATGAACTATTTATTTTTAAGCAACTCCAACTGCCTCCCTGTGGATCGACCTCTTACAACCACTATTCTTCGAGTAGAACAGGTAAGAGTACAATTAATTTAAACTTTGTTTGTCGGTTCTAACAACGATCTGTTTAGCATATTTTTGGGTAAACAGAAATCGGACGAACAGAATTTTGGCACCGTTGCCGGAGAGGCAAATTGAGAAGCAAGAACGATCACGGAGATCAAATCGAATTTTGGATGCCCGGAGTGAACGCACTCCGGTAGTAAGTTTTTATTTTTATTTTTATTAATTTTTCTTATTTTGATAATTTTTAGTTAATAATTTCGTAGTTATTAAATTCTGAAATTTGAAATTCGAAATTTAAAATTCAAAAAAAAATTAAAATTAAAAAAAATAATTCCAAAATTCAAAAATTCAAAAAAAATTTTAAATTCAAAATTTGAATTCTGAGATTCGAATTTGAAATTTAAATTAAGAAATTAAATCAAAAAAAAATTAAATCATAAAAAAATTAATTAAAAAAAATTATTATTATTGCTAGTAATTGATAGGGTGCAATCCTCCGAGGTTATCATACCTCTATTGGGGCTCCTCACGGAGTAATCTCCAGAGCTTATTCAACGGGCATTCAGAGATTGACTGACGCATAAGGATTGTGTTTATTTTACATTCAAGTTATTGCTATATAAAAATTTTAAAAAAAATAAAAAAAATAAATATAAAAATAGTAAATTAAAAAAAAATTGCTTGCCCATTTAATCAGTACAACCTAATGACATTGCATAAACTTTAAAAAATCATTGATTATTTGCTGCATTTAGTATTAAGCATTTGCATAAAATAATTTAAGGGCAAAACCCATTAAAAAGATAAGGTCGGGAAGTCATTACCTGTTCTTAGTCCAAAAATCACCACCTTGCATACATATCCTAAGCCAAATTAAATTAAAATCAAATTAGACGTTGGCCTTAGGATTTTCGAGCTCAATTAGGCTCTTGGAAAGAAGCAGCTGAAAGCCACTCCAGTGAGTATTTAGTAATTGGTAATGTCTAGAAAATTTTACAACAGTGAGAACTGTTACGGATATTGTGGTATCGGTGTATCCCTTCTGGCACCACCACACACCCCGGAACTTTTCTGGTCACTGGTTACTGGATCGCTTAACTGGTAAGCTCAGCTTAATCTGAAAGGGAGATTAGGAGCTGTCTAATCTAGAGAGAATTTCAGAAACTTTTTAACCTGATAAATCTCTGTGCAACTAGATTTAAGAAGCTACTAAACCTCACTTAATTCTAAGACTAATAGGGTCAAATTGTTGTGTGTGTTGGTTGTGGTCATCTGTGTCTAGCCCTTCTCTTCTCTTAGGATTTCGTTTATTTTAGGAGTCAAATCTAATGAATTGTTGATAATGTATGCATGGTAGAAGGTCATTAAGGGATAAGTTAACCCCATTTGATCCTGAGATTGACAGAACTTTTCATCACAACCTGCGAACCATAAACCAACCGTCAATCTCTACAATGGGTGAACATATTAGAACTTTGAATGAGTTATTCGCACCCGCATCCGCTAGTCCCCTACTTGTATAATATTACCAATTAATAATGCAGCCCAATTTGAGATTCGGGCTGCAACAATAAATATGTTACCCAAGTTTCATGGGCTCGAAAGTGAACAACCCTACATTCATCTAAACAAATTTTTGACAATCTGTCAAACGTTTAGAAATCAAAACTTAGATGAAGAGGTTATTAAATTAAGGTTGTTTTCCATGACTTTAGAGGATCGTGCCGTTGCATAGCTGTATTCTCTTGCTTCTAATTCCATCACATCATAGGAACAACTATCTAGGAAGTTCATGGCTAAGTTCTATCCCATGGTAAAAACTGAAAAATTAAGGATGCCATCAGAACTTTTAGAGAAAAATCTGAGGAGGAATTTTCTCAACTTTGGAAAAGATTCCATGATCTTTTGGTCAAGTGCCCGCACCATGAGCTTGATAAGGCTGATCTGGTCCACTTCTTTTATAAAGGACTAACTCCGGCACATAGAAACATGATTGAGTCCATGCACAAGGTAGGTTCATGAACCAAACTCCGGATCAAGCCTATGAATTTCTTGTTGACTTAGCTGAAAATGCTCAAAATTGGATTAGTTATGGTGAGGAAGTAAATAGAGATGAGTTCTGATCTAGAAAACTAGATAATTATGAAATGAAAATAGATCCAGAACTCAAAAATGTCATGTCCAATCTGGTGACTGGAATGAACAACTTAAGTAAAAAGTTTGATGCTTTCACTGTTTCCACTAGTTCGAGTTCATACAAAAGTCAAATCCCATTATAAAAGTGAATCACGAGTCATATAGTTTGTGTGTCTTGTATAACAGTCCGGAGCATCTAGTGGAGTGCTGCCCTAATCTGCCCACCATAAAGCGAGCAAGCAAATGCTCTAAATTCATATAGTGCCTTTAAGAAGCCCACTCCCAACTCGTTCAGCCCAGTTTACCACCCTGATAATAGGTTGTTTCCATCCAAATTTTCTCATACAAGCAGAATGAACCTATTCAGCTCAAGTGGTCCATCAGGTTTTCAAAACAACTTTTTCAGGATAGGTCCATCACAAATGAACCAACCATTGGTTCCATCTGTACCTCCTTATAATGCCCCTATCCTACAGCAACCTTCACAATTAGAAACCATGATGGCTAATATGATGAAACAACAACAAGATTTTATCAAGCAACAACAACAGACCAATACAGCCCAAGCCCAGACTAACCAATTCTATGCGCAAGCGATTGCAAAACTTGAGGTTAGTCTAAGCCAAATAGCAAACTCTCTAGGGGATAGAAAGAAAGGTGAACTACCTAGTCAACCAGTGCCTAACCCTAGTAGACAACAAAATCAAGGTCAGAGAGTCAGTATCAAACTGATTCTAATGAAAATCCGACCTATGAAGTCCAGGCATGTGGAGTGATTGATTATAACCCTATTTGATTTGATGAGCTCAAAGCATTTGAGTATATCTTATGTTATACTAATGAATTCAATCTAGTGTTTCAGCCAAATATTTGTGAATTTATGTTTAATTGTCTCTAGCTTGGTTCAATACATTTTGGCTAAGTATGAACTCAGTTTGAACCAAAGTCTGAACTCGAGTCGACTCCGGAAGTTACGAGTCGACTCCAAGTGTTTCAGAGTTCTGGCACAGCTCGAGTCGACTCCGGACACTACGAGTCGACTCCGACTGAGAACACAGAAAGGACAGAAAGATGAATCTCAGACCCTGTCACCGAGTCGACTCCTGAAGAATTCGAGTCGACTCCGATGCTTGCCGAGTCGACCCCGATTTCCGAGTCGACTCCAAAGTAACAGAAGAAAGACAGAGAATGTTTGGACTCTGAGCCGAGTCGACTCCAGAAGAACTCGAGTCGACTCCGAAGTTTGGCGAGTCGACTCCTAAAAGCGAGTCGACTCTCAGAGGAAGCAAGACTAAAGTCAAGCCAAACAGAGACATTGGTTCTGAGAGCCGAGTCGACTCCAGCAAAGTCCGAGTCGACTCCGAGGCAGTTCAACTCCAAACAAGAGGACCAGTTTTCGGCTCTGAGAGCCGAGTCGACTCCAAGAGAATCCGAGTCGACTCGAGAAGAAATCGAAAAAAGATCTTTGGAACCTGAGAACGAGTCGTCTCCGGAGGAGTCATCTCCGGACATTGGCGAGTCGACTCCAGTTTGGCCGAGTCGACTCCAGAACGGGACAGCACTTTATTTCAAATTTTGAACAGTGGGCGAGTCGTCTCCAGTAAAGCATGAGTCGACTCCAGCAACAGCCGAGTCGACTCCAGATCGAGCGAGTCGACTCCGATCCCAACGGACATGTCAGGAGTTGCAGATTGTGCAGAACGGCTCTAAAAGTGTGTCTAACGGCTAGTTTTCGATGGGATTGCTTAAATAGCCAGAGTGAACAGTAATAGAAGAAGAGAGAGACTCCATTCAAAGCAAAAGGATTTCCACCTACCAAAGCCTCTCAAGAGTAAATACAAGAGAAAGAAGGAAGAAGTGCATTGAAGTCCATCCTCCAAACGTCTTCCTCGCATTCAAGGCTCTCCTTCTGACAGCAAATCTTCAGCATTCAAGAGGAGACTCAGAGTTCGAGAAGCCCCTTCTTCCTCTCCAAAATCTGTTTGAGGGCTTCTAACTCTACATTATTTATATTGTTCATATTTGCTTTTGAAGAAGCTTTTCCTGTACTCTTTACAAACTGTTTTCTTGTTACTTGATTCAATCAGGGGATTGAATCAAGGTTTGAGTTGTTGGTGAGCCGAGGAAAACCAACGTGTAAGGGTTCGATTGTGATCCCGGAAAAACAATCGGGTGGTTCTAGTCGGTGAGCCTGTGAAAACCGACCGAGTTCGTTGTGATCTCGTAAAACAACAAGTTGGGTTGTGAGCTTGTAAAACAACCGGCTGTAATCCGAGGGATTATAGTGAACTCCCAAGTGAAGCTTGGGGAGTGGACGTAGGAGCAAGGGTTAGCTCCGAACCACTATAAAATCTCTTGTGTTTGTGATTGTTTCATTGTCTCTTCCATTCCTCTTCATTCACTGCATATAGTAAACTAATTAATCCACTTGCAATAAGTTTTAATTAGTTACTCATTAAGTTTTAATTGCAATAATTACTTAAAACCCAATTCACCCCCCTCTTGGGTTGTCTTTTTGGGCAACAAGTGGTATCAGAGCAGGAACTCTTCTATCAAAAGAGTAAAAGATCAAAATGACAACCCCATTTGGATCTTCTCATATTGAGGGGCAATCCACCCATAGACCTCCATTCTTCAATGGAACCGACTACTCCTATTGGAAGGCTAGGATGAGGATATTTATCCAAGCTCAAGACTATGAGATTTGGAGCACCATAGTTAATGGACCATACATCCCATCAATTTTTGTAGAGGGTGTTACTATACCCAAACTTGAAAAAGATTGGGATGACAATGATATTAGGAAGGCACAACTAAATGCCAAAGCAATGAATGTGCTTTATTGTGCCTTAGACCGTAATGAATTCAATAGAGTCTCTACTTGCAATTCTGCAAAAGAGATATGGGATACTTGAAGTGACCCACGAGGGCACGAATCAAGTAAAAGAATCTAAAATAAACATACTAGTTCATAAATATGAACTATTTAAGATGGAATCTAATGAAACTATCACTTGCATGTTTACTAGATTTACTGATATTGTCAATGGCCTAAAAAGCCTTGGCAAAAATTATACTAACAGTGACCTTGTCAGGAAATTCTTCGATGTTTGCCAAGGTCATGGGAGGCCAAGGTAACGGCAATCCAAGAAGCCAAGGACTTGAACAAGCTTCCACTTGAGGAGCTTCTTGGATCCCTGATGACGCACGAGCTCACAATGAAACAACACAGCGAAGAAGAATCCTCTCATAAGAAAAAGGTAATAGCCCTCAAATCTACTTCTTCTAACAAGGATTTATCTTGCAGTAGCAGCAGCGAAGAAGAAGATAATGAGGGAGATGATGATGAGGCTCTTCTCGTGCGAAAGTTCAGAAAATTCATCAACCGAAGAAGTCCTTTCATCAGAGGAGAGGTCCCTCAAGTTCCTACAACAAGGATAAAGGTAAGGAAAGGAAAAATGAAGGAATCGGATGCTATGAATGCAAGAAGCCGGGACATTTCAGAGTTGACTGTCCTTGCTTAAGAAGGGCAGCAAATAAGAAAAAGAAAGTCCTCGTCTCCACTTTCGGACTCCGATTCATCATCATCATCATCGGATGAGGAACAAGAGGAAAAGGCCAACTTCTGCTTCATGGCGAATGAAAATGAGGTAACATCTGAAACGCATTTAGATTTTACCTTTGATGAATTGTATGATGCGTTTAATGAATTAATGGATGAATATAAGACAATAAATCTTAAGAATAAAGAGCTAAAACTAACCAATCAATCTCACTTCCATAAATACGATAAATTAATTAAGGATAAGGATTTTATCATTAAAGAAAATTTAGAACTTAAAACAAGCAACCAATTGTTAATTCAAAAAACTAATACCTTAATTAAAGATAATGAAAAACTAACCAAGAAAATTTCAGAACTTAAAAACGATAAACAAACAATAAGAGATAATCTCACAAAAGACTTAAACATTCTAAAAACAGAAAAACAAAAGCTAACAAAAAAACTTGAAAAATACAAACCTTTTGTTGAAAATTTTACATATAGTTCTGAAAAATTGGAAATGATACTTAACAATCAACGAGCTGTGTTTAATAGAGCTGGTTTAGGGGTATAAACCTAAGAATAAGCAAAAGCTCCTTAGTAACTTTTTTGTAAAAGCAGGGGAAAGTAAAATTAAGAATATAACCTATTTTTGCTGTGGAAAAGTAGGACATAAAGCTAATGTGTGTGACCATAGGAAAGAAAAAGCTAAAAAAAAAATTAAAAAGATTTGGGTTCCAAAAGGAACCAAACATTACTAACCATGAAGGACCCAAGAAAACTTAGGTACCTAAAATTGTATGATTTCTTGTGTAGGAGTGTCTTGCAGCCAAGGTCGACAAAAACTGTTGGTACTTGGATAGTGGCTCAAGATACATGACGGGTGACAAGGAGCAATTCTTCACCCTAGAGCCTAAAAGGGAGGTGCAGTGATATTTGGAGACCAATAACCAAGGTCACATCGTTGGTATAGGGTAAAGTACAAATCATCTCCTCAACCTTGTTGATAATTGTACGATTTGTAGATGGTCTTAAGCATAACTTACATAGCATAAGTCAATTATGTGATAGGGGTTTTGATGTTCTGTTTAAGCCAACCCTATGCATCATAACCAACTCAATTGACAATAGCTTAGTATTCAAAAGAATAAGATGTGGAAATGTGTACGTAGTAGATCTTGAAGATCTTGCCAAAAATAACCCTTGCTTAGTAGCTAGTGATACTAAAGTTAATGATATAAGTTGGCTATGGCACCGTAAATTAGGTCATGCAAGTATGGATACAATATTAAAACTAGTTAAAAGAGATTCTGTAATAGGTTTGCCAAAACTAAAATTTGAGAAAAATAAAATTTGTGAAGCATGTCAATATGGCAAACAATCTAGGAGCTCTTTTAATTCCATAAACTGTGTCACTACTACTAGACCCCTTGAACTACTACACATGGATCTATTTAGACCAACTAGAACCACAAGTCTTGGTGGAAACAAGTATGGCCTTGTCATTGTAGATGATTTTTCTAGATACACATAGGTCATGTTCTTAGTTCATAAAGATGAAGCATTTTCAGTGTTTAAGAAATTTCATAAGAAAGTTACTAATTCAAGAAATACTTCACTTATAGCTATTAGGAGTGATCATGGAACGGAATTTGAAAAATATCTATTTGACGAATTTTGTAGTAAAAAGGGGATAACTCATAATTTCTCTGCACCTAGGACACCACAACAAAATGGAGTTGTAGAAAGAAAAAATAGAACTCTAGAGGAAATGGCTAGAACCATGCTGTGTGAAAGTAACCTCCCTAAAGTACTTTTGGGGAGAAGCCATTAATACATCATGTCATATACTAAATAGAGTTTTGTTGAGACCCATTATAAAGAAAACACCTTATGAACTTTGGAGAAATAGAAAGCCTAAAGTAAACTATTTTCATATTTTTGGATGTAGGTGTTTATTCATAATAATGGCAAAGATAACTTAGGTAAATTTGATTCTAAATCTGATGAAGGTATCTTTTTGGGATATTCTACATCAAGTAAAGCTTATAGAGTCGTTTAACAAAAGAACCCTGTTATTGAAGAGTCTATACATGTGTGTTTTTGATGATACTAATGATATATCTTCTAGCAAGAAAGTAGCTCTTGATGATGATGGCAGAAATTCTTGAAGAAAAATTTGATGAGATGACATTACAAGAAGATGAACCTAAGCAAATTGAGAGAAGCATCAACAAGCCAAGAGGTAATTGTTGATCATGGGCTGACTAAGGCTGTGGAGGTATGCTCATGGTCATCCTAAGGAATTAATTTTAGATGATCCCTCTCAACCTGTTAGAACTAGAGCATCTCTTAGGAACTTAAATAATCATCTAGCATTTGTCTCACACTTTGAACCTAAAAACATAGAAGAAGCTGAAAATGATGTAAATTGGATAAAATGCAATGCAAGAAGAGCTAAACCAATTCACTAGAAACAAGGTATGGAACCTAGTTGAACGACCCACTGAATACTCAATAATAGGAACTAAATGGATATATAAAAATAAACTTGATGAAAATGGAATCGTGATTAGGAACAAGGCTAGACTAGTAGCAAAGGGCTATAATCAAGAAGAAGGTATAGACTTTTGATGAAACTTTTGCTCCTGTAGCTAGACTTGAAGCAATTAGATTGTTACTAGCATTTGCATGCTCTAAAGATTTCAAATTATTTCAAATGGATGTAAAGAGTGCCTTTTTGAATGGGTATATTAATGAGGAGGTGTATCCAGAACAACCTTCTAGTTTTTGAAAATCATCAATACCCCAATCATGTGTTATAAACTAAACAAAGCACTTTATGGTTTGAAACAAGCTCCTAGAGCATGGTATGAAAGACTTAGCAAATTTCTATTAGACCATGAATTCTCTAGAGAAAATGTTGATACAACACTGTTTTTAAAGAAGAAAAAACAAAGAAATGTTAGTAGTGCAGATTTATGTAGATGATATTATTTCGGTGCTACTAACAATCACCTCTGCGAAGAATTTGCTGACTTAATGCAGAGTGAATTTGAAATGAGCATGATGGGAGAGCTGAACTATTTCTCGGGCTCCAAATCAAACAATCTGAAGAGGGGGATCTTCATCAATCAAGCTAAATACATCAAGGAGATGCTTAAGAAGTTTGATATGGAAGGAAACAAGTCAATCAGCACACCCATGAGTTCATCATGCAAACTGGACAAAGATGAATCAGGTAAATCAGTAGATCAAAAGATGTATAGAGGTATGATAGGATCGTTATTTATATCTTACTGTAAGTAAGACCTGATATCATGTTTAGTGTATGCATGTGTGCTAGATATCAATCTAATCCTAAGGAATCACACTTAATTGCTGTTAAGAGAATCTTTAAATACCTAATAGGAACAAAAACCATAGGTTTATGGTACTCTAAAGACTCGAGCATAAACTTAATAGGGTACACTGATTCAGACTTCGCTGGTTGCAAACTTGATAGAAAAAGCACCAGCGGGTCATGTCAATTCTTAGGAGAAAACTTAATCTCTTGGTTTAGCAAGAAACAAAACTCGGTTGCACTATCTACGGCTGAAGCCGAATATGTTGCTGCCGGAAGTTGTTGTGCTCAAAATCTTATGGATTAAATAACAACTTGAAGATTATGGCATTAAACAAGATAAAATTTCCATTAACTATGATAATACAAGTGCCATTAATCTAACTAAAAATCCAATTCAGCATTCAAGAACTAAACACATTGAGATAAGACATCACTTCATAAGAGATCATGTACTGAATGGTGATGTGACACTTCAATTTGTTTGTACTGATGATCAACTTGCTCATATCTTCACAAAACCTTTGAGTGAAGATCGATTTTACATACTTAGAAGAGGGTTAGGAGTGATTGATCCATTCTAGTGATACTCTCCTCTAGTTCATTGATGTAGAGGATTAGTTCATGTTGGACATAGGATTTCTTATCTATGATCATCAAATCAGTTCTTAAATCCTAGATAAGTCCATAACTCTCTCTTTTGGCACGAAAATAACAAGATTTTTTGTTGTGTGCCAGAGTTCGAGTCGACTCGGATACATTTTAGAGTCGGCTCATGGGGAGTCGACTCGCACATATTTGGGAGTCGACTCGCGGTCGAGTCGACTCGCGACTTACCGGAGTCGACTCGAGGTCGGGAATCCAATTTTTTAAACCCTAATCGAAACGTTTATTCCTCACTTCTATTCACAGCCGACACTGTTCCAAAACCCTAGAGCCGTTTCCGAACTCGTCTCCGACCCATTCTAGGTCTTCTCCGTCGAGTTTTCCTCCTATTTTTCGTGTCCTTCCCCGTTGTTAGGTCAAAAAAATGCCTAGGAAGGTCATTGTCCCGAGCCGAAAGAGACCCTCCTTCGCGAGTGGGGCTGAGCGACGGTCCAAGGCTCGGAACGAACCGGCGAGGCCACCACCTCCGGTTCCTTCCCCGCCTAGGGCCGGTTCCCTCGCGCTCATGCGCCGGGAAGGTTGTCTCTACCGGGAGGCAAGTCAACTTTGACTTCCTCTCCCAGGAAGGGTTCAACCTAGGGCATCACCTTAGGGCCCAGGGTTTAGAGTTTTTCTGCACACTTGACCTCCCTACCTATTCAGGGTTAGTTAGGGAATTCTATGGTACTGTAGCACAGATTAGCGGGGGTATCCAGGGAACTGTGATGGGTGTCCCTATTTTCATCTCGGAGGACTTCATTGCTCGAGTCCTCCATCTCTCGAGTGAGGGAATTGTTCCCACACACCCCTCCGATAGGACAGAGGCCCTTACGGCCATCTTAGGGAGTCCACCCTTGTCCCCCATAGAGGAGGTGTTCGCAAATCAGCTTTCGGCTGAAATGCGGCTTCTCCTAAGGGTCATCTCTAGGACTCTCTTCCCCAAAATGGGTAGGTTCGATTTTATTTCAGAGAGAGACCTAGCACTGATGTACCATCTCCTCCAAGACACTCCCATCAACTTTCCCAAGCTCATCTACAAGTACATGTGTGAACCCCTAGATAAACCTAGGCTCAGCCTTCCTTATGGCATGCTATTCACCCTTATATTTAGGGAGTTAGAGGTCCCTATTTCTGAGGGGGAACCCTCTCGCTCACTGCGTTTTACAGATCGCATGGGTGAGGAGACCTTCCATCGGATGGGTTTCCATAGAGTTGGGGGAGTCTGGGTACGGAAACCATGCACATCCACATCCACACCTTCTGACCCTACCACTCATCACTCACCTAGTCCCGATCATGATCAGGACCATGACATAGCTCCTCCCACCTTTTCTTCCACCTCTGCTCCTACCTATACTGAGCCCTCCACCTCCACTGCCCCACCTACTCAGCAGCAGCCACTGGAGGTTAGGATATCTTCTGAGCAGCTCCGAGAGTTGCGGCAGGAGATAGTGAGGGAACTGAGAGATGATCTACTGAGGGAGCTCCGCGGTCCTCAGAGTGCTCCCTCCACCGAGCTAGTTCCCTCCCTGGCAGCCGTAGCCGAGATGATTGCGCACCTGAGGGAGGAGATATCCAATGTGCGCAGCCTGGTCCAAGCTCAATCTGGAACATGAGTGACGTCAAGGACGACACGAAGAAGATGCGAGACGGCATCCGACAGGAGCTAGGCAGCTAGAGCCAGGGCGCAGAGAGATTAGCCCATGCCTTGATCTCCAGGTTGGACACACTTCAGGAGAGTGTGAACAACATTTCCTCAACTCAGTCTAGAACCACCTCTGAGATTCTCGAACAACTAGGGAACATCAATGAGGGGTTAAGCATGGTCATCAAACACACTAGACTAAGCAAGGGAGCCACATCCTCCACTACAAAGAAGAATTAGTATATTTTTTATCTGTTTTTGTGATGTACAGTCCCTTGAGGACTTCTTTTAATATGTGATCACACTTGTACTCAAATTTGAATTTAATACAATGAGTAGAAATTTTCTTTCAAAATTGTGCATTCTTGAGTGCTTGTACTTTTCTGTACCTCCTGCCTTTTTTTTGCTATGATGATAAAAAGGGGGAGAAAATATATTGAATTGAAATGTAAAGGAAATCACTAAAAAGAAAATTCTTAAAGCAAAAAGTAATTTGTTCTAAGTGGATTCGATACCTCGAGGCTCATTATCTCTCTGTTGGGGCTCCTAAAGGGTAATCTCCAGAATCTATTCAAGGGATATTCGGAGATTAGTTGAATCATACTCAAGAACAAATTGTCAGATTTTTCTTCTAAAACCAAAAATTTAAGCTCAAAAGCTTCAAGACATTAAAAGAAAATTCAGAGAATCTAAATAAAATTGAATGCATATGTTGAGGGGGAGAATCTGAAATCTTAAGAAAGCAAATTCATTAAACACATATAAGCCAAACAATTGATTGCATGACATGAAGGCTTATATAATTCCAAATGAAAGGGGGAGCTTTAACTTCAGGATTTACTGTTTCACACCTTTCAATTTTGGATAAATTAAATGACTAGATACTTGAATTCACTTCAAAACTTTATTATAAATCTCCTTTTGGTTGAGCAATTCACTTTACAAATACTCAATATTTTGTCATCATCAAAAAGGGGGAGATTGTGGAGTGATTGATTATAACCCTATTTGATTTTGATGAGCTCAAAGCATTTGAGTATATCTTATGTTATACTGATGAATTCAATCTAGTGTTTCAGCCAAATATTTGTGAATTTATGTTTAAGTGTCTCTAGCTTTGGTTCAATACATTTTGGCTAAGTATGTAACTCAGTTTGAACCAAAGTCTGAAGCTCGAGTCGACTCCGGAAGATTACGAGTCGACTCCAAGTATTTCAGAAGTTCTGGCACATGCTCGAGTCGACTCTGATACACTATGAGTCGACTCCGACTGAGAACTGACAGAAAGACAGAAAGTTGATTTTCAGACCTTGTCAGCGAGTCGACTCCAGAAGGGTTCGAGTCGACTCTGATGGTTGCCGAGTCGACTCCCGACGTTTCCGAGTCGACTCCAAAGGGTAACAGAAGAAAGACAGAACAATGTATTTCAGACCCTGCAGCCGAGTCGACTCCAGAAGGTTACGAGTCGACTCCGAAGTTTGGCGAGTCGACTCCTAGTTAAGTACGAGTCGACTCTCAGAAGAAAGCAAGACTAGAAGGCAGTTCAAGCCAAAACATAGAGGATCAGTTTTCGGATTCTGAGAGCCGAGTCGACTCCAACAAAGTGCGAGTCGACTCCGAGGCAGTTCAACTCCAAACACAGAGGATCAGTTTTTGGGCTCTGAGAGCCGAATCGACTCCAAGATGATCCGAGTCGACTCGAGAAAGAAATGCAGAAAAACAGATCTCTGGAACCCTGAGAACGAGTCGTCTCCGGAGGGTCGAGTCATCTCCGGACATTGGCGAGTCGACTCCAAGTTTGGCCGAGTCGACTCCAGAATGGGACAGCACTTTATTTCAAATTTTGAACAGTGGGCGAGTCGTCTTCCGTAAAGCATGAGTCGACTCTAGCAACAGCCGAGTCGACTCCAGATCGAGCGAGTCGACTCCGATCCCAACGGACACTATGTCAGGAGTTGCAGACTGTACAGAACGGCTCTAAAAGTGAGTCTAACGGCTTTTTTTCGATGGAGATTGCTTAAATAGCCAGAGTAAACAGTAATATATATGAAGAGAGAGACTCCATTCAAAGCAAAAGGAATTTCCACCAACCAAAGCCTCTCAAGAGTAAATACAAGAGAAAGAAGGAAGAAGTGCATTGAAGTCCATCCTCCAAACGTCTTCCTCGCATTCAAGGCTCTCCTCTGACATCAGATCATCAGTGCATTCAAAGAGGAGACTCAAAGTTCTAGAAGCCCCTTCTTCCTCTTCCAAAATCTGTTTGAGGGCTTCTAACTCTACATTATTTATATTGTTCATATTTGCTTTTGAATAAGCTTTTCCTGTACTCTTTACAAACTGTTTTCTTGTTACTTGATTCAATCAGGGGATTGAATCAAGGGTTTTGAGGTTGGTTGGTGAGCCGAGGGCAAAACCAACGTGTAAGGGTTCGATTGTGATCCCGAAAAAACAATCGGATGGTTCTAGTCGGTAAGCCTGTGAAAACCGACCGAGTTCGTTGGGATCTCGTAAAACAACAAGTTGGGTTGTGAGCTTGTAAAACAACCGGCTGTAATCCGTGGGATTATAGTGAACTCCAAGTGAAGCTTGGGGAGTGGACGTAGGAGCAAGGGTTAGCTCCGAACCACTATAAAATCTCTTGTGTTTGTGATTGTTTTATTGTCTCTTCCATTCCCTTCATTCACTGCATATAGTAATCTAATTAATCCACTTGCAATAAGGTTTAATTAGTTACTCACTAAGTTTTTAATTGCAATAATTACTTGAAACCCAATTCACCCCCCCCCCCCCTCTTGGGTTGTCTTTTTGGGCAACAAGGCAATTACCACTTTAAGGTCTGGCAAGCAAGTGGACAATAAAGTCCAACTTTCTGAACATGAAAAGAAAATAGAAATGAATCCGATAAGTATCCTATTCAGAAGAGAGGTCAAGAACAGGATAAATCAGAAAAAAAGGAAGAACCCATAGAAACATACAAACCTAAGGTTCCCTTTCCCAGTAGAGTTCGGGACTCCAAGAAACAATCTAACTTTGATGAAATAATAGAAGTCTTTAAAACTGTTCAAATAAATATACCTTTCCTCGATGCCATACGACAAATTTCCTCCTATACAAAATTTTTGAAAGACCTCACCACGGTCAAAAGAAAAACCAGCATTCCTAGGCAAGCTGTTATGGCTGCACAAGCCTCATCTCTCATTCAACAACAGATTGTCCCGAAATTTAAAGACCCTGGTTGCCCAACCATTGAAATAAAAATAGGAGAGACGATCATCCAGAGAGCTCTATTAGATTTAGGAGCCAGTGTAAACCTACTTCCCTACTATGTGTACCAAAAATTAGGTTTGGGAGAATTAAAGCCTACAAATATTACCCTTTCCTTAGCAGATAGGATAGTGAAGTACCCAAGGAGATTGTAGAGGATGTAATAGTGAAAGTAAACGAGTTTTACTATCCTGTGGACTTCATTATCCTTGAGACTGAACCTGCAATACATCCAGACAGTCACACACCTATAATTTTAGGTAGACCTTTCTTAGCCACAGCAAATGCTGTGATCAACTGTCAAAATGGGATGCTGAAGTTATCTTTTGGCAACATGAAAGTCGAGCTTAATGTCTTCAACATAAGTAAACAACCACCAGACGATAAAGAAATCAATGAAGTTGACATGATTGAAAGTCTGGTTCAGAAGACTTTTTTACAAACTTATAATAAGGATCCTTTAGAAGCTTACCTTGCCCATTCCGAGGAAGGGGTCAAGCATGCGCCTCTTAGTTCTGTTCCCCTTATGAGCATAGATCGTCATCAGCCGACTGTTCTTCATCGGACTCTTCCAAAACCATTCTTAGATAATGGTTGAAAAAAAAAGGAGGATTTACATTTTGTCCGGCTGAAGACATAAAACTTAGCGCTCTTGGGAGGCAACCCAATATGAAAATATTATAAAAAAATAAATAAAACAAAATAACTAACATGCAGGTTTGGGGGTTTTTGGCCCTAATTGTCACTTTACCCACCCATATCAGGTAACTTCTCCTCTGTCCTATTACTGCTTTAAATTTTTTTTTAACATTGAGGACAATGTTAGATTTAGGTATGGGGATGAGAATATTTTTGATTTTTCTACCTAAAATAAAAATAAAAAAAGATTTAAAATTGAGAATATTTTTGATTTTTCAAAAAAAAGATTTTTTAAAAAAAAGAGAAGGGATTTCAAATTTTTAACTCAAGATCTAATCTTTTTGGCTGTACAAACTAGGAATTGCTTTGAGAATAGCTTTGAGTTAAGGAATATGATAGCAGTTCTAGTTTGAGTTTTCGTCCCACCTATCTTCTGCTAACATGATACAAGATGATTTAGCACCTACAGTTAAACACATGAATAGTGGGGTATGTAAACTTACAACCGATATGAATACTTTTAATCTTCGGAATAATTTAAAGTTATATGTGTGATGAACACCCTAATCAAAAAAAAAAAAAAAATAAAAATAAAAATAATGAGTTTATTTTAAGTCTTCTCACTAAGTAACCGGGCCTCTTGCCTGGCAAGCAGCGAGTGTTCGCGTAAAAAGGTGAGGATGATTGAGATTAAACTCTGAGTGACTAATTTGGCCTTGAAGCATAGTTAACTTGAGTTATTAAGCCTGTTAGGATGTCTCTACACCTAGTGCCCTGAGCCATCTGGATCGGAAGTCATTGGCCTAACACTCGCTACAAGGGTCAGCTAGAAAGCTTAATAAGGCTAGATATTGCACAAGTCATTCTTCTTAGTATTCAGTCTGATAAATAAAAAAATAAAATAAATAAATAAATATGGGGTGTTCATTACCATTTAACTCTAGAAAGTTCTGAAAATTAGAGTGATCATATTGGAAGTAAGTGAAAGCCACTCATTTATATGATACTATCATGCACCTCACTACATTCTTGACTTGTTAGCAGATAGATGGGGAGTAATGGAACTTGAGTTAGAGTCTGCTTAAATATGATAGCAATAAGTCTTTATTGTCCTTGCAATTCTAAGTTCATACAGTAATACTTGTTCAAATTTCGAGTTAAAAATTGAAAATCCCTGACTGATGAAGTTTGTGGGTAACTTCACTGCAAACCCTCACGAGACAACACTCATCCACTAGGGTAACCTAGGGGTTTAAAGGCTTGTTGCACGTGCTAAGTGCAATCGTGACTCCCTACGAAAATTACATATCTTAGTTTGTGTATTTAGCTTCAATTTAAAAAAGAGAGAGAGAGAGAGAAAAAAAAATCATAAGTTAGACTACATCTTTTTGTGCCCTCATTTTATCGTTTGCTTGTTAATTGCTAGAGACTAGCAATAAGCTAGTTGGGGGGTGTGATGAGAATACAAAAGTGCGACCTACATGTCACTAAAATTAGTGTTATTTCTAACTGATAATAATAAATTCACTAGATTAATATTATATTTGGGTTTGACACCGATTATCATAAATTAGAGATAAAATGTACATTGAGTACAAATTTAACTTCAGAAGGATCCCTTCCCAGATCCGACCCGGTTGAAGATCGAGTCGGGTCCGAGTCGGGTCTGAGTTGGGTTCGGGTCCGAGCCGGGACCGAGTCGGGTTCGGGTTCGAATCGGGTCCATTTTATTTGTGCTTTTGGGAAAGAAATTTGGGCAAATCTAATTTGGCTATATCATAATTATGAGGTGCTGGGTGACCCATGACTTGAAAGACTTGCAATTGACCTCCAGTCAGAACAGATGACCCGTGACGAACCAAGTTCGTCCGTCTACAAGCCAAATTTCATATCACACTATTTTTTTTATCTATATGACTAATTGGACGGAACTTGGTGTCTCCCAGCTCCCATCTCAGGAGGGCAAAGAAAATCCCAGCGCGGCCAGCCCTTCATCCAAATCAGAGCACCATCTCCACGATCCGCCCAGCATCCCTCGCTGCAATCAAGCAATGCATGATCCCAGCCTGTGAAGCAGCCAAGACCCCATCCCGTACTCATCTTCCGCTTCATCAACGCCTCCTCCCAGCGTCCGCCCGCGTCCGCATCTTCAACGCCATGATCCTACGGATTAACGCGTCTCCTTCCTTCCGCGATCCGAATCCCAGCATCACGCCCATCGCCTCCTCCCATCTCCTCTTCTTCCAGCCACAGCAGCAGATTACCGGTGCAGCTCCACCCTCTTCCGGAATTCCAGCCTCAACTTTGGCCATAATCGGCTCCTCCTGCGCCCGTCCGACTGCAAGCGTGATCCAAGCATCACGTCCAGCCGTTCGTCCTCCTCTCAGCGCTCGGATCCAACGTTCTCCTCCTCTTCCAAAGCTTCCGAATTAGCATCCATCTCCTCCGCCTCAGCCCGCGTCTCCTTCCGTCCGCAATCCACCCAGCCATCCGCATCCGATCTCCACGGATCCACCCCCACAGATCACGCTCGCCCATTTCTCCTCCTCTCCATGCTGTGGCGATCTATAAATAGGGGAGAACGAGAGGAGGAAAGGGGCTCTCGGCAGGGTGGTTGGCTAGTTCAAGAGGGAGGAAAGGGAGGCCATCGGCTTGGGAGAGAAGAGAGAGAGAAAAGAACAGGGGATGCTCTGTTCTTTTGGGAAGAAGAAAGAAAAAAAAAGGGAAATTAGTATTTTATGTTCCACCGTGAGAGAGAGAGAGAGAGGGAAAAGAGAAGTAATTTGTTTTTATTTTCCTTTCTTTATTTGATTTGCAAAATAGAAGGAGTATTAGGCCTCTAATCTCCATTTTTATTTGTAATCAGTTTTCCCTTTTATGAAATCCACCAATTTTCTTTCATGCAATCCCTGTTCTAGATTCAAATTAATTCTATTTTTTTATGCAATCTTTTAATTTTTCTTTGATGCAATATATTTAATTTTCTTTTATGAAATTTATGTTTCAGGCTTCAATCTTCTTAGTGTCGTCTATTTTAATTTATGCCAAAACTCTTCTTTGATTAATTAAATAAATGCTTTTCGAATCTAAGTACCTGTCTTTTAGTTAATTTCAATTAGAAAATATTCAACATTGATGATAGTACAAAAGTACGATCTACATACTGCTTAAAATAGTATTATTACTAACGGATAACGATATTGTCACTAATTTAATATTTTAATTTTTGATTGGTTGCAGGTGATCATAAATCAAAGTTACAATGCGTATTTAGTATAAAATGGGCCTAGACAAATGCATAACTTAGACCACATACGCCCAACCTCGTCATGGTTTGATTGAACCCACCATTCTTCAAGCACGCTTGCACTCGAGGGATATATGCCAGCCATCCTAAGGCAACACGTAATGGGACATCCGAGGGCTTAGATTTATCAAACAAGAAGATCCAAAATGGCCACATCAGTGATCATCCCGTGATCAACGAGTCCCCTCCACGTCGTCCGCACCCGTGATGAGCTCCCGCATCAACCTGCTTGCGTTCTCATCCTGCCGTCCGCGATCCATCCGCATCTCCCATCGGCTCACGATCCGTCCCGGCTGCCCGTGAAGCATCCCAAGCTGTCCGCAATCAGCGTCCAAAGATCCGTCCGCCTCCTCCACAGCATCCCGTGAATGGTCCCAGCCAGCCGTGAAGCGTCCCAAGCGTCCACGGAGCACCCGTTTCAGCCTATCCTCCTGCGAGCCACCCATGAAGCTCCATAGCATCCGCGAGTCCACGATCACCGCGTCCGCTCGCGCCGTCTGTGAAGCCAGCGATCACCGCCTCCTCTATAGCGTCCGCGGCTTCATTTCTCCGCAATATCCCAGCCGTTAGCGAGCGTTGCCTCCTCCACAGCATCCTGTGAATCTTCCCAGCGGTCGTCCGGAAGAGATCGCGCCCCTCCACCTATTCCGCTTCACCTCCAATCCGTTCACAAGCCTCCTTCACAGCTTCTGCCCGAGCCCGTGATCAGCGCCTCCCATCAGCCCGCTTCTTCCTCCGTTCCAGCCATTCATGAGCGTCTCGGCACCATCCGCATTCCATGATATCTCAGCGCCCGTGAAGCTTCCCAAAACACCCAAAGCACCGCATCCTCTTCCTCTTGATTCTCCTACGGAACCAGCGAGCAGCACCCCACATCATCTTCTTTCCCCGTAATTCCAGCTTCCGGATCAAGCAACGCAACGCCCGCGATCACCTCCCAGCATCATGCGTCCAACCGCGTCCGCGTGCCAACCTCCAGCCCGAAATCCAGCCACAGATTGACGCCCTCCGCCTCTGCAGCACCCGTTTCTTCCTTCTGCAGCGCCCCAGCAACGAATCCATCTTCCGCGATCACCTCCCAGAGCATCCACCTCTTCCGGAGTCCTCGTCACAGCCGGATCCGGCGACCGGGCATCCCGCGGCCAGCCGAGATGGGCATCCCGAACGATCTCCTCCTCCCAGCGAAATTCCAGCATCTTTAGTTTGGAAATTTTGGTTTTAATTTGTGAGGAAATCTTGTTTTTGGGGGGAGGTTTTCATTGTATAAAACAGGGGAGGGGTCGGCTGGGAGGTTGTTCTTGATTCCCACACAAAAAACAGGGGAGGCTTTACTTCCACAAAGAAAGAAAAAAAAGAAAGTGAACAGGGGAGATATTCATGTCAATGGCTAGTACATTCATGTCAATGGCTAGCTAACTCCATTGGTCAAGGGAGATGGAAGAACCCTTGACTTTTTGCTCTCATGAAGTAAACTCTGAACTTTGGTTTTAATTGATTTACATACTCTCATATGTTCTGATTCTCTCATATGTATTTATTAGATAGATTTGTTATGGTTTATATTTATTGATGCACGAATTGCTCCGATATTTGATTTGTCGTTGACATAACCGACACGATGAATGCTTAGAAGTTGAGTTCATGTATTCAATCGATATATTCCATGATTAGAACTATTTTATTTATTTGATCCTTAATCGAGAATCGTCGAGTTTATTTGTTGAAAGTAAAATTGTCAAGGGGGATTCCGGATCCCTAGCCATCTCCATATTATTGAACTTTGTTTAATTATCCATTAATTCTCTGCTTTTAATTTTTGAAAATTGACTGAAAATTACATCTAAAAATTACGCTAGTAATCTATAGATCGTTCCCTGAGGAATCGACCTCGGACTCCCGAGTTATATTACTTGTGCGATTCTCCTGCACTTGGGAGAACAGTTTTATTTTTGCACCAAGTTTTTGGCGCCGTTGCCGGGGAACGGCTGAGTTATTAGTATAATTTTAGATTTAATTTTTATCTTTGTAGTTAGTATTTTTCTTTTGAAAAAAAAAATTACTACTATTTTTAATTCACTGCATAGTCTGCATCAAACTCTGATATCATAGAAATTCGCCGTCTGATTGGACTCAAATTTGGTCAGCTGGTGCAAGACACATTTTTCAATAATCTGAACGGTCTGATTGACATTCTGAGATTAATACAAAACCTTGCTGCTTTCTGCTTTAAATTTTCTGCATTTATTTTTTTTTAGAATAAGAAATTTATTGTTATCATATCTTATTAACCTTTGTTGATAATTGAAAATTGAAAAAAAAAATAACTTTAAGAAAAGATCAAGTGTGATCATTCAAAATTTAAAAAAGAGGGAAAACCTAAAATTTTAAATTTTAAATTTCAAATTTCAAATTTCAGACTTCAACTCATAAAATTTAAAAAAAAATAAATAAATAATTTGCTTGATCACCTATTCAATGAAATTTAATGTCATGTCATAAAACATTAAAAAAAAATCTCTTGATTGTTGCATATAGTATAAGGCATCAGCATAAAATATTCTAAGGGCTGAACCCATTTAAAAAGATAAGGTCGGAATTTCATCACTCGTCCTTAGCCCAAAAATCACCCCAGTGCATAAATATCCTAAGCTTAACTAAAATCAACTAGACGTTGGCCCCTAAGGACATTCGAGCTCAATAGGACGAAGACCACCGAAAGTTGCACCAATTTCGCTCTGTGGCTTAGTTGATGTCTAGGCAAGCTTTGTCCCTATAAGGGAGACAATTCATCTGTTCGAGGCAAGTGGGTTTTAAGTGGGACCTTTGCGAACGCATCGTGACCCCTCCACTTACCTGGGAGCTTACCTGGTCAACTCGGTTCATTAGACCGGATTGGAGGCTTAGGTGTCCTCTTCAAACCAGTTAGGAGCTGTCTAGAAATTTAAGAAAAACATTAGAAATTGAGGTGTAATGTTTTGTTGCATGATTGATTGAGAATAGATATTTGTATTAAGGTGTCGTTTTAGGGTATCTTTAGTTGGTACTTATATTAAAAAAAATAAAAAAAAAGAAAGAGAGGGAATTATTTTGCATGCTAAAGTGGAATAGGGACGATACCGGTCGATTAAGTCGTACAATTTTAGATCATCCCTTAGGACATACCCCTGAAATTCCTTCGCAATATCTCACACCTTGTGAGATGGCTGATTTAAATGAAGATGCGGGGAGTCACCACAATCGAGAACGAGAACCTCATGTTATGACTCTAAGACAATACCTACAACCGGCTAGGACTAGTCAGCCTTCATGCATAATTTTTTCTGATAATGTAGGACATTTTCACATCAAACCCGGGGTAATTCAATTACTGCCCAAGTTCCACGGGTTAGAGTCCGAGAGTCCGTATCTTCATTTAAAGGATTTTGAAGAATTGAGCATTACATTTAGAGTGCCAAATGTCACCGAGGATGTCCTCAAGCTGACATTGTTTCCTTTCTCTCTAAAGGATAAGGCCAAAACATGGCTAAACTCTTTGCGACCTAGATCAATAAGAACTTGGCAAGATATGCAGAGAGAATTTTTAAAGAAGTTCTTCCCCACACAAAGGACCAACTTTTTGAAAAGACATATCAGCAATTTTCAACAAAAAGATAATGAAACATTTTATGAATGTTGGGAAAGATTTAAAGACCTTCTTCTCTCATGCCCTCATCACGGGTTCGAAACTTGAAGAACCATTAGCTTCTTTTATGAAGGTTTATCGCCACAGTTGAAACAGTTTGTAGAGACCATGTGCAATGGTAGATTTTTAGAAAAACAACCTGATGAGGCATGGGAATATTTGGATTCCCTTGCTGAGACTGCCCAACTTTAGGATAACGGGGATAGAAACACCAAGTCTTTATCTAAGCCTACTAGCTCTGTACAGGGAGGCCTTTACAACCTCAGAACTGAGGATGATCTTCATGCTAAAATGGCAGCCCTTACTAGGAAGGTAGAAGAAATTGAGCTTAGGAAGGTTGAGCCTGTCAAGACTATAGAGCTTAGAAACGAGTGTTGTGGTATCTGCGATATGTCGGGTCATACCACTACAGATTGCCCCACCATACCGGCATTCAAGGAAGTCTTGCACGATCAAGCAAATGCTATGAACTCCTACCAAAAGCCTTATAACGATCCATACTCGAATACCTATAACCCTGGTTGGAAGAATCATCCAAACTTTAGGTGGAGAAACGATCATCCTCAACAGTCACACCATTCAGCTCCTCCACCTGCACATCCTACTTAGGCACCATCACCTTCTCAAAAGCCAAATATCGAGGATACCTTGCAATCTATATAAACTTTTCTACAAAGTCAAGCTAATATCAATGCTCAAAATACTCGAAATTTTGAAGACATAAGGAACCAATTGTCAATGTTGACTACCGTCCTAAGTACCCAAGAGAAGGGTAAGCTTCCAGCTCAACCCCAACCTAACCCACAAGTGCACGGTAGTAATAATACGGCTCCTTCTAGTTCGCATACAGAGCATGCAAAGAGCATCATGACTTTGCGTAATGGGAAAGTCATTGATCAAACCGCCCCATTGAGACCGCGAGTCACTTCTAATTCTGATGCTTCCAAAGCCGATGAAAAGGACAAAGAAAATGTTGAGGTCCCAACTTCTACTGAGAAAGCTGAATGTCCTTTTCCTCCACCTTTTCCACAACGGTTAAAGCCGTTGCAAAAGCTCGAACCTAATTCTGAAATTCTTGAGCTTTTTAAACAAGTAAAGATCAACATATCTCTTCTTTATGCAATCAAACAAGTACCCTCATATGCCAAATTTTTGAAGGACTTGTGTACTGTTAAGCGCCGATTAAATGTTAAGAAGAAGGCATTTTTAACTGAAAATGTGAGTGCTATTTTGCAGCACAACATTCTCCCTAAATATAAAGATCCAGGTTGCCCAACCATCTCATGCATCATAGGCGACTTTAGGATAGAGCGAGCATTGTTAGAATTAGGTTTCAAGGGGCGAGTGTGAATTTGTTGCCATATTCTGTATATGAGCAACTTGGTTTAGGTGAGTTGAAGCCAACCTCCGTCACTTTGCAATTAGCTGACAGGTCAGTTAAAATTCCAAGGAGAATTATCGAGGATGTATTAGTCCAAGTAGACAAGTTCTACTTTCCTGTCGATTTTATTGTATTGGACACACATCCGGCTTCGAACTCACAGTCTCAGATTTCGGTCATTTTAGGACGTCCATTCCTTGCAACTTCTAATGCATTGATTAATTGTAGGAATGGTGTCATGAAGCTTTCTTTTGGTAACATGACCTTAGAATTGAACATTTTTAATGTGTGCAAACAACCCAATGTCCCGAAGAGAGTAAGGAGGTTGATTGGGTTGAAACCATCGCAGAAGAATATTTGTTAGCTAAAGCAATTAACGACCCATCCAATGATAGCTTAATTGATTGGTGTCCTAATGGAACCGATGACGATGATTTGTCAGTCACACCTATTGTGGATAATCTGGATATCAAGATGGTCAATGGGTGGAGACCAAAAGTACGAGAATTTGAGAGGTTGTCGCCTCGAGAGGTGAAAATAGTACCATCCCCTGAGCAAGCACCCAAGCTCGAATTGAAACCCTTACCGAAGGAACTCAAGTATGCCTTTCTTGGACCCGAGGACACTTACCCTATAATTATCTCATCTGATCTTAATCATGACCAAGAAAGAAAATTAGTTGGTGTTCTAAAGAATCATAAAGGAGCCTTAGGGTTGTCTATTGCAGACTTGAAGGGGATTAGCCCCTTAATCTGTACGCATCGGATATATTTGGAGGACAATGCCAAAACCACAAGACAAATGCAACGAAGGCTGAACCCTACGATGAGAGACGTGGTTAAGGCAGAAGTCCTCAAGTTGCTTGACGTGGGTATTATTTACCCAATTTCCGACAGCAAGTGGGTAAGCCCTACTCAAGTCGTTCCTAAGAAGTCGGGTTTGACGGTAGTAGAAAATGAACAAGGTGAACTAGTTCCAACTCGTGTCCTGACGAGTTGGCGCATGTGTGTCGACTACCGAAAGCTGAATTTGGTCACACGAAAGGATCACTTTCCTCTACCCTTCCTAGACCAAGTGTTGGAGAGAGTTGCAGGGCATGATTTCTATTATTTTCTCGATGGCTATTCGGGATATTATTAAATTGAAATTTCACCAGAAGATCAAGAGAAGACTACCTTCACTTGTCCTTTTGGCACATTTGCTTTCCGACGAATGTCATTCGGGTTGTGTAATGCACCTGCAACATTCCAAAGATGCATGCTCAGCATCTTTGAAGACATGAACGAGAAGTTTTTGGAAGTGTTCATGGATGACTTCTCCATTTTTGGTTACTCATTTGATGATTGCTTGTCACATTTACAAGCAGTCTTAGCTCGATGTATAGAAAAGAATTTGATATTGAATTGGGAGAAATGCCACTTCATGGTACCAAAGGAAATTGTCCTAGGACATATTGTTTCATCGAAGGGCATGGAAGTAGATAGAGCTAAGATCGATTTAATTGCTAAGCTACCTGCACTCAAGACGGTTAGAGATGTTCGATCATTTTTGGGTCACGCCGGATTTTATAGGAGGTTCATCAAGGACTTCAGTGTCATAGCTCGACCATTATGTAACCTCCTGTCCCTTGATACACCATTCAATTGGACTGAAACCTGTCAGAAGGCATTCGAAAAGTTAAAGTCTATGCTTAGCACTGCACCCATCGTACGACCACCTGATTGGTCATTACCTTTTGAGATTATGTGCGACACTAGCGACTATGCGATAGGAGCCGTCCTAGGACAACGCAAGGATAATAAGCCATATGTCATTTACTATGCAAGCAAAACCTTGAACGATGCTCAAATGAATTACACCACCACCGAGAAGGAATTGCTTGCTGTAGTATTTGCCTTAGATAAATTTCGCTCTTATATCCTTGGTGCTCCTATTGTTATCTTCACAGACCATGCAGCGTTAAAATATTTGCTGGATAAGAAAGAGGCCAAACCACGCTTAATACGATGGATACTTCTACTCCAAGAATTTGACATCACCATTAAAGATAAAAAGGGAGTAGAGAATGTGGTTGCTGACCATTTATCACGATTAGTTTTTCATGATTCAGTGCCACAGTTTTCCCATCAAAGACTCATTCCCTGAAGAGCAGTTGTTTGCACTTTCTAGTATACCATGGTATGCAGATATTGTAAATTTTCTTGTTACAAGCCGGATGCCGGAACATTGGGGGTCGACAGATAGAAAAATTTTCTTGCGCGAAGTAAAGAATTATTACTATGACGAACCCTATTTATTTAAATATTGCAATGACCAAATTTTTAGACGATGCATACCAGATCATGATATACAAAGCGTACTTTCTTTCTGTCACACTGATGCTTGTGGTGGACACTTTGCTTCTAAGAAAACGGCAGCTAAGGTATTGCAATGTAGTTTTTATTGGCCTACACTATTTAAAGATGCCCACGAGTTCTGTAGGACATGTGACCCATGTCAACATGTTGGGAGTCTAACTCGTAGGCAAATGATGCCTCTTCAGCCCATTACTGCTATTGAGATTTTTGACATATGGGGCATCGATTTCATGGGCCCATTCCCACCATCTTTCGGATATGAGTACATTTTAGTCGGTGTTGAGTATGTATCTAAATGGGTAGAAGCTATCGCCTGCAGAACCAACGATCACAAACCTATTTTGAAATTCCTGAAAGAAAATATTTTTTCACGATTTGGGATGCCTAAGGTCATAATTAGTGATGGGAGAAAACACTTTTGTAATAAGCCTTTTGAGACATTATTAAAAAAATATGGTGTCACCCACAGAGTTGCTACCCCATATCACCCGCAAACTAGTGGTCAGGTAGAGTTAGCCAATCGGGAGATTAAACGAATTTTAGAAAAAACGGTGAACCCATCACGAAAGGATTGGTCCTTGAAACTATCAGATGCATTATGGGCTTACCGTACTGCATACAAAACCATTCTTGGCATGTCTCCCTACCGGCTAGTCTACGGAAAAGCGTGTCATTTGCCCGTGAAAATAGAACATAAATCGTATTGGGCAATTAGAAAATTGAATTTTGATTTACAAGATGCCGGTCCAGCTAGAAAATTGCAATTGAACGAGCTTAATGAGATTCGCAGAGATGTTTATGACAATGTTAGACTTTTTAAAGAACGAATGAAAATTAGGCACGATAGATCAATTTTAAGAAAATCTTTTAAACCTTCACAAAAAGTTCTTGTTATGACTCCCGCTTACATCTGTTTCCTGGTAAGTTGCGATCGAGATGGACAGGTCCTTACATTATAAAAACTGTTTTTCCACATGGGGCGGTTGAGATTGAGAATCCACGGGATGGTAAAATTTTTAAGGTAAATGGACACAGGGTAAAACCTTTTCTTGAGAATTTTGCGGATGAAGAGGACTCCTTTTCCTTGGGGAAGCCCTCTTATGACTGAATATGAAGGCAAAGGTATGTGTATATTAGTTAGAATTATTTTTTTTCTAGTTTTGTAGGTCTTATTTTCTTGATATCAACAGCTCAAGGTATTCCTCTTCTCTCCAATATTACTTTTTCTACTGTCTCTCATATAAATATCTCTTGTATCTACTACATTGAGGACAATGCAATGTTTAAGTTGGGGGGAGGGAAGTATTTTGGTAAAAAAAAAAAAAAATGTTTTTGCATTCTTTTCTAAGCAAATGCACATGTATTTTCATATTGAGTTTGTGCAACTATTAAGGCAAGACATGCGTACTATGACTGATTAGAGACCTATTATTAGATCCCCGCACGTGTATTTAATGATTATAGGAAGGCCTCAGGAGTTCACATTTGTTTAATGCATTTTTATTAAGCCATATCTGTAAAAGAAGTACGAGTATCCTTGTCCGTACTATAAGGTTCTTGATTTGGTTTTCACATAAAGATAGAGGTTGAATACCCCGGCTAGATCATCTAAGTGCCTTATGTTCCAATCTTGGTTGACCTATAGTCACGTTGCAGTCACATTATATGGTTCAGTTTACCTTCTCTATTTTGAAAAAAAAAAATTAAAATAAATAAATAAATGAGGAGATGACAAGTCTAACCTCGTGGCGTAGTTTGGTCTGAGTAATTAAGCCCGAGGGGTGTTTTCACCTAATGCCTTGAGCCAACTGGATCAAGAGTCATTGGCCGAAAACTCGCTACATGGACCTTGCTAGAGCCTAAGGGGGTTGGACTATTGTAATCACCATATGTCTTTAAAAAAAAAAAAAAAAAGCATGAATAGGGTTGGTCGGGCTGAACCCAGTGACATGTGGTAATGGCTGGTTTGACTCCATTGTATTGGACCTTTGTGTACTTTGGATATTTAGTTGGGATTGATAGCTCTTTCTTTACATACGAACCATTCTTGACGAATGTAGACAACATGTGATATTCTGAAAATTTGATAGATCATGTTCTAATAAACTGTAGTAAACACTTGCGAACTTGAGTAGTGTACCTAAAATTCAAGCGGTACCATGTTGTGGTGGAGGTATTAGTGCTCTAAGAAAGTCATTCTGTTTATGCATGCTACACTTTAGTATTCCCCTTGCTTTGATAGTTGCCAAGCTTGAGAAAAATATATATATCACATGTGTATTGATTTAGATTTCATTGTATATCATTTTATGAATGATGTTTGTGGGTAACATTACTGCAAACCCTCACGAGACAACACTCGTCCACTAGGGTAACCTAGGGGTTTAACGGCTTGTTGCACGTGCTAAGTGCAGTCGTGATGCCCTACGAAAGTGGGCACATATCTTAGTTTTATGTCTTTAGCTTTAATAAAAAGTCAAAGGATTGACCAACACTTTTTGTACTCTCATGTTATTGTTTACTCTGAATTGCTAGAGACTAGCAATAAGCTAGTTGGGGGGTGTGATGATAGTACAAAAGTACGATCTACATACTGCTTAAAATAGTATTATTACTAACGGATAACGATATTGTCACTAATTTAATATTTTAATTTTTGATTGGGTGCAGGTGATCATAAATCAAAGTTACAATGCGTATTTAGTATAAAATGGGCCTAGACAAATGCATAACTTAGACCACATACGCCCAACCTCGTCATGGTCTGATCGAACCCACCATTCTTCAAGCACGCTTGCACTCGAGGGATATATGCCAGCCATCCTAAGGCAACACGTAATGGGACATCCGAGGGCTTAGATTTATCAAACCAAGAAGATCCAAAATGGCCACATCAGTGATCATCCCGTGATCAACGAGTCCCCTCCACGTCGTCCGCACCCGTGATGAGCTCCCGCATCAACCCGCTTGCGTTCTCATCCTGCCGTCCGCGATCCATCCGCATCTCCCATCGGCTCACGATCCGTCCCGGCTGCCCGTGAAGCATCCCAAGCCGTCCGCAATCAGCGTCCAAAGATCCGTCCGCCTCCTCCACAGCATCCCGTGAATGGTCCCAGCCAGCCGTGAAGCGTCCCAAGCGTCCACGGAGCACCCGTTTCAGCCTATCCTCTTGCGAGCCACCCATGAAGCTCCATAGCATCCGCGAGTCCACGATCACCGCGTCCGCTCGCGCCGTCTGTGAAGCCAGCGATCAACGCCTCCTCCACAGCGTCCGCGGCTTCATTTCTCCGCAATATCCCAGCCGTTAGCGAGCGTTGCCTCCTCCACAGCATCCCGTGAATCTTCCCAGCGGTCGTCCGGAAGAGATCGCGCCCCTCCACCTATTCCGCTTCACCTCCAATCCGTTCATAAGCCTCCTTCACAGCTTCTGCCCGAGCCCGTGATCAGCGCCTCCCATCAGCCCGCTTCTTCCTCCGTTCCAGCCATTCATGAGCGTCTCGGCACCATCCGCATTCCATGATATCCCAGCGCCCGTGAAGCTTCCCAAAACACCCAAAGCACCGCATCCTCTTCCTCTTGATTCTCCTACGGAACCAGCGAGCAGCACCCCACATCATCTTCTTTCCCCGTAATTCCAGCTTCCGGATCAAGCAACGCAACGCCCGCGATCACCTCCCAGCATCATGCGTCCAACCGCGTCCGCGTGCCAACCTCCAGCCCGAAATCCAGCCACAGATTGACGCCCTCCGCCTCTGCAGCACCCGTTTCTTCCTTCTGCAGCGCCCCAGCAACGAATCCATCTTCCGCGATCACCTCCCAGAGCATCCACCTCTTCCGGAGTCCTCGTCACAGCCGGATCCGGCGACCGGGCATCCCGCGGCCAGCCGAGATGGGCATCCCGAACGATCTCCTCCTCCCAGCGAAATTCCAGCATCTTTAGTTTGGAAATTTTGGTTTTAATTTGTGAGGAAATCTTGTTTTTGGGGGGAGGTTTTCATTGTATAAAACAGGGGAGGGGTCGGCTGGGAGGTTGTTCTTGATTCCCACACAAAAAAACAGGGGAGGCTCTGCTTCCACAAAGAAAGAAAAAAAAGAGAGTGAACAGGGGAGATATTCATGTCAATGGCTAGTACATTCATGTCAATGGCTAGCTAACTCCATTGGTCAAGGGAGATGGAAGAACCCTTGACTTTTTGCTCTCATGAAGTAAACTCTGAACTTTGGTTTTAATTGATTTACATACTCTCATATGTTCTGATTCTCTCATATGTATTTATTAGATAGATTTGTTATGGTTTATATTTATTGATGCACGAATTGCTCCGATATTTGATTTGTCGTAGACATAACCGACACGATGAATGCTTAGAAGTTGAGTTCATGTATTCAATCGATATATTCCATGATTAGAACTATTTTATTTATTTGATCCTTAATCGAGAATCGTCGAGTTTATTTGTTGAAAGTAAAATTATCAAGGGGAATTCCGGATCCCTAGCCATCTCCATATTATTGAACTTTGTTTAATTATCCATTAATTCTCTGCTTTTAATTTTTGAAAATTGACTGAAAATTACATCTAAAAATTACGCTAGTAATCTATAGATCATTTCCTGAGGAATCGACCTCGGACTCCCGAGTTATATTACTTGTGCGATTCTCCTGCACTTGGGAGAACAGTTTTATTTTTGCACCAAACATCCTCAAAATAATATTTTTCTTCTGTTATTCAAAAATCGATTTTGAATCCGAGTGAACGTATTTATTTTTAAGCAACTCCAACTGCCTCCCTGTGGATCGATCTCTTACAACCACTATTCTTCGAGTAGAACAGGTAAGAGTAAAATTAATTTAAACTTTGTTTGTCGATTCTAACAACGATCTGTTTAGCATATTTTTAGGTAAACAGGAATTGGACGAACAGTGCTCCATGCCTATTTATCTTATGGCTAACACTGTGGTCCCGAAGATAGTGTTGATGGGAATCGAGAGACTTCTTTAGAGTTTTCTGTGGGGCTCGCATGGAGGTGGCCATGAGGTGCATTTGGTTGCCGGAAAAAGTGTCTGCATGCCTATGCATGAGGGAGGACTTAGGGTGCAGCCCCTCTTGGAGAGGCGCGAGGCGCGCATTGCTCGTCATGCGGTGAGATTTATCCTTGAGCTGTAGGACTTTTAGAATCAGGTTATGGTGGCTAGATTTGGCCGAGTAGGGACCGATGGGGCGGCCTCGAGTAGGCGGAGATTCTCTTTCATGTGGCGAGAGATTGGAAGGTACATGCCAATTGTTGTAGCAAATACCAGATGGTTGATCGGCGATGGACAGAGCATTGATGTGGTAGAGGACCCATGGGTGGACATTCTCCTCTTAAGACTCTGGCCAACTGTGGATTTTTGACATCCTCGGCCCGGGGGGGAGGGGTGGAGTAAGACGGTGCCAGGCTTGGCCAGTTATTTGGAGAGCACCTTGCAGAGTGTGTCCGATCGCTCCTAGTTTCGGGTTGTGTCGGCTCGAATGTTCGGGTTTGGAGCATGTCATGCAGAGCCAGTGTTAGGGTGGGGATGCCTTCCGTGTTCTCCGGCGGGAGCATGAGTTGGGCCTAGAGTGTGCTTGGATCTGGCGATTCAGACTCTATCTAAGGATCACATTATTCTCATGGAGGGTGGCCTGGGAATGTCTTCCGACGAGATCGGTGCTGAGTAGACGAGGATTGAGCATTCTCCTCAGTGCTCGAAGTGTCGTGTTGACAAGACGGTGGATCACGTGCTATTTTGGTGCATGTGGGTGATAAGTGCTAAATAATGTGCAAATTAATCTATTTTATATAGCACTGATTATTATTTTTATGTATATATTCTAAATTTAAACATGAGAAAATGTGTTCTCCTTCATCATTTCATTTTAAATAAATTATTCAAGTTTGATTGATTTTTCTTTATTTTTATTGGTCGAGTCTAATGTGTGCAGGTCGAGTCGTCCCATTCACAAATTAGTCCCAACCTATTCCATGTGTGGATTACTCTCCTCCACGTGTGCATGCAGCTACCCTTTCGTAAAATTCCACGTGCAAGCCATCCACATGTGAAGTCTCACACATTATCTCCCCTGTTCCACGTCATTCCTTCCCTCCCATTTCCAAAGAATATAACCGCTTCCACCTATGATGAATCCCAGCCTTCATCCCGTTAGTAATCATCCTTATCCCATGGCCAGCTGCATTTCCAAGCGTCCGTAGCGTTATGGATTGATTCCATCATCCACAAATGAGTTCCAAGCGTTTGCATCCCAGCTCACGAATCCGTTGCTTCCTCCCATCCACATAATTCCTCCCACAACCTCCTGGATTGACCCCACCGTTCATAGCTCCCAATTCTTCCGGCATCTCCTCTCAGCCGAGAACACCACCCCCCTGATCCCAGCCATTAACAAAGTCCCAAGCTACCCATCCCGTGTCTGCAGATTAAGCATCCCAGCCTCAAAACAGAGTTCATCTCCCCTGCTCCACGTCCACAGCTTCATCCTCCCGAGCTTCACGGTATCCAAACACATTCCCTTGCTTCGGAACAAAGTTTCGGATAAGCTCTATCCGCATCCCCTGCATCCTAGATCCCATCTTCTCCGGATTATTTTCATTTGCGATAGCCTCCCTCCCAACCGAATCAAGCCAACCCGCGACGGATTCCTTCCACGTCGTGTCCACAGACCAAGCTCCCCAGCCTCCCCGTTTTTATCCACGGAAGAGTTCATCTTCTCCGAAAATCAGGCATCCTAATGTCCCACAATCATCCCGATTGCCTCCCACGATTTTCTACTTCGGATCAATCCAACCTTCCTCTCATTCCGGGTTGATTCCATGATCCACAGGCAGAATAGAGTCATCCAAACTCATCCCTTGCTTCCACGCTCCAGCCTCTTCCCAGATTTCACGAAAACAACCCTCTCCTATGTCCGAGAATCCCATCTTCCATCACCTACGGGATAAAGCCCAGGCATTGATCGGTTATTTCAATTTCAAAAATAAACCACGCAATAGCACGTATCCTGTAGGATAGTGATTACGGGTGTCGGTCCACAGGGATTGAAGAATAAGTTATTTTTCTTTTAAAAATAAATCAACAAGAAGGATTTGCTAAATTGATTTAACTAAATCAAACTATGAGTACGGATTGAAATTTTATCAAAGTAAATAAATCTAGGGTTTGGAATCCACCACATAGCATTGCATCAAGGATTGTGTTCTTAATCTTATCTTTTGGAGAGGCATGCAATTTTGGCTACAAGCCTTATAAAATAAAAGCATAAAGAGTTTTAGGAAGATCCATCTTCGGTATAGCATGAAGTGTCTACCTAAGTATGCTAATCTAGGGTGTAGCACATCTCATCTTCCTAGGCATGGATCATCTTAGACTACTTTAGCAACATGAATAGTAAATGGCATGCTCAAGGTTTAAACATCATAAAATAATTTTTCATTGAGAATGAGAATTTAAACAAACTCCAAAAAGATTAAAAGAGTAAGAACTACAATGCCCTGTTACATTGCTAGGGCTTCATCCAGCCCTAGACTAGGTGTTCAGCCGCGCATGGTGGCCGGATGTCCTTCCATCTTCAAATGAAAGCCTTCACCTCTCATTCTTCCCAATATATCACAAACTATTCTCTCTCCTCCCCTCTCTCTTCTTTTTTTTTTTTCTTTCTCTCGGCTGGTGGCTTCTTCTTCTTCACCGAAACAGGGGTTCTCCCCTGTTTTCTTTCTTCTCCACCGAGCTCTCACTTCTCCTCTGCCGTCCTCTTCTTATAGCTCGCCGAAGACCAGCGATGGATCCCGAGAGAGAAGGAGGGCGTGATGCTGGGAGGATGATCTCGCGGAGGCTTGATTCCTGTTGCACGCGAGGGCGTGATGCTGGGAGGATGGCATGATCTCGGGCGAAGATGGGGATGAAGCTCGAAACAGGTGCCGATCCGGAAGGAGCTGGGTTACCGTCTCGTTGAATGCAGTTGGCTGGGATCGCGGTGAAGGCTGAATCACAGGGATTGGAGCTGGGAATCGATGGGATCTCTTCTTGGAACGAATCCGGGTGAAGCTCGGGATGGCTGGCTGATTTCCGACTGCTGGGAGGTGGAACGGGTGGCGGATGGCATGCGGTTGATGCGGCTGGCACGGAGCTGATGCGGTGGTGCTGGATCTCGGCTGAAGACGCGGGCTGTGATGGCGAAGGGGCTGGATCTTCACTGCTGGGAAGAGTCGACCGCATGGGCACGGTGGGCACGCGGCTAATTGCGGCCGACTGGAATCACGAAGGACTCGTCGCCGGCAGATTTGATCGCGGGATCGTCGGGAGGGAGCCGCGGATGGTGGGCGGCCGCGGGATCAACGGGAAGACGCCGGAGGGGGCGTCGGTGGGCACGCGTGAGCTGTTCATCGGGGGAGGAAGAAGATGAACAGTGAATGAGTTTTTTTTTCTTTTCCTAACACTGTTCATATGAACAGTGTTTTCACGGAACACTGTTCATATGAACAGTGATTCCAGTAATTTTTCTCCAAATTACTGTGGATATTTTATTATTATTTTTTTAATTTTAAAATTATGAATTTTACACGAAGGTAGGTACGAAATTGGTTGGGAATTGGCTTTGGATTTGAGATGGGTCATGATCGTTGATTTGCTTGAACTTGTTCTCGAGCCCAATGTTATTTAAATTTAATTCTTGCTAAGCTGCTTCAGATCGAACTCGACCAGACAAGACTAAAAACCGGACCGTGACCTAATAAAAAGGGTTAATCAAACCTTTGCCCCATACATAATTAATTATAACTTTCGATCGAATTAGGACCAAAACCCATTTAATTATAACCTTAGCTTGATTACAACTCCATCAGGTTACCAAATCGGGTCAACACAATCTCCTCCTTATATGTTTTCATGAAAGATTATAACCAGGAGAGAGACAAGTTTAGAGTCTGTTTTGAAAAAGAATTATTTACCTCTTACCATATTTTAAATTTATTTCAATGTTTATTCAATTTCATGGTAAAACAAGTAGTTATCCGTTTAAGAACATTGATAAGTGCTGAAAAAGAATATTAAATTATAGATTAATCAGCACTTATCAGGCATCCATTCCCAGCTGTCAGCCGAGATCCCAACTTCTCTCCCCTGTTTCACGTTCAATCCGTTCGTAATCATCCAGTCCCAGTTGCATCCCAGCTAGATGAACATCCCATGTGATCTCCCGTATCCCACGAACAACACCAAGCCAGTGTTTCGGATTAACTTCATCATTCACCAGCGGAATGGAGTTCATCCATGGGACAAGCTACAAATCCAGGAAAATCTCAGCTACCCAAGCTTTACGGATCGATGGACGAGTTTCCCTGCTTCAACGGAACAGAGTCCGAGTTTCATCTCAACCTTCAGCAGCCGCCCGCCGTTTCTCTCGTTTGTAGATTAATTCAAACCTCCAAAATCCTAGCAGCCTTGATTGGAAGTTATCTGCTGATTGAAACCTGGGATGCAGCCGTGAGGAGAATGGGCTATAAAAAGCCATCAGCCTTAGGCACAAGGGGCATGGAAGGATCAGCGAGCTTCTTCCTGTAGCCAAGTTTCCAAAGAAGTTAGAGAGAGGGAAGGAGGAGAAGACGGAGAAAGGAAGGAGGTAGCCGTGATAGCCGTGATGGGAGCCGGAGTCCTCTGCGTTACTGCTATCATCCACAATGATATGCAGGGCTGATATCCTCACTAGGGCTGGATGAAGCTCTAACAGAGAAATAAAGGTTTTTGTATCTTTAATTTTTGTTCTTGGGGTTGTATGAATCCTCTTACTCTCAAATGAATATTTTTCTTTCATCTCATATTTAATCTCTATGACTTTAAATATGATGTTCGTACAACTATATTTCATGATCACTGAGTGAGTATAAAGATAATCCATGCTTAAGGAAGATGTAGTGTCCTGCTACATTATTTTTGGGTAGACATTTCATACCTACTGAAGATGGGTTTTCCTAAAATTACTTCAGTGAATTTTTATTTGAATGCTTATAGAGCTTGTAGCCAATTTGCATGATAATCCAAGACGAATTAAAATACAATTAATCCTTGTTGCTTTGTTAGCGGTGAATTCCTTGCTCTAGGTTCTCCCAACTGATATCACTTTAATTGCATTTCTTATTAAATTATTTAGTTCAATAGTCTTCACAAATTCTCCTTTTCAAATATTTTTTTTAAGAAAACTACTGTACCCCAATCTCTGTGGATCGATACCCGTAATCACTATCCTACCAGATACATGCTATTGGCGTGGTCTTTAAAGTTGACTATCAATTTTTGGCGCCATTGCTGGAGATTGCTAGCATAGTTATTTTTCTTTTCATAAATTAAACTTTCAATATATATATATCTAAAATAAAATAAAAATATTTTCTATTTTATTACTTTTCTTATCTTTTATTTTTCTCTTGGTATTATTTGATCAGAAATCGAAGAGGAAGTCTGGGACGATCAAAAAGAAAACTGCTGGAAAAGGAATGCTGTAGAGGTTTGCCTAAAAAAAAAATAAAAAAACTGCTGGAAAAATTTTCTTTGGTAATCTCTAAATCTTTCTTATTTAAATTGATTCCCAATTAGCTTGAAATTTTGTGGTGATTGTCTGATTTTAATTTCAGCAAAAGTGTGAATGCATGCTTGATACACATACACCAATTAATCCGCACATAGTAAGGGTAATCACCCCAACAAAATAAGAACTGAATTTCATCACCAGATTCTTGGCCAAATTAGGTGAATCAATTCTCACATAGCTCTCACCTTAATTAAAATTAATTAGACGTTGGCCCCTAGGGACATTCGAGCTCAATAGGACGAAGATCACCGAAAGTTGCACCAATTTCGTTCTGTGGCTCAGCTGATGTCTAGGCAAGCTTTGTCCCCTATAAGGAAGACAGTTCATCTGTTCGAGGCAAGTGGTTTTTAAGTGGGACCTTTGCAAATGCATCGTGACCCCCCACTTACCTGGGAGCTTACATGGTCAACTCAGTTCATTAGACCGGATTGGAGGCTTAGGTGCCCTCTTCAAACCAGTTAGGAGCTGTCTAGTGATTTTAAGGCAAACACAAGGATTTGATGTGTTTTTTTTAATGCATGCTTGACTGCACTTGATTGATCCGAAGAGTTTTAGTGTATGCAAGGGTGTCGTTCCAGATCTCCTAAATTAGTACCTTTTGATTCTGAAATAGAGCATTCTATTAGGTCCTTTCGAGCCGAAATCCGCACCTATAGAACCATAGGATCTACTCCACCTGTCGAGATGGCTGAAGAACAACCCAAGCTATTAAAGAGTACTTTATTCCTTCCATTTATACCTCTCCATCTTGTATTCGACTACCTAATTGTTGCCCAGATAGACAACCCCAAGAGGGGGGGTGAATTGGGTTTTAAAATAATCTTACAATTTAAAACGATGTGGATGACTAATTAAAGCTATTGCAAGTTGTTCGATTAATTGCTATGTGCTGTGAGTGATATGAGAGTAAGAGAAAGAGAGACAATTAATCACAAACACCAAGTTTTATAGTGGTTCGGAGCTAACCCTTGCTCCAACGTCCACTCCCCAAGTCTCACTTGGAAATTCACTATAACTCCTTGGATTACAGCCGGTTGTTTTCCAAGCTCACAACCAAACTTGTTGTTTTACGAGCTCACAACGAACTCGGTCGTTTTCCCAGGCTCACCGACTAGAACCAACTCCGATTGTTTTCCCGGGATCACAATCGAACCCTTACACGTTGGTTTTACACTCGGCTCACCAACCAACCTCTATACCCTTGATTCAATCCTCCGATTGAACCAAGCAAAGACAATGTGTAGATGAAAAGAACAAACAGAAAAATACAGCTTCTCAAAAGTAGATAAATGGCAATATGAACAATAACGAAGTTAAGAGCCCTCAAACGCTTTTAAGTTGGAGAAGAGGAAGGGCTTCTTGAACTTCGGGTCTCCTCTTGAATGTGTAGTCGACTTGAATGCAGGAGGAGGCTCTTTCAATGTTGGGAAGAAGTAGGTGGATGCAGTTAATGCTGCTCTTCCCTCTTTTTCGTTGAAGAACAAGTTGCAGAGATTGAAAGCTTGATTACTTGGAGTGGAATGGTTGTTCTCTTCTTTGCTACAGTCCTCTGTGGCTATTTAAACCAACCCCCACGGAAACTAGCCGTTAGAGAGCTTTTTCTGCCCGTTCTGCACACTCTGTACACCCTGACAATGTGTCCGTTGGTGGGTTGGAGTCGACTCGCGGCGATCAGGAGTCGACTCGGCTGTAGCGGGAGTCGACTCATGCTTTTCTGGAGTCGACTCGGCAACTGTTTCGGATTTGAATTAAAGTAGCCTCTTAGACTGGGAGTCGACTCGTCTTGACCTGGAGTCGACTCGCCAACTTCTGGAGCTGACTTGGCTTTCTCGGAGTCGGCTCATTCCCATGGAGTCCGTGGATCTATTTTTGAATTTGGGTCCACTAGAGTCGACTCGACAATCCTGGGAGTCGACTCGGCGCTCAGAGCCCGAACTCCCTATCTTCTGTCTTTTGCCTCGTCCAGTCTTGGAGTCGACTCGAACTTCCCCGGAGTCGACTCGGCTCTCAGTTTCCGAAACACTGTCTTCTGTCTTTTTGATGTAGAGCTGCCTTGGAGTCGACTCTAGCTGTCTGGGAGTCGACTCGAATCTCAGAGACAGTAAATTGGTCTTCTGTCTTCTTTGTGGTCGCGGAGTCTCGGAATCGACTCGAATCTCAGAGTTCGAAAAACGTTCTCTGACTTTTTCCTTGTGTTCCTCTGAGAGTCGACTCTCACTTTCTTTGAAGTCGACTTGCCAACCATCGGAGTCGACTCGCGTTCCTACTGGAGTCGACTCGAATCTCAGACCCGAAAACTGCGCTCTGACTTTTCTGCCTGTGGATCCTTGGAGTCGACTCTTGCTACCCTGGAGTCGACTCGGTGAACATCGGAGTCGACTCGCGCACTTCAGGAGTCGACTCGCTGACAGGTTTTGAGTTGATGCTTTCTGTTCGTCTGTCTGTCTCGAGCCCGTGCCAGTGAACTTGATACGCTTGGAGTCGACTCGTGATACTCTGGAGTCGACTCGAGTCTCAGACTTTGGTTCAGGCTGACTTCTTAACTTATCCAAAATATTATGAACTAAGTCTAGAGACACTTAGACAAGATTTTCATTGAAACACTTAATTGAATTCATTAGTAAACAAGAGATATACTCAAATGCTTTGAGCTCATCAAAATCAAATAGGGTTTTAATCAATCACTCCACAATCTCCCCCTTTTTGATGATGACAAAACATTGAGTATATGTAAAGTGAATTGCTCAATAAACAATGAAATAAAATCCATAATTGAATTCAAATGTCTGGTAATTCAATTTATCCAAGCTTGAAAGGAGTGAAACAATAAATTTCGGAGTTAAAGGCTCCTCCTTTCATTTGGAATTATATAAGCCTTCATATTATACAATCAATTGTTTGGCTTATATATCTTTAATGATTTAGCTTGATTAATATTCAGATTCTCCCCCTCAACATATGCATTCTACTATGTTTTGATTCTCTGAATTTCCTTTTAATGCTTTGAAGTTTTTGAACTGAATTTTTTGTTTTTAGAGGAAAAATCTGTCAGTTTGTTCTTGAGTAGGATTCAGCTAATCTCCGAATATCCCTTGAATAGATTCTGGAGATTACTCCATTAGGAGCCCCAAAAGAGAGATAATGAGCCTCGAGGTACCAAATCCACTTAGAACAAATTTTGTGTGTTTTAACAGTTTTTTTTGATTTTTCATTGATTCCTTTTACATATTTTATACATATTCTCCCCCTTTTTGTCATCGTATCAAAAGAAGGTAAGCACACACAATCAATGGCACAACCAATCAATCATCAAATAGCACAGAATGAAGAAAATATGGCTACTCATTGTATTGATTTGCCATGTAAATACATTTGAGAGTACAAAAAAATAAGGCAAAAACAATACAGTCAAAACAAAATACAAAAAGTAGCTATGGTCTCCTCGAGGATGTAGCTCCTCCTCTCGAAGATGTATCTCCTCCTCTCGAGGACGTGGCTCCTCCTCTCGAGGATGTATCTCCTCCTCTTGAGGACGTGGCTCCTCCTCTCGAGGATGTAGCTCCTCCTCTCAATCTGCTCTGCTCCATGAGGAGGGTGACTGCATCTGTAACATGCCCAGCTGAGTGATAATGGACGAAGTGGCTCTGCTATGTGTAGTAGAGAGCTCAGGTCACCGACGTCTGAAGTGCGTCCAGCTTGTCGATGAGCACATTCGACAAGCGCTCGGCCCCCTCGGTAGTGGTGTGCATGTCACGGACCGATGTCCTCCCTCATCTGTCGAGTGGTGCTCGTGACCTCACTCATGCTATGAAACTGGGCCTGGAGCAAAGTCCTCATGTTGTAGATCTCTTCCCACACATGAGGCCGTCATGTCAGTCACGGCCGTCAGGGAAGGGACCAACGCTGAAGATGGACGGGAGAGGGAGCAGGCACCGAACCTCGGAGCTCCCGAAGCAACTCATCCCTCAGATCTCGGACTATCTCCTGCCGTAGCTCCCGGAGCTGCTCAGGAGCGATGCGGACCTCCATGGATGGTGGAGCCGAGGAGGAGGGTCCGGCGGAGGTGGTAGGAGCAGAAGTGGATGGAAAGTTCGGTAAGTCAGGATAGTCAGAATCTGGCTCAGGACTAGGGGAGTGTCTGGTGGTCTGTGTGGTGATGGAGGACTTCCTAACCCATGTCCCCTCTTCTTCCGAAACCCCATCCTGTGTAGGGTCCCTGCACGCGTGCGATCAGTCCATCGCAATGCGCGAAAGGGTTCCCCCTCAGGGATAGGAATCTCGTACTCCCTAAATAACAAGGTGAAGACCATACCGTAGGGCAAAGTGAGCCTAGGTCTGTCTAGTGGCTCACACATGTATCGATATATGAGTTTGGGGAAGTTGATTGGGTGTCATGAAGCATGTAGAACATGAGAGCTAGGTCTCTCTCAGATACAAAGTCAAATCTCCCGGTCTTAGGGAAGATGGACCTAGACAATATACATAGGAGGATCCGCATCTCAATCGGAAGTGAGCTAGCGGATACCTCGTCTAAGGGTGACTGGGGTGGATGCCCTAGAACGGCCGTAAGGGCCTCAACCTTGTCCTCGGATGTGTGGGAGCCACCCCTACTAGTGGGAAGGTGGAGGATGTGGGCAATAAGATCCTCCGTAAAGAACAGAGGGACACCGGCTACCGTGCCCTCGATACCCCCATCTCCCAATGGACGGTACCGTAAAAACTCTCTAATGAGCCCTGGATATGTGGGGAGATCTAAGGTGAGAAAGTACTCTAAGCCCTGGGCCCTAAGTCTATCACTTATAGTGAACCCTTTCCCGGGAGAGATAGTCAGAGGTCGACATATCTTCCGGTGGTGACGGCCTTCCCGGCTAATGGCCTCGCGGGAACCGCCCTTGGCGGGGAACGAGCCGGAGGTTGTGCCTCGCGGGATCGTGCCGAGCCTTGGAGCGCCTCTCGGGACCGGCCTCGGGTCGGGACCTCTTCCGGACTACGGTTTTACCGCGGCATAATGACCTAGAACGGGATTGAAAACCTAAAGGATGGTGAAAGGTCGACGGAGAAGGCTTGGGAACGACCGGGGACGACCTAGGAAGGGAGGAAAACCCTAAGGGACGGTGAAAAATCGACGGGAAAAGGCCTTTGGGACGACCGGGGACGACCTAGGAGTCGGCTCTAGGGCTTGTGAACAGTGGCGGCTGAGAAAGAAGTGTTTTCGAAACGACAAAGTTAGGGTTAAAAGTCGAATCCCGACTGCGAGTCGACTCCACTGAGTCGCGAGTCGAACTCGACCTCGAGTCGACTCCAGAATATGCGCGAGTCGACTCTCCTTATGCCGCCTGTTAGACCTCGAGTCGACTCCCGACTATATTGAGAGTCGACTCCCCCTCTGCTGCCATCTTTGCGAGTTGACTCCCGCAAATGCGCGAGTCGACTCCCCCTTAGAGCCGACTCTGAAACTTACTCGAGTCGTCTCTAACTTTGGCACGCACCTAAAAATCATGTTATGTTCGTGCCGAATGAGGAAAAATCACTAAATTATGATCTGATTTGATGATCATTGAAAAGGAAACTCTATTTTAACCACAATCTAATCATCAAAATCAACGAATCTAGTGGAAACTACCACTAGGATGGATCAATCACTCCTAATCCCTCCTAAGCACACTAAACCTCTCTTCACTTAGGGGTTTTGTAAAAATGTCTGCTAATTGATCATCAGTACAAAACAAATTGTAGTGTCACATCACCCATTCAGTACATGCATCTCTTATGAAGTGATGTCTTATCTCAATGTGTTTAGTTCTTGAATGCTGAATTGAATTTTTAGTTAGATTAATGGCACTTGTATTATCACAGTTAATAGGTATTTTATCTTGTTTAATTGCCATAATCTTCTAATTGTTTGTTTGATCCACAAGATTTGAGCACAACAACTCCCGGCTGCAACATATTCAGCTTCAGCAGTAGATAATGCAACCGAGTTTGTTTCTTGCTAAACCATGAGATTAGGTTTTCTCCTAGAAATTGACAAGACCCGCTGGTACTTTTTCTATCAAGCTTACATCCAGCGAAGTCTGAATCTGTGTATCCTATTAAGTTTAGGCTAGATTCTTTAGAGTACCATAACCCTATATTCTTAGTTTCCTATTAAGTATTTAAAAATTCTCTTAACTGCCAACTAGATGTGATTCCTTAGGATAGCCTGATATCTAGCACACATGCAGACACTAAACATAATATCAGGTCTACTTGCAGTAAGATACAATAAAGATCCTATCATACCTCTATACAGTTTCCTGATCTACAGATTTACCTGATTCATCTTGGTCTAATTTGCATGATGAGCTCATGGGGGTGCTGATTGACTTGTTTTCCCTCCATATCAAACTTCTTGGAGCATCTCCTTGATATATTTGGCTTGATTGATGAAGATGCCTCCTTCAGACTGTTTGATTTGAAGCCCGAGGAAGTAGTTCAGCGCTCCCATCATGCTCATCTCAAATTCACTCTGCATCAAATCAGCAAATTCTTCGCAGAGGCGATTGTTAGTAGCACCGAAAATGATATCATCAACATAAATCTGTACTAGTAGCATATCTTGGGTTTTTCTTTTTCAGAAATAGTGTTGTATCTACATTACCCTAGAGAACTCATGTTCTAGTAGGAATTTGCTAAGGCCTCTCATACCATGCTCTAGGTGCTTGTTTTTAAAACCATAAAGCGCTTTGTTCAGTTTATATACATGATTAGGGTATTGATGATTTTCAAAACCAGGAGGTTGTTCTACATATACCTCCTCATTTATATACCCCTTTAAAAATGCACTTTTTACATCCATTTGAAATAGTTTGAAATCCTTAGAAGCATGCATATGCTAATAATAATCTAATAGCCTCAAGTCTAGCTACAGGAGCAAAGGTTTCATCAAAATCTATACCTTCTTCTTGATTATAACCCTTTGCTACTAGTCTAGCCTTATTCCTTATAACAATTCCATTTTCATCAAGTTTATTTTTATAAATCCATTTAGTACCTATAATCGGATATTCAGAAGGTCTCTCTACTAGATTCCATACCTTTGTTTCTAGTAAATTGGTTTAATTCTTCTTGCATTGCATTTATCCAATTTACATCATTTTCGGCTTCTTCTATATGTTTGGGCTCAAAGTGTGAGACGAAAGCTAGATGGTTATTTAAATTCCTAAGAGATGCTCTAGTCCTAACCGGTTGAGATGGATCATCTAAGAATTAGTTCCTTAGGATGCCGTGAGCATACCTCCAAGATTTAGTTAGCCCATGATTCACCAATAGCCTCTTGGCTTGATGATGCTCCTTCAATCAATTTTTGATTATCATCTTGTAATGTCATCTCATCTATCTTTTCTTCAAGAATTTCAGCATCATCATCAAAGTTAACTTTCCTTACTAGAGAGATGTCACTAGAATCATCAAATACAACATGTATAGATTCTTCTATAACTAAGGTTCTTTTATTAAAGACTCTATAGGCTTTACTAGTTGTAGAGTAACCTAAGAATATTCCCTCATCAGATTTTAGAGTCAAATTTACCTAGATTATCTTCCCATTATTATGAACAAAACACCTACATCCAAAAACATGAAAGTAATTAACTTTTAGTTTTCTGTTTTTCCAAAGTTCATAAGGTGTTTTCTTTATGATGGGTCTCAATAGAACTCTATTTAATATATGACAAGAAAGTATTAATGGCTTCTCCCCAAAAGTACTTAGGGAGGTTACTTTCAATAAACATAGTTCTAGCCATTTCCTCTAGAGTTCTATTTTTTCTCTCCACAACTCCATTTTGTTGTAGGTGTCCTAGGTGCAGAAAAATTATGGGTTATCCCCTTTTTACTACAAAACTCATCAAATGACTGATTTTCGAATTCGGTACCATGGTCACTTCTAATGGCTATTACTGAAGTATCTCTAGCATTGGTTGCTTCCTTATGAAACTTTTTAAATACTGAAAAAGCTGATCTTTATGTGCTAAGAACATAACCCAAGTGTATCTAGAATAGTCATCTACAATAACTAGACCATATTTATTTCCACCTAGGCTAGTGGTTCTAGTTGGTCCGAATAGGTCCATGTGTAATAATTCTAGAGGTCTAGATGTAGAGACACATTTTATGGATTTAAATGAGTTCCTAGATTGTTTGCCAAATTGACATGCTTCACATATTTTGTTCTTCTCAAATTTTAATTTTGGCAAACCTATCACGGAATCTCTTTTAACTAGTTTAGTTATTGTGTCCATGCTTGCATGACCTAACTTACGGTGCCATAACCAGCTAGCATCATTATCCTTAGTTTCATTAACAACTAGACATTGGTTATGTTTGGCAAGATCTTCAAGGTCTACAACATACACATTCCCACGTCTAATTCCTTTAAAAACTAAACTATTGTCATTAGGGTTTGTTATAATGCATACTGATGGTTTAAACATAACATCATACCCTTTATCACATAATTGACTAATGCTTAATAAGTTATGCTTAAGACCATCAACATATCTAACATTATCAATAAAAGTAGAAGGGGTAATTTGAACTTTACCAATACCAATGATGTGACCTTGGTTGTTGTCTCCAAAAGTCACAGCACCTCCCTTCTTAGCTTCAAGGGTGAAAAATTGATCCTTGTCACCCGTCATGTGTCTTGAGCAGCCACTATCCAAATACCAGCAGTTTTTGTGACCTTGGCTGCAAGACACTCCTACACAAGCAAATCATATCATCTTAGGTACCCAAGTTTTCTTGGGTCCTTCATGGTTAGTCAAGTTGGTTCCTTTTGGAGCCCATACCCTTTTAATTTTCCTTTTTGTTTTACCTTTCCTAAAATTACACACATTTGCTTTATGACCTATAGTTCCACAACAAAAGCAGGTTATTTCTTAGTTTTACTTTCTCCAGCTTTAACAAAGAAGTTACTAAGAGGTTTTTGTTTATTTCTTGGTTGATATCCTAAACCCGCTTTATTAAATACTGCTCGTTGACTATTTAGTATCATATTTAACTTTTCAGAACTATATGTAAATTTTTCAACCAAAGTTTGTATTTGTTAAGTTCTTTAGTTAGTGTTTGATTTCTGCTTTTAGATCATTTAGTTCTTTTGTGAGATCCTTGTTTAAGATTTGTTTATGGTTTTTAAGTTCTGAAAATTCCTTAGTTAGTTCTTCGTTATCTTTACTTAAGGTGTTAGTTTTCTTAATTAAGAGTTGGTTGCTTGTCTTAAGTTCTAGATTTTCTATGGTGATATAGTCCTTATCCTTAACTAGTTTATCGCATTTAAGTATGTATGATTGTTTAGCTATTTTTAGTTCTTTATTCTTAAGATTTATGGCCTTATATTCTATCATTAATTCATTAAATGCATCATAAAGTTCATCAAAAGAAAAATCGAGATGTGATTCAGATGTTACCTCATTTTCATTGGCCATGAAGCACAAATTGGCCTTTTCTTCTTGTTCTTCATCCGATGATGAAGATGATGCGTCGGAGTCCGATAAGGTGGTGACGAGGGCTTTCTTCTTCTTGTACTTGTTGCCCTTCTTTAGTAAGGGACACTCAGCTCTGATGTGTCCCGGTTTTTTACACTCATAGCAGCCAATCCCTTCATTTTCCCTTCTTACCTTTGTCCTTGCGGTAGGAATTTGAGGGGCCTCTCCTTTGATGATAGGACTTCTTGTGGTTGATGAATTTTCTGAATTTGCGCACAAGAAGAGCCTCACCATCATCTTCCTCATATTCTTCTTCTTCACTGCTGCTACTGCAAGACAAGTCCTTGTTAGATGAAGTAGATTTAAGAGCTATTACCTTTTTCTTATGGGAGGACTCTTCCTCGTTGTGTTGCTTCATGGTTAGCTCGTGCGTCATTAGGGATCCAAGAAGCTCCTCAAGTGGTAACTTGTTCAAGTCCTTGGCTTCTTGGATTGCCGTCACTTTAGCTTCCCATGACCTTGGTAGACAACGAAGGATTTTCCTGACAAGCTCACTGTTAGTATAGTTCTTGCCAAGGCTTTTTAGGCCATTGACAATGTCAGTAAACCTAGTGAACATGCATGTGATTGTTTCATTAGAATCCATTTTAAATAGTTCATACTTATGAACCAAAATATTTATTTTGGATTCTTTGACTTGATTCGTGCCCTCATGGGTCACTTCAAGTCTGTCCCAAATCTCTTTTGCAGAATTGCAAGTTGAGACCCTATTGAATTCATTTCTATCTAAGGCACAATAAAGCACATTCATAGCTTTAGAGTTTAGTTGTGCCTTTCTCATGTCATGTTCATCCCAATCCTTTTCTAGTTTGGGTACCGTGACACCCTCTACATATATGGATGGGATGTATGGCCCATTTACTACAATGGTCCACATCTCATAGTCTTGGGCTTGGATGAATATTCTCATCCTAGCCTTCCAATATGAGTAGTCGGATCCATTAAAGAATGGGGGTCTTTGGGTGGACTGACCCTCAATGTGGGAAAATCCAAATGGGGTTGTCATTTCGATCTTTTACTCTTGGGTGGAAGAGTTTAGGCTCTGATACTACTTGTTGCCCAGATAGACAACCCAAGAGGAGGGGTGAATTGGGTTTTAAAATAATCTTACAATTTAAAACGATGTGGATGACTAATTAAAGCTATTGCAAGTTGTTCGATTAATTGCTATGTGCTGTGAGTGATATGAGAGTAAGAGAAAGAGAGACAATCAATCACAAACACCAAGTTTTATAGTGGTTCGGAGCTAACCCTTGCTCCTACGTCCACTCCCCAAGTCTCACTTGGGAATTCACTATAACCCCTTGGATTACAGCCGGTTGTTTTCCAAGCTCACAACCAAACTTGTTGTTTTACGAGCTCACAACGAACTCGGTCGGTTTTTCCAGGCTCACCGACTAGAACCAACCCCGATTGTTTTCCCGGGATCACAATCGAACCCTTACACGTTGGTTTTACACTCGGCTCACCAACCAACCTCTATACCCTTGATTCAATCCCCCGATTGAACCAAGCAAAGACAATGTGTAGATGAAAAGAACAAACAGAAAAATACAGCTTCTCAAAAGTAGATAAATGGCAATATGAACAATAACGAAGTTAAGAGCCCTCAAACGCTTTTAAGTTGGAGAAGAGGAAGGGCTTCTTGAACTTCGGGTCTCCTCTTGAATGTGTAGTCGACTTGAATGCAGGAGGAGGCTCTTTCAATGTTGGAAAGAAGTAGGTGGATGCAGTTAATGCTGCTCTTTCCTCTTTTTGTTGAAGAACAAGTTGCAGAGATTGAAAGCTTGATTACTTGGAGTGGAATGGTTGTTCTCTTCTTTGTTACAGTCCTCTGTGGCTATTTAAACCAACCCCCACGGAAACTAGCCGTTAGAGAGCTTTTTCTGTCCGTTCTGCACACTCTGTACACCCTGACAATGTGTCCGTTGGTGGGTTGGAGTCGACTCGCGCGATCAGGAGTCGACTCGGCTGTAGCGGGAGTCGACTCATGCTTTTCTAGAGTCGACTCGGCAACTGTTTCGGATTTGAATTAAAGTAGCCTCTTAGACTGGGAGTCGACTCGTCTTGACCTGGAGTCGACTCGCCAACTTCTGGAGCTGACTTGGCTTTCTCGGAGTCGGCTCATCCCATGGAGTCCGTGGATCTATTTTTGAATTTGGTCCACTCGAGTCGACTCGACAATCCTGGGAGTCGACTCGGCGCTCAGAGCCCGAACTCCCTATCTTCTGTCTTTTGCCTCGTCCAGTCTTGGAGTCGACTCGAACTTTCCCGGAGTCGACTCGGCTCTCAGTTTCCGAAACACTGTCTTCTGTCTTTTTGATGTAGAGCTGCCTTGGAGTCGACTCTAGCTGTCTGGGAGTTGACTCGAATCTCAGAGACAGTAAATTGGTCTTCTGTCTTCTTTGTGGTCGCGGAGTCTCGGAGTCGACTCGCGTATTGCGGGAGTCGACTCGAATCTCAGAGTTCGAAAAACGTTCTCTGACTTTTTCCTTGTGTTCCTCTGAGAGTCGACTCTCACTTTCTTTGAAGTCGACTTGCCAACCATCAGAGTCGACTCGCGTTCCACTGGAGTCGACTCGAATCTCAGACCCGAAAACTGCTCTCTGACTTTTCTGCCTGTGGCTCCTTGGAGTCGACTCCTGCTACCCTGGAGTCGACTCGGTGAACATCGGAGTCGACTCGCGCACTTCAGGAGTCGACTCGCTGACAGGTTTTGAGTTGATGCTTTCTGTTCGTCTGTCTGTCTCGAGCCCGTGCCAGTGAACTTGATACGCTTGGAGTCGACTCGTGATACTCTGGAGTCGACTCGAGTCTCAGACTTTGGTTCAGGCTGACTTCTTAACTTATCCAAAATATTATGAACTAAGTCTAGAGACACTTAGACAAGATTTTCACTGAAACACTTAATTGAATTCATTAGTAAACAAGAGATATACTCAAATGCTTTGAGCTCATCAAAATCAAATAGGGTTTTAATCAATCACTCCACACTAATACCACTGCGGCTGTACAATTTGAAATTAAATCTAGTGTCATCCAAATGCTTCCCTCTTTGTATGGACTCAACAATGAAGACCCATACAAACATTTGGATGAGTTTCTTGAGATCTGCACTACTGTCAAAATTCATAACTTCACTGATGATGCTCTGAAACTTAGGCTATTTCCTTTTTTCCTTAAGTATAGAGCTAAACAATGGCTCCATTCATTGGAAGCCAATTCTATTCTCTCTTAGGCTCAAATGCAACATGAATTTCTAAAGAAATATTTTTCCATAGGAAGAACAAACCAATTTAGGCGTGCTATCATGAGCTTCTTCCAATCTGATGGAAAAGAATTTCATGAAACTTGGAAAAAATTTAGAGACTTACTCCGAAAATGCCCGCATCATCAAATACCCAAATGGCAATTAGTGCAATACTTTTATGACGGATTGTCTGAACGAAACGGTCAGATGGTTGATGCTTCTTGTGGGGAAACTTTTATGCTTAAGAGTGAGCATGAGGCATGGCAGATGTTTGAAAATCTTAATGAAAATTCTCTCCACCATGCCTCCTCCGCTCGTCAAGCACCTCCGAGTTCTCAAAGAAAAGGGACCATATATGAAGTTAGCCAGTTCATAGGTCTATCTGATAAAGTAGATGCACTATCCTGCAAGTTGGACCAGCTAATGTCTAGAGAACAACTTCCAAACTTTTCCCAAGCACAAGTTTGTGCTCTTTGTTCTAGCCCGTCTCACCCTATTCATGAATGCCCTTCGACAGCTCAATTTTCTGAATTTGTGCAAGAACAAGTTAATGCTGCCCAAACACAGTCCCGACCGGGTAATGATCTGTATTCTACCACTTACAACCTGGGGTGGCGCAACCATCCAAACTTCTCTTGGAAGCAGCAGACTCCCAATACCTCCCAGCCTTATTCCCAAAACTTTCAACCGTTCCAGAATGTTCATCCAAACCGTCCTCCTACTCACTATTCACAATTTCAACATGTCCCTCCTCCAGCACCCCAAAGAGATATGGCTTTTGAGCAAAAAGTTTTGACTGCCCTTCAAGGACTCGAAGCCAATATACAATTGTTACACTCCCATACCCAGTCTATTGCCAATTTAGAAACCCAGCTAGAGCAGCTAGCGAGTGCACTAAATAAGAGAGAAGAAGGCAAGCTTCCAAGCCAACCAGTGAGTAACCCGAGAGGGCAGTACATGGCTCAAGAGACTCACCCAAATGATGTTCACCATGAACAAGCTAATGCCATGACTACCTTAAGAAGCGGACATGTAGTGGACAATAAGGTTGGAGAAAAAGAACATAAGAAAAATGAAGATAGGAGTATGACTGTGCCTAAAGAGATCCCAAACTCCTCTATGTCGCCATCAAACCCAGTATCGACCACACCTTTTACACCGAAGGCTCCTTTCCCTCAGTGTCTGAATGCACCTTCTTCCTTTAGCAAGAAAGGAACTTCGTTGGAAGAAATAATGGAGGTATTCAAATAAGTCAAAATCAACCTCCCTCTCCTTGATGCCATAAAACAAGTTCCATCTTATGCCAAATTTCTCAAAGACCTTTGTACCCAGAAATGAAAATCTAGGACACATGTGCCTAAAAAGATCTTCCTAACTGAACGAGTGAGCTCCATCCTCCAGCACAAAACCCCTCCTAAGTTCAAGGATCCTGGTGCGCCTACCATCTCTTGTGTGGTAGGAGATAATTCCATTAATCGAGCACTATTAGATTTAGGGGCAAGCGTGAACCTTCTACCTTACTCAGTTTATGAGAAATTCAAATTAGGTGAATTAAAGCCTACTTCGGTGTCCCTACAATTGGCTGATCGATCTGTTAAAATACCAGGAGGAATAATTAAAGATGTCCTAGTCAAGGTAGATAAATTTTATTTTGCAGTTGATTTCATCGATATGGAACCTGTGCCGAACCTTAAGAAACAGATCCCTATGATTCTTGGTCGTCTCTTCTTAGCTACAGCCAATGCATGTATTAACTGTAGAACTGGGGTGATGGATATATCTTTTGGAAACATGAAAGTAAAGCTAAATGTATTCCATGCCTCTGACCAACCTGCAAGAGAAGAAGAGTGCATCCTAATAGACAAAATGGATGATCTTATAGAAGAAGCCCTTCCCTATATTCTGGCAGACAACCCTCTAGAAGCATGCCTAGCCCATTTCGATATTGATAACTTTGATCTAGACAAGGCCATAGAAAAAATCAATGTCCTGCTCAACAATCCATCTCCCACGAATTCTCATCCTTGGCGAATCCGATATGAACCTCTTCCTACCCTTTCTAGTGCGCCACAGTACCCCTCCATCGAGTCCCCCCTCAAACTTGAGTTAAAGCCACTTCCGGTAACACTTAAGTATGCTTTTCTAGGATTAGAAGTCACCCTACCTGTAATCATCGTGGCTGACCTGTCTGACAAACAAGAGAGTCAACTTTTGAGCGTGCTAGGAGAACACAAACATGCAATTGGATGGTCCGTAACCGATCTGAAGGGGATTGACCCATCTATTTGCATGCATCGAATTCACCTAGAAGAAGATGCAAAACCGACCTGTGAAATGCAAAGGAGACTCAATCCTAGCATGAAAGAGGTGGTCAAGAAAGAAGTAGTGAAGTTGCTAGATGCCGGAATCATTTACCCTATCTCTGATAGCAACTAGGTGAGTCCGACCCAAGTAGTACCAAAGAAGTCGGGCATTACTGTGGTTGAAAATACAGAAGGAGAGTTGATGCCCACACGCACGACCACTAGCTGGCGTGTTTGCATTGACTACAGGAAGTTAAACTCCATGACTAGGAAGGACCATTTTTCTTTGCCCTTTATTGTCCAAATATTAGAAAAGCTAGCCGGTCAAGGTTTCTACTGTTTCTTAGATGGTTATTCTGGATATAACCAAATGGCCGTGAATCCTGATGATCAAGAGAAAACCACTTTCACATGTCCATTTGGGACATTTTTGTATAGAAGAATGCCATTTGGACTATGCAATGCGTCCGCGACATTTCAACGATGTATGATGGCAATTTTTTTCTATATGATAGAAAATTTTTTGGAAGTGTTCATGGATGATTTTTCAGTTTTTGGCCCCTCATTCGATGATTGTCTCAATAATTTAGCCCTGGTTGTAAAAAGATGTAAGGAGACCAATCTAGTGCTAAGTTGGAAAAAGAGCCATTTCATGGTTCAAGAGGGTATAGTTTTGGGACACATTGTGTCCAAAAAGGGGATTCAGGTAGATAAAGCTAAAGTCGATCTTATTTCTAATCTTCCCCCACCCAAATCTGTGAAACAAATCTGTTCTTTTCTAGGCCATGCTGGTTTTTACCGTCGCTTCATTAAAGACTTCAGCAAAATCTCTAGGCCCTTGTGCAATCTCCTTGCCAAGGATACACCCTTTGTCTTTGATGAAGCATGTAAAGAGGCCTTTGAAAAACTCCGATCTAAGTTGTCTACAGCACCTGTCATACAACCTCCCAATTAGACCCTTCCATTTGAACTTATGTGTGATACTTCTGACTATGCCATTGGAGCGGTTTTAGGGCAACGGCTAGATAAGTTACCTCATGTCATCTACTACGCTAGTAAGACACTCTCAGATGCACAATTGAACTACACCACTACTGAGAAAGAATTACTAGTTGTAGTATTTGCTCTGGACAAGTTTCGGTCCTATCTCTTAGGGTCCAAGGTTATTGTGTTCACTGATCATTCTGCTCTTCGGTACCTCCTTTCAAAGAAGGACACCAAGCCTCGCCTAATTCGATGGATCCTGTTGTTACAGGAATTTAATTTAGAAATTCGTGATAAAAAAGGTACCACAAATGTTGTAGTGGACCATTTGTCTAGAATTCTTCTCGAGCCCCCTCACAACATTTCACCACTTCATGACTCCTTTCCAGATGAACAATTGTTTGAGGTATAACAAGTGAAAACACCTTGGTTTGCCAACATAGTGAACTATCTTGCCGTAGGACAAATTTTCGATCATTGGTCCAAGCAGGACAAGGATCGATTCTTTTCGCAAGTTAAGTTCTACTTTTGGGATGACCCCGATCTGTTTAAATACTGTCTTGATCAAATAATCCATCGATGTGTGCCTGAATATGAATTTCAGAGTATTCTTGATTTTTGTCATACCCAAGCCTGCGGGGGGCATTTCGGGGGTAGAAAAACTGCGGCTAAAGTCTTACAAAGTGGATTTTATTGGCCCTCATTGTTCAAAGATGCTCACAAGTTTTGCCAGACTTGTGAGCGATGCCAGCGAATGGGTACGATCACCAGTAGAGATATGATGCCACTTAACCCCATTTTAATTATAGAAATTTTTGATATCTGGGGTATTGACTTCATGGGTCCTTTCCCGCGTTCTTTTGGTTTTGAGTACATTCTTGTCAGGGTTGATTATGTCTCAAAGTGGGTAGAAGCTGTTGCCACTAGGACTAAGGATCATAAGGTTGTGGTTAAGTTTTTACAAACAAATATATTTAGTCGCTTTGGCACACCCCGAGCTATCATTAGTGATGGGGGATCACATTTCTGCAACCGATCTTTTGAAGCTTTGGTTCGCAAGTATTCCATCATCCATAAAGTTGCCACCCTGTACCATCCCCAAACAAGCGGGCAAGGTTAAACGATTCTCTCTGGGCTTATCGTACTGCCTATAAGACTCCTATTGGCATGTCTTCCTACCGACTAATTTTTGGTAAAGCTTGCCACTTACCGGTAGAACTTGAGCATAGAGCTTTTTGGGCCATTAAAAAGTTTAACTTTGATATGGAAGCAGCAGGTTCTAACCGGAAACTTCAACTGAACGAGCTTGAAGAGTTACGCAATGAGGCGTATGAAAATGCCAAAATATACAAGGCACGGACTAAGGCTTTTCATGACAAATACATTAACCGTAAGTCTTTCGAGCCTAATCAAAAGGTTTGGCTATTCAATTCTAAATTGCGTCTCTTCCCTAGTAAACTTCGCTCTAGGTGGGATGGTCCTTTTTTAGTTAAAAAGGTTTTTCCTCATGGTGCAATAGAAATTCAAAACATCAGTGATGGTCGTAGCTTGAACGTCAATGGTCAAAGATTGAAACCTTATATAGAGTGTGTTGTAGATGGACAGTTGATTGAATCCTTTGATTTGATGGATCCTATTTATCGGGATAATTAAGGATGCACTGCGTCTGGCTGAAGACGTTAAACTTAGCACTTGTTGGGAGGCAACCCAATTCTCATAGGTCATTTCTGCATATTTTTTTATTGCATATTTTTCAATTTCTTAGCAGGAGTCCTCATATTACTGATGCAACTATGGTAAAATGCTTCTATCCTCCATATGCTTCATATTTTCGTCCAAACTAAAATAAAATAAAATAAAATAAAATAAATAATAATAATAATATTGTTAGAAGTATGCCCTAGAAGCCAATCTGGCTGACACATTGTTAATTCTAGGACATAATTTTGTACTTGACTATTTATTATTGAATAAATAAAAGGCATCTTTTTCATTCATATTGTTTGTGTCTATGAATCGTCTAAGAATTAATAAGATGATGATGCATATTCTTAAGAGTTAAGAATTTGAGCCATGCATCATTGGTGATTAATTTCTGAATGCTCCTGATCAATGGAGCATCACGAGGACGGTGATCGATCCGATGAGATCAGTGCACACATTACTTTTCTTGTGGATGGACGAGACTCGAGTCCACGGTGTGGCGACAGTGAAGTAATAGTGCAGGTGCTTGTTAAGAACAAGGGTACTGAGCGTGACTAAGACAAGAAGTCACTTGGATGTCTATCCACTCGTCAGTGACTTGATTGATGTTGCAGTAGTGTGACTGGTCCTTTGACCTGCGGTGCTTCGGCTACTCACAGTGAGGTTATTGTAGTTTGACTGCACGTATACATGGTCTCTAGACATACGGATCCATGCAGTGTAGATTGGCTGCAATAGGTTCACTGTAGGAGTAGGGTATGTACCTATATGGAATCTATCGATCTTGGTAGATAAGGAGAGATCCTATGTGATTTATAAGACTGAGTTCGTAAGACCTCGGCCGGGACAGTATGCACAGTGGAGAAAGAGTTTTCCTACTTTCGAACTTAAATCGAATAAATCTTGACATATGACAGATGATGGGGTTTGACGAGTTGTCCATGACCTCCGTCCTGTAGGGATCCACGATAGTAGGACTGTATCATACAATAACTGCACCTAGAGGTTCATCATTCCATTCTGCTGGGTAGCCACTACATGCTGCTAGGTGTCACTGGTGGATGGTGAGACTCACAGGGAATATCTTGATGATCGATAAACCCTGATGAGTTGAGTTGGAACTGTTCCAACCCATTGAAAGGAGTTTTCAATGATATTGTGATAAAGATTACAATATATCTCACTACGAGTCAGAATAGAACCTATGGGGTCACACACACTAAAAGTATTGACCGATCCGATGGTTGAAACGTGATTATGAATCACAAGTAATCAATTCGATTGATAATAAATTGAAGAAGGAACAATGGAAATTAATTGGACTTAAACACAAATCCTACTTGGAGTAGGATTCCTAGAGTCCTAATTGGATTAGGACTGGGAGTCCTACTTGGAGTAGGATTCCTATAATCCTAATTAGATTAGGATTTTGAATTCAATATGGATTTCTACTTAGAATAGGATTCCTAGAAGTCCTAATTAGATTAGGACTTCGGATTCAAAGACAAGTCCTAATTGGATTAGGACTAAAATTGAATAAGTCCTAATTGGATTAGGGTTGCTTAAATTCTTAATTAATTATTAATCTAATGAATTAAGATGACTTCTAATTGGGTTAGGATTGAAGAGTTCAATTGAGTCATGGTTCATTCAAGTTCTAATTGGATTAGGACTTGCATAGATTAAACCCGAAATTGGTTCACGCGTGGACTAAGCCTAATTAAATTAGGACTAAGCTAATAGAAGGCCTCCTAATCCTCCTTAGAGGAGGACTAGGGCAACATAAGAGGGAGGGGCACACGCCCCTCCTCTTTTTTCTCTCTTGGTGCGGCAACACAAGAGGGGCCGGCGCCCCTCTTGGAAAAAGGTCAAGGGCTCCTAATTTGTAGGAGCCCTACATACCTTTAAAAGGAGATATTATGGGCGGCACCTAGGGCATGTGAAATCCCCTTCTTCCAGCCGTGGCCTCCTCCTTCTTCTCCTTGGTTTTCAGCCGCAAGCAAAGGAAGAAAAAGAAAGGCCTTGGCGGCCCTCCTTTCCTCCCTATCTTGAGTTCCAACGCAAGCAAGGGAAAAGGCTGCAAGCAGGCTTTGGTTCTTCATCCAGATTCCTCCTTCTTCTTCCTCCTCCCAAGCATAATCAAGAGTTGATTCAAAGGGAGGAAATCAGCCATCCAAAGTTGTCTCTGCAAGGGAGCTAGCACCCCGGGGAGACAAGGAAGCTTTGATCAGATCTCTACTTCGTGTGGATACCCGTAGAGGCCGGACGCATGAACGGCTTCAAGCGAACCATCATCCTAAACCACGAACTTCAGTTTGCGGTATCATCTACCCGCACAAGGTAAAGATCTAATCTTCCTAATGGTTTAAAAAGTTTTTAATTCTAATCTATCTACGAACGGTTTTTGAACAACGTTCATGCGATGAACGTATGATCCTGCGCATGCCACTTCCGCTGCATCTGAATTTTTTTAATTTTCTGTGGCATGGGCGGGTTCCCAACAGTGGTATCAGAGCTTAGGCTTCATAGATTAAGGTTAGAATTAATTATAAACAGACTTGATAGATCTGAAATTTAAAAGGATATGTATGTTGAAATTTTCTGCATGCAGAATTTTTCAGGGTTGCTGATTTTTGCATGCTGATTTTTATGTGATAAATTGATGATTCTAATTGCATTGTTAATGGGATTACAAAGTTTAGAATCATGATTAGCATGATCAGCAACCCATGTTATAAGATAATCAATTAGATTTCAGATCTGAAAATTATAATTGTTGCATGTGGTGATGATCATAGGATTCAAACTCTTTTGGTATCAAATGAAATGACCTGCGATGTGATCTGTAATGTAATGTAATTTTTCAGATGCTTGCATGCATCTTATTTGATGTTTTGAGAGGCCTGCGTGCCTACTAAAAGAAAATGTAATTTATTATTATTTTTATTTTATATCTGGTTGTATTTCTGTGTTGTGATATATGTCAACGATCAAGTCGAAGATAGTGCATGAGATGAACGGCGATCTGAGCGGTTGATGGCGATTGGATCAAGAGTTGGTCAAGGATCGAATTAAGGAGGCTTGGAACCAATTCAAGAGTTGAAGACCAGTTGATCGACTGACGTGCATGTGCTTGTAATATGACCTAATTAGAATACATGATCATCACCTATTTAAAGTTTAGCTTTAATTATTGCTACGATTATAACTGCCTGCGATGTATCGTTTGCATGTGATGCAAATGTGAGTGGGGTAGATAGGTTTACATGTGATGCAAACTAATAGACCAATTCAAATGAGACCTAAACTAAAACCTCCTCAATCAAGTCGAGAGTGAACCAACATGAGCGAGTCATATTAGATTAATAGATCTAATTGGTGGCTAGGAAAGCATGAAAGGTGGTTACTTAATTAGGACCTTACTCTCTGAGTAAGGGGAGCCTTCCACCTGCTTACCTGGCCAATTGTTCAATTACCTCTTATGAAGAGCTCAAGTTGCAAACACTAAGACCTGATTAACCGATATTAAGTCCATAGGTCTTCCACCGTAGTAGAGCTGCTAAGGTCTTTCTGATGTTGATTTGTCTCGGCTGGACACAGTGGGCAAGTTGCATCGGGGGACTGGACCTCTCTATAGACATGAGATGTTGTAGGATAAAGGTGGGATTGGGCACCAATAACTGTTAGGTGAGGATCCAATGACGACTTTATTTCTACGGTTATACGGTGGGTCTGACTTAACTAAGGAATGGGACCAATAACTGTTAGGTGAGGTCTTCATGACTTAGAGACCAAGTAGCACTGCAATATGCTTGAGAAGCATTGTACAACAGTTGTACACTCATCTATTTATGTGTCACCAATAACTGTTAGGTGAGGTGGCATGTAAATCGGTGGGACCGCAGTACCCACTAGAAACCCTAGTCGTGTAGGATTTCCGTTTTCCTACCAGGAGAGTGTGAGGAATTCGAGAAAATAGTGGGAGGCACATTTGTTCTAAAAAGACCCTAGAATAAATTAAGATCAAGTACAAAATTCTAACTAGAATCTTTACTCTCTGAGGATTATAATGTCAGCTTCTAGACTTTTAACTCATATCCTATAGAACAACCGTTTGACCAAACCCAATTATAAAGACTGGTTCAGCAAATTTCAAAAATAGTTTTGAATTGTGAGAAATTAGGGTATGTGCTAGACCATAGAATTCCCGTATTACCAATCTGTCCGATCACTGATCAGCGTGAAACGCATGCTAAGTGGACGAACGATGACAATAAAGTTAGGTGCTACATAATGGCATCCATGTCCAATAAATTATAATGCCAGCATGAGAACATGAAGATTGCCAAGGACACATTAAATCACCTGCAAGAGTTGTATGGTGATCAGAGTCACGTAGCTTGGTTTGAAGTGTCCAAGAGGCTCTCAAGGCCAAGATGCGCGATGGGCAGTCTGTCCATGATCATGGTTTGACCATGATAAAGGACTTAGAGAAGCTTGAGAAGCTCGGCATGACCATGCACAAGAAATTGCAAACGGATTTGATCCCACAATTCCTTCTAGCTTCATATGAACAGTTTATAGTAAATTACCATATGAACAAGATTGTATACACCAAAACAAAATTGTTAAAATTGGTAACTACCTTAGGGACCTTGAAGAGTTCAAGGGACATCGTTCTCGCTATCGAGTTGGTTTCTACTTCCAAGAGAGAGTCTATTTGGAAGAAGAAGAAGCCTGCGAAGAAGCAGAAGACTGAGAAAACGCCAAGTAAGGAAGTTCCAAGAAAAAAAGCCAATTGCAAGGAAAAGTGTTTCCATTGCATCATGGACGGCCATTGGAAAAGGAACTTTCCTACATACATGGGAAGCATAAAAAACATGAAGGGTGACAGACCTTCAGAAGGTATGTTAGATATGCTCAGGATACTTAGGTATTGTTACCTGTTGCTAGCAGAAATTTGATTTCTATATCTTGTTTAGCACAGAAAGATTTTTATAAGACTACTGTTCCATTTATTTGAGAAATAAATTGGTTCAACGTGGTTTTATGATTGACAGTCTCTATCACATACATATGGATGTATCTGAGCAAACAATAAATCTAGTAGGATCTAATAGATCCAGAAATGAGATAAATCTAAAGTATTTGTGGCATCTCAGGCTTGGCCATATAGGAGAAGACAGAATAAACAAATTGGAGAAACATGAGCTTTTTGGCTCATTGACTTTCGAGTCATATTCGATTTGTAAATTCTGCCTTCAAGGAAAGATGGCCAAATTATCCTTTGTAGGACACAGGGAGGTCCACTGAAATACTTACCCTAGTACACACTGATGTTTGTGGCCCATTCGATGTGCAGGCTAAGGGTTGTAATTTTTTACTTTATTTACTGATGATTACTCTCGGTATGGATATGTGTATGATACACAAATCTAAAATTTTTGAAAGGTTCAAAGAGTTGACAGAAAAACTCATTAAGGTTCTTCGATCAGATCGAGGAAGTGAATACCTTAATGGAGAGTTCCGTGATTATCTCAAAGAGAATGGTATAGTTTCATAATGGACTCCTCCTGGTACACCTCAGCTCAACGGAGTGTCAGAGAGGAGGAATCGGACTCTATTGGATATGGTCCAGTCCATGATGAGCTTCACTGATTTACCCTTGTTTCTTTAGATAGATGCTCTATTTTCAGCTATTTACATATTGAATAGAATTTCCTCTAAAAGTCTGTTCCTACCACACCGTATGAGATATGGTATGGTAAGAAGCCGAGTCTTGGTCATCTCAAGATTTGGGGATATTCAGCCCACGTCAAGCGACAACAGACGGACAAGTTAGAGGATAGGATAATTAATGCTCGTTTTATAGGATATCCTAAAAAGTCATTAGGATACGACTTTTCATCTCAAAGGATCACAAAGTATTTGTGAGCCTAGAAGCTATCTTCATGGAAATAGTTTATCCTTGACAGAGACAGTGGGAGGAAAATTGAGCTTGAAGAGAAAGTCTCTAAAGAGCAACGAGCCATTGTGCTTATAGAACCTATTAAGCCAGTACACGTAGTACCTCCTCTACCTCGTAAATCTAGTAAGATCTTTCGTCTGCCTGAAAGGTACTTAGGTATGCTTACAGAGGATGTAGAGAAAGTGTTCCTCATGGAAGATGGGGATCAAGGTAAGGATCCCAATACCTACAACGAGGCGATGTTAGACATCGATTTCGAGAGATGGCTGGAAGCAATGAAGTCAGAGTTGGACTCCATGCATTCCAACCAAGTCTGAACCTTAGTAGATTCACCAGAAGGTATAGTACCTATTGGGTGTAAATGGATCTATAAGAAAAAATTAAGTTTGGATGGCTAGGTAGAGACCTATAAGGCAAGGCTAATGGCGAAAGGTTAGAGTCAGTGCGAAGGCACTGATTATCAGGATTCTTTTTCACCTATAGCCATGCTGAAGTCCATTTGAATATTGTTTGCTATTGCAGCATAATATGATTATGAGATATTATGATCACAAGGTCTGCAAACTGCAAAGTTCTATGGACTAAAGCAAGCATCTCGGAGTTGGAATACTCGTTTCAACGATGTAATCAAATCGTTTGATTTCATCAAGAACGAAGAGGAACCATGTGTTTATAAGAAGGGTTAGTGGGAGGGCTATTGTATTCCTCGTATTGTACATGGATGATATTCTTCCAATTGAAATGGTGTTCCCATGCTAACTTAGGTCAAGGTATGGTTGTCTAAAGATTTCTCCATAAAAGACTTTGGAAAAGCATCCTATATTTTGGAAATTAAGGTCTATAGAGATAAATCTAAAGGGATGCTTGTCCTGTCACAGAATATTACATAGAGGGAGTGTTGAAGAGGTTCGACATGAAAATCTCTAAAAGGGGATTATTACCCCTTAGGCATGGGATAAATGTCTCCGAGAAGATGTGCCCCAACACATCTGAAGAGTTTCAACGGATGAGCAAGATCCCTTATACTTCGGCTATAGGGAGCCTCATGTATACCATGTTATGTACATGATATAATATAGTATATGCTGTGAGTGTCACGAGCATATATCAGTCAAATCCAGGCAAGAAGCACTGGATAGCTATGAAAAACAGTCTTAAGTACTTGAGAAGAACTAAGGACATGTTCTTGGTCTTTGGAAGAATATCAGAGTTGAAGGTAGAAGGATGCACACATATTAATGATAGAAAGTCTACATCAGAATATGTGCAATGATGGTTCAGTAAATTGGAAGAGTTCCAAACAACCGATCATTGTAGATTCTACCTTAGAAGCTGAATGTTAAGCCATATCTAAAGGTGCAGTGGAAACCTTCTGGTTTAAGAAGTTCATTGCTGAGTTAGGTGTAATGTCATCAGATGCCATAACACTCAACTGCGATAACAAAGGCACCATAGCACTAGCTAAAGAGTCAAGGTCCCACCAGAAGTCGAAGCATATAGAGCGGCAGTTTAACCTAATAAGCGACTACCTCGAAAAGAAATAAGTAGAGGATCAGAGAGTAGACTCCACAGAAAATGTGGTGGACCCATTGACTAAGCAGCTAAGTCGGCAGAAAACTGAAGCGCATCTTGAGAAGATGGGGCTTTAGGTTTATGGCTGATTGGCTTTAGTGCAAGTGGGAGATTGTTAGAAGTATGCCCTAGAAGGCAATCTGGCTGACACATTGTTAATTCTAGGACATAATTTTGTACTTGACTATTTATTATTGAATAAATAAAAGGCATCTTTTTCATTCATATTGTTTGTGTCTATGAATCGTCCAAGAATTAATAAGATGATGATGCATATTCTTAAGAGTTAAGAATTTGAGCCATGCATCATTGGTGATTAATTTCTGAATGCTCCTGATCAATGGATCATCACGAGAACGGTGATCGATCCGATGAGATCAGTACACACATTACTTTTCTTGTGGATGGACGAGACTCGAGTCCACGGTATGGCGACACTGAAGTAATAGTGCAGGTGCTTGTTAAGAACAAGGGTACTGAGTGTGACCAAGACAAGAAGTCACTTGGATGTCTATCCACTCGTCAGTGACTTGCTTGATGTTGCAGTAGTGTGACTGGTCCTTTGACCTGTGGTGCTTCGGCTACTCACAGTGAGGTTATTATAGTTTGACTGCACGTATCCATGGTCTCTAGACATACGGGTCCATGCAGTGTTGATTGGCTGCAATAGGTTCACTGTAGGAGTAGGGTATGCACCTATATGGAATCTATCGACCTTGGTAGATAAGGAGAGATCCTATGTGATTTATAAGACTGAGTTCGTAAGACCTCGGCCGAGGCAGTATGCACAGTGGAGAAAGAGTTTTCCACTCTCGAACTTAAGTCGAATAAATCTTGACATATGACAGACGATGGGGTTTGACGAGTTGTCCATGACCTCCGTCCTGTAGGGATCCACGATAGTAGGACTGTATCATACAATAATTGCACCTAGAGGTTCATCATTCCATTCTGCTGGGTAGCCACTATATGCTGCTAGGTGTCACTGGTGGATAGTGAGACTCGCAGGAAATATCTTGATGATCGATAAACCCTGATGAGTTGAGTTGGAACTGTTCCAACCCATTGAAAAGAGTTTTCAATGATATTGTGATAGAGATTACAATATATCTCACTACCAGTCAGAATAGAACCTATGGGGTCACACACACTAGAAGTATTGACCGATCCGATGGTTGAAACGTGATTATGAATCACAAGTAATCAATTCGATTGATAATAAATTGAAGAAGGAACCATGGAAATTAATTGGACTTAAACACAAATTCTACTTGGAGTAGGATTCCTAGAGTCCTAATTGGATTAGGATTGGAAGTCCTACTTGGAGTAGGATTCTACTTAGAATATGGATTAGGATTTCTACTTAGAATAGGATTCCTAGAAGTCCTAATTAGATTAGAACTTCGGATTCAAAGACAAGTCCTAATTGGATTAGGACTAAAATTGAATAAGTCCTAATTGGATTAGGGTTGCTTAAAGTCTTAATTAATTATTAATCTAATGAATTAAGATGACTTCTAATTGGGTTAGGATTGAAGAGTTCAATTGAGTCATGGTTCATTCAAGTTCTAATTGGATTAGGACTTGCATAGATTAAACCCGAAATTGGTTCACGCGTGGACTAAGCCTAATTAAATTAGGACTAAGCTAATAGAAGGCCTCCTAATCCTCCTTAGAGGAGGACTAGGGCAACATAAGAGGGAGGGGCGCACGCCCCTCCTCTTTTTTCTCTCTTGGTGCGGCAACACAAGAGGGGCCGACGCCCCTCTTGGAAAAAGGTCAAGGGCTCCTAATTTGTAGGAGCCCTACATACCTTTAAAAGGAGATATTATGGGCGGCACCTAGGGCATGTGAAATCCCCTTCTTCCAGCCGTGGCCTCCTCCTTCTTCTCCTTGGTTTTCAGCCGCAAGCAAAGGAAGAAAAAGAAAGGCCTTGGCGGCCCTCCTTTCCTCCCTATCTTGAGTTCCAACGCAAGCAAGGGAAAAGGCTGCAAGCAGGCTTTGGTTCTTCATCCAGATTCCTCCTTCTTCTTCCTCCTCCCAAGCATAATCAAGAGTTGATTCAAAAGGAGGAAATCAGCCATCCAAAGTTGTCTCTGCAAGGGAGCTAGCACCCCGGGGAGACAAGGAAGCTTTAATCGGATCTCTACTTCGTGTGGATACCCGTAGAGGCCGGACGCATGAACGGCTTCAAGCGAACCATCATCCTAAACCACGAACTTTAGTTTGCGGTATCATCTACCCACACAAGGTAAAGATGTAATTTCTAATGGTTTAAAAAGTTTTTAATTCTAACCTATCTACGAACGGTTTTTGAACAACATTCATGCGATGAACGTATGATCCCGCGCATGCCACTTCCGCTGCATCTGAATTTTTTTAATTTTCTGTGGCATGGGCAGGTTTCCAACAAATATAATATTAAAAAAAAAATATTGAGGACAATGTCTATCTAGGTTGGGGGGTATAGGAGTCAAATTTTTGAAAACATTTTTTCGAATTTTTGATTTGTGAATAAGTTTTTCGAATTTTTGATTAAAAAAAACTAATTTCTATGCATTAGTGCTGAAATGATAATTGCACAAAGTATATAAAATCTAACAAGCCCAATGATTAGTTAGAAGTAAGATAATTTGAGTTATTTTCATTAAAAGTTCTTTTAGTGAGTTGTAAGATAATTTTTACTTTGGAATTTCACAACACACATGGCCTGCACTTCTAAAGGTTAGGTTCAACATTATGTTGTTAAGTCTGGTAGCAACCTTGAGTCCTGATGAATCATACCTATCTAATTTACTATGATCTCATATTTATTTAAAAAAAAAAAAAGAAAAAAAGAAAAAAAGAGAGAGAGTGAATTTAGTCAGGTACATTGAAAAAGGCTACCTATCGTCAAAGGTCAGCGAGCTTGTGATGATGAACCCGAGTATAGGTCCGTAGGGGAGTGTTGATGCCCAACATCTTATGCCATCTGGTGTGGGAGTTGTTGACTGAATGCTCGCTACACGAAGGAATCATTACAAGAGTAAAATTTTATAATTTATTTATAAAAAAAAATAAATAAGAAAAAAAAGAGAAAATAATATTGATCTTGAAAAAGATGATAGTGTAAAAGCCATCGTTGTAAAAATTCGAGTAAACTGGAATATTACAGATAAAGCCCTTGAGGTATTAAAGTAAACATCCACAACTCTCAAACCCCTGTAAGATAGGATGATTTTGAATCAGTGACTAGGTCTTATCTGACCAATTCTTGGAAACTGATGAGAGTACAAAAGTGAAATTTTCATATTATCTTAATTAGTATTATAGCTAATCTTTATTGATAAAATTAATTAATTAATGTTTTATTTGTGTTTGAGTGCAAGTAATTCAAAAGACCCAATAACGCTGGATTTGAGCTCAATGCCTGGCGTTCCGAGCTCAACAAATCCTTAGCATCTCATCTGAGTCTCATGCCGTCCGTCATCCGCATGCAATCCATATCACTGTATCCAGATGTTTCAGCTAGCACAAGTGCCTGCGTCGTGGAGTTTTCCAGCATCTTTAAAACCGTTCGTGTGGCTCTCCAAGCATCATGGCATCTCATCCAAGGGACCTAGTCAAACCCAAGGAACCTAAGCCACACCGGCTCTTCAATTCAAGCCACATCTCATCCATAGTGTCCGTCTCCCCTGTTTCAAGAATATTCAAGCCGTATTCAACATCCGATTGTTTCATCTTCAAATTCCCTTCCCACAATTCCAAACCTCCATGCATTTCAGCCGCATTCCATTCTTCCCATCATTCATCTGAGGAGTCTTCTCAACTTCCCAACATCAATGTCTTCCGAAGTTCCCTAGTCCTTCTTCTCCAATGGTTTCGTCTGTGTTTCAAAATTCTCAACGGCAGCGAGGGAACTCCAAAGCCAATCCATCCGTTCGCATCCCTGCAGCCGAAGAGTTCCAAGCAATTCATGGCATCCAGATTTCATTCATCCCGTATCTCAAGCAACCGCGGATCATCTCCAAGCTACGAAGTCTTGCATTCAAATCTAACATCAATGTCTACAGTTGCTCAAAATTCTGCAACGTTCCCAGCCGAGGAGTCCCAAGCCATGTCTCATCCGCTCCCAGTTCCTAAGCGTCCGCAACGCATCCTTCGGTCTTCCCAGCCATACTGCTGAAGGTGTCTATAAAAGGAACCCAAGAGAGAGGAGCAAGGGATCATCCGGTGGAGGTAGAACCAGCCGACGGGAGGCGAGAGGGGAGCATCTCCTCTTCCAATCTTTCCAGCCGGACGAAAGGAGGGAAATCAGCCGACGAGGAAGGAGAGAACCACACGGTGGAGGAAAAGGAGGAAGCGAGGGGAAGCCACGGAACCAGGGAAGCCAACATCCATTTCTTTCCCAGCCGAGCGAGAGAGGAGAAGAGGCCACGGAAGGGAGGAAGCAACCGGGAGAAGAAAACAGAGCATCCTGTTTTCTGAACCAAAGAAAAAAAAAAAGGAAAAAGGGATTTATGTTTATTTTAAGTTATTCTTTACAATTCCTTTTTATAAAAATGTTTCCATTTCATATGAGTAGCTAAATCTTCTCTAGCTAAGGCTAGGGAAAAGCCTAGCAATTTCTTCATATATTTCATTTAATCATCAATGGGATTTTAATGTTTTTCTTTTTGATTTATGGTGCAGTAAATTTATAGAAATTATTTCAAACTTATATATATTTTTTGATTTGTTATTTCCTCCGGGTATAACAGATGCTTAGAAATCCCTGTAGTTTAAAATAGAATTACTGTAATGCTTTCCATAAAACTAAATCTATTTAACTGAGATAATAAATGATTTTAAGAAAACCATGATGAAGTGCTAGGCTGAATCCTGATGCCTTAGTTATATTTTGTCAATTCGAATATTATTTAGCCTTTAGTTTTTGTTCACTGTCAAATCCCTGTGGATTCGATCTCGGTCTCACCGAGAATATTACTTTGCTACACCCTATACTTGGGGTATCCTACGTTTAATTTTTTTTTTTTAAAAGAGCAAGATTAAAATCGTATTAAGTTTTTGGCGCTGTTGTCGGGGATTTGCAACGTGCGAACGAGAACAAGGCTGCAAATTTCAATTTTTAATTTCTAGTTCTTTAATTTTTCTTTATTTTTAACACGGCTGAAATTTCAAATCTTTACAGATTCAAGGACGACAAAAAAGCGGGACCAGTAACGAGGAAGATCAAGATCAAATTTTTGGATTCCCGGAGTGAACGAACTCCGGCCGTGAGTATTTAAATTAATTTTTCTGTTTTGTTCATACTAGTCCTATTTTTCCTACATTAGAATTTTACTCTTGTTTAAAAAAAATTATTAAAAAAAATATTAATTAAAATAATAAAATAATAAATAAATAAGAAGAAAAAAAATTTTAGCTAGTTTGCTTGATCAACTATTCAAATGCAATTTAATGTCATGACATAAAATGTTAAAAATCTTCTTGATTGTTGCATATAGTATAAAGCATTTGCATAAAATAATCTAAGGGTTGAACCCATTAAAAAGATAAGGTCGGGATTTCATCACTCGTCCTTAGCCCAAAAATCATCCCAGTGCATAAATATCCTAAGCCTAATTAAAATCAACTAGACGTTGGCCCCTAAGGATATTCGAGCTCAATAGGACGAAGACCACTGAAAGTTGCACCAATTTCGCTCTATGACCCCGGTCGATGTCTAGGCAAGCTTTGTCCCTCTAAGTGATTGAAGGGAGACAGTTTCTGTTCGAGGAAAGTGGGTTTTAAGTGGGACCTTTGCTATACGCATCGTGACCCCTCCACTTACCTGGGAGCTTACCTGGTCGACTAGGTTATTAGACCGGATTGGAGGCTTAAGTGTACTCTTCAAACCAGTTAGGAGCTGTCTAAAAATTTTTAGGAAAACATTAGAAATAAGGGTGCTATGCTTTGATACTATTTGATTGTGAATAATTTTAGTAGCAGGGTGTCAATATTCATAGCTTTAGGTAATATTCATACTCATCCAAAACTCTAAAAAAATATATATATACAAAATAAATAAATAAATAAATAATAATAATACTAATAATTTAAAAAAAATCGACTGGTTAATTGGTCAGTATATGCGGTTGTGGCAAAGGGATAAAACGAAAAGATTATTCCGAGTTGAATCTAGGGATAAAAGTTCAAATAATCAAATGGAAGATAATGGTAGTAATCAGGGAGATAATGAATTTCAAGATGATTTACCTATTAGAACGCTTCGTGATTATCTACAACCCACTAGGACCAGTACCCCATCTTGTATGGTTATTCCTACTGCTGCGGGAGCTTTTGACATGAAACCAGGAATAATCCAATTACTTCCAAAGTTTCACGGACTTGATTCTGAAAGTCCCTATTTGCACCTAAAAGAATTTGATGAAGTGTGTTCAACACTTCATTTCAATGATGTCACTGAAGAAGTAGTTAAGCTTAAGTTATTTCCTTTTTCTTTAAAGGAGAAAGCTAAGTCATGGTTACACTCCTTAAGGCCTAGGACCATAGCTACCTGGCAAGAAATGACAAGAGAATTTTTAAAGAAATTCTTCCCAACACATAAAACAAACACACTTAGAAGAAATATCATGAACTTTGTACAAAAAGATGGGGAAACATTTTTTCAGTGTTGGGAAAGATTTAAGGACCTTCTTCTTACTTGCCCACATCATGGATATGAAATTTGGAGGGTCATTAGTTTCTTTTATGATGGTTTGTCCTCCAATATGAGACAATTTGTAGAAATGATGTATAATGGTGAATTCATGAGTAAGGAACCAAATGAAGCCTGGGATTATTTTGATCTTTTAGGAGAAAATGCACAAGCTTGGGATACAACAGATAAAAATGAAAAATCTAAAATAGCACCTAATGCAAAAGGAGGAATATATCTTATTAAAGATGATAATGATGTCAATGTAAAAATTGCTAATCTAACTAGGAAGGTTGAAGCCATGGAATTAAGCAAAGCCAATATAGGAAAAGCACAAACTATTGTTGAAAGTATATGTGGAATTTGCGAGAGTAATGCACATGTGACCAAGGATTGTCCTACAATCCCTGCTTGTTGCCCAGTAGATACAACCCAAGAGGGGGGGTGAATTGGGTCTTTTAAAACTTTTATGCTACTTCTAAAACTTTATGATTAACTATGCTAAGTTGTATAGATGCACAGTGAAAGTTAAACTTAGCAAGGGTTTGATGTATAGACTTCGACTTGATTAAATATGCTTGCAACTAAAGGATGTGCGGATAAGAATTAAGCAAGCAATTTATCTAAGTAAGTAAGTGTGTTAGTTAGACAATAACTAGAGGCATTACAAACACAAAGGACATATAGTGGTTCGGTGCACCCCAGCACCTACATCCACTCCCCAAGACCTCTTGGGAATTTCACTATAATCCTACCGATTACAGCCGGTTGTTTTACAAGCTCACAACCCAACTTGTTGTTTTACGAGCGCACAACGAACTCGGTCGGTTTTTCCAGGCTCACCGACTAGAACCAACCCCGATTGTTTTCCCGGGCTCACAATCAAATCCTTACACGTTGGTTTTACCCTCGGCTCACCAACAAACCTAAACCCCGTTGGTTTTCCCTTTGGCTCACCAACAAACCTTAATCCCGTTGGTTTTCCCTTTGGCTCACCAACAAACCTTACACCGTTGGTTTTCCCTTTGGCTCACCAACAAACCTTACACCGTTGGTTTTCCCTTTGGCTCACCAACAAACCTTTAACCCCTTGATTCAATCCCTTGATTGAATCAAGTTACAAGATATTAAAACAAAGAATAAAAACAAATCAAAGCTTCTTAAACAAGCAGATATGACAATATAAACAAATAGAGTAAAGAGAAGCCCTCAAACGAGTTTTGAAGATGGAGGAGCTCGGCTTCTTCTTTACTTGATCCTCCTCTGATTTGGCATGAAGTAGAGGATCCCCGAGGCAGCACACGGATGGAGAGGAAGCTTTCGAATTCACTTGGATGCTCTTCTTCTCTCTATTTCGTTTTGGATGGCCCTTTTGTGCTTATGGGAGATTTCCTTTGTAATCTCTTTGAGATCTCTTTCCTAGATGATCTCTCCCACTTCCATAAGTTCTCTCCTAGCTCTCTTCTTGTTTTTATAGCTTTAGATGGCGTGGAAACAAGAATATAGCCGTTAGAGACAAAAATAGAGCCGTTGGACACAGTCTGCACTTCCTGACAATATTACCGTTGGGATTGGAGTCGACTCGCGCGATCAGGAGTCGACTCGCCTGTTGCAGGAGTCGGCTCGTGCTTTACTGGAGACGACTCGGCCACTGTTCCAAATTTGAATTAAAGTGCATGCCTTGACTGGGAGTCGACTCGTCTTAACCTGGAGTCGACTCGCCAACTTCTGGAGCTGACTTGGCAATTTCGGAGTCGGCTCATCCACTGAAGTCCGTGGATCCAATTTTGAATTTGATCCACTCGAGTCGACTCGACTGTCCTGGGAGTCGACTCGAATCTCAGAGCCCGAACTCCCGATCCTCTGTCTTTTGGCTCATCCAGTCTTGGAGTCGACTCGAACTTCCTCGGAGTCGACTCGGCTCTCAGTTTCTGAAAGTTGGTCTTCTCCCTTTTGACGTGAAGCTATCGTGGAGTCGACTCGAGCTGTCTGGGAGTCGACTCGAATCTCAGAGGCAGTAACTTGATCTTCTGTCTGTTGATGGTCGCGCAGTCTCGGAGTCGACTCGTGTATTGCGGGAGTCGACTCGAATCTCAGAGTCCATGAAATGCTCTCTGACTTTTTCTTTATGTACCGCTGAGAGTCGACTCTTGCTTTCTTTGGAGTCGACCTGCCAACCATCGGAGTCGACTCGCGTTCCACTGGAGTCGACTCGAATTTCAGACCCGAAAAACTGCTCTCTGACTTTTCTGCCTGTGACTCCTAGGAGTCGACTCATACTTCCCCGGAGTCGACTCGGTAAACATTGGAGTCGACTCGAATTCCTCAGGAGTCGACTCGAAGACTATTCTTTTGAATTTTTTTCTTTGATTTTACTCCTCCAATTTGAATCCTTTGAACTTTAAGCTTGGGCCAATAAATTGTAGCTTTCTTCCAACTTGAGAGCTTTGGAGGCCTTCTTGTGTTCTCCCAACTTGCTATGTTCCTTGCAAAATAAATATCTTTCTCCTTGCAACATAAACATTAGTATCTATACTTCAAGGTTTTGTGATCATCAAAATCAATCTATGAATCAATCTTTGGGTCATCACTGCTTTTCAAGAAGTGTTGCATGATCAAGCAAATTTCACCAATACTTATAAAAGACCATTTCCAGAAACATATAATCCTAATTGGCGAAACCATCCTAACTTTAGCTGGAGACATGGACCCACTGCCAATGAATCTCAAGGAAATTCTGTTCCTACTCCTTATGTGCCACCACATAGGAAATCCCTTGAAGATACTTTGCAAACCTTCATGCAAGGGCAGACCCAGATAAATCAGAATACCATGCAGTCACTTCAAGAACTTAAAAATTCTATAGGTAGAATTGAGGCTCAACTCAATGTTAGGGAAAAAGGGACATTTCCAGCCCAATCTCAATCTAACCCAAAGGGTCAACATGAGGTCCATGAAGCAAGTTCATCCCAACCTAAATTTGAACAAGTTAAGTCTGTTACGACCCTCCGTAGCGGAAAAATAATTAACAAAGAAATTCCAATGAAGGATGACAGACCTGAAAAATCCATTGAGAAAAGGGATGAAAATAATACTGAACAAGATGATCCAATACCTCATCATAAAATAGTTGCTCCATTCCCTCAGCGCTTGCTTGCAGCTAAAAAAGGAATACCTGATCAAGAAATTTTGGATATCTTTAAACAAGTAAAGATTAACATTCCTCTATTAGATGCCATTAAGCAGATCCCATCTTATGCCAAATTTTTAAAAGATCTTTGTACCATAAAGCAAAAGCTTTACGTACAAAAGAAAGCTTTTCCAACTGAACAGGTGAGTGCTATTCTCAAACACAACACCCCACCTAAATATAAAGATCCTGGTTGTCCTACCATATCTTGCATCATAGGAAACTTCAGGATACAACGAGCCCTTCTGGATTTAGGTGCTAGTGTTAACTTACTGCCCTATTCAGTTTATGAACAATTAGGACTTGGTGAACTAAAACCCATCAAGGTTACTCTCCAACTTGCTGATCGATCTATAAAGATACTAAGAGGAGTAGTCGAGGATGTACTTGTCCAAATTGATAAATTCTATTTTTCAGTCGACTTCATAGTATTAGATACCCAGCCTGTCATGAATTGTACCACTCCAATACCTATCATTCTAGGCCGCCCATTTCTAGCTACTTCCAATGCTTTGATCAACTGTCGAAATGGAATAATGAAAATGTCATTTGGGAATATGACTATAGATTTTAATATATTTAACATTTGCAAACAACCCGATAATGACAACGAAAATGATGAGATTCATGGAGTTAGTCTGATCGATTCCATTGTAGAAGATGCTCTTGTCCCATCTCTTTCTTCTGATCCTTTAGAAACATGCCTAACTCATTTCGGAAATACAGATATCAATCAAAACTTTAGAGAAATCAGTGCTATATTAGATTCAGCTCCTTTGTTGGATACAGATAGGTGGAAATCTCGTTTTGAAGAATTGCCCACACGCAACAATAGTCCTCTACCATCTAGTGTTCAAGCACCTAAACTTGAGCTAAAACCTTTGCCATCTGAGCTCAAATATGCATACCTTGGTCAGGAAGAGACTTTTCCAGTGATCATATCATCCCAACTTGAACAAAGTCAAGAACTAAAATTATTAGAAATTCTCAAAGAGCATAAGGGAGCAATAGGGTGGACAATTGCTGATATCAAGGGAATTAGTCCCTCAATTTGCACTCATAGAATCCACCTAGAAGCTGATGCCAAACCTTCTCGTCAACCTCAACGTCGATTAAACCCAAACATGAAGGATGTGGTTAGAGCAGAAGTTCTGAAACTTCTGGATGCGGGTATGATCTACCCAATTTCAGATAGTAAATGGGTAAGTCCAACCCAAGTGGTCCCAAAAAAATCTGGTGTTACTGTAGTCAAAAATGCCAACAATGAATTAGTTCCAACTAGGGTCCCCACTAGTTGGCGTGTATGCATTGACTATAGGAAACTTAATTCTGTCACTAGGAAGGATCATTTTCCTCTACCTTTTATTGATCAAATTTTAGAAAGGTTAGCAGGTCATAAATATTATTGCTTCCTAGATGGCTATTCAGGTTACAATCAAATTGCAATTGATCCTGAAGATCAGGAAAAGACCACTTTTACATGTCCTTTTGGCACATTTGCTTATAAGAGAATGCCTTTTGGATTAGGTAATGCTCCTGCAACCTTCCAAAGATGCATGCTCAGTATTTTCTCCGACATGGTTGAGCGCTTTTTGGAAGTTTTCATGGATGATTTTTCGGTTTTTGGCTCCTCTTTTGAAAACTGTGTGGACCATTTAAGACTAGTCTTAATTCGGTGTGAGGAGAAGAATCTAATCTTAAACTGGGAGAAGTGCCATTTCATGGTAACTAGGGGAATTGTTCTCGGGCATGTCATTTCATCTGAAGGAATTGAAGTAGACAAAGCTAAAATTGACTTAATTGCTAACTTACCAAACCCAAAAACTATCAAAGATATACGCTCATTTTTGGGTCATGCAGAATTTTATAGGAGATTCATTAAAGATTTTAGCTCAATATCTAAATCCTTATGTAATCTCCTTCAAAAGGAAACCCAATTTGTGTGGTCTGAAGAATGTCAAAGAGCTTTTGATAAACTTAAAAGCTTGCTGACCTCTGCTCCCATCATGCAACCACCTAACTGGTCGCTTCCTTTTGAAATTATGTGTGATGCTAGTGAATATGCAGTTGGGGTAGTTCTAGGGCAAAGGAAAGAAAGGAAGCCTTATGTTATCTACTATGCAAGTAAGACTTTAAATAGTGCACAAAAGAATTACACCACTACGGAAAAGGAACTACTTGCTGTAGTATTTGCACTAGACAAATTTAGGTCTTACTTGATTGGATCCAAAATCATTATCTACACTGACCATGCTGCCCTTAAGTACCTTCTTTCAAAAAAGGATGCTAAAGCGCGTTTGCTTAGGTGGATCCTTCTGCTCCAAGAATTTTTTCTAGAAATAAGAGATAAAAAGGGGGTAGAGAACGTAGTAGCCGATCACTTATCCCGTCTCACTCTTCCAGATTCCTTAGACAATTCACCCATAAAAGACACTTTCCCTGATGAGCAACTGTTTGAGATCACGTCGTCACCCTGGTTTGCAGACATTGCAAATTTTTTAGTCACAGGTGAACTACCAAGTCATTGGAATAAACAAGACAAAAGAAAATTTTTGACTGAAATAAAAAATTTTTTTTGGGATGATCCTTATCTTTTCAAATACTGCCCAGATCAAATTATTAGGAGATGTGTACCTAATGACGAATTTATTAGTGTCATTTCCTTTTGTCATTCTGAAGCTTGCGGTGGTCATTTCTCTGCTAAGAAAACGGCTGCAAAAATTTTACAGTGCGGTTTCTATTGGCCCACCTTGTTTAAAGATTCCCATAACTTTTGCAAAGCTTGCGAGCGTTGTCAAAAGTTAGGTGGGATAACTCGTAGGAATATGATGCCCCTCAACCCAATTTTAATTATCGAAATATTTGATTGTTGGGGAATAGATTTTATGGGCCCATTTCCTCCTTCATTCGAAAATTTGTACATCTTAGTAGCTGTAGATTATGTCTCCAAATGGATTGAGGCAATTCCTTGCAAACATAATGACCACAAAACTGTTCTAAAATTTTTAAAGGAAAACATTCTTTCCAGATTTGGAACACCTCGAGCCATCATCAGTGATGGGGGTTCACACTTCTGTAATAAGCCTTTTGAGGCTTTAATGCGAACATATGGGATCACCCATAAAGTCGCCACCCCTTATCATCCACAAACAAGTGGACAAGTTGAAGTATCCAATCGATCAATTAAGAATATTCTGGAAAAAACGGTTAACCCAAATCGCAAAGACTGGTCTTTGCGTTTAACTGATGCACTTTGGGCTTATCGTACTGCTTTTAAAAGTCCGATTGGTATGTCTCCGTACCGTCTTATTTTTGGCAAACCTTGTCACTTGCCTGTGGAATTGGAGCATAGGGCCTACTGGGCTATTAAGAGATTTAATTTTGATATGGATAAGGCTAGTTCACTACGCAAACTTCAACTTAATGAACTAGAGGAAATCAGGAATGAAGCATATGAGAATGCTCGAATTTATAAGAATAAAATGAAAGTCTTTCATGATAGAAATATTATGAGAAAAACATTTGAGCCTTCGCAGAAAGTTCTATTGTATAATTCAAGACTTCATTTATTTCCAGGAAAATTGAGATCTAGGTGGACTGGCCCATTTATAGTTAAAACTGTTTATCCGTATGGAACCGTTGAGATAGAGAATCCAAACACCGGTAATATTTTTAAAGTAAATGGCCAATGTTTGAAGTTATTTTTGGACAACTTTACCCCGGAGGTTGAATCGACCAATCTGGGAGATCCTGTTTATCAGGATTGATCTCTATATCTGCTAGAGATCCTCTGTTTGTACATAATTTTTCTTTCTTTCATATGGCAATTGGTGAGCAACAACAGTGTGCAGTCATTCTATCAGGTAAATTCTAACCTTCCGCCTTATTATTCTTCATACAATCATATTTAATGCATTCATGTTGAAACATTGAGGACAATGTTGAATTTAAGTTGGGGGGAGAAATTACTATATTTTTCTATATATCATACCAATTGTCATATATTTCAAAAAAAAAAAAAAAAAAACTTCTATTTAAACATATATTTTGTTGCATTTAATTACCACTATATTTTTTTCAAAGAAATAAACATGTGCAGCTATTAAGGCAAGGAGCATATTATGACTTATCAGAGACCTATTATTAGATCCCCACACAAGTATTCAATGACAATAGGAAAGCCTCAGGAGTTCACCTGTGTTACCTATTTATTTGTTGACCTTATTCGCAAAAGAAGTACGAGTGTCCTTGTCTTAAAGTCCATGTCTTGGTTTTTCACATAAAGATAGAGTTTGAAATTCCCGGCTAGATCACCTGGGTGCCTTATGTTCTGACCTTGGTTGACCTATAGTCACAATACAGTCACGTTACATATGTATATATATATATAAACAAAAAAAAAGAGAGAAATAATACAGTTTGTCTTCACTGAGTAACCGGGCCTCTTGCCTACAAAGCAGCGAGTGTTCGCGTAAAAAGGTGAAAATGACTGAAATAAGTGACTAGTCTGGCCTCGTGGCGTAGTCTGGTTCGAGTAATTAAGTCCGAGGGGTGTTTCACCTAATGCCTTGAGCCAACTGGATCAAGAGTCGTTGACCCAAAGCTCGTTACATGGACCTTACTAGAGCCTAATGGAGTCGGACTGTTGTAGTCACTATGCGAAAAGAAAAAAAAAAAAATAGTGTGCAAAAAAAATAAAAAATGAGTGGGTTAGTTAAACTAAAACCATGTGACATGTGGATGACTGGTTTGACTCCATTGTTTTAGAACTCTGTGTACTTGGGATGTCTAGTTGGGATTGATAGTTTCATTTTTATATGCGAACCATTCTGGATAAATAACATGTGATATTCAGAAAATTTAGTGGATTGGGAGCTAACAAATAGTAGTTAACACTTGTGAATTTGAGTACTACACCTAGAACTCAAGGGATATCCAATTGTGGTGGAGGTATAGGTATTCTGAGACATCACATTTACATTTGCCTTAAGGGTTGCTATGTTCTAAAGTATCTTCTAACTTAAAAACGATGTTTGTGGGTAACATCACTGCAAACCCTCACGAGACAACACTCGTCCACTAGGGTAACCTAGGGGTTTAACGGCTTGTTGCACGTGCTAAGTGCAATCGTAATGCTCTACGAAAGTGAGTATTTATTTTCATTCATGCATATTGATATGTATATTAATAAAATAAATAATACTTTTGCATTCTCATTTTATCATTTTCACACTAAATTGCTAGAGACTAGCAATAAGCTAGTTGGGGGGTGTGATGAGAGTACAAAAGTAAAATTTTCATATTATCTTAATTAATATTATAGCTAATCTTTATTGATAAAATTAATTAATTAATGTTTTATTTGTGTTTGAGTGCAAGTAATTCAAAAGACCCAATAACGCTGGATTTGAGCCCAATGCCTGGCGTTCCGAGCTCAACAAATCCTTAGCATCTCATCTGAGTCTCATGCCGTCCGTCATCCGCATGCAATCCATATCACTGTATCCAGATGTTTCAGCTAGCACAAGTGCCTGCGTCGTGGAGTTTTCCAGCATCTTTAAAACCGTTCGTGTGGCTCTCCAAGCATCATGGCATCTCATCCAAGGGACCTAGTCAAACCCAAGGAACCTAAGCCACACCGGCTCTTCAATTCAAGCCACATCTCATCCATAGTGTCCGTCTCCCCCGGTTTCAAGAATATTCAAGCCGTATTCAACATCCGATTGTTTCATCTTCAAATTCCCTTCCCACAATTCCAAACCTCCATGCATTTCAGCCGCATTCCATTCTTCCCATCATTCATCTGAGGAGTCTTCTCAACTTCCCAACATCAATGTCTTCCGAAGTTCCCTAGTCCTTCTTCTCCAACGGTTTCGTCTGTGTTTCAAAATTCTCAACGGCAGCGAGGGAACTCCAAAGCCAATCCATCCGTTCGCATCCCTGCAGCCGAAGAGTTCCAAGCAATTCATGGCATCCAGATTTCATTCATCCCGTATCTCAAGCAACCGCGGATCATCTCCAAGCTACGAAGTCTTGCATTCAAATCTAACATCAATGTCTACAGTTGCTCAAAATTCTGCAACGTTCCCAGCCGAGGAGTCCCAATCCATGTCTCATTCGCTCCCAGTTCCTAAGCGTCCGCAACGCATCCTTCGGTCTTCCCAGCCACACTGCTGAAGGTGTCTATAAAAGGAACCCAAGAGAGAGGAGCAAGGGATCATCCGGTGGAGGTAGAACCAGCCGACGGGAGGCGAGAGGGGAGCATCTCCTCTTCCAATCTTTCCAGCCGGACGAAAGGAGGGAAATCAGCCGACGAGGAAGGAGAGAACCACACGGTGGAGGAAAAGGAGGAAGCGAGGGGAAGCCACGGAACCAGGGAAGCCAACATCCATTTCTTTCCCAGCCGAGCGAGAGAGGAGAAGAGGCCACGGAAGGGAGGAAGCAACCGGGAGAAGAAAACAGAGCATCCTGTTTTCTGAACCAAAGAAAAAAAAAAGAAGGAAAAAGGGATTTATGTTTATTTTAAGTTATTCTTTACAATTCCTTTTTATAAAAATGTTTCCATTTCATATGAGTAGCTAAATCTTCTATAGCTAAGGCTAGGGAAAAGCCTAGCAATTTCTTCATGTATTTCATTTAATCATCAATGGGATTTTAATGTTTTTCTTTTTGATTTATGGTGCAGTAAATTTATAGAAATTATTTCAAACTTATATATTTTTTTTGATTTGTTATTTCCTCCGAGTATAACAGATGCTTAGAAATCCCTGTAGTTTAAAATAGAATTACTGTAATGCTGCCCATAGAACTAAATCTATTTAACTGAGATAATAGATGATTTTAAGAAAACCATGATGAAGTGCTAGGCTGAATCCTGATACCTTAGTTATATTTTGTCAATTCGAATATTATTTAGCCTTTAGTTTTTGTTCACTGTCAAATCCCTGTGGATTCGATCTCGGTCTCACCGAGAATATTACTTTGCTACACCCTATACTTGGGGTATCCTACGTTTATTTTTTTTTTTAAAAGAGCAAGATTAAAATCGTAGCAGAAACTACTAGCTTTAGCAGTATTTTGGGGATCTAAAGCCTTAGCTTGTGTATGGTCCAGATTTCACTGAGCACTCAAGTATAAAAAGTCTTACAACTTCATAACGGAAACTTAATGACCTCAACTGGAATTGCATCTTAACCTAGAATTTGGGCTGACTTAGTAATTAAAATTTTGTGTGCTTTTGAAATTGTTGGCACTTAAGCATTTGAAATTAGATTTTATGTAACGATAAAATAAATTGGGTAGAGACCGCAGTTTGTAGGTATCTGAGCCAGAAATCCTTACGAGACAAAACTCGTCCACTAGGGACACCTAGGGGTTTAAAGCCTTATTGCATACGGTAAATGCAATCGCGATTCCTGCGAAAGTGAGTTAGTTTTTATTTTGCTCGAGGACTAGCAAAATGTAGGTTTGGGGGTGTGATAAGTGCTAAATAATGTGCAAATTAATCTATTTTATATAGCACTGATTATTATTTTTATGTATATATTCTAAATTTAAACATGAGAAAATGTGTTCTCCTTCATCATTTTATTTTAAATAAATTATTCAAGTTTGATTGATTTTTCTTTATTTTTATTGGTCGAGTCTAATGTGTGCAGGTCGAGTCGTCCCATTCACAAATTAGTCCCAACCAATTCCATGTGTGGATTACTCTCCTCCACGTTTGCATGCAGCTACCCTTTCGTAAAATTCCATGTGCAAGCCATCCACATGTGAAGTCTCACACATTATATCCCCTGTTCCACGTCATTCCTTCCCTTCCATTTCCAAAGAATATAACCGCTTCCACCTGTGATGAATCCCAGCCTTCATCCCGTTAGTAATCATCATTATCCCATGGCCAGCCGCATTCCCAAGCGTCCGTAGCGTTATGGTTGATTCCATCATCCACGAATGAGTTCCAAGCATTTGCATCCCAGCTCACAAAATCCGTTGCTTCCTCCCATCCACATAATTCCTCCCACAACCTTCTGGATTGACCCCACCATTCACAGCTCCCAATTCTTCCGGCATCTCTTCTCAGCCGAGAACACCACCCCCCTGATCCTAGCCGTTAACGAAGTCCCAAGCTACCCATCCCGTGTCTGCAGATTAAGCATCCCAGCCTCAAAACAGAGTTCATCTCCCCTGCTCCACGTCCGCAGCTTCATCCTCCCGAGCTTCACGGCATCCAAACACATTCCCTTGCTTCGGAACAAAGTTCCGGATAAGCTCTATCCGCATCCCCTGCATCCCAGATCCCATCTTCTCTGGATTATTTTCATTCGCGATAGCCTCCCTCCCAGCCGAATCAAGCCAACCCGCGACGGATTCCTTCCTGTCAGGATCAAGCGCTACCATTACACCAAAACCTGCAGGTGTTAGTGAAGGCGCAACTTTATTTCCTTAAACTAGCGCAGGGGCCCATAGCGCCACGAGTCAACTCCGACCAAGCGTCGCCCAACTCCAGACTCCGACAGGGGCCTCGCCAGTGGGTTCAGGACCCCCTAGTGGTATAACCCAACCTACTCCTCCAGCACATCCACGTTGGCAGGCGGCGGGACTGACTCGGCCCTCCAGGCCTCCGCCAACGTTGACTCAGCCCCTCAAGCCTCCGCCAACAATCCCCCCCCCCCAACGTGATGCCTGGGTTTCGAACTCGAGACTATGGTTATGATACCAATTGTCAGGATCAAGCGCTACCATTACACCAAAACCCACAGGTGTTAGTGAAGGCGCAACTTTATTTCCTTAAACTGGCGCAGGGGCCCATAGCGCCACGAGTCAACTCCGACCAAGCCTCGCCCAACTCCAGACTCCGACAGGGCCTCGCCAGTGGGTTCAGGGAACCCCTAGTGGTATAACCCAACCTACTCCTCCAGCGCATCCACGTTGGCAGGCGGCAGGACTGACTCGGCCCTCCAGGCCTCCGCCAACATTGACTCGGCCCCTCAAGCCTCCGCCAACAGTCTGATACCAATTGTTGACACCCTAATGGATTTTGATGAATACAAAATACTAAAGTATAATTCCTTTATATTGACAAATTTACTTGAGCATTTCAGGTGTTTAACTAAAAATATTATTAAGTATTGTCAAGGCATGTTCCCGTATTTTTCGGTGGATTTATTGAAGATTTTTGAGATGAAGAAAACAGATCAGGGGCAGCCGAGACGTCTCCGGCTTGTTCCAGAGACGTCTCCGATACGCAGAGAAGAAGCTGGGATGTCTGGAAATGTCCCTTAGCACTTGCCGAGGCGTCTCGTAGGGTCGGAGTCGACTCCCGACTTTCCAGAGTCGACTCTCTCAGAGACGGCAGAAAGGCCGTTTTTAAGGGATGCGCGCGAGTCATCTCCGAAGGACGCGGAGCCGACTCTCTCAGGGATTCCAGAGGACCCGTTTTTCATTGAGAAAATGTCGGAGCCGTCTCCGACGTCGCGGAGTCGTCCCCGCGCATAAAGCACAAAAAATCCCGAGACGTCCCCCGAGGCATGCGAGCCGGCTCTCTCAGAAAAACAGAAAAACAAGAAATCGGGTTGTTCTTCTTCGGAGTCGTCCCCAGAAAGTGCCGAGTCGACTCCGACATTGTCGAAGGATTTTTTATACAGCCGAGATGTCTCTCGTTCAAGCGGAGACGTCTCCGGAATGCCTGGAACGCGACTGACACATTTTTGCAGGTATTTTTTTAAATCCTAACGGCTCTATTTTTGTTTCTAACGGATCTATTGCTTGCAAAAGTATAAAAAGGAGTTTTCAAGTGCATGAAAAAATCTTCTCACCCACCTAACACTAAAGCATTCAAGAGAGAAGAAAGAGAGAGAGTCTCAAGGGAGTTGGTGCTTTCAAGAGGAGAAATCAAGTACATTCAAGCCTTCTTCATCTGATTTCGTGCTCATCTACTCGCTCCCACTTGGCAATCAAAGCTCACATTCAAGTCGACGTGATCCACATCGGAAGAACCACCATCATCCAAGCTTTCAACGGCAAAGAGGGTTCCTTCCGGTTTTGTTGTTCTTTATTGATTTATTTGCTTTCATAGAAGCTTTTAAATTCTTGTAAAACTCTTAAACATTGTGCTTGTTCCAGTCAGGAGACTTGGAGCAAGGGTTAGGCGTCCTAAGCCTAGTTTAAATTGGGGGATTGTAGGGTTCGTTGTTAGCCCGGGTTTAAAACAACGAGTTGGGTAGTTCATTCGAAAAACTACCGGACTGTAATCGCCGATTATAGTGGAAAATTCCCAAAGGTGTTTGGGGAGTGGATGTAGGAGCAGTGAAAGCTCCGAACCACTATAAACCTCTGTGTTTGCGATTGATTGTGCTTACCGCTTTATTTTCATTCTTGCACCTACACTTGTTGTATTGTTTAATTAGACAAAAATTTTAAAACACCCAATTCACCCCCCTCTTGGGTGACCATCTCTGGGCAACAAGTGGTATCAGAGCAGGTGCTCTGTGTATTCTTGAAGACCTAACCGTCTTTGCCAAAGATCAAGATGGCAACACCCTTCAACAATGTTCCTGCTGAGGGGCAGGCTACCAATAGACCTCCACTTTTCAATGGGACAAATTATTCCTATTGGAAAACTAGAATGAGAATTTTTGTTCAAGCACAAGATTATGCCTTGTGGAGGGCTATAATCAAAGGACCACACGAACCATCTCACATAGTTAATGGCGTTCAGGTTCCCAAACCTGAGGAGGATTGGGATGAGAATGATAGCAAGATGGTTCAACTCAATGCTAGAGCCATGAATACATTGTTTGTGCTCTAGATGTAAATGAGTTTAATAGAGTCTCCACCTGTAGTTCCGCCAAAAATATGGGATAGGCTTGAAGTTACCCACGAGGGTACTAATCAAGTCAAGGAGTCTAAAGTGAACATTCTAGTTCACAAATATGAATTATTTAAGATGGAACCCAACGAAACTATTTCATGCATGTTCACACGCTTCACTGATATAATTAATGGTCTAAAGAATTTGGGTAAATCTTACACTAATTCAGAACTTGTGAGGAAAATTCTCAGGTCCTTGCCAAAGACTTGGGAAGCGAAGGTCACGGCGATTGTAGAAGCCAAAGACCTCAACACCTTGGCACTTGAAGAACTATTGGGCTCATTGATGACGCATGAGCTCACAATGAAGCAACATGAAGAAGATGTGCCAAAGAAGAAGACAATCGCCCTCAAGGCCATTTCAAGTAATTGTGAAGAAGAAAGCAGTGAAGTGAAGAGGGAAGTGAAGATGAAGACTTGGCCTTAATAGTAAGGAAGTTCAAAAAATTCATAAGAAGAAAGAAGGCCTTCCCAAGAAAGAAGTTTGGAGGGAGAAATGATTGGAAAAAGGAAAAAGAAAAAGAAAGAGACCCAATCATATGTTATGATTGCAAGAGACCGGGACACATCCGCTCCGAATGCCCTCAACAGAAGAAGCACTATGGAAAGAAGAAGAAGAAGGCGTTGAAAGCGACTTGGGATGATAGTGACACATCCTCCTCCGAGGAAGAGAAGGAAGAGACCGCCAACTTGTGCTTCATGGCATTCGACGACGATGAGGTATGTCAAAGCTCAATTACAGATTTTACTTTAGAAGAATTATATGAAGCTTTCCAAGAACTCATGAATGATTGTAGTATGTTAGGAGTAAAGAATAAAGAACTAAAGGCCTCCAATCAAAAACTGAAGGATGACATTAAAAACCTATTGATTGAAAAGGAAAATTATGAAAATGATAGCATTATTGACCTAAAGGATAAAATTTCAGAACTTAGCATTGAGTATGAAACTGCAAATACACTCATTAGGGAATTAAATCTAAGAGTCAAATTCCTACTCAATAGTAATACTTCACTTGCACAAAATGTCAAATCCCTTAAAAATGATAAGGAAGTATTAGCTAAAGAAAATTTGGACCTTAAGGATGAGCTACACAAGTATAAACCAATTGTGCAGAAATTTACACATAGCTCGGAAAAATTAAATCTTATTCTATCCAATCAAAGAGCTGTTTTTAATAAAGCCGGATTAGGATACAAAACTAGCAAACAACAAAAATATCTAAAGAACTTTTTTGTAAAAGCAAAAGATGTTAAAACTGAAAAACCTACATGCTTTTGTTGTGAGAAAATGGACATAAAGCTTATTCTTGCATTCAAAGAAAGATTCAAACTAATAAGAACACATTTGTAAAGGGTAAAAACACAACCAAAATATGGGTTCCTAAGGGAACCAACTACACTAACCAAGAAGGACCCAAGAAAACTTGGGTACCTAAGAGCTTCACATGATTATTTTGTAGGTATGCCTTGCAGCCGGGAGCAAAAAGAGAATGTGGTATCTTGATAGCGGTTGCTCAAGGCATATGACCGGTGACAAGAGCCACTTCGTCACCTTGAAATCAAAAGAAGGAGGAGTAGTCACATTTGGAGACAATGCTAAAGGCCAAATCATTGGCGTTGGTAAAATCTCTATATCACCCTCCTCATTTATTGACAATGTATTGTTAGTTAATGGATTAAAACATAATTTACTAAGTATAAGTCAATTTTGTGACAAGGGCTTTAAAGTGTCATTTGAATCTTCCTATGCATAATTAGTAGTCCAATTGACAATGGATCATACTTATGGGACATAGGCTTGGAAATGTTTACATGGTAGATCTTGATGATCTCACCATGAAAGATGGCCAATGTCTTGTAGCCATGGATGCCAAGGTCAATGAGACTAGCTGGTTATGGCATCGTAGGTTAGGACATGCTAGCATGGATTTAATTTCTAAATTGATTAGAAAAGATCTAGTTAAAGGACTACCAAAAATAGATTTTGAAAAGAACAAAATTTGTGCTGCATGTCAACTAGGGAAACAAACAAGAAGCTCTTTCAAACCTAAGAACATAGTTCAACATCAAAACCCTTAGAACTAATTCACATGGATTTATTTGGACCCACTAGAACTGCTAGTCTAGGGGGTAAGAAGTTTGGTCTTGTAATTGTTGATGATTTTTCACGTTTTACATGGGTTTCATTTCTTGCCCACAAAGATGAGTCCTTTCCGCTTTTATCAAGTTTCATAATAGGATTTCAAATGAACTTAACCTTAAACTAAAAGCAATTAGGAGTGATCATGGTACCGAGTTTGAAAATCAGCATTTTGAAAAATTTTGTGAAGAAAACGGTATCAATCACAATTTTTCGGCCCCTAGGACACCCCAACAAAATGGGGTGGTAGAAAGGAAGAATCGCACACTAGCAGATATGGCTCGTACCATGTTGTGCGAATCGGATCTACCAAAGTATTTTTGGGCTGAAGCAATCAATATTGCTTGCCATATTTTAAACCGTGCTTTAGTTAGATCTATTTTAAAGAAAACACCTTATGAGTTGTTGAAAAATAAGAAGCCCAATATAAGTTATTTTCATGTTTTCGGTTGTCGCTGCTTTATTTTAAACAATGGAAAGGACAATCTAAGTAAATTTAGTGCTAAATCAGATGAGGGGATCTTTTTAGGTTATTCCTCATCTAGTAGAGCATACAGGGTCTTCAACAAGAGAACTCTCGTTGTTGAAGAATCCATTCATGTTGTTTTTGATGAAGCTAATGGAGATTCTTCTAGAAAAGAAGAAGATGGTGATGCAGGTATACTTGAAGACAGAATGAAGGAGTTCTCCATACAAGACAAACAACATGAGGATGAAATCAAGGAAGATACAATTCAGCAAGATGAAGAAGATCAACCCCAGCAAGAAATCAAGATCTTCCGAGGGAATGGAGGTATGCACATGGTCATCCAAGGGATCTAATCCTTGGTGACCCTTCACAAGGGGTAAGGACAAGATCCTCTTTAAGAAATACTAGTAATTATCTTGCATTCGTTTCACAAATAGAGCCTAAATCACTAGAAGAAGCCGAAAAAGATGAAAATTGGATAAATGCTATGCAAGAGGAATTAAACCAATTTGAAAGAAATCAAGTTTGGACTCTAATGAAAAGACCCCCTAATGTTTCAATTATAGGCACCAAGTGGGTATATAGAAATAAACTAGATGAAGATGGAGTAGTAATAAGAAACAAAGCTAGGTTGGTAGCCAAAGGCTACAATCAGGAGAAGGCATAGATTTTGATGAAACTTCGCTCCTGTTGCTAGGTTAGAGGCTATTAGACTACTTTTGGCATATGCATGCTTCATGGATTTCAAACTCTATCAAATGGATGTAAAAAGTGCATTTTTAAATGGTTATATAATGGAGGAAGTTTATGTAGAACAACCTCCAGGTTTTGAAAACCACTTACATCCAGATTATGTTTTTAAATTGCATAAAGCATTGTATGGACTTAAGCAAGCCCCTAGGGCTTGGTATGAAAGATTAAGTAATTTTCTAATTGAAAATGAGTTTAAAAGAGGAAATGTAGATAAAACACTCTTCATTAAAAGAAAAGGGAATGACTTATTGCTTGTGCAAATTTATGTGGATGATATAATTTTTGGTGCTACTAATGATAGTCTTTGTCAAGAGTTTGCTAAGCTTATGCAGGGAGAATTCGAAATGAGCATGATGGGTGAGCTCAACTTCTTCCTTGGGCTACAAATAAAACAATCAGAGGAAGGCATCTTCATCAGTCAGTCCAAGTACATCAAGGAAATGTTGGAGAAGTTCAAGATGAAGGATGCAAAGGAAATCAGCACACCCATGGGCTCAAGTTGCAAGCTTGACAAAGATGAAAAAGGTAAATGTGTAGACTGCAAATTGTACAGAGGTATGATAGGGTCTTTACTTTACCTTACTGCTAGTAGACCAGACATATTATTCAGTGTTTGCATGTGTGCTAGATACCAAGCATGTCCTAAGGAATCACACTTACAAGCTGTTAAAAGAATATTCAAATACCTAGTAGGGACATCTAATGCAGGTTTATGGTATTCTAAACAATCTGATTTAAATTTAATTGCTTATTCCGATGCTGATTTTGCCGGGTGCAAACTCGACAGAAAAAGCACAAGTGGCACCTGTCAATTCTTGGGTGCTAACTTGGTTTCTTGGTTTAGCAAGAAACAGAATTCAGTTGCCTTGTCCACAGCTGAGGCTGAGTACATTGCAGCCGGAAGCTGTTGTGCCCAAGTTCTTTGGATTAAGCAACAACTTGAAGATTTTGGTATCAAAATGGACAATATTCCAATTAGATGTGATAATACAAGTGCAATCAATTTAACAAAAAATCCTGTCCAACACTCTAAATCAAAACACATAGAGATTAGGCATCACTTTATAAGAGATCATGTGTTGAAAAATGATGTATTGATTGAGTATGTATGCACTGAAAATCAATTGGCCGATATCTTTACAAAGCCCCTTTGTAAAGATAGGTTCAATTTTTAAGGAATGCCTTGTGCTTGTATGATCCTAGCAAGTAGATTGAATTTGTAATGCAAGCATGATTTGACTTCAATGCTATAGCTTAAATGATTTAACTCCTCAAACATATGCAATGCTTTGTATGCTCTAGAGGTACATATGAATGCTACTCAAACTCATAATACACTTCAAGGTCACATATAGCAAACCTAGTGCCTAATAAGTGAAAATATGAATCTATCAAATTAGATGACGAATTGTTTGACTTTCCGGAGGATAGTTATCCCCCTTGGACTCTTCATAGAGATATTTTCAGAGCCTATTCCATAGGCATTCGAAATTTGATCAAACATTCCTCATTTCAATATTGATAATTCAAAAATCATTGTCAAGCTTTTATAGGATGAATTATTAAGGGGAGGATCACAAGCAAGCTCACTTAATAATCGCCAAAAGAAATTAAACTGATCATTGAGGTTGAATAAAACGAATTGGGAGAAGATTGGAAACGTTCTGAAATTTTTTCAGTGCCGGAGACGTCTCTGGCAAATCGCAGAGACGTCCCCCCGGCGAGACGTCTCGCATTAGTCGCGGAGACGTCTCGGGGACAGAATGAATTTTTTTTTAAGGCCGAAACAGCTCGAGCCGTCCCGAGCTGTTTTCCATCGTCCCCAACGAAACCCTAAACCCTCGCATCCATCTTCTCTCCACCACCAATCGAACCAAAATCACTGCCCATTTCCCTAGATTTCCGGTCGATGGCACCTAAGAAGCTAGGCGTAGCGGTGGGAGGCGTCCTAGGGTGGCGAACGACGAGGAACGGCGGGAAGAGCCCTCCGCGCCGTCTCCTCCGGTTGCTCCGCCAACCGTGACTCCCTCCTGTGCGATCGCACAGTAACAACAGGTAGGCATATAGATTTTCAATTCTTAGCGGGTGAGGGGTTCTCTATTGAGAGAGACTCCGTGCCCAAGGTTGGGAACACCTATGTTCCCTAAACGTGTCTACCTACCCTGGCTTAGTGAGAGAAGTTTTTGGTAGTTTGGCCTTTGTGGGGTACACAGGGTATGTCCGAGGCACATTTGTAGAAGTCAATGAGGATATCTTGTCTAGTTTATTGCAAATACCTAAGTACGGTGAGGCTCCGACCTCACATCCCCAAAGAGAGATTGCTCTAAACTTAATTCTAGGTAGAGAGAACTGCGGTCCTCTTGACATTGTTAAGTCCCAAGACCTCAATGCTGAAATGAGATTGCTTTTGAGCATAATCAACAGGGTCTTGTTCCCAAAAACCGGTCGCTTCGACTTCGTTTCGGAGCGAGATTTGGCCATTATGCACCACATCCTGTTAGGGATTCCCCTAAATCTTCCTAGGCTCATGTTAAACTACATTTCAATCTGTCATAGGTCCTCCAGTTCAGCATCCCGTATGGGATGGTCTTTACCCTACTTTTCAAGCATTTTAAGGTTCCTATCCCTGAAAATGAGCCAGAGAGACCCTTGAGACACACTGACTTCTATAACGAGAGCACACTACATAGGATGGATTTTTACAAGAAAGACGGGTCTTGGGTTAAGGTTTATAAAAGAAAATCCCAAACTGTAGAGCCTGAGATCCATCATCAGGAGCCTGTCCACCTCTCTCCTCCACATAGCCCTATACCCTTTACTGATCATATGGAGAGCTTTCCTTTTCCTGATGTACCTTCCAGCTCGGCTGGACCATCCACTTCCATGCCTCCTCCTCCAGTTGTTGGATCGACTCTCTTGTCGGATGAGCAGATGCACACCTTAGCATCCATGGTGTGCCAGCAAATGAGGGAAGAAATTAGGTCAGTGGTTTCTGCTGAGATAGCTCCTATCCGCACTTCACATGAAGCACTTTTAGAAGAGTTAAAGCAATTAGAACTCAAATGGAAGCTATAGGGTCAGAGTTGGTTTGTGTGGCATCAAACCAAATAGAAGATCAAGTGAGATAAAGCTGAATTGAAGATCATATCGGATAGTCTTCAAGAGCTGACGAGCCCTGAAGGCAATTTGGGCAGTGTGGCTGCCCGGCTTAGAGGGAGGATTGATAAAGCATCCCATGAAATTGAAGCATTAATGAAAGCGCTCAATCAGTCTCAGGGAGATAACTTTAGAAGATTAATGCTAACAATTCATAAGTTTGTGGAAGCTGCTACTGGGGCTCTTGAGGGTGCTGGCCAGTGAGGCACATTTTGTAGACATCTAGGGTTCATCTTTTTGTAAAGCCCTAGGCTTATATGAAACTCTTTCTTTTGTGTTTGCAATCAATCCTTGTAATGGCATCAAATGTTGTAATGCTATATGAATGCCATATCCTTTCTTTTTGAATCTTGGAGTATGTTTTTTGAATATTGTGATGTGCTATGGATGTTAAAATGTCATAATATACCTTGAATGTTCAAACTTGACAATGTGCAACCATTTCACTATTTTGCCAACTTGACAATGCATATGAAACAGGGGGAGCACAACTTGTAATAATTGAATTTAAATGGTCTGAAATGAATTCCAAAACAAAGGGGAGTAAAATTCACTTTCCCAAATCATTGAATGTTTCATGTTAATTAGATATAAATGCTGAATTCTAATCTAAAAAGCAACATGGATGCTGAAATCTTATTTGCAAATCTGAAAAAGGAAGTAGAACCATTCAAATAGGCATCGCGTTTGGGGGGGAATGTTGGACATATTTTGCGGAACACTGTCAGCATATCCTGCCGCCTGGCACTAATTTGTTCCCTTCATTGTTGATGACAAAAAGGGGGAGTAGAACCAATATGGAATGCAAAATGCAAAATTTTTATGTTTATCACACTCATACTTGAAAGTTTAATTAGAATCAACAAAATGAAAAGATAAAATTGAAGAATATTGGCTTAAAGACAATTGTCCTTCTGAAAAGAAAGGGGGAGTCAAAAGTATTTGGCTTTTGATTGTCTTTAGCATCAATATTTCATCAATTTACACTTTAACTTGATTCAAATCTAAAAGTGATAGATGATATGCCAAAATTGCTCAAAGAGCTACTAAGATCAATGCTTATGCATAAGTATAGAACTGACAATTGACTATACTGAATTATGCATACTGTATCTAGCTCTAACCAAAACACAATACTTGTACATCTGATCAAATACTGTGTATATGTTTAATTTTAAATTTTGCATATACTCAGTGTTTTGTCATCATCAAAAAGGGGGAGACTGTTGACCCCCTAATGGATTTTGATGAATACAAAACACTAGAGTATAATTCCTTTATATTGACAATTTACTTGAGCATTTCAGGTGTTTAACTAAGAATATTGTTAAGTATTGTCAAGGCATGTTCCCATATTTTTCGGTGGATTTATTGAAGATTTTTGAGATAAAAAACATCAGGGAGGAGACGTCTCCGGGTGTTAGAGACGTCTCGGAGCAGAGGGGGGGACTGGCCCAGCCCCATCCGAGGCATCTCGCAGGTCGGAGTCGACTCCCGGCTTTCCAGAGTCGACTCTCTCAGAGATGGCAGAAAGGCCATTTTCAAGGGATGCGCGCGAGTCGTCTCCGAATGACGCGGAGCCGACTCTCTCAGAATTCCAGAGGACCCGTTTTTCATTGAGAAAACGTCGGAGCCGTCTCCGACGTCGCGGAGTCGTCCCCGTGCATAAAGCACAAAAAATTCCAAGACGTCCCCCGAGGCATGCGAGCCGGCTCTCTCAGAAAAACAGAAAAACAAAAAATCGGGCTGTTCTTCTTCGGAGTCGTCCCCAGAAAGCGCCGAGTCGACTCCGACATTGTCGAAGGATTTTTTATACAGCCGAGACGTCTCTCGTTCAAGCGGAGATGTCTCCGGAATGCCTGGAACGCGACTGACACATTTTTGCAGGTATTTTTTTAAATCCTAACGGCTCTATTTTTGTTTCTAACGGATCTATTGCTTGCAGAAGTATAAAAAGGAGTTTTCAAGTGCATGAAAAAATCTTCTCACCCACCTAACACTAAAGCATTCAAGAGAGAAGAAAGAGAGAGAGTCTCAAGGGAGTTGGTGCTTTTAAGAGGAGAAATCAAGTGCATTCAAGCCTTCTTCATCTGATTTCGTGCTCATCTACTCGCTTCCACTCGGCAATCAAAGCTCGCATTCAAGCCGACGTGATCCACATCGGAAGAACCACCATCATCCAAGCTTTCAACGGCAAAGAAGGTTCTTCCGGTTTTGTTGTTCTTTATTGATTTATTTGCTTTCATAGAAGCTTTTAAATTCTTGTAAAACTCTTAAACATTGTGCTTGTTCCAGTCAAGGGACTTGGAGCAAGGGTTAGGCGTCCCAAGCCTAGTTTAAATTGGGGGATTGTAGGGTTCGTTGTTAGCCCGGGTTAAAACAACGAGTTGGGTAGTTCACTCGAAAAACTACCGGACTGTAATCGCCGATTATAGTGGAAAATTCCCAAAGGTGTTTGGGAGTGGATGTAGGAGCAGTGGAAGCTCCGAACCACTATAAACCTCTATGTTTGCGATTGATTGTGCTTACCACTTTATTTTCATTCTTGCACCTACACTTGTGTGTATTGTTTAATTAGACTAAAAATTTTAAAACACCCAATTCACCCCCCTCTTGGGTGACCATCTCTGGGCAACACTTCCACGTCGCATCCACAGACCAAGCTCCCAGCCTCCCCATTTTTATCCACGGAAGAGTTCATCTTCTCCAAAAATCAGGCATCCTAATGTCCCACAATCATCCCGATTGCCTCCCACGATTTTCTACTCTGGATCAATCCAACCTTCCTCTCGTTCCGGGTTGATTCCATGATCCACAGGCAGAACAGAGTCATCCAAACTCATCCCTTGCTTCCACGCTCCAGCCTCTTCCCAGATTTCACGAAAACAACCCTCTCCCGCGTCCGAGAATCCCATCTTCCATCACCCATGGGATAAAGCCTAGGCATCCGTTCCCAGCTGTCAGTCGAGATCCCAACTTCTCTCCCCTGTTTCACGTTCAATCCATTCGTAATCATCCAGTCCCAGCCGCATCCCAGCCAGATGAACATCCCATGTGATCTCCCGTATCCCACGAACAACACCAAGCCAGTGTTTCGTATTAACTTCATCATTCACCAGCGGAATAGAGTTCATCCACGGGACAAGCTACAAATCCAGGAAAATCTCAGCTACCCGAGCTTTACGGATCGATGGATGAGTTTTCCTGCTTCAACGGAACAGAGTCCGAGTTTTCATCTCAACCTTCAGTAGCCGCCCGCCGTTTCTCTTGTTTGCAGATTAATTCAAACCTCCAAAATCCCAGCAGCCTTGATTGGAAGTTATCTGCTGATTGAAACCTGGGATGCAGCCGTGAGGAGAATGGGCTTATAAAAAGCCATCAGCCTTAGGCATAAGGGGCATGGAAGGATCAGCGAGCTTCTTCCTGTAGCCAAGTTTCCAAAGAAGTCAGAGAGAGGGAAGGAGGGAGAAGATGGAGAAAGGAAGGAGGTAGCCGTGATAGCCGTGATGGGAGCCGGAGTCCTCTGCGTTACTGCTATCGTCCACAACTATATGTAGGGCTGATCTCCTCACTAGGGCTGGATGAAGCTCTAACAGAGAAATAAGGATTTTTGTATCTTTAATTTTTGTTCTTGGGGTTGTATGAATCCTCTTACTATCAAATGAATATTTTTCTTTCATCTCATATTTAATCTCTATGACTTTAAATATGATGTTCGTACAACTGTTTTTCATGATCACTAAGTGAGTATAAAGATAATCCATGCTTAAGGAAGATGCAGTGTCCTGCTACATTATTTTAGGGTAGACATTTCATACCTACTAAAGATGGGTTTTCCTAAAATTACTTCAGTGAATTTTTATTTGAATGCTTATAGGGCTTGTAGCCAATTTGCATGATAATCTAAGATGAATTAAAATACAATTAATCCTTGTTGCTTTGTTAGCGGTGAATTCCTTGCCCTAGGTTCTTCCAACTGATATCACTTTAATTGCATTTTCTATTAAACTATTTAGTTCAATAGTCTTCACAAATTCTTCTTTTCAAATATTTTTTTTTAAGAAAATAACTGTACCCCAATTCCTGTGGATCGATACCCGTAATCACTATCCTACCAGATACGTGCTATTGCGTGGTCTTTAAAGTTGACTATCAGTGGGCGCGTGGGATTTGGAGGCTTACTGTGATCCCGCAGGGTGCTTGGAGTCAGAGGGATATGTTCTTATAGGCAATCCACCAGTCGTGCAGCATTCCTCAAACGCGTCGAGTGGCCATTGGAGCGACCTGCACAGCTTACTAGATCTGGTTAGCAAGGAATGCTTAGACTTTTGGTGAGCACAGTCCACCCTCGAGATTCATTGTGGAGTGTGCCCAAGCACAGGCGGCAGAGATCTTTCATGCAAACTTAGTTCATAGACCTTTGACAGCTCGAAACAACTGGGGGCCCCATTCTGCTCAAGCAACGCCTTGTATGGTGTTTTTCACATAGGAGCCCCCGCCTCCAAGTTTTCTCAAGGTCAACTTTTATAATTTTGTACTGGATGGTGGTAGGAGGGGAGGTTTTGGGTTGTTATCGGGGGGTTTGAACTCTTGAGTGGTGTCTATTTGTAGCTACCAGCTCTTCGACACCTCGATTCCTGGTGCAGAGTTCAACATCAGGTGCTACAGGCCAGCTCGATCATATTGGAGGGTGTGTCGGCCACTGTGATCGGCTGGATCCAAGAGGGTCCAAGCGGTGGTGGAGGGGGTCACCTCTTGCTTCGAAACATTTGGGCAATGGTGAGGGATGGAATGACCTTTCAGGCTAAGCATGTATTCAAAGAGGCCAATGGAGCCACGACTGGGTGACTGCTTACGTGGCCTGCCACTCTGGGGGCACCCTGTGGGCGAGGAGGGGAAGTTGCCTAGGGCACTCCATGACCTGGTATTTTCTGATTTTATTGGGTATAACTGTACTCGTAATGTATGAAATATCCGTTTTAGTAAAAAAAAAAACTTTTCATGACCCAACATTGTATCGAAGTGTTATTGATGCTCTCCAATACCTCACTCTTATATGACCTGACATCTCTTATGTCTTAAATTTTGCTTGCCAATTCATGCATAATCCAAGTGTTTACCATTTTCAGATTGTCGAAAGGATTTTACGCTACATCAGGGGCACACTTGACTTATTTACATTTTCTAATGTGGATTGGGCAGGTTTTCCTATTACTTACTGTACCTTTCTTGGTAGCAACTATGTTTCGTGGAGTGCTGAGAAAAAAAATGAACCATGGGAAGATCTAGTAGCGAAGCCAAATATTGATCCATGGCATCTACAACTGTTGAATTAACTTGGATTTTCTACTTTTTGGTGGGATCTTAGCATTCCTCAACGTCGTCCACTATACTCTTTTGCGGCAACATTAGCTCTCTTCCCATGACTTTTAATCTAGTTTTTCATGCTCGCACCAAACATATTGCAATTGCCTACCATTATGTTCGTGAAAAGGTGGCTCTTGGATAACTTGTCACTCTGTACATATCTTTTCATTGTCAACCAGCTAATATTTTCACCAAACCATTATTGAAGCATGCTTTGATCAGTTACAGGTCAAACTGGGACTTTGAATTTCTCTCTGACATAGTTTTGAGGGGGGCTGATAACAACGCTGATACAGGGGATCAAATTGATTCTGCAAATCAGTTTGATCCTCCATATCTTCATCAACTTGATAAAAAGTTGACCAAATCCTCTATGATTATACATAATCAAAATAATTCTTGAAATCTTCATAAACTTGGAAATAATTCTTAAGATCTTCATCAACTCGGCAAGAAATTATCAAGATCTTCTATAATTACGTGACTATTATAGCAACTTAAGACATTCTTTCCCTCTTCTATTGAAAATATTTTCTATATTTCTTATTTAAATTTTGAATGTAATATTATTCATAATCTTGATGATATACAGAATCATGTATTGTTATTATAAGTACAATGATATACATGCTCAATTCTCATGTTGAGATTGAATCACAAAAATTCTGTTGTCTTTCATTTTTTACTGATGGAAGCATCATCTTCAACTTCATCAACCATCTGTTGTTTATGGCCTACTTAGAACTCTTGTATCTATGACAATGATGGTCTAACTAAAGCCTGCATTTCTTTTTGCATTATGTATAGATTACTTAGTTCCACCATTGTTGACATACTCATTATATCCATCCAGTAGTTATTGGATCACTAAGAAATTGAGTTGTTGGATCCCGTGTTTTGGTCTAGTTCTCTAAAACTATACGCAAATACATCATTAGACGTGATAAAGAAATACGTGTAATTGCAAAATATGACATAACAAATTCCATGTGCTGCTATATTCAATGGTTGAAGCAAGTATATGTCAGCTAAGCTTCACTAATTAATTCAAGAAGGTCATAAGATTTCTATCCAGTATATATACTTAGCAAGACTTTTATGGATTTAGCATAACAGAATGTACTTATGGATCTATAAATAAATTGGTGCATTATAGCAGAATACATTACAAGTTTAGCAGAATGATATATAATATATCTATTCAGGAGTTTCAATTACAAAATGTTTAAGATATTTTTACATTTATTAATACAAATTTATTTTTAAAATTTTAGATATAATATGTTACTAAATATTGAAATTACGAGCAATATCATTTCATGGGTCATTACGCATATTGCATAGCTTAAGTTAAACAATATGTAATTCATAAGACTACTTGGTGCTCTCTTGTCATGACATATATAGCTTTCTTAACATTAAGGTCAATGTATGACGTAGACCAAGGAGATAAGAATTATCTCTGTCAAATTAAATACAGCAAAAATGGGCTTTGTCAAGTAGTTTGAACATCAGGAAGTTGGTATGCAAGGATTAAATTTAGTAGGAAAAATGATCTTAAATGGATGGGAACATCTATAGAAACAACTCATCAATTCGTCACAACTATTTTTTTTTTAAATTTTACAAATATTATATGTGTTTCTAATATTAATAAGTTTGTAGCATGATCTTATGACATGAGCATCATTAATTTTTATTTTCTAGGCTAATTTGATGTTGCAAGTGAACAGTTATCAGCTGATATAGGCTTGTGTGGAAGCATCATAACTGCAACCTAGTTTCTCTTGTTACAAAAGCAAAGCCTTCTTATATTCGCATGACAGGACATTAGAAGGAAATATGAGATACTTTGGCTATGTAAAGCAAACCTCACAGTACCCCGGGTACCTACTTTGTCAAAAATGCATAACTACTTGTCAAAATGCGGCTCATCCCACATATCTTGTTTTATTAAGGCCAACAAATAAGTTGCATTTCAGAAGTCCTACATTTGGTACATTAAGAACTTAGATGTTTTTGGGTTGTCAAAGTTGCTAAATGATATTTATCTGCACATAATACCAAATTTTGATTTATTTATTTTGGCAAGGTTTGTTCGAGATCTGACCGCCTCTTTGATTCTAACCTGCGACGTAACATTCGGTGAATGGATGAAATAAAGAGTAAGTTGTTAAGCATTCACTACAACAAATTATGAGCTTTGCCGACTCTTTATTCCCGATGCTAGGGGAAAGCGTCGGGAAAAGTTTGGCTCAGATCCAGCCTTTGCCGTCGTAAAGGTTTACATACAACGACGCTGAAAAGTGCTGGAAAAAGATTAAAATACGACGACGCATAAAAACGTCGTTAGAAACCTCCATCGAGAGCCGACTTCCCCACCTCCATCGAGAGCCGACTTCCCACCTCCATCGAGAGCCGGTGCTTCCCCCGCTGCCGTCTTCCTCCTTCCGTTCGCCCAGCCCCCTCTAAAATTCGGTCGATGCCCTACTTGTGCGCGCGCCGACTTCCCACCTCCATCGCGAGCCGGTGCTTCCCCGCTGCCGTCTTCCTCCTTCTCCTCTGAGGTAAGCCTCCTCCTCCTCCTCCTCCTCCTGCTGCTGCTCGTCCTCCTCCTCCTCCTCCTCCTGCTGCTGAGCAGATCAAATGATGCGACCAAGAGATCGTTGCAATGGATGCTGGGAAGGGCGATTGGGGCGAGGAGCATGTGCGCCCTTCCCCACAAATCCGCCCCTTCCTTCGAGGAACTGATGAGAATGGAACACCCAGTATAGCGCTCATAAGTAAGCTATGTTGTTGTACCCCACACCACTCCCCTCTTAGATCTCAAATTCTTGCGGCCTTGATCTAATGCTTTCCTCACTTAGATCCTCTGTTATTTATGTAGATTTATTATATTTGGTTTTGTTGGATGTCGATGCTACCAGGTCTCTGACTCGGTCGATCTTGGTTTTGTTGGGAAGGAAGAAATGTTTGTCAATGTTTCTGTGGTTTTGTTTATGGGTTTATCTATGGGTTTTGACAAGTCTGGTTGGTGCATGATGATATGCTGATTGAAATTGAGGGTTGCCATGGCTTTTAAGAGTTAGTGATGCTGATTTTCAGCTGATGCTAATTTTTGATACGATGAGAATTTGGTGCTATTCTTTCTTTGTTGTTTGCTTTTTGCTCAGTAAACTTGAATTTTTGGGCTTGGTTTGATCTGCTGGGCTGTAGTTGTTGTAGTCGTATAAACCGGTGATGAATCAAGGCTTGCTCTTGTATACAGCAGTACTAATGTTGGAGCTTCTAATACACTTTGATACCTGTTTAGAAGCAACAAAATACTTAGTTGGCTTTTTTCTGATCAACTTCATGCTCTGATATGTTGGCTGTCTCTATAGTGGTCGTCTTCTGCTTGTGCGCTTTTAATAGTCCACGCTGCATTGGCAAGTCTAACTTTGTCTCATGAAAAACCATGAAATAGGTTTACATATAAGGACATTGAAACATGTGTAACTATATATTGGAGAGATTGGTAGGAGTCTGTTGATGATAGTGTGATTCTGCTGAAGAACATTTCCACATTTTGATACGCTTGTGACGAGACAGAGACTTGGATGGATGTTGAAGGGTTAGGGTAAGTGGATTCATGGACTTTATTATACGTACATGGAAGTTGTGGGAAAGGAATAGAGATGGCATTTTGTTGGATCTAAGCATTATCTTATATGTCTTTGTTGTTCTAGAGGAAATATATGGCAGATGAGGGGGCTGGGCTGGGCTTGGGAGCATGGCTTTTTTTTTACCCCTGGGTTACCTAATTAGTCAAAAGATCCACTCTTAGTGGGATCTTTTCGAACTAAGATGTTGTGCAGCTAGATGACTTCTGTTCCTTGTTTCTTTCACTCTTTAAACATTAAGGGTTCTGCTTCACTACAACTGCACTTGCTCTCAGTTCAGGCTAGTTAGCTTTCAAGGCATTTTGTATTTTGAGCTACAAGTTTATCATGGTTCCCAATTGAAGGCTTAATTTTAAAGGGTAGCCATTGGTTGGTCCTTAAATCATGTGTCTTCTTTAAAGTGCGCAACACAAGTTTGTTTCATGTTTGACTGTTTATATATATGAGCTCAGGGAGAATCATGCACCTGGATATCTGATATCTGGTCATTACGCTATTGATTAACTTCAAATCAATTTTTCCTGCAGGCACTAGGGCCTAACATCTTTTGTTGGTTATGCCCTGTTCAAAGTTCAAAGGCTCTGGTCTCCGATTTCCCACTGCATTTGACCTTCCAATATCTACAACACTAACTGACGTATCAGGGGTGGGCAAAGATAAGAGTAATTTGTCTATAGAAGATGGAAACCATGTAAATTTTGTGTTGAGCCTCGCTTGGGAGTGGCACTTACAATCGTGAAGTGCCTTGCCCTACGTTTTTGGACTGACACGAGGCTTCAAGTTACTTCTGTGGGCTGCTTATAAACTACAGGAAGGGTAAGCAGATGGAGTGCCCTTTGCAGGGGGGGTATCCTAGGGTCTGTAAGTCCCACCATATAAGTCCGGTGAAATCTATTGGGAAGTTATGTGCCTGCCTTCAGGTGATTTATTTTGATATGGAACCTCATTAAGCCTTTTGACATGTGCTCGAGTTTCCTGTGTTCCACCTGGTGTAGGTTCTGAGAGGCCTTGCTTCCTTTTGACAGGTAGAGGAGCAGGAAGACAGGAAGAAAGGATGAGGCTAAGCCTGTCTCCTATCCATATTTCCTTCTTCCACCTCATTTTCTCCCTTCCAGCATGTATGCCAAATGTTGGAAATCAGACCGAAGTTGGAATATCAATTCCATTCTAGCCTTTATTATTCCAAACAAACATTGCATTAGGCTTACAAAATATCTATTACAGATCTTGTGCTACTTGGTGGATAAGTATTTTATAAACTCAAAATGAGCATAAGGTGCTCTTGTATGCATTTTGAATTCCGTCATATTAACTTTGGGCATCTGTATCCAACACTTTGTTGTGGAAAAGAAATAGATAAGCTAAACAATTGTTATTTTTTTTTCCAGATCCAAATACACATATATTATGGATAGAGAATGCAATGCAAATTGAAGGCTGTCCATGACATCGAAGCAGGTCTGTTAAGGCACAATCTTTGGTTCCAGTTACCTTATGAACTATTTGCATTATACTATCCTTTTCTTTTCTACTATGAATGGAAGCTAATTGTCTTGATAATTAATTAATATTTTAACTGGTTTAGGTGAGGAACTGCGGATCTGCTATATTGATGTTAGCATGGGTTATGAGGCTCGGACAGAAAATTCTTGCTGAAAGGTTTTGGTTTCAAGTGTAGCTGTCTTCGGTGCTTATCTGGGCGAATAACAAGCATTTTTCTTATATTTTAATAGGATGATCTTACACTCCAAGAGGATTAAAAGTACTGAAGGCCGGCTAACAGCAAAGCCCAGGACTCCTGAAGGTAAACTACAGCAAATCCTATTTCAGGGCAGCAGATGGGCCCTGCCTCCATTTACACTATGCTGTTGGTAGAATGCCACTGGCATTGAAACCAACAAGACTGATGCCAATTCAGTTGTTTCAAACCATCATGCAGGGATCACTGGATCAAACAGAGCATGGCATTTCTTTATCTCCAATAGCTCTTTTTTGTTAATGCTTCTCTGAAGCCTAGGACTCTTAACAGCCCAGTTTTCATGCTCACGTGTTTCTAAAGGTTAGTTTTCATGATTATGCTTTTATATGTTCACCTTTGGTTGTAGTTAATTGTGCTCATGTATTAATTCTTTATTGTTGGTCAAACAGGGTGGTACAGTGCAAGTTAGGTTTTCAGCCTTACATTGGACAGATTTAGCAGCAGCAGCGGAAATGTGGTGACTATTTTTGATGTTGAGACTGACAGAAAGATATACACAGCGGAAAATGATGGGGGCTTCTACTCGGCCATCATTAAAGTTAATTGTTAATGTGCAATAGAATTATTGAAGCCTTCTGTTTAGTATAATTATTATATTGCTATATTGTATTTGAAGAATAGTTGGAAGAAGGAACAAAAATTGTACCTTATGCATCATGCAGTTATATACTAGTATTAACTTTAAAATAAGCCCCCATATCGTAGATTGGTACTAGGAATTTGAGACTGTATATTTTTAGAATGTTTTTGAAGTACAATGTAATCAAAATATTATAATATGAATGTAATCAAAGTTCTTGTTTGTGACGTGTATTTGTTAGTATATGTGATTTAGTGTATTTGTTTGTTAGAATATAATGTGTACAGGGTATAAAATTACTTTTATAATTTTTTTTTAAAAAAAATCATTTGCCGACGCTTTAAGCGTCGGCAAAAGCGACCGGCACAACACGGAAAAAACTGGCACGCCTTTGAAGTTTGCTGCCGACGGCTTAAAAGCGTCGGCACAACATTGAGTAACTGGCACGCCTTTGAAGTTTGCCGACGCAACACTGGGAAACTGGCACGCCCTTTGAAGCTTGCCGACGCTTAAAAGGTCGGCAATATCCACCTTATTTAACGACGCTTAAAAGCGTCGGGCTAAGCCACCTTAGCCGACGCTTAAAAGCGTCGGCATTAGACCGCCGACGCTTTCTTCACGCGTCGGCCATAAAACCGCCCCACGCCCACCTGCCCGACGTCGGAGCCACGCTTTGGGGAGCGTGGTGAGAAATTCCGCCGACGCTTAAAAGCGTCGGTATAGGCCAAATATAGCGCCGGGAGATATCAATTATTTTTGTAGTGATTGGACAGACCATCTATGATCAAACGGTGGGATCTTTTCCTCCTTTAATTTCATTTATGATAATTAGAAAGTCTCAAAAACAAAGGCTTCTTATATACTGCTTTCCTTCAACACCACTTCTTCATGAGGGAAAGTGGATTTATAGATTTTCATCCAAATATCACATATCATATAGAATCGATAATTTGGCAACCAAGCATACTCGCTTCAACATATAATCGTTGTAGTGTTAGGATACATAACTGAAAAAATCTAATACAAGAAAATCACATAGATGATATTTCTATTTGTGGCCCTTGCAAAAGTGTATTAAATGAAGTCTAATGGATCGACAAAATTGTAAAGCTTCAGAAAGCTTACCATGTTAACTGCAGATCTTTATTGTTTCACATTTTTCAGTATTGTTGCATTTATTACTTTATCCTATACATTAGCCTATTGACTCTCTATTATCTTGTTTTATTTATGTGTTCATATAATATGTGGGCGGACTAGCTCTCAGCTTTTTGTGCTCTTGGTTCTGCTCCAGTTTGATAATGAGTTTAGAATGTGATGGGCGAAATATGGACACCTTGACTTCAAGCTAGACCTACCACATCGACCTTGGATATAAACCAATAAGAACAACTTCGGCCCGAGCCCGAGTAGCCAACCAACTGAGGTGATTGACTTCGTCCCGACCGAGAAAAAGCCATCAGCCGAGGAGAACAATCAACATATGTCGACAAGGACTGATAGTCCTAATAACTAACAGCTCTAGCAGCCTGCAATCGTGGCAACACCACAACTGCACGCCACTAGTGCTGCCTGCCACCCAAGTGGATTGGCTCTCATGCTGCGGCCGTACTACTAGCTGTTTCCCTGGCATTATTGCACACCATGTCAAGTCAGATAACGACAAAGTGAGCTTCCCTATATAAAAGGCCAGTCCGGGGGACCACAGGTACATGCTATATATGACATTTTCAACTACGTATAGAGGCTATATTCTGTTAAAATCTCTCCCTTCCCACATTGTTACCACTTTATTATGATTTAGGCATTGGAGGGTCTTCTGATAGAAATTCTCTAGCAAGCGGACTTTCTTGCAGGCCGTCTCTGGAGGAGCCCAACACCCGGACACGTCAACCGACCTGCCCAGCTCCCCTCCAGCCGACCTTAGGGTCAACCGAGCTCCTTTTTCACCTCGGTTTGGCTTTGGCGGTAACAAAATTGGCGCTAGAGAAAGGGCTATCCTCTAGCTACATCAACATCAATCGTAAGAGAGAGACAACTAGCATGAAGTTGCGAGAAGCCTGCTGGCACATCACGTGCTTTGCAACATCATGTTCTAACCTCTCGAGGATCGCTGCAGAGCCCAGAACCTATTCCACTGGAGCAACCTACTTACGCTTGTGGACAATAAGAAGTTCAACCTACTTATTCAATAGGTGCAAGCACTGACCGTAGTAGTCCAAGGCCTATAGCAGACAGTGGTGCAAATGGAGCCGGTATAACGGAATCTGGCTAGTCCAGCCACCACTCTCAATTGCTAGCACATGGCATGCATCTGATTAGCCACAGCTCTCGAGGGCCGGCACTTGGAGCGGTCCCCCCAGAATTAGCGCACCCAATGGACTAGTCCTGGTCGGGATGGAAAACGATATGCTCCAATCTCCTATTCCAACGATGACTCCCACTTTGACCCTATTTCCTCCTTGCTGAGTGGATCCCCCATCCTAGCGAGATGCCGCCCTTAAACGTAGAATCAAGAAAATGAACTGATAGATTAGGTCCTCAAGGACAGGCTTCAAGGATAAACGACCTTAAATCCTTCTTTCACCAGGCAGATCATGAAGAAACCGAGCTCACTTCAGTTCAAGATGTCTCAAGTAAAGCCGTACGATAGCACCTCAAATTCTTTGGACTATCTTGAAAGCTTCAAAGCTCTCATAATGCTGCATAGAGCTACTAACATCATGTTTTGCAAGGCGTTCTCTACGACCCTTCGCAAGGCAACTCGGATCTAGTTATCTAGGCTTCAGCCCGATTCTATCCACTCATTCGAGTAGCTCACTCATCTCTTTGCGACCCACTTCTTCTCCAACCAAAGATGGTGATACAGCTCGGATGCACTGTTCGACATCAAACAGAAGGAGAAAAATGCCCCAAAGAGAATACATCACCTGCTTCAAAACGACGACTCTAGAGGTCTGCAACCTGATCAGTCGATCGCGATGTTGGTGATAAAGAGTGGTTTGTTGTTGTCAAGCTTCTTTTTCTCCCTAAAAAATTGCTTCCAATTGACTTCAACGAAATGCTGTACTGGCCGAAAAGTATGCCAACATGGAGGGAGCCATGGCTTTCCTATTGCAAGACCCCCTCGAGGAGGAAAGAGGGGACATGAGGAATGAAGAGACCTAAGGAGTGTCTCACCTTGATGCAAGAGAAGCTTTGATGGCCCAGGAGACCAACTCTGAAGTTTGAAAGGTTCACCCCCTCACTGCCCTGAGGACCTAGATCATCATGGAGATCGAAAGACCGAGGCTACCTATGCCCTCCGCATTTCGATGAAGAGCCCGGTGACCAAGAGAGGCCAGAAGAAGAACTACAGCTTGCACCGAGACCATATCCAGGACACTGAGGAGTATATTCATCTCCAAGATGAAATTGAAACACTCATTTGGCGCGGGCAGCTGGACTGGGACATTTGCCCTTGGTTGGATTGAGCGCTCACCACGGCCTCCGATCCACCGCCCCTAGAACAAATCTACAATTGCCCGATAGTGGATGTCATCAACACCATTGCTGGCAGACCTGCCGAGGCCCCAAGTATCTCAAATGACCAAGCTCCTCAAAATGGAAACCACAGAGCGGTCATGGATTCTACATGTAGATGGGTCATCAGGCCCCGGAGGGCAGCGGGACCGATCCTATACTCACCAACCCTGATGGGGTAGTCACGAAGTATGTTCTCCAATTCAAATTCTCCACTTTGAATGATGAAAATAGGTACGAGGTGCTCATAACCGAACTCAAGCCTTCAATGGAGCTCAGAACCCAACAACTGAAGGTCTTTGAAGTACGAGTTGGGGCACCTCTATAGCACTCATACCCCATAGGCTTGGAACTCCAACAACCTTCGTGCCTGTTATCAGTAAGGTTCATTGTAGCATGAACTTGTTTTTAATAAAAATTCTCTCATTGTATTTGTCTTTTAGATCGGACGATAGTGGTAATTGAGTTTGACTTGGGATACCCTAAGGATGCTAGAGCCCCAACAAAGGAGACAACCTAAGGATGCTTGGGGCCTCCTCAAGACTGAGTCCACTCGTATTTTCTTTGGAAACCAACTTCAGAGATGCCTCTAGAGGCATACTCTAGAGATGAGAAGGTCAGCCCCCGCACCGAAGGCTTAGCCAAAGGCTTGTTATGCCATTTGACCTCTTTAGATCAAAAATGGCCCAACCAGAAGGCTGACCCCCATGCTGAAGGCTTGGCATGCCACTTGACCTCTTTAGGTCAAAAATGGCCCAGCAAGAGTCCGGCCCTTCAAGTTGAAAATGGCCCAAGCAGGAGGCCGACCCTTGTGCCGAAGACTTGGCATGCCACTCGACCTCTTTAAGTTAAAAATGGCCCATATAGAAGGTCGGCCACTATGTCGAAGGCTTAGCATGACACTTGACCTCTTCAGCTAAAAAAATGGCCCAAGTAGGAGGCCGGACCCTGCGTCGAAAGCTTGTCATGCCAGTCAACCTCTTCAGGTCAAAAATGGCCCAAGCAGAAGATCAACTAAAGGTTTGGTGTGCTACTCGACCTCTTCAGGTCAAAAATAGCCCAATTAGAAGACCGACCTTGGCGTCGAAGGCACGGTTGCTAGCCAACCTTCCTAGGTCAAAAATGGCCCGAGCAGAAGATGAAGCCCACTCGGAATTCCTTGAGAGCCAAACTCTAGAAAGATCAACTGAGGAGCCTAAGATAGGATAAAACTCCACAAGGACTCTGGCGCGATGATCTGAACTCAAATAAAGAAATAAAATGACAACAAATAAAGGCCGAAGTCAGATTCTTTGGAAAATTTCTTTACATTCATTACCTTTTAGTACATGCATTGACTTCAGCAAAAGCCGAGCAAAAAGAGCTACAAAAAAAGGTTGAAGCTTGGGGCAATGACCTGAGCTTAAACAAAAGAAAAATGAAAAGGACAAAAATTGAAGCCGGATACTTTAGAAATTCTTTGTTTTCATTAAAGTTGTGAATCTTTACATTAACCTCACTAGAGGCCGAACAAAAAGAAAATAACATCAAGCTCGGCTCAAGGTACCTTAGTAGAGCCTGATCAGCAGGTTGCCGAGGCCAGGGAGTAGGGATCTTTGTGATGGGATGAAGGTCGAGGAGGCATTCCAGAAGTACCATAGCTCAGAGGAGTTTCGAGAGGAGGCCTTGAAAAACGTGACAGATGCCTTCGAAAAGGGCTTTGAGACATGCCGAGATCGAGCTTAGCGGCTATTTCTGAGGATGGACTTCTGTGGCCTTGACGACGACGATGACGAAATCGGTGAAGGTGGGGGCAACTGTGGCGGCGACCTAGTTGATGTTCAAGGACACGATGTCAGCCACAGTAAAGGCATCAATGGGGGCAAGGGTGAAGTGAGGACTGTCAGTATTTGTTGGCATGTGTTGATCGTTCTCCTCGGTTGATGGCTCTTGCTTGGTTGGGACCAAAGTTAGTGGAATAGACAATTATATTTCCTAGGCTAGGAAAATATTTCTTAGGAAGCAATTTAACAGCACCAGAGATGCACGTCGACCGATCTGCCCAGCTCACCTCGAACTGACCTAAGGATCGACCGAGCTACTCTTATACCTTGGTCCAGATTCGGCAGCAACAAAATGAATTAAACTTCTCTATATATATAAATCTTCCTCAAAAAAAAAAAATTCTGCATAAATCCATATATTCAGAGGTGTCCCTGCAGCTTGAGCATTCGACTCCACTTTTGATTTATTAAATTATTTTTTCTGTCTGAGATTCTATCACGACTCTTCCGGCCTTTTTTGTAATTTTCAAACATAAATATGAGAAGTATATCGAGCGTGGGGAAATATCACTACAACAAAGAAGGTTTTTGCCGACTCTATATTACCGACTCTAGATAAAAGCGTTGGCGATTTTTTTCTTGGGACAATAACCGCCGACCCTTCTCAGAAGCGTCGGTAAAAAAGCTTCCACTAACGCTTTTTTTTAGCGTCGGCGTCTGGGTACATTACCGACGCTTATAAGTGTCGGAATATTTAATCACCGATGCTTATAAACATCGGCATAACGGAGGAATACGACGACGCTTATAAGCGTCGTCGGACTTCATTCCTTCCACAACAAAACTCGATCGACCCCCTCCCTCCACAGCCCTAAATCTCTAGCTCACGCCGACCGACTCCCTCCCTTCTCAGCCCTTTTTACCGATCTCAGCCATTCTCCTCCGCCGAGCGACCCCAAATCGCGTTCCTCTGCTGCATCTCCTTCCCCTCTCCGTTGGCCTCCTCCTCCATAACAGAGCACTCACGCGGCGTTTGAAGTTTGGAGCCGGCAAGAACAAGAACAAGGCCAGGTTGGGATCTTCTTCTCTTGCTTCGATCTTTAAATTCTAGATGTTTTGGATTTTCTTTTGTTTTTATAATTGGATTGTTTAGGAATTTTGTTCTAGTTTCTCTTGTTTCATGAATTTATAATCGGAGGTTAGATACGAATTCAGCATTGGCTCCTTTGTTGAATGAGCCTGGACCAACTGAAACGAATTCAGCACTGGCTCAGAGAGGGTTGGCATTATGTTAGGATTTGGTTGTAGAACACTTTATCTAGATATGATAAGGTTTATTGGTTGAGATTAAGGAATTCATATGCTAGTGTACTCTTCTTGGTTGGAGAAAATTTGGCATGGTCTGAGAGTTTCATTCTTGGCTATGTATGCTCTTTTCTTTCTATCGTGTTTCTTCTGTCATGACTTCAATGCTCAGCTGCATCCAGAGATGCCTTAACTTCCTACCAGAAATCCGCCATTTTATGCACTACATATGCTTCTTAAGTGGTTGGGTGCAGTGTTGCAAGCAAGTGTTAATACCCTGCATAGGTGTTTGTGGTTTCATTTGTTTTCATTGTGCATGACAAAATAATACTGGTGGTCTTTCAGAAAATTTTTGAAGTGTTAAGTATGCTTTAGTATTGGAGAGTGATAATTATATGGTTTCTATTGGCATCAGAACTGTGATCACTAACCATTTTTGTATGTCCTGACGGGAGTATGTAATCATTGGTACTGCTTTTACATTGAAACTTGATCCTTGGATAGATGGTAGCATATGGTCTGCGGAGGAAATGATTGAAATTGTGATGTTGTTTTGTGTGCATTCAAGCTTGTTTTGGTGGGCTTTTAACTATAATATTTTATCAAAAAATTGCTTTCAGTAACTTTCATGTGTATAAATCTTTTGGATACAGAAATCTTGCTTCATCTTAAGATTTCAGGAATCTTCAGAAGGCATGTAATTTTTACATTTTCCAGGAAGTTGAAAAGTAGGGATGCATCATAGTAGTAGCTCTGTAAATGCTAGTCAGCATTTCAACTATTAGCACTGGCTAATTTTGATTGGCAAGACTCTGCTTACTAGGTAATCAATCATTATAAGTGCTCTAGAATCAGTTGCAATCAAAATGTTGTAGGTGAATTGATTAATTCTCATATGTCAATATTTCCTTCCTTGCTACTTCCTCCCTAATTTCCTTTCAAGCTAAGACTGATCAGAGTTGGCAAATATGTTCTTTATGATCCTAACTGAAAAATTGGAGGTGCCAACCTCATCGCCACCACCTTCAATGGGGATAAGTTGCTTAATGACCATGGGCTGGTGGATTAATGTCACTGAAGCATTATTAGCATTTTGATAGATGATTACTCATCCTAGAATAAACCTTATTATGGTTGAGTTTGCTTAAGATTTGCATACCAGTCTCCATTGATGATATTGCAAACTTTTGCCCTCATACTTACAAATTGCCTTAGTTTAATATTGTGCCAACTGATGGACAATGAGAGAGTATAGTTTCGTAATGGTAAGAAAAATTTACGATATATACATTGAATAATGTATTTTTTATTGCTAATTCATTTAGTATTTAATTATTATTTAACTGATATTGATTCATTTTCGTGCATACTAGGTAACAAAATGCCCTGAGGAAAATAATTTAGAGATGTGGAGTTCCAGCAGTCTTAGGTGGGATCTTCTTCTGCTCAGTACATGCGATCCCAACAGCCCCAGCAACAAGAGTCCGAGTCTCAACGTGAGTTCCAGTCTCAGCACGATCCAGGCTAGGAGGTTATGGATGACTTGCATATCCAGAATAATTTGATTTAAAGTGCATATATTAAGTTCATTTATAATCTAATTATTTTAATTAATTTGCCTCCAATGTTTTAATGGATATTTTATTATTTTTTATAGATGAACAAGGGAGAGTGAGGTCGACATGGGGTTCCTCTCGAGCACGGGATGTGTGGCAGCTTCGTGAGGATGAGAAGATAGTTGTTGAATGCAACGAATTAAGGCAGCCCATCAAGAGGGCTGGAAGCCTTTTATCAAGTTTTCTAGGATCGGTTGCGCGTAGGGGTCAGTTGTGTCCGCTCAACTATGCTTTCTTCTTATAAAGTTGAGCCTCTTAAAGTTGTACAAGTAAAGAATTGAATTTAATATTGTTAATTTGATACCTACTGTATGTTAATTTGCTTACTATTATAATTTTAATTTTTTGATTTAATATTGTTATAACATTCTTTACTTTGGTATAGAAAAAGTTTGTGCTCCCTTCAGAGAGCCATGATTGGGTGCTAAAGTCCCTCAACAGCAAATAGAAAGAATATAAGTCAAAGTTGAAGGCCGACTAGAAGCGCGAGGGTATAACAGAGGAGGAGGTTGCTTGTGTTTGTCCTCTTGATATATACCATCATCAGTGGAGGAAGCTTGTTCACTATTGGTTTTTCGAGAGAGGACAGGTTGTGTATACACTCTCAATACGTTATATAATGTTTAATACATTTAATATATTACAATGTTTACTTTTTTCGTGATAGGCATATTTTTGACATTGGTCGAGCCGCACAAGCATCTCAAACAGTTTCTCACACTTTAGGCTCGAAGAGTTATGCGAGGCTGAGAGCTGAATTCGTAAGTTCCTTTGAAACTCTTGTATCATATAGCATGTATCATGATATATAGCACTTCCAATATACTTTTTGTTGTAGATGGAAGACCATGGAAGGAAACCTGGTGAGGTGGAGTTCTATAAGATGACTCACATCCACCGAGATGGCAGCTTTGTCCGGAAGGAGTCGAGAGATATAGTTGTATGTATTCATTAATAATTTGTGCAATGATTTTTCATGTATTTCAATTTTTCAAAAATTAATTTGATTGTTTTTGAGAGATATAGGACAAAGCTACATCCCTTATTTTAGAATGTATCGGAGAGTCATCTTCAATCGGCAACACTAGAGGTATCGAAGCTCAGGTATTTACCAAATTGATGGGCTCAGAGCGTTATGATCGAGTGAGGGGTTATGGCGTTGGAGTTACCCCCACTTAGTTGTCTGCAGTGGGTAGATATACTCAAGATGCTAAACAGAGTTGTAGCACTGCAGATGTTAATGATCTGAAGGCAGAGATACAAGAGTTGAAGCAGAGCCATCAGATAGAGATACAATCTTTGAGGGCTCAGATTAATCAGATTATATCTTTGTTGCATCAGTTTGTCCCTCCTCAGGTAAATTACTACATCTACTTGAACATTTTACATAAGTATCATATTTTTTTAAAAAAAGTTTAATAATTTTCGTATTCTTAACTTCTTAAGTTTTTTTTATTACAGATTTCTAATACTTCATCTGCGTGTAGAGATGGTGATGCCATCGACCTCCAAAGCTTTTATTTTGGAGTTTTATATGTAATTTTTTTATGCTTTTCGAAGTGCATTGTAAACGTAAATTGACAGTATGAATGTAATTTGACAATATGAATGTTTAGATAAATATGTTTGATTGTACCATGTGTATATCTCGTTTAGTGTGTATGCCTTTGATTTTATAAATAGAGATTAAAAATTTTTAAATTTTTTTTGAAAAAATATAATACGCTAACGATGCTTTAAAGCATCGTTAAAATCATGAACATGTATCAATTAGTGATGCTTTAAAGCATCGGTATGTTTGATTTAACAACGCTTTAAAGCATCACTAAATCGAACATTTACTGATGCTTTAAAGCGTTGCTAAATTGTGATTAGCGACACTTTCATGCATCGCTACGTGTAAATTATCGATGCGAAAAGGTGTCGGTAAAGCATCTAATTCCCGATGCTTTTGGAAGCATCAAAAAATATTTTGTCCACTGTAGCATAGGCGACGCTTAGAAAAACGTCGGGATGGTTTTTACTGACACTTAAAAGCGTCGCTAATGGCCAACAAAAGCGTCGCTAATGCTCAATTTTCTTGTAGTATATGTAAGTGGGGAGCTACTCCACCTGATTTTTTTAAATAATTACATTGACTTTGTTTTTCCTTTTAATAACTAGAATGGGTGGAAGCATGGACAAAATCAAGTTGTGGTAGGATGAAGTCTAGGTTTGTGAAGCCCGTGGCTTCACCAATTCAACCCACTGCACACTAGTTTTTTCTGAAAAATATAGTCACAACATGAAATAAGGAAAAAACATAATATCATTTGAAAGCTTTTGCCCATTCCTTTGACCAACCAGACTAACATCTTTTTGATACTTCAGACAAGGTACATGGTTGTATGGTAATGTTATTTATATTATTATCTTTTATTAACCTTACCAGCTTAATAGAAACATACTCTCATTTGAAAGTAAGGATTAAGATTTACAGTACCAATCAATATCGTATCGTATTAGATGTATAACAGTCAGTTTTAAAGACCATGCTATAGCACGTATCTTGCAGGATAGTAATTGTGGGTATCGATCCACAGGGATTGGGGTACAGTTGTTTTCTTAAAAAAAAAAATAATATTTGAAAAAGAGAGTTTGTGAGGACTATTGAACTAAGCAATTTAATAAGAAATGCAATTAAAATGATATCAGTTAAGAGAGTCTAGGGCAAGGACTTCACCACTAACATAGGAACAAAGATGAATTGTATTTTGATTTATTCTTGGATTAACATGCAAATTGGCTACAAGCCTAACAAATATTCAAATAAAATTTCACAAAAGTAATTTAGGAACATCCATCTTCGGTTGGCATGAAATGTCTACCCTAAACTATTGTGGCAGGACACCGCATCTTTCCTAAGCATGGATGATCTTATATTAACTTAGTGATCATGAAGAGCAGTTGTATGAACGTCATACTTAAAATCACAAAAATTAAATATGAGATGCGAGGGATATTCACTAAAAATAATAAGTTCATACAACTCCAAGAATAGAAAATTAAATATACAAAACGCGTGTCAGTTTGTTAGGGCTGCATCCAGCCCTAGGGAAGAGCTCAGCCTTCCATGAAGAGTTGAACAGTGGCACCGCCGAGAGCTTCCATTTTTTCTTTTCTTCCTCCCGTGGGAACTCCTCCGAAGGATGGATGGGATCAGCCGGGTCCAAAGAATGCCTTCTCTGTCTCATGCCTAGGCTTGTTATAGGCTGCACATTTCCTTCTCTCTCCTCCTCTGTGGCTGTTCCGAATGGAAAGATAAGGATACGGAGGCTTTAACTGATCCACGGATGATAGGAGATTTTGCAATATCCGATCTGGATGTTGGGAAGAAGATGCGCTGGGAGCTGATCGCGCGGAAGAGACGTTGCAGAAGTCGGCTTGATCTTGGATGCAAGGGATGGTGAGGATGTGGACACGGGAATGATGCTCACGGCTGAGAGAAGATGCCGGAAGATGCGTGAGGATAAATCGTGGAGAAGGAAGGCTGAGATCTTGCTGGAGTTGGATGTGAAGCTCGGGATGCTGTGAACAGACGCTTGGGACCTATCCCATGGATCCTGGATGCTCATCGCGAACGAGATGAAGCTTGGGACTTGGCTAGTAGCTGGATAGGGATGGATCATGCTGAGATGCACGGAGGAAGCGGACGGGATGAAGATGGATCATGAAAAAATTGCTGGGACTCTGTTTCGAAGCAGGGGATAAGGATGACTTTGAATTTGATTTGCGGTTGGCTGGGATCCTTATTCGTGGGAGATAAGGCTAATCCGGAAAACTTTGAGTTAGATCTGCGGTTGAGCAGCTGGACTTGGAGCTTACGAATGAGAGGAAGGGCAGACAGTTGGGAGGAATGCTACGGACGAGTTGGATTACGGTCACGGAGGGAACATGAAGAAGACTCGGTTCCGGGATGCAGGGGATTCATCCGTGGTCGATGGAGTTAATCCGAATGGGAGAATATGGCTCACGGGATGCTTGATTTTCGGAGAAGATGAACTCTGTTCTGGGATGCAGGGGATTTGGAAGAAGCTGGGTGCTGTTCACAGCTGAGATGAAGACCGGATCAACATGGATGTGAGGCTGGATACAAGCTAGGACTTAGAGCTTACGTGGATGCTGGACTCATACGGATGAAGGGAAACAGACGTGGCTGGATGTGGCTGTGATTTGTGATGAAAAGAAGATTGGGGTTGACTCTATTTTGACTTAAGTTGAAGTCATTAAGTTTCTGTTAGAGAGTTGTAAGGCTTATTTATACTTAGGTGCTCTGTGATATCTGGACCATACACAAGCTAAAGCTTTAGATCCCCCAAAATACTATTAAAGCTAGTGGTTTTCAAGAATTGATCAGATAAAACCTAATCACTGATTCAAAATCATCCTATCTTGCAGGATTTCGAGAGTTGTGGATGTTTACTTTAATACCTCATGAGCTTTATCTGTAATATTCCAGTTTACTCGAATTTTTACAACAACGGCTTTTACACTATCGTCTTTTTCAAGATCAATATTATTTTCTCTTTTTCTCTTTCTCCTTTTTTTAATATATTTTTTTATATTTTATTTATAAATAAATTATGCAATTTTACTCTTGTAATGACTCCTCTGTGTAGCGAGCATTCAGTTAACAACTTCCACACCAGATGGCATAAGGTGTTGGGCATCAAAACTCCCCTACGGACCTATGTTCGGGTTCATCATCGCAAGCCCACTGACCTTTGACGATTGGTAGCTCTTTTCGATGTACCTGACTAAATTCACTCTCTTTCTCTCTCTTTTTCTTTTTTTTTAATAACTATGATAGGTATGATTCATCAGGACTTAGTGTTGCTACCATACTTAACAACATAATGGTGAATTTTTTGGGAACCCGCCCATGCCGCTGATATTTCAAAACAAAAATCAGATGGCAGCGGAATCGGCATGCACGGGTTCGACGTTCATCGCATGAACGTTGTTTCTAGACCTTTCGTAATTAGGTAAGAGATAAAACTTTTAAAACTATTAGGAAGATCAAATCTTCACCTTGCGCGGGTAGATGATCACCGCAAATCTGAATTCGTGGTTTTGGAAGAGGGTTCGCTTGAAGCCGTTCAAACGTCCGGCCTCTACGGGTATCCACACGAAGCAGGATCCGATCCAAGCTCTCTATCTCACCGGGGTGCTAGCTCCCTTGCAGAGATAGCTTTTGATGGCTGATCTCCTCTCTTTCAATCAACCCTTGATAGTGCTTGAGAGGAGGAAGAAGAAGGATGAAGATGGGAAGAAGATCAAAAGCCCCTGCAGCCTTCTTCTTTTTCCATGCGTTGGAGCCAAGGAAGAAGAGCAAGAGGAGGGAGACGCCTCCTCTTCTTTTCCCTTTGCTGATGGCGGCTGAACCAAGGAGAGATGGAGAGGGGGTGGCCACGTGATGAAGAGGAGAAAGGTCCATCTAGGGCGCCGGCCCTAGTCCTCCTTTAATAAGGATGAAGGGCTCCTACAAGTTAGGAGCCCTTGACTACTTTCCAAGAGGGGGCGCCGGCCCCCCTTCTCTCTTCATGTCGCACCAACTAAGTGAAGAGGGGCTGATGCCCCTCTTACTTGGTTAACCCAATCCTCTTCCAAAAAGGATTAGGTGCCTCTCTCATGGTTTAATCCTAATCTAATTAGGATTAGCCAAATTTGGGTTCAATCTACGCTAGTCCTAATCCAGTTAGGACTTGAATGAATCATGACTTAATTGAACTCTTCAATCCTAATCCAATTAGGAGTCATGTTGATTCATTAGATTAATAATTAATTTGGACTTCAGGAATCCTAATCCAATTAGGATTTGTTTAATTTTAGTCCTAATCCAATTAGGACTTTATTTGAATTCGAAGTCCTAATCCAATTAGGATTTCTAGGAATCCTACTCCAAGTAGGAATCCAATTTTAATTCAAAGTTCCTAATCTCATTAGGATTGTAGGAATCCTATTTCAAGTAGGAATCCCAGTCCTACTCCAACTAGGATTCCCAGTCCTAATCCAATTAGGACTCTAGGAATCCTACCCAAAGTAGGATTCTTGTTTCAAGTCCAATTAATTAATTCCCTTTCCTTCTTCAACTTCTTATCAATCAAATTGATTACTTGTGATTCCTAATCACGATTTCAACCATCGGATCGGTCAATACTTCTAGTGTGTGTGACCCCATAGGTTCTACTCTGACTGGTAGTGAGATATATTGTGATCTCTATCTCAATATCATTGAAAACTCCTTTCAATGGGTTGGAACGATTCCAACTCAACTCATTAGGGTTTATCGATCATCAAGATAATCCCTATGAGTCCCACCATCCACCAGTGACACCTAGCAGCATGTAGTGGCTACCCAGTAGAATAGAAAGATGAACCTTTAGGTGCAGTTAACGTGTGATACAGTCCTACTATCGTGGATCCCTACAGGACGGAGGTCATGGACAACTCATCAAACCCCATCGTCTGTCATATGTCAAGATTTATTCGACTTGAGTTCGCTAATGGAAAACTCTTTTTCCACTTTATATTACTGCCCTGGCCAAGGTCTTAGAACTCAGTCTAACAAATCACATAGGATCACTCCTCTTCTATCAAGGTCGATAGATTCCTTATAGGTGCATACCCTACTCCTACAGTGAACTTACTGCAGCCAATCTATACTGCATGGACCCATATGGCTAGAGACCATGTATGTGTGCAGTCAAACTACAATAACCTCACTGTGAGTAGCCGAAGCACCGCAGGTCAAAGGACCAGTCACACTACTGCAACATCAAGCAAGTCACTGACGAGTAGATAGACATCCAAGTGACTTCTTGTCTTGGTCACGCTCAGTACCCTTGTTCTCTAACAAGCACCTGCACTATCACTTCAGTGTCCCTACACTGTGGACTCAAGTCTCGTCCATCCAGAAGAAAAGTGATCTGTGCACTGATCGAATCGATCACCGTCCTCGTGATGATCCATTGATCAGGAGCATTTAGAAATTAATCACCAATGATACATGGCTCAAATTCTCAACTCTTGAGAATATGTATCATCATCTTATTAATTCCTTGGACGATTCATAGACACATAAACAATATGAATGAAAAGATGTCTTTTATTTATTCAATAATAAATAGTCAAGTATAAAATTATGTCCCTAGAATCAACAATGTGTCAGCCAAATTGGCTTCTAGGGCATACATCTAACAAATTTAACCCTTAGAAGTGCAGGCCATGTGTGTTGTGAAATTCCAAAGTAAAAATTATCTTACAACTCGCTAAAAGAACTTTTAATAAAAAGAACTCAAATGGTCTTACTTCTGACTAGTCATTGGGCTTGTTAGATTATATACTTTGTGCATTTATCATTTCAGAACTAATATATAGAAATTAGATTCTTTTTTTAACTTTTTAATTATATTATTATTATTTTTTATTATTTTATTTTATTTTATTTTGGATGAAAATATGATGCATATGGAGGACAGAAGCATTTTACCATAGTTGCATTAGTAATATGAGGACTCCTGTTAAGAAATTACAAAAAAAATGACAAGAAAATGTGTAAAAATGACCTATGAAAATTGGGTTGCCTCCCAACAAGCGCAAAAGTTTAACGTCTTCAGCCAGATGCAGTGCATCCTTAATTATCCCGATAAATAGGATCCACCAAATCAAGGGATTCAATCAACTGTCCGTCTGCAACACACTCTATATAAGGTTTTAATCTTTGACCATTCACGTTTAGGACACAACCATCACTGATGTTTTGAATTTCTACCGCACCATGAGGAAAAACCTTTCTAACTAAAAAGGGACCATCCCACCTACAGCGAAATTTACCAGGGAAGAGATGCAATTTAGAATTGAATAGCCAAACCTTTTGATTAGGCTCAAAAGACTTACGGTTAATAGATTTGTCATGAAAAACCTTAGTCCTTGCCTTATAAATTTTGGCATTTTCATATGCCTCATTGCGTAACTCTTCAAGCTCGTTGAGTTGAAATTTCCGGTTAGAACCAGCGGCTGCCATATCAAAGTTAAACTTTTTAATGGCCCAAAAAGCTCTATGCTCAAGTTCTACGGGTAAGTGGCAAGCTTTTCCAAAAATTAGTCGATGAGGAGACATGCCAATAGGAGTCTTATAGGCAGTACGATAAGCCTAGAGAGAATCATTTAACCTTTGAGACCAATCTTTTCTATCAGAGCGTATTATTTTTTCTAAGATGTGTTTTATCTTCCTATTGGAAACTTCAACTTGCCCGCTTATTTGGGGATGGTACGAGGTGGCAACTTTGTGGGTGATTGAATATTTGCGAATCAAAACTTCAAAAAATCGATTGCAGAAATGTGACCCTCCATCACTAATGATAGCTCGGGGTGTGCCAAAGCGACTAAATATATTTGTTTGTAAGAACTTAACCACAACCTTATGATCGTTAGTCCTAGTGGCAATTGCTTTGACCTACTTCGAGACATAATCTACCCCGACAAGAATATATTCAAAATCAAAAGAACGCAGAAAAGGACCCATGAAGTCAGTACCCCAGACATCAAAAATTTCTATAATTAAAATGGGGTTAAGTGGCATCATATCTCTACGGGTGATTATACCCATTCGCTGGCATCCCTCACAAGTCTGGCAAAAATTGTGAGCATCTTTGAACAATGAGGGCCAATAAAATCTACTTTGTAAGACTTTAGCTGTAGTTTTTCTACCCCCAAAATGTCCCCCACAGGCTTGGGTATGACAAAAATCAAGAATACTCTGAAATTCACATTCCGGCGCACATTGACGGATTACTTGATCAGGGCAGTACTTAAATAGATCGAGGTCATCCCAAAAGTAGAACTTAACTTGCGAAAAGAATCGATCCTTGTCCTGCTTGGACCAATGATCGGGAATTTGTACTATGGCAAGATAGTTCACTATGTTGGCAAACACGGTGTTTTCACTTGTTGTATCTCAAACAATTGTTCATCTGGAAATGAGTCATGAAGTGGTGAAGTGTTATGAGAAGGCTCAAGAGGGATTCTAGACAAATGGTCCGCTCCAACATTTGTGGTACCTTTCTTATCATGAATTTTTAGATTAAATTTCTGTAACAATAGGATCCATCGAATTAGGCGAGGCTTGGTATCCTTCTTTGAAAGAAGGTACCGAAGAGCAGAATGATCAGTGAATACAATAACCTTGAAGCCTAAGAGATAGGACCGAAACTTGTCCAGAGTAAATATTACAGCAAGTAATTCTTTCTCAGTAATGGTGTAATTCAATTGTGCATCTGAGAGTGTCTTACTAGCGTAGTAGATGATATGGGGTAATGTTGTCCAAGAAGACAACCCAAGGGGGGGGTGAATTGGGTTTTGATTAATTCTCGACCAATTAAAAACTATGATTAGTAATTAACTAAATCTATTGCAAGCAAATTAGTTAAGTTACTAGATGAAGTGAATGAAGAGAGAGAGAGAAAACAGCAACCAATATAAACACAAACCAATTTATAGTGGTTCGGAGCTAACCCTTGCTCCTACGTCCACTCCCCAAGTTTCACTTGGGAGTTCACTATTGTAATGTCCGGGCCCACAACCTACTAGGCCCAATAAGAAATAGGCCCAGTCAGGGGTTTGGGCCCAAATTTTTATTGTGGGCAGTATTATTATAATGGCGACCAGGAAGAGGTTGCCACCTCCTGTTAAGAAATGAAAGGATAAGACCGACAGGGGAGAGGTAGCTAGGGTCACCTCACGCCCCAAGTGGTAAGCCAGGCACCATGGCAGAACATCACCTCACGCCCCAAGTGGTAAGCCAGGCACCATGGCAGAGCAGGGAGAGGCGGCTAGGGTCACCTCACGCCCCAAGTGGTAAGCCAGACACCATGGCAGAGCAGGGGGCAGCTGTTAGTCCCGGAGCCAGAGGGTAGGGGGGATGGGACTTCACAGAAGGAAATCCCCGGCCATGCAAACCCTGGGACGGTGACCTCACCCCCTGCTGGCAGCCGATTCCGGCGCGCCTGAGACAGAGGGGGGCGGCTGCCAGTCCCGGAGCAGGGAGGAAAGGAGAGGATGGGACCTCTCAGAGGGGGGTCTCATCCTCTAAACAAATTATTTAAGCCTCTGCCGGCAGCCCCAAGTCACAGACCCCCCCTAAACTCTGAACGAGAGAGAGAGCCGAAGCCCTGGAGCCGAAGGACAAGAAGCCCTGAAGCTCTGGGAAAGGAGGGACTACTAGGGAGGAAGCACTGCCGACTACAACCGACCAAGGTAAGGAGTTTTTTTTTTGGGTTAGGGTTTTACAGAAGTAAGGAAACCCCTCTGTGGGGTGCTCTTCCCCTCTGTGTCAACAGTGAAATAGAGGGGAGGAGGCCGGCACAAAAGAGGGAGAAAAACCCACAAACCCTGGGTCGGGCCGGACTCACGGGCCGCGACCATCCGGATCAAACCCAACCGGGCTCGGCCTGTTGACGAACCGGACACCGCGGCCTCGGCCGCGGGTACCTTGGGGTTCGGGGGGCAACCCGGGCCGCCAGATCTGGCCGGGACGACAACAGAGGCGGCCACAGGGCCGCCAACCCCGGCCGGACCACCACCACTTCTCCGGCAAGGGGTGGTTGGTGCCGGAAGGAAGAACCAAGAAAAAAAAAAATTAGAATGAACTCATCGGACCGAAGAGGCTTCATCCTTGGACCCCGGCCTTACCTCACCGTGGTCGGAGCAGGGGGAGATCTCCCGGAGGAGATCCAGCCGCGACCCTACTTCCCGGCACTCCTCCTCTTCTCCGGCATCGCTTCGGAGAAGAGGAAGGGGGGGCCGGCCTTTCTTCCGCTGGTGCTCCGGGGGGAAGCTCCGCCTCGGTCGGTGGATCGGAGGGGAGCCTCGTCTCCCCAGTCGCCTGCGAGAGAAGAAAGGGAGGAGACGGAGGGTTCGGTGGGGACGAAAGGCCGAAAGGGCTAAGGCTTTCGGTCGGAAACGAGGAGAAAGAGAGAAAAGGAGAGGAAAAGAGTGGAAGAGAGAAAAGAAGAGGGAGTGACCGAGAGAGAGAGGAGGCCGTAGGAGAAGAAGAGGGCCGAAGGACCGGCCGGAGGCATGGGTTCGGTGGAGACGAAGGAGAGAAGAGGGAGTGACGGAGAGGGAGGAGGTCGTAGATCTAGTCGGAGGAGAAGGAGAGGGCCGGAGGCATGGGCTTCGGTGGGAGGTTGAAGGAGAGAACGAGAGAGAGAGAGGAGGAAACGGAGGAGAGAGGGGGGGAAGGAAGGTGAAGAGGCGGAAGCCTCTGGAAGGGGGGGAGAAAAACCCTGATAACAGGTTTGCGGGTCGGATCCGAATCCGAACCCGCAACCCGTTAAGCCCAAAGAAAAAGAAAAAGAAAAAGAAAAAGGAAAAGGGTTTAGCCAAATTTGACTAAACCCGAGCCCAATCAAATTGGGCTAAGCCTGGATAAGCCAGACTATAAAGTTAACCAAAATTAAGCCCAAATGGAATGAGGCCCAAACCCAATTCGGCTGGGATTGGTCCTAATAGACCAAATTAGTGGAAATAAGCCCAATTCAAGCCCAATGTGACTAATTTGGGGCCAAATTGACCCCAGATTAATCCTAACTCAGGCCCAAATAAACCACGGTGACCCTAAACCCGGAATTAAACCCAATTAAGTTGGGGATTAAGCTTATTGACCAATTAGCAGGCCAATTAACCCATATGGACCCAATTAAGGTTCCAATATGGATGCATTAGACTTGGGCTATAGTTTGGGTAGGATCCAAACAAGTAAAAAGGAAATAATATGCTTATTATGATGTGATTTTAGGTGACTCAGGATCCGTCACCAGGACGTGAGAAATTTGGGAGAAAGCGAATCACTGTAAGTAACTTATTTTAATCTTGTTGTGAATCATGTATGTAAGTGGCCTGTCCTAATTTTTTATGGATCATACATGAAATTTAATAGGTTATGCATGTACTGTAGGCTAAGAACGATATGTGTATCTGACATGCTCTAGTTACACAAGATATGATGATATATGCTTTATATTCCGTTATGCCTACAAAATACTGGGATTACATTACATGCTAAGATATGAGTTATGAAATATGAACATGAGTGGTACATGTCAGTCACATAATTCATAGTTGTGCACATATTATATTTTCATAGCTCTTGTGATACATGCAAAATGAATTGAATTCCATATTATGATTTTTATTAGCATGAGTGTAAAGAATGATAATGATTTGCTCTAGCTGCATATTGCTTGTAAGAGGGTACCTAAGAACTCCTAATGCTACGGGCCGAATGCAACTGAGCCGGCCTTGCTAGTGGCCGATAATGACTGAGCCAGCCCCACCAGTGGCCGACTAATAACTGAGCAGGCCCCGCCAGTGACCAATAATGAATTCGCCGTAGTATCTATGAGGTACTACCTACACGAAGCATTATTTATGAACTCTTAAGAGCTACTGACCCAATGTAACTGAGCCGGCCTTGCCAGTGGCCGAGAATGACTGAGCCAGCCCCGCCAGTGGCCGCCTAATAACTGAGCCGGTCTCGCCAGTGGCCAAGAATGACTTCGCAGTAGCATTTAAGAGCATGACCACGACATACCGGTGGCACGATTTTTCCTACATGTGCATGTTACATAATTTCTTGATATTGTAGGATACTGTTTTATTCACTCAGCATGGATATTTTATTATGATGATTTATTAGATAGCATACATGTCAGCTTCTCAAACCCTGATAAGCATGGTTAGCATTTTTAGTTGATTCGACAAGATTATGCAGGATTACTTACTGAGCCGTGTAGCTCATGCCTGTTTATTTACGTTTTTTTTTCAGATCACCACCAGTGACAGCTGCTAGAAGCATTTTTCTTTTGCAACAGGGCTTCCTTATTTTTGGGATGATATGAATAAACTTTTGTGTATATAAACTATGTAGAAGCTCTGTACTTTATATGAACCAGTGTGTTGTAATACCTTCTTTTGATATATGCAAGTTTGACTGCTTTTGACTACCTGTTGACCATGTACGAGGCTGCGTGCTATTGTGGGCAGTAGTCGGCAATAGCACGGCCGTGTCACGGATCCGGATCCGAGGCATGACAACTATAATCCCCCGGATTACAGCCAGTTGTTTTACAAGTTCACAACCCAACTTGTTGTTTTCACGAGATCACAATGAACTCGATCGGTTTTCACAGGCTCACCGACTAGAACCACCCGATTGTTTTTTCGGGATCACAATCGAACCCTTACACTGTTGGTTTTAACTTCGGCTCACCAACAAACCTTACAACCCTTGATTCAATCCCGTGATTGAATCAAGTAAGAAAATAGTTTGGAAAAAGTTACAAGGAAAGCTTCTTAACAAGCAAATATTAAACAATATGAAAAGAGTAGAGTTAGAAGCCCTCAAACAGATTTTGGAAGAGGAAGAAGGGGCTTCTCGAACTCTGAGTCTCTTCTTTGAATGCACTGAAGATCTGATGTCAGAGGAAGAGCCTTGAATGCGAAGGGAAGACTTCTAGTTATGTACTGAATGCGGTTCTTCCTTCTTTTGCTTGTCTTTTCTCTCAATAGACTCTTGGTAGATGGAAAACACTTAATGCTCAGATGGAGTGACTCTCTTCGTGTCTACTACTGTTCACTCTGGCTATTTAAGCAGTCCTCTTTAAAAACTAGCCGTTAGACACTAATTTGTGGCCGTTCTGCACAGTCTGCAACTCCTGACAATGTATCCGTTGGGGTCGGAGTCGACTCGCTCGATCTGGAGTCGACTCGGCTGTTGCTGGAGTCGACTCATGCTTTACTGGAGACGACTCGCCCACTGTTCAGGATTTGAATTAAAGTGCTGTCCCATTCTGGAGTCGACTCGGCCAAACCTGGAGTCGACTCGCTAGTATCCAGAGATGACTCGGCCCTCTGGAGACGACTCGTTCTCAGGGTTCCAGAGATCTAATTTTCTGCATCGATTCGGATCATCTTGGAGTCGACTCAGCTCTCAGAGCCTGAAAACTGATCCTCTGTCTTTGGAGTTGAACTGCCTTGGAGTCGACTCGGATCATCTTGGAGTCGACTCGGCTCTCAGAGCCCGAAAACTGATCCTCTGAGAGTCGACTCTTGCTTGTTTAGGAGTTGACTCGCCAAACGTTGGAGTCGACTCGAATTCTTCTGGAGTCGACTCGGTAACAGGGTCCAGAATACACTTCTCTATCCTTCTGTCTGTTACTCCATGGAGTCGACTCGAAACCGTCGGGAGTCAACTCGGTAAGCATCGGAGTCGACTCGAAACCGTTGGAGTCGACTCAGTGACAGGGTCTGAAATTCATCTTTCTGTCCTTCTGTCTGTTTTCAGTCGGAGTCGACTCGTAGTGTACCGGAGTCGACTCGAGCTCGTGCAAGAACCTCTGAAACACTTAGAGTCGACTCGTACTCTTCCGGAGTCAACTCGAGCTTCAGACTTTGGCTTAAATTAGTTCAATACTTAGCCAAATGACTTTGAACAAAGGCTCGATGCTATTAAAGATAAATTCACATATATTTGCCTGAAACACTAGATTGAATTCATTAGTACAACTTGAAATATACTCAAATGCTTTGAGCTCATCAAAATCAAATAGGGGTATAACCAATTACTCCACAATCTCCTCCTTTTTGATGATGACAAAACGTTGAGTATTTGTAAAGTGAATTGCTCAACCAAAAGGAGATTTATAATAAAGTTTTAAAATGAATTCAAATGTCTAGTCATTTAATTTATCCAAAATTGAAAGGTATGAAATAGTAAATCCTATAGTTAAAGCTCTCCCTTTCATTTGGAATTATATAAGCCTTCATATCATGCTATCGATTGTTTGGCTTATATATGTTTAATGAATTTGCTTTCTTAAGATTTCAGATTCTCCCCCTCAACATATGCATTCAAATTTGTTTGGGTTCTCTGAATTTTCTTTTAATGTCTTGAAGCTTTTGATCTTAAATTCTTACTTTCAGAGGAAAGATCTGACAATTTGTTCTTGAGTATGATTCAACTAATCTCCGAATATCCCTTGAATAGATTCTGGAGATTACTCCTCGAGGAGCCCCAACAGAGAGATAATGAGCCTCGAGGTATCGAATCCACTAAGAACAAATTACTTTTTACTTTAAGGTTGTTCTTTTTAGTGATTCCCTTTATATTTCAATTCATATTTTCTCCCCCTTTTTGTCATCATAGCAAAAAGAGCACAATACATAGAAAAGTATTAGAACTCAAGAATGCACAATTTTGAAAGAAAATTTCTACTTATTGTATTAAATTCAAATTTGAGTACAAGTGTGATTACATATCAAAAAAGTCCTCAAGGGACTGTACATCATAAAAACAGATAAAAATACACTAATTTTTCTTTGTAGTGGAGGATGTGGCTTCCGTACTCAGTCTAGTGTGTTTGATGACCATGCTTAACCCCTCATTGACGTTCCCTAGTTGTTCAAGGATCTCCGAGGTGGCCCTAGACTGTGTCAAGGTGAACTGGGTCAGACTTTCTTGGAGGGTGTCAAGTTTGGAGATCAAGGCATGTGCTAGCCTTTCTGCACCCTGACTTTGGCTACCAAGCTCATTTCTGATGCTATCTCGCATCTTCCTCGTGTCATCCTTTACGTCACTCATATTCCAATATTGAGCTTGGACTAGGCTTCTGATGTTGTAGATTTCCTCCTTCAGGTCTGCAACCATCTTGGACACGGCTGCTAAGGAGGGAACGACGTCAATGGAGGGAGCAGTCAGGGGACCTCGGAGATCTCTCAACAAGTCATCTCTCAGCTCCCTCACAATCTCCTGTCTCATCTCCCGGAGTTGCTCAGAGCTGATCCGGACTTCCAGGGGCTGCTGAGGTGGTGGTGCAGTAGAGGGTCCAGCTGAAGTGGATGGGAATGAAGGACCAGAAGTGGAAGGAAAAGTGGGAGGAGCTATGTACTGATCCTGGTCATGATCAGAACTAGGTGAATGATGGGTGGTAGGGTCGGATGGTGTGGATGAAGAGGTTCTCCTAACCCAGACTCCTTCTACTTTATGGAAGCCCATCCTGTGAAGAGTCCCCTCACCCATACGATCAGTGTGCCTAAGGGAGCGTGTGGGTTCTCTCTCAAGGATAGGGACCTCTAATTCCCTAAAAATAAGAGTAAAGAGCATACCATAGGGAAGGCTTAGCCTAGGCTTATCTAAGGGTTCACAGAGATACCTATAGATTAGCTTTGGGAAGTTTATGGGAATGTCATGTAGGATGTAGAGCATCAATGCTAGGTCCTTTTCTGAGACAAAGTCAAACCGACCAGTCTTAGAAAAAAGGATCCTAGATATGATGCTCAGGAGGAGTCACATTTCAGCCGTAAGCTAATTTGCAGACACCTCCTCGAGGAGAGATTGGGGTGGTCTCCCTAAAATGGTCGTAAGGGCCTCTGTCCTATCTGTAGGATGTATGGGAGCGATCCCATCGCAAGACAAGTGAAGGATCCTAGCAATGAGATCTTCGGAAATGAGAATGGGTACATTGGCTACTACTCCTTGGACACCACCGCCACCCCTTGTGACGGTCCCATAAAATTCCTGAACTAACCCCGAGTAGGTGGGGAGGTCAAGAGAACAAAAATATTCTAGACTTTGGGCTCTAAGGTGATGCCCTAGGTTGAACCCTTCCCGGGAGAGGAAGTCAAAGTTGACTTTTCTCCCGGTAGAGACTGCCCTTCCGGCGCACGGTTGCGAGGGAACCGTCCTCGGCGGAGAAGGAACCGGAGGTGGTGGCCTCACGGGTTCGTTTCTCGCCTTGGACCGTCGCTCGGCGCCACTCGCGGAGAGAGGTCTCTTTCGGCTTGGGACAACAGCTTTTCTAGGCATTTTGACCTAAAAACCGAGGGATGGACAAGAGAAATGGAAGAAAACCTGAGGGAGAGGACCTAGAACGGGTCGGAGACGAGGTCGGAGATGACTCTAGGGTTTTGGAACAGTGGCGGCCGAGAATAGAAGTGAGGAATAAATGTTTCGATTAGGGTTAAAAATCGGATTTCCGACCTCGAGTCGACTCCGGTAAGTCGCGAGTCGACTCGACCTTGAGTCGACTCCTAAATATGCGCGAGTCGACTCGCCCACGAGCTGACTCTGAAATCTATTTGAGTCGACTCGAACTCTGGCCAAAGGAGAGAGTTATGAAAATATCTAAGATTTAAGATCTGATTTGATGACCATAGATAAGGAATCCTATATCTAACATAAGCTAATCATCAAAATCAATCATTTAGAGGGGAGTATCACAAGAATGGATCAATCACTCCTAACCCTCTTCTAAGAATGCAAAATCGATCTTCACTCGAGGGTTTTGTGAAGATATCAGCAAGTTGATCATCAGTGCAAACAAATTCAAGCATTACATCACCATTTAACACATGATCTCTTATGAAGTGATGTCTTATCTCAATATGTTTAGTTCTTGAGTGTTGAATTGGATTTTTAGTTAGATTTATGGCACTTGTATTATCACAATTTATGGGAATCTTATCTTGTTTAATACCATAATCTTCAAGTTGTTGCTTGATCCATAAAATTTGAGCACAATAACTCCCGGCAGCAACATATTCGGCTTCAGCCGTAGATAGTGCAACCGAGTTTTGTTTCTTGCTAAACCACGAAATTAAGTTTTCTCCTAAAAATTGACAAGACCCGCTGGTGCTTTTTCTATCAAATTTACAACCAGCGAAGTCTGAATCAGTGTACCCTATTAAATTTATGCTTGACTCTTTAGAGTACCATAGACCTATGTTTTTTGTTCCTATGAGATATTTAAAAATTCTCTTAACTGCAATTAGGTGTGATTCTTTAGGATTAGATTGATATCTAGCACACATGCATACACTAAACATAATATCAGGTCTACTTGCTATAAGATATAGTAAAGATCCTATCATACCTCTATACAGCTTTTGATCAACTGATTTACTTGATTCATCTTTGTCTAGTTTGCATGATGAGCTCATGGGGGTGCCAATTGCCTTATTTCCATCCATATCAAACTTCTTTAGCATTTTCTTGATGTATTTAGCTTGATTGATGAAAACTCCTTTTTTGGATTGTTTGATTTGAAGTCCGAGGAAGTAGTTCAATTCTTTCATCATGCTCATCTCAAATTCACTCTGCATTAACTCAGCAAACTCTTCGCAAAAGTGATTATTAGTAGCACCGAAAATAATATCATCTACATAAATCTGCACTACCAACATATTTTTGTTTTTCTTTTTCAAAAACAGAGTTGTATCAATATTTCCTCTAGAAAATTGATGGTCTAATAGAAATTTGCTAAGTCTTTCATACCATGCTCTAGGAGCTTATTTTAGACCATAAAGTGCTTTGTTTAGTTTATAAACATAATTGGAGTATTGATGATTCTCAAAACCAGGAGGTTGTTCTACATAAACTTCCTCATTAAGATACCCATTCAAGAAAGCACTTTTTACATCCATTTGGAATAATTTGAAATCTTTATTGCATGCAAATGCTAGTAACAATCTAATTGCCTCAAGTCTAGCTACAGGAGCAAAAGTCTCATCAAAATCTATACCTTCTTCTTGATTATATCCCTTTGCTACTAGTCTAGCCTTGTTTCTAATCACAATTCCATTTTCATCAAGTTTATTTTTGTATATCCATTTAGTTCCTATTATTGAGTATTCAGTGGGTCTTTCAACTAAGTTTCATACTTTATTTCTTGTAAATTGGTTAAATTCCTCCTGCATAGCATTTATCCAATTTACATCACTTTCAGCTTCTTCTATGTTCTTAGGTTCAAAGTGTGAGACAAATGCAAGATGATTATTTAAGTTACTAAGAGATGCTCTAGTTCTAACAGGTTGAGATGGATCATCTAAAATTAATTCTTTAGGGTGACCATGAGCATACCTCCAAGCCTTAGTAAGCCCATGATCAACAGTTACCTCTTGGCTTATTGAAGTTTCTCCAATTTGCTTCGGTTCATTCTCTTATAATGTCATACATCTATGCTTTTCTCAAGTATTCCTGCATCATCATCAAGAGCTACTCTCTTGCTAGAAGAGGCATCATTAGTATCATCAAAAACAACATGTATAGACTCTTCAATAACAAGGGTTCTTTTGTTGAAGACTCTATAAGCTTTACTTGATGTAGAATATCCCAAAAAGATACCTTTATTAGATTTAGAATCAAATTTGCCTAAATTATCTTTGCCATTATTATGAATGAAACACCTACACCCAAAAATATGAAAATAGTTTACTTTGGGCTTTCTATCTCTCTAAAGTTCATAAGGTGTTTTCTTTATAATTGGTCTCAATAAAACTCTATTTAATATATGACATGACGTGTTAATGGCTTCTCCCCAAAAATACTTAGGAAGGTTACATTCACACAACATGGTTCTAGTCATTTCCTCTAGGGTTCTATTCTTTCTTTCCACAACTTCATTTTGTTGTGGTGTCCTAGGTTCAGAGAAATTATGAGTTATCCCCTTTTTACTACAGAATTCATCAAATAGATGATTTTCAAATTCCGTTCCATGATCACTCCTAATAGCTATAACTGAAGCATTTCTTGAGTTAGTTACTTCCTTATGAAATTTCTTAAATACTGAAAATGCTTCATCTTTATGAGCTAAAAATATGACCCATATGTATCTAGAAAAATCATCTACAATGACAAGACCATACTTGTTTCCACCAAGGCTTGTGGTTCTAGTTGGTCCAAAAAGATCCATGTGAAGTAGTTCAAGAGGTCTAGCAGTAGAGACACAATTTATGGATTTAAAGGAACTTCTAGATTGTTTGCCATATTGACATGCTTCACAAATTTTATTTTTCTCAAATTTTAGCTTTGGCAAACCAATCACAGAATCTCTTTTAACTAATTTTGATATTGTATCCATACTTGCATAACCTAATTTACGGTGCCATAACCAACTTGCATCATTGACTTTAGAATCACTAGCTACTAGGCAATGGCTATTATTGGCGAGATCTTCAAGATCTACTACATAAACATTGCCACGTCTTATTCCTTTGAATACTAAGCTATTGTCAATTGAGTTGGTTATGATGCATAGAGATGGCTTAAACAGAATCAAAACCTCTATCAGATAATTGACTAATGCTAAGTAAGTTATGCTTAAGACCATCTACAAATCGTACATTATCAACGAAGGTTGAAGAGGTTATTTGTACTTTACCTATGCCAACAATGTGACCTTGGTTATCGCCTCCAAAAGTCACAGCACCTCCCTTTTTAGGCTCTAGGGTGAAAAATTGCTCCTTGTCCCCGTCATGTGTCTTGAGCAGCCACTATCCAAGTACCAACAGTTTTTGTCGACTTTGGCTGCAAGACACTCCTACACAAGGAAATCATACAATTTTAGGTACCCAAGTTTTCTTGGGTCCTTCAAGGTTAGTAATGTTGGTTCCTTTTAGAACCCAAATCTTTTTAACTTTTTTTTTAGTTTCTACTTTCCTATGGTCACACACATTAGCTTTATGTCCTACTTTTCCACAGCAAAAATAGGTTATATTTTTAGTTTTACTTTCTCCAGCTTTTACAAAAAAGTTTTTAAGAAACTTTTGCTTATTCTTAGGCTTATACCCTAAACCAGCTCTATTAAACACAGCTCGTTGATTATTAAGGATCATTTCCAATTTTTCAGAACTATATGTAAACTTTTCTATAATAGATTTGTATTTTTCAAGTTCTTTTGTTAACTTCAGTTTTTCTGTTTTTAGTAAGTTTAAGTCTTTTGTAAGATTATCTTTTATAGTTTGTTTACTGTGTTTAAGTTCTAAAACTTCCTTAGTTAGTCTTTCGTTATCTTTAATTAAGGTATTAGTTTTTTGAGTTAGCATTTGGTTGCTTGTTTTAAGTTTTAAATTTTCTTTGATGATAGAATCCTTGTCTTTAATTAATTTATCGTACTTATGGAAGTGAGATTGATTAGTTAGTTTTAATTCTTTATTTTTAAGGTTTATTATCTTATATTCATCCATTATTTCATTAAAAGCATCATACAATTCATCAAAGGTAAAATCTAAATACGTTTCAGATATTACCTCATTATCATTTGGCATGAAGCAAAAATTTGCTTTTTCCTCTTGTTCCTCATCCGATGATGATGATGATTGATCGGAGTCTGTCAAGGTGGAGACAAGAGCTTTCTTCTTCTTGTATTTGCTGCCCTTCTTCAGCAAGGGACAGTCGATTCTGAAATGTCCCGGCTTCTTGCATTCATAGCAACCGATTCCCTCACTTTCTCTTTTCTTACCTTTGTCCTTGTTGTAGGAACTTGAGGAACCTCTCCTCTGATGAAAGGATTTCTTCCGGTTGATGAATTTTTTGAACTTTCGCACAAGAAGAGCCTCATCTTCATCTCCCTCATTGTCTTCTTCTTCACTGCAGCTACTGCAAGAGGGATCCTTGTTAGAAGAAGTAGACTTAAGAGCAATTACCTTTTTCTTGTGGGTGGACTCTTCTTCACTGTGTTGCTTCATTGTGAGCTCATGTGTCATCAAAGATCCAAGGAGCTCCTCGAGTGCCAGCTTGTTCAAGTCTTTGGCTTCTTGGATCGCCGTTACCTTGGCTTCCCATGACCTTGGTAAAGATCGAAGAACTTTCCTGACAAGATCACTGTTAGTATAACTTTTGCCAAGGCTTTTTAGACCATTGACAATATCAGTAAATCTAGTATACATGCACGTGATAGTTTCATTAGATTCCATTTTAAATAGTTCATACTTATGAACTAGCATGTTTATTTTGGATTCCTTGACTTGATTCGTGCCCTTGTGGGTCACTTCAAGTTTTTCTCATATCTCTTTTGCAGAATTGCAAGTAGAGACTCTATTGAATTCATTACGGTCTAAGGCACAATAAAGTACATTCATCGCTTTGGCATTTAGTTGTGCCTTCTTTCTATCATTATCATCCCAATCTTTTTCAAGCTTGGGTATAGTAATGTTATCTACAAAAATAGAAGGAATGTATGTGTTGCCCAAGGTGACAAGCCAGGAGGGGGGGTGAATTGATTTCTCTTAATTTTTACTATATTACTTATGTCAATTGATGAGATAGTGGAATTTAATAAAGCACAATACAAACACACAAGAAGTATAGTGGTTCGGTGCTCTCCTAAGCACCTACGTCCACTCCCCAAGCGACCCCTTGGAAATTCACTATAATTCCGTGGATTACAGTTGGATTGTTTTCCGGGCTTACAATCCAAAAATCTTTACACTTTGGTTTTCCGGGTTCACCAAAAATCTATGTTGGTTTTATGGGCTCACCAACGAACCTATGTTGGTTTTTCGGGCTCACCAACGAACCTTTACAATTAGTTTTACGGGTTTACCAATCAACCTACACCGTTGGTTTTGCGGGCTTACCAACAAACCTTTACAAGGTGATTAATAAAAGAAGTAAGAAGATTTAAACTCCTAGATGAGCAAATATAACAATATAATCTACAAAGAAGAGTTTAGAGAATAGTTATTGTTACGGGGGAACTTAGCCACCATGCCCCACGTGACCGGCACGCGCGCCCAGGAAGACTACGGCAGCCCCTTGATCCAGCAATCCGACCCCGAGTCGGACATCTTCGGCTCCGCAGCCCGACCCCAAGTCGGCTGCCCCTTGATCCAGCAATCCGACCCCGAGTCGGACATCTTCGGCTCCGCAGCCCGACCCCGAGTCGGCAGCCCCTTGATCCAGCAATCCGACCCCGAGTCGGACATCTTCGTCTCCGCAGCCCGACCCCGAGTCGGACATCTCTCGACAACGACAGGCTATTCTCCAGAGGCACGCCGCAGCCTCCTGCTCCACTACTCCCTGCAACGGTTGTATCTGGCGCTGCTCCACGATCCCCTGTAACGGCCGTACAAGGCGGAGCTCCACTACGCCCTGTCATGTCCGTACCCAGCACTGCCCCACGACGCCCTGTAACGGCCGTGTCAGTGGCAGCTCCATCGTGCCCCACGATGACGAACCCCCCTGAAAGACCCCCCAGCCTGGTATATATGCGGCTGGGGGAAGAAGGGGGGGTAAGCAAGAACTTCCAGAGCATTCTCCTACTTGCTACTATTATCTCTCCTTCTCCTCCAATCTCCTCTGACTTGATCGTCGGAGGGCCCCCACTACCCCAGTGGTGGTGCGAGGCTTGCTTGCAGGTTTCCCGGTGGAAGGTGGAGCGCAATCAACACCAACCAAGGCAACTCAGACGGAATCCCGTTCACACCGCTGTGCCAATCGTTCTCGGTTTGGACCACCAGCAACAGTTGGCGCTAGAGGAAGGGCCCGAATCTCAGAGCGATCGTAATGGCACGGCGAGGTGGTCGTGGAGCTTCCAATGCCTCCGGTCGCGGGGCCTCTCGCGCCTCCGGCCGGGAGGCCGCTGCGTCTCCAACACATTCTCAGCAACACTCCACCGCTCCACCTCCCATTCAGATGGTCGAAGCCGCTCAGTTCGACCAGTTAGCCCAGCAGGTTCGCACCCTCGCGGAGGCAGTGCAGAACCTGCAGGGTGTGATGTCTCGGGCGCCGCAGCGGGCCCAGGAGCCGCTGCTCCCTGAGCGCTCACCTGTCCTCCTCAACCCGCGCTCCTTCCTCTCCCATGGGGAGGAGCGCCGGCGCGAGGAAGATTCTCGAGCACGGTCCATTCTGCCGGGACCTTCCCATCGGAGCTGCGCGGGGTACGAAAGGCGGGCCCGGGCGCGTTCCCAGACCCCCCAATCCTCAAGGAACCCGCGCTCCAGTCGGTCCCCCTCTTGGTGCTCCTTGTCTCCCACCCATCGGTCGCGCTCCCTGGACCGGCGGGTGGACGATCTCCACCGACAACTCCAGGTCCTGAAGGGCCACTCCAAAGATCCCTTCGCCGACTTGGAGATCTCCTCCCAGCCGGCGCTTGCCTCGAGGATCCTGCGGACCCCGAATCCGCCGGGGTTTAAAATGCCGGCGATCGAGCCCTATGACGGGGCGGCGGACCCTGCGGGATCACGTCGAGAGTTTCAGGACCCTTATGCTCCTCCACGGAGCATCAGATCCTCTCCTCTGCAAGGCCTTCCCGGCGACCCTCCGTGGCCCGGCAAGGGCGTGGTTCGCCGGCTTGGAGGCTAACTCAATCCAGTCCTTCGACCAGTTTACTCGCCTCTTCATCACCCATTTCGCCGTCAGTAGCCGGCGGCGACTGGTCTCCGACTCCCTCTTTGATGTCCGGCAAAACGAGGGAGAAAGCTTGCGGGATTATCTTACCCGCTTCAACAAGGCTACGCTGGAAGTCCGGAACCTGAGCCAGGAGGTGGCTCTTTCAGCCCTGAAGCGTGGCTTCCGAAAGGGCAGACTCACCTTCTCCCTGGACAAACGCCTGCCGCGGAGCTTCCCGGAGCTGTTGTCCCGGGCGAACCAGTATGCGGACGCCGAGGAGGCGGCCGCCCACCGGAGCAAGGAGGCCGCCGAGATCCCTCCAAAGCTCGGGAAGAAAAGGCGAAAAGAGGCACGCCAGAGGAGGAGCCCGACGCCTCAACGTCGGCGCAGAAGCCTGTCGCCGGCGAGGAACCACGGCGCCCTACGCCCTCGTTCTCCGCCCCGACGTTTCAACCGGTACACTCCTCTCCTGACTCCCCGGGCCCAGATCCTCATGGAAATCAAGGGGCGGGAGGACCTCCCGGTCTCGAGACAGATGAAGAAGATTCCTGGGAGGAGGCCCTCTCGGGCGTACTGTGAGTACCACCGGGACCACGGCCACGACACCGAAGACTGCTTCCAGCTTCGGGACGAGATCGAGGCTCTCATCCGCCGAGGGCGTCTCGGTCGATATGTGAACGACCGACGTCCCCCTGCAGACCCGCGTCCGGCCGACCCGGCCCCTCAGGAGCCTCGGGAGCAGAATCGACCCGTCGCGGGCGTGATCCACACTATCACTGGGGGCTGCCCCCGGCCCGAGAGGAACGCAGGGGGCTCGACTGAAGCGTCAGGGGCAGCCGTCGCAAAGAGGCAGAGGGTCGGTAATGTAATCACTTTTTGTGATGAAGATGTAAAGGGGGTTCAGACCCCCCACGATGACGCCATGGTGATCTCCCTCACTATGGCAAACTATGATGTAAGGCGTGTTCTTGTGGATAGTGGAAGCTCAGCTGATATTTTGTTTTACGAGGCCTTCCAAAAGATGAGCTTGTCCAGACAATTGTTGCACAAAACATCCACCCCCCTCATAGGATTCACTGGTGACGCTATCTCGGCCGAAGGTGTCGTTGAGCTGCCTGTGACTGCGGGCGTTGCACCCGCAGAAGCCACGGTGCGGCTCGGGTTCTTGATCGTCCGTGTTCCCTCGGCCTACAACGCTATCCTCGGACGACCCGGACTGAACGCCCTTCGCGCGGTGGTCTCTACGTACCACTTGCTCATGCGGTTCCCCACGGCGGCCGGGATTGGAGAGGTCCGAGGTGACCAACCGACCGCAAGGCAATGTTTCCTAGCAACTCTCAAAGGGAAGAAGCCCGTAGAAGCCTTAAGCGTCGAGTCCCTCGACGCCAGAGACGAGGTGGCCTTGCGGCACGGGGAGCCGGCCGAGGATGTGATCGAAGTTCCCCTCGAGGAAGGTCGCCCGGACAGGACGATCCGGGTCGGCGCCAATCTCGACCTGGGAGCTCGGGCCCGGTTGGTGGAATTCCTCCGAGCCAATGTCGATGTGTTTGCCTGGTCGGCGGCCGATGTACCTGGGATCGACCCGGAGGTCATTTCTCACGCCCTCAACGTCGACCCGACCCACCGACCGGTAAAACAGAAGAAGAGACACTGTGCCCCGGATCGGATCCGAGTGGTCGACCAGGAGGTAGACAAGCTCTTGGAGGCAGGATTCATAAGGGAGGTCAGCTACCCCGAATGGCTGGCAAATGTCGTACTTGTCCGGAAGGCGAGCGAAAAGTGGAGGATGTGCGTCGACTACACCGACCTGAATAAGGCATGCCCCAAGGATAGCTTTCCGCTTCCGCGGATAGAGCAACTGGTCGACGCGACTTCCGGATATCAGCTGCTGTCTTTCATGGACGCCTTCTCCGGCTACAACCAGATAATGATGGCTCCACAGGACGAGGAGAAAACTGCCTTTATAACAGACCGGGGGCTGTACTGTTACAAGGTAATGCCCTTCGGTCTGAAGAATGCTGGCGCCACTTACCAGCGCCTCGTCAACAAAATCTTCAAAGAGCAAATCGGCCGGAACATGGAGGTGTACGTGGACGATATGCTGGTGAAGAGCCGCCATGCAGACCAGCACATCGCGGATCTGGAGGAGACTTTCGCCACCTTGCAGAAGTTTCGCATGAAGCTGAACCCAGCGAAGTGCGCCTTTGGCGCTTCGGCCGGGAGGTTCCTCGGTTCATTGTCAACCAGCGGGGGATCGAAGCCAACCCGGACAAAATTAAGGCCATCCAAGATATGTCCCCTCCGACCAAAGTGAAGGAGGTTCAGGAGCTCGCTGGGAGGGTCGCCGCGCTCGGACGATTTGTGGCAAAATCGGCCGAACGCTGCCAACCTTTCTTCAAGGTGTTGAAACGCCCGAAAGACTTCCTCTGGACGGCCGAATGTCAAGCAGCATTCGACCAGCTCAAGGAATACTTGGCATCTCCTCCCCTGCTGTCCAAGCCGCAAGAAGGGGAGATGCTCTACCTCTATCTGGCGGTCTCCCCAACCGCTGTCAGTGCGGTACTGGTTCGGAAAGAGGCAAAGCTCCAGAAGCCTGTGTACTACATCAGCCGGGTCCTACGGGATGCCGAGACGCGGTATACGAAGGCTGAAAAGATCGCCTTCGCGCTGCTGACCGCGACCAGGAGGCTTCGCCCCTATTTCCAGGCCCATTCTGTCACCCTCTTGACCGATCAACCGCTGCGGCAGATCCTCAGCAATCCTGAGAATGCGGGACGGCTGGTGAAGTGGGCAGTAGAACTTGGTGAGTTCGACATCCGGTACCAGCCCCGACCCGCCATCAAGGCCCAGGCGCTCGCGGATTTCCTTGCTGAGTGCACGGTGCAGGAGGCGGAACCTAGGTCGCCGGAAACACCCAGCCTCGACCTCCCGATTTGGACGCTTCACATCGATGGGTCGTCGAACCCCGAAGGTGGAGGGGCCGGGCTGGTCCTTACCAGTCCAGATGGAGTGATAGCCGAGTATGCCTTGAGGTTCGGATTTCCAGTGACCAACAACGAGGCGGAGTACGAGGCCCTAGTCACGGGACTCAAACTCACCAAGGAGCTCGGCATCCGGCGCCTGAAGGTCTTCACCGACTCCCAGCTGGTGGTCGGGCAGGTCCGTGGGGAGTTCGAGGCCCGGAACCCGACCATGTAGAATTACGTCCGAAAAGTGCAAGCACTCATTCCCGACCTCGGCAGTGTCGACATCCAGCAGGTCCCAAGAAGTGAAAATGCCAGGGCCGACAGGTTGTCCCGCTTAGTGGGCGCAGACGCGCACAACTTGTCGAGGGCGATCTACCTGGAGACCCTGGATGCCCCGAGCATCGGCGAGGCTGGAGCGGTGATGGCGATTGATCCGGAGCCGTCTTGGATGGACCCGCTTGTCGCCTACCTCGCCGAAGGGATCCTCCCTGAAGACGAAGATCAAGCTCGGCGACTTGTTATGAAGTCCGCCCACTACGTACTCTATGAAGGGAGGCTGTATCGGACCTCGTTCACCGCCCCCCTCTTAAAGTGCCTCCGCCCCTCGGAAGCGGCCTACGTCCTCGGCGAAGTCCACGAAGGCGTTTGCGGATCACACTTGGGGGCTAGGTCCTTGGCGCACAAGATCATGAGGCAAGGCTATTATTGGCCTACCTTGTTGGAGGACTCAAAGGATCATGTACGGAAATGCGACGCCTGCCAGCGCCACGCCAACGTCCAGAGAGTCCCTTCTGTCCCCTTGGCACCAATCACTGCACCCTGGCCCTTCGCCCAGTGGGGAATGGATATCCTCGGACTATTCCCCGTCGCTTCAGCTCAGCGGAAATTTTTGATTGTTGCAATCGACTACTTCACCAAGTGGGTGGAGGCAGAGCCGCTAGCCACTATCACGGAGGCGCAAGTCCGGAAGTTCGTGAAGAAGAACATCATTGTCTGATTTGGGGTACCTCGGGTCCTCATCTCGGATAATGGTCGACAGTTCGACAACAAGCATTTCCGTGACTTCTGCGAGGAGTTCGGGATCGAGCATCGGTTCACATCTGTGTCGCATCCCCAAACCAACGGCGAGGCCGAGGTCACAAATCGGACAATCCTCCAAGGAATCAAAGCGCGAATCGGTCGGACGGGGCAAGCTTGGGTCGAAGAACTCGAGAATGTCCTTTGGGCGTATCGGACCACGCATCGGACCCCTACCGGGGAGACGCCTTTCAGCCTAACCTATGGCACGGAAGCCGTTGTCCCCGTGGAGCTCGGACTCCCCTCACCTCGGGTGGCCGCGCACCGACCCGAGGCCAATTCGGAGCAACTCCGAGGGAACCTGGATCTCTTGGAAGAAGCGAGGGAAATGGCGCAGGTTCGGATGGCGATGTATCAGCGGAGGGTGGCCCGATATTACAACTCCAAGGTCCGACCGAAGCTTTTCAGAATCGGAGATCTGGTGCTAAGGCGAGCTAAAGCATCTCAACCTGCGGAAGGTGGGAAGCTAGCGCCAAATTGGGAAGGCCCGTATAGGGTTCGCTGGGTAAACCGACCTGGCTCCTACCAGTTGGAGGCCCTAGATGGTCGAGAAATTCCAAGGAGCTGGAATTCCGCTAACCTGCGGATGTATTACCAGTAGAACGACAATGCCAGAAAGACAGTTCAAAAATGTATAACACTTTTCATTTCAATAATTTCTGGTTACAATGGCGTGCTCGTGTGATTACAAGAAATTCTCAGAGGAGAATTAGGGTGTAAAGAAAGTAAAGAAGAGGTGGAGACTCCGAGGAGCTGAAGATCTGGGATCCCGAAACCTCCATCCGAAGCGGCTGCAATCCCGCCGGAAGTGGGTGCTTCCAACCGGAGGCGCCATCGGCGTCTCACGAAAAAGACGAAGAGCCGGCGCGGATGAAGAAGAAGTGGACGAAGGAGAAGTCCACACTGCTCCTACCCAGAGGCGCCATCCACGCCTCACGAAAAAGACGAGGAGCCGCCGCAGAAGAAGCTCCCGCTGCCTCCAGGGGAACGCCACCTCCAAGGGATATTCCGGTCCTCCCCAGTGTTAGGGAAGAGAAGGAATATAAGGGAGAAGAGCATATGGAGGCGCGGTCCCGGATCAAGCGTCTGGTGCGGAGCTCAATCGGGAGGCTGAACTTCAAGGAGGGGAGACGTGATCCCGGATGAAACGCCTAGAGCAGAGTTCCGCCGGGGAGAACCTCCCTGTTGATCCCAGATGAAACGGCTAGTCGGCGGAAGTCGCGAAGGGCGCGCCTCCCGTTCCTTCGATAGGGGTCTCTCAACCATGCGCCGGAGAGGAGGCCCACGATCCATGGCAATCTGAACAGCTCCGGCTTGGCAGGCTCCATCGCACCTGCACCTATATTTATAGCCAAACTGCGGCCCCCCGGTCGTTCCGATGCGGGTGGCTCCAATAAATGCGGGCGCATTGAATCCGAAGCCGATCCGGCTCTCGAGGCGTATCTTCCCGCGATTTCCTAAGCGTCATTCTCCTTAATCGCATTCTTTGTGCAGGACACTCCGGGTGGCCTGTACCCCTAGGTCCACGTATCTCCGCTCGCGCCCAGGCCGCATCCGCCTCGAAGAACGCGCGTATCGCGGACCGCTTAACTGACACTCCTCGCAAGCAGCAACTGGCGATCCGATTTCCCAGGTAACCCCTCAATTAGCATTTAATGCCCATCTGGTGTTCCCCAGGCAACGCTTGGAGAGGAGGAGAAACACGATCGTAGCTGGCCACGGAGAAATCCCGTCGGGCGGCAAGCGACAGGCGCACGACCAGCGAGCGGAATTTCCCGAGGCTCGGCCCTCGGATGCCAGGCTAATCCGATGATCATCCCGGGAGCAGACTAGCCTGAAGCCCCGACCGGTCGCCTCGGCTTGCGCCAGCCTTGGCCGACCAACGAGCGGAATTTCTCGAGGCTCGGCCCTCGGATGCCAGGCTAACCCGATGATTATTCCGGGAGCAGACTAGCCTGAAGCCCCGACCGGTCGCCTCGGCTTGCGCCAGCCTTGGCCGACCAACGAGCGGAATTTTCCGAGGCTCGGCCCTCGGATGCCAGGCTAACCCGATGATCATCCCGGGAGCAGACTAGCCTGAAGCCCCGACCGGTCGCCTCGGCTTGCGCCAGCCTTGGCCGACCAACGAGCGGAATTTCCCGAGGCTCGGCCCTCGGATGCCAGGCTAACCCGATGATCATCCCGGGAGCAGACTAGCCTGAAGCCCCGACCGGTCGCCTCGGCTTGCGCCAGCCTTGGCCGACCAACGAGCGGAATCTCCTGAGGCTTGGCCCTCGGATGCCAGGCTAACCCGATGATCATCCCGGGAGCAGACTAGCCTGAAGCCCCGACCGGTCGCCTCGGCTTGCGCCAGCCTTGGCCGACCAACGAGCGGAATTTCCCGAGGCTCGGCCCTCGGATGCCAGGCTAACCCGATGATCATCCCGGGAGCAGACTAGCCTGAGGCCTAACCCTCGGATGCCTGGCCTAGCGCCGGAAGAAGTTCCCGAGGCCTAACCCTCGGATGCCTGGCTTAGCGCCGGAAGAATTTTCTGAGGCCTAACCCTCGGATGCCTGGCCTAGTGCCGGAAGAATTTCCTGAGGCATAACCCTCGGATGCCTGGCCTAGTGCCGGAAGAATTTCCTGAGGCATAACCCTCGGATGCCAGGCTAACCCGATGATCACCCCGGGAGCAGACTAGCCTGAAGCCCCGACCGGTCGCCTCGGCTTGCGCCAGCCTTGGCCGACCAACGAGCGGAATTTCCTGAGGCCTAACCCTCGGATGCCTGGCCTAGCGCCGGAAGAAGTTCCCGAGGCCTAACCCTCAGATGCCTGGCTTAGCGCCGGAAGAATTTCCTGAGGCCTAACCCTTGGATGCCTGGCCTAGCGCCGGAAGAAGTTCCCGAGGCCTAACCCTCGGATGCCTGGCCTAGTGCCGGAAGAATTTCCTGAGGCATAACCCTCGGATGCCTGGCCTAGTGCCGGAAGAATTTCCTGAGGCATAACCCTCGGATGCCTGGCCTAGTGCCGGAAGAATTTCTTGAGGCCCAACCCTCGGATGCCTGGCTTAGCGCCGAAAGAATTTCCTGAGGCCTAACCCTCGGATGCCTGGCTTAGTGCCGGAAGAATTTCCTGAGGCCTAACCCTCGGATGCCTGGCTTAGTGCCGGAAGAATTTTCTGAGGCCTAACCCTCGGATACCCGGCTTAGCGCCGGAAGAAGTTCCTGAGGCCTAACCCTCGGATGCCTGGCTTAGCGCCGGAAGAATTCCCTGAGGCCTAACCCTCAGATACCTGGCCTAGCACCAGAAGAATTTCAAGAGTCGGGAGTCAGCGAGACGCTACCAAGAGTTAAAAAGAAGAAGGACGAAAGTGAAATGAAGAAACTCTATTTGCATTAACTTTCATTGTTTCAGGGCCGAGACCCATACAACTTGGCAAAACGCCAACACACAAAGAAAAGAACAAAAATACAGAGGGTCAGCTTGGAGGAACCCCCGGGTCGGGAACGCCCGGCACGTCCGCAAGGGGTAGGGAGACGGTTGGAGAATCAGCAGGCAATGGCGCCGAAGGGGAGTCGAGAAGGGAGATCCCACTCAGGTCAATTTCGGGGTACTTAGCCGACACCCTTGCCAGGCCTTCCTCGAAGCCTAAGACGAAGGAGTCGGACCCCGCGTCCGACATGTCACGGACGAACTCGTCAGACTGACGATAGGCCTGTACCGCCTCCGACATACCACGAGTGAACTCGGCGGACTGACGATAAGCCTGTACCGCCTGACGCCCGATCTCCGCACTCTTCTCGGCCAGCGCCGCCTCTGCCCGCTCCATAATCTGAGCTTTCGCCTCCAAGACCTTCGCCACAATCCGGTCATCCGCCTCGGAGGAGACCCTCAGCAGATCAGCCTGAGCCTCCTTGTGCTTCGCCTCGGCAGCAATGCGAGCAGCCTCAGCCTCCTCCAGGCGCGAATGAAGCTCCTGGTCGCTCGCGCGGGACTTCTCCAAGGCCGACTCCAATTCGCCCAGCTTGGCTTCAAGAGACCGGGTTCGGTTGCGGGCGTTGTCGGCTGACCGCTGGGCCTTCTCCCACCTCTCCCGGTAGTCGGCAGCCTTCCGGGACTGCTTCTCGGCCCGCTCCTCCGCCTTCTTGATCTCGCCCTCGAGACCCGAGGCGACCTTGAGTTGCTCCTGAGCCTCCAACAGTTGCTTCTCGAGGGTGACGAAGCCGAGTGCCCGCTCTTCGGCCACCTGGAGCCTCATCTCGAGGTCCCTGGTCGTCCTCCCCGCCGCAGCCTGACCTCCCTCCTCTACTTCCTTCAGTTGGCTCTCGGCCCTCGCCAGAAGCCTCGCCTGTTCCTCGTAGCACTCCTCCAGGCGGATCATGTATTGGGCGAGCTAAGAGATAGGAAAAACGAGGGCGTCAGGCGGGGATCAACAGAGCCTATAAATGATGAAAGCGACCAAAAGAACACTCACCGACATGAGACAGACGCAGCTGGCAGCCCCAACGTCAGGGACCCTCATCTCCCGGACCCGCCTGCGGTCCTTCTCCAGCAGCACCGTCTCGATGAGGTTTCGGGCGCCGGCGAAAGTGAAGGCCGACCCCGACTTCTCCCCGGAGTCGGACGGTGGTTCTGCAGCCTTACCCTTACCCATCGCTTGGGGAAGAGTCATGCTGACCATGCTCGGGGCGGGGACCGCCCCTGGAATTGACAGGGTCCCGCTCGGCCGGGGCCTCGGCGCGTCCCTCCTCGTATCATCCGGAGCCGACCGAGTCGAAGGCTGGGCTGGGGACCGATCACGTCCGACCCGTCCATCTCGGGCGCGCCCGGGTGATGCCTCCGGAGAAACGGTAGTCTCGGCATCGGAGGGCTGATACAGCGTCAACTCCCGGTCCGCGCCCGCAGCGTCCCCCTGATCGGTGGGTCCGGACCCGTCTGTCGACGTCGGAGTCGCCTGCCGGCGGGACTTCTTCGCCGGAGGGGCCCCGCTCGGAGGAGCTCGTTTCTTCCTCCGGACCGCTTCCAGTAGGGACGTCCTACCGACAGCCGTTGCCTTGTCCGACCGCATGATGTCGTCGATCTCTACAAAAAGGACGAGATGGTCGGAGGCTGAGAAACTGAAGGAAAGAAGAAACGAAATAGGAGAAAAGAGCTAAAAAAGAAATGGTGGCGGGCTCACGGTCAGCGGGGACCGAGCTCAGACCGACGTTCACCAAGGTATCCTCGGAAATAAGGCGAGCCACCGGGGGGAGCCGGCCCTCGGCAACCAACCCCTTCAAGACGGCGACGCCATCGGATTCCTCCCTCGACAACCTCGATAGGCCAATCGGGGACTTCATCGGCGTCTCCCAGGTAGCCCTGATTCCCCAAGAGGGATCTGCGTCAACGAAAAAGAAGCGCCCCTTCCAGCCGTGAATGGAGGTAGGAGCCTCCTTGACGAGGCCGCACCCTCGCCGCGCCGCAAAGCACCACCACCCTTTGTCCTGGGGGTGGCCGCTCAGGCCGTAGCATTCCCAAAAGACATTCAGGGTGGCGGAAACCTCGTGCATGCGGCAGAGAACCTGAAAGGCCGTCAGGGCGCGCCATGAGTTCGGCACCAGTTGCGTCGGCGCCACTCTTAAACCCCGAAGCACCTGAACGACTAAGTCCGAGGGGGGAAAGCGAAACCCGGCCTGAAGAATGCCCTCATTGATGGCGACCTTCCCTGGAGGAGGATGGGACATCCTCTCCTCAGGCCCCGGGAGCGTAACATTGCAGGCCTCGGGAAGGTGGTATCGAGCCACGAACCTATCTAGGTCTTCGGCGACCAGCTCCGACTTAATGCGGTCTGCTCTCACTTCGCCCATCCCTAATGGCCAGTGAATCTACGGTCAGGACGGGGTCAAGAAGGGGGAAAGGACCGGAACGACTGGAGTACCCTAATACAAAAGGAGAAAGTATGGAGAGCCTTAAATTGAAGAATGGGGCAACTCACCGGAAGAAAAGGAAGAACGGCTCCGAGAGCGTCAAAGGAGGAGCAAGCGAACAGTCCGACGGCAATGACGGCAGCGCAAAGGAGAAACTCGAAGATGTCTGTAAAGAGAAAGGCGGACGGAGGAGGGCCCCCGGTTAAATAGGCGGAAAGGTGGGTGACGCCACGGTGACGCCAGAGGACGCCTGGCTGCCGAAGGGTCGCTCGCGCCCCAAAGGCGAATCGACGCCATTAAGGAAGGATGTCCGCCGAAATCCTCAGACTGCCAGGTCAGCAACAACCGCCATACGCCATAAAGAAGGCGGGGAGCTCGAAGCGCGCGCGCCTCTCCGAGGGATGGCGGCAATCACGAAGCATCACTCCCTTCACCCGTTCCCCTTCTGGTTCCAGGCTCGGAAGTGGGGGGCTACTGTTACGGGGGAACTTAGCCACCATGCCCCACGTGACCGGCACGCGCGCCCAGGAAGACTACGGCAGCCCCTTGATCCAGCAATCCGACCCCGAGTCGGACATCTTCGGCTCCGCAGCCCGACCCCGAGTCGGCTGCCCCTTGATCCAGCAATCCGACCCCGAGTCGGACATCTTCGGCTCCGCAGCCCGACCCCGAGTCGGCAGCCCCTTGATCCAGCAATCCGACCCCGAGTCGGACATCTTCGTCTCCGCAGCCCGACCCCGAGTCGGACATCTCTCGACAACGACAGGCTATTCCCCAGAGGCACGCCGCAGCCTCCTGCTCCACTACTCCCTGCAACGGTTGTATCTGGCGCTGCTCCACGATCCCCTGTAACGGCCGTACAAGGCGGAGCTCCACTACGCCCTGTCATGTCCGTACCCAGCGCTGCCCCACGACGCCCTGTAACGGCCGTGTCAGTGGCAGCTCCATCGTGCCCCACGATGACGAACCCCCCTGAAAGACCCCCCAGCCTGGTATATATGCGGCTGGGGGAAGAAGGGGGGGTAAGCAAGAACTTCCAGAGCATTCTCCTACTTGCTACTATTATCTCTCCTTCTCCTCCAATCTCCTCTGACTTGATCGTCGGAGGGCCCCCACTACCCCAGTGGTGGTGTGAGGCTTGCTTGCAGGTTTTCCCGGTGGAAGGTGGAGCGCAATCAACACCAACCAAGGCAACTCAGACGGAATCCCGTTCACACCGCTGTGCCAATCGTTCTCGATTTGGACCACCAGCAACAGTTATCGCTTGATGAGACTTCTCTCTTCTTTGTCAAGGATGCTTCACTCTTCAAGGGTGGATGGAGCTCTTAATGACTCTTGGAATCTGCTCAACCACTTTCTTTTTACTCTTGAATGAAGCACTTGGATGAAGAAGATTAGGGCACTTGTCTTTCTTGTGTACTCTTTGATATTTTGCAAAAGGATATTTTCTCTGATGAATAGTGCCACTTTAAATAGTTTCCTTCATCCATTGGACAAGCCCCAATGGTTAGAATTCAAAAACTAGCCGTTACTCACTGTTGGAAGGACAAAAAGTACTTCTGCAGAACTAGCCGTTATGCTTCTGCCCGTGCTTGGGTCGACTCAACTTTTACTTGGGTCGACCCAACTTTTACTTGGGTCGACCCAACCTTTACTTGGGTTGACCCTCTCAGAACCACAAAACCTTGCAATTCAGCCTTCCTTCACTTGGGTCGACTTAACATCTTTTTGGGTCGACTCAAGGTTCAGTTGGGTCGACTCAACTTCCACTTGGGTCAACCCTCTCAGGGTTTCCAGAGAATCTATTTTGAATGTCATTGCCTTTGGGTCAACCCTCTCAGTGTTTGGGTCGACTCAAGTTTGGGTCGACTCAACTTCCTCTTGGGTCGACCCTCTCAGTGTTTCCAGAGAACTGCTTTCTTGAGGCTTGAGAGGCTTGAGGTTTGGGTCGACTCATGCTTTCCTTGGGTCGACCCAACTACTGTTCATCCGTGCCATTTTTGCAGAAGTGTGCCTGATGCTTTCTTGATGTGCCGGGGTCGACCCAATCAACCTTGGGGTCGACTCAATCCATGCTTTGCTGCAACTTAAGGTTAGATTCATCCATATAAACAATGAAATGCATCTTTATATTATTATACGAATATACTGAGAGTAACAGACTTATAAATGAAGTATCGAATTAACTTGTAACATACTCTTGATTATTGTATTAATCATCAAAATACCACTATCATCCTTAATCTCTCCCTTTTTGATGATTACAAAATATAGAGTATGAGCCTATTGATACTTATCTTAAAATTAGTTTTAAAAGGGCTCAAGTTGCTGAATTTCAGCTTTTCAAATTTGAGAGTGAAGTCTCCCCCTATTTCATCCAAATGTTTCCAATTTGACTTTTTAAATTACTCCCCCTTTCTTTTATATTTCATTAAAGATGAAACTTCAAAAATTTGAGATAAAGCATGAGTTTCAGATTATGTATCAAGGTGTGAAAGGTATGTGCCAAATTCTGAAATTCTATGTGCCAAATTCTGAAATTCTATATAAATTTTAGATTTGATCATTTTCATTGTTACAAATTGCTCCCCCTTAAATGTATATGCTTTCCTATTATAATTTTCAACTTGTTTGATAACTTATTTCTCTTTCCTTACTTCTTCCCCTTTTTGTTATCATCAAATAGGTGCATGGGAATAGACACAATAATTAACAAACATTTAAACTTCATTGATCAAAAAGGAACATTTTAGTACAATAATGCCAAAACAAAAACAAATACAATGTTCCTCAATCAAAGTTCAAAATACATGACCAACACAAAATATATACGAGAACTAGATATATATCGTAGGCTCTAATCAGAAATGCTAATATCAGCCTAGGGGGTATCTAATGGCTGTGATCTAGTCCTCATCCTCCTAGCATAAGTGGTGAGGGAAGGTCGAGCCTGATGAGACTGAGTCTGGCGTGGAGCTCGGTGAGCTGGATGACTCTGTGCCGAAATCTCTGACTCAGCTGCCTGTGGCACAGATGGTCCATGAACCTCTCTCTCTCTCCGTAGAGCTCCTATCTGCTCTCTAAGATCACTGATCTCAGCAGTCATGATATCTAGTCTGCTCGTCAGCCCATCAGTGATAGTCCTCGCCTGAGCTGACATAAGCTTAGTCATCCTACTCCAAAACTCATCTGTGTCTCCCGCAGGAACAGACGACGAAGGTCCAGCCTCTGAAGGTGCAATAGGATGATCCGTATGCTCCTCATCCTCAGGGATAGGGTCTCCAATATCTGGTGCATCACCCTCTGGTGCATCACCCTGAATCCCTGCTCCAGCACGTACCCACTGCCCGTTCACCTTCTCATAGCCCATGCGAATAAGGGTTCGTGCAGTGTATGTGTCAGTGAAAAGTAGATGCCTGGAGATCTCTCCCTCTACAGATATATCGTGCTGTCGGAAGATCAAGGTGAGTATCATACCATAAGGCAGCGAGACTCTGGAGTTGCATATTACCTTCCTCATCTGCCTCAGTATCATAGCCAGGAGATTCAGGGGAATGCCCTGAATAATATGCTCCATAACAACCAGATCTCGCTCTGAAATGAGATCAAATCTTCCGCTCTTCGGAAACAAAATCCGACCAATGAAGTTGTGCAACAACCTCATTTCTGCTGAAAGAGAGCTTGCAATTACATTTTCCAAGTAGTCGAAGTCTTCATTCTCAAGAATCAACTGCAAGGCTCTCAATTTGTTTTCTGGCTTTTCTGGAGTTGCTCCTTCGCAGGGAAGATGAAGCAACTCACTCAAACTCTCTTCGGAAACTCGAACCCTAACTCCTCGAACTTCCGATATAAGCCCTTCCATCCCAGTTTTGAGGAAGGCATAGAACTCACGGACTAATCCCGGGTAGATCACCACATCTAGGGAGCAAAGATACTCCCATCCTTGCCTTCGGATCCATTCTCCCAAACGGAACCCTTCTTGATCCAAGAACTCGGAATGGATCCTTCTCCCCGTTGTAACCGGTCTCCCCGCAAATTTTGCAAGTTGTACTGAAGGGGAGGGAGGAGGAGGTGGCTCTACACATGTCTCACCTTGCGGAGACACTGTAGATGGCTCTGTAGCTTCCCTATCCGCACGTGTGATCCATGAAACTCTCCCGGATCGCTTGGCTACGGCTTTCTTGGGTCCCATTTCTCCAAGATCTTGATGTAATCTACTGTTTGGAGATGATTGGAGGAGATTTGAAAGTGGGGAATAGGGTTTTCGGAAGAGGACAAAGTGAAAAACAGTGCCCTAGATAGCTCACGGGTCCCCCTTTTAACAGTGGGGTCCCGACGTTGGGTCGACTCAAGAATTTTCTTGGGTCGACTCAACGTTGGGTCGACCCTATTCTGGGTTGGGTCGACCCAAGTTCAAAAATTTTTCCTTTCTCTTCCTTTTTCCTTCTAAAAATTTTTCTTGCTTCCAATCCTTACAAATTCTTTCTAGGACAATGATACATGAGTAAGGAATCTATAGATGACAAGTTTGACTCTTGTTTCATAGGTTTTTAGAAATGGAAGGAGTGTATCATGAGACTGCTTGGTCCCTTTTATATCTCTTCAATAAAAAGGATCACATATGCCTAATTCCCTCCTAAGCGTGCAGAATCTATCTTCACTCAAGGGTTTTGTGAATATGTCAGCTAATTGTTTCTCAGTACATACATGCTCAATACATATGTTTCCATTTTGCACATGATCTCTAATAAAATGATATCTTATTTCAATGTGTTTGGCTTTAGAATGCTGAACCGGATTTTTAGTAAGGTTGATGGCACTAGTATTATCACACTTTATAGAAATATTATCTAGGTTAACTCCATAGTCCTCTAGTTGTTGCTTAAGCCATAGTACTTGAGCACAACAACTGCCGGCAGCTATATATTCAGCTTCAGCTGTCGACAGTGCCACTGAATTCTGCTTTTTGCTAAACCATGATACTAAGTTATTTCCTAAAAATTGACATGTTCCACTAGTGCTCTTCCTATCTAATTTGCATCCAGCAAAATCAGCATCTGAGTATGCAAGCAAATCTAGACAGGAGTCTCTCGAGTACCATAATCCTATGTGTGTAATTTCTCTTAAATATCTAAGGATTCTTTTAACAGCACTTAAATGTGACTCCTTAGGATCTGATTGGTATCTAGCACATATTCCTACACTAAACACGATGTCTGGTCTACTAGCAGTAAGGTAGAGCAAGGATCCAATTAATCCTCTATAAAGCTTAATATCAATATTCTTTCCTTTCTCATCTTTGTCTAGCTTACTAGTAGGATTCATTGGAGTGCCTTCTCCCTTGTGATTTTCATTCCCAAACTTCTTTAGTATTTTCTTTGTATACTTAGTTTGATGGATGAAGATACCTTCCTTAGTTTGTTTGATTTGTAATCCTAGAAAGAAACTTAGTTCTCCCATCAAACTCATCTCGAATTCTCCGTGCATTAAATCAGCAAACTCTTTGCAAAGATTATCATTTGTGGCACCAAAGATTATGTCATCTACATATATTTGTACCACTAGCAGATTTTCGTCATTTTTTTTGAGAAAAAGTGTTTTATCTACATTTCCTCTACTGAAGTCATTATTTAGTAGAAATTTGCTTAATCGATCATACCAAGCCCTAGGTGCTTGCTTCAATCCATATAATGCCTTATGTAGTCTAAACACATGATTTGGCAATTCATGATTCTCAAAACCAGGAGGTTGCTCTACATATACTTCTTCTTCTATAAAACCGTTTAAGAATGCACTTTTTACATCCATTTGATACAATTTGAAATCCATGAAATATGCAAAGGCTAGAAGTAATCTAATAGCCTCTAATCTAGCTACAGGAGCAAATGTTTCATCAAAATCTATCCCTTCTTCTTCATTGTACCCCTTAGCTACAAGTCTAGCTTTATTTCTTATAACTAACCCATTTTCATCTAATTTATTTCTAAAGATCCATTTTGTTCCAATTACAGAGTTATGCTTTGGTCTTTCAGTTAATATCCATACATTACTTCTTTTGAATTGATTTAATTCTTCTTGCATGGCATTTATCCAATTTGTATTTTTTTCAGCTTCTTCATAAGTCTTAGGTTCTAACTGTGAAGCAAAAGTAAGATAATCATTTAAATTTCTAAGAGAGGATCGAGTTCTTACCCCTTGAGATGGATCACCAATGATTAAGTCTTTAGGGTGTCCATATGCATACCTCCATTCCTTTGGCAAGTTTTGAGATTGTGGTGGCACGCAGTCATTTCCCTTATCTTGAATTGGCACGTCATCAAGATTCAACTTTTCAAAGTTAATAATTCCTGCATCATCATCAAGAATATTTTCTTTCCTAGCAGACTCACTATCAGACTCATCAAATATGATATTAACTGACTCTTCGACTACAAGAGTTCTTTTATTGAACACTCTGTATGCCCTGCTAGATGTGGAGTATCCTAAGAAGATACCTTCATCTGACTTGGCATCAAATTTACTTAGATCCTCCTTGCCATTATTTAAAATGAAACATCTACATTCAAATACTCTAAGATATTTAGCGGTTGGTTTTTTATTCTTCCAAAGTTCATAAGGAGTTTTCTTGGGTATTGGTCATATTAAAATCCGATTTAGAATATGGCAAGCAGTGCTTATAGCTTCAGCCCAAAAGTACTTTGGAAGATTTGACTCGCACAACATCGTGCGTGCCATTTCTGCCAAAGTCCTATTTTTTCTTTCAACAACCCCATTTTATTGAGGCGTTCTAGGTGCTGAAAATTGATGTGAGATACCGTTTTTATTACAAAATTCTTCAAAGTGTTGATTTTCAAATTCAGTTCCATGATCACTTCGAATTGCTACTAAGGTGAGCTTCTTTTCATTTATGATATAAGTATAATGTTTCAAGAATTCTGAAAATGCTTCATTCTTATGTGCCAAAATGAAACCCATGTATATCTTGAAAAATCATCTACTATAATTAGTCCATACTTCTTCCCTCCTAGACTTGCAGTTCTAGTGGGTCCAAATAGATCCATGTGTATGAGTTCAAAAGGCCTAGTTGTTGATACTATATTCTTTGATTTGAAGGATGATTTAGTTTGTTTTCCTAATGAGCATGGTCCACAAATTTTGTCCTTTTCAAAAATCAATTTGGGCACATCTTTTATTAATTCCTTCTTGACTAGTTTTGATATTAATTCCATACTAGCATGTCCTAGTCTACGATGCCAAAGCCAACTTGTTTCATTTTTCTTTTCTTCATTAGTAATTAAACATAATCCATTTTTCTTGCCTAAATCATGAAGATCTACCATGTAAATATTTCTTTGCCTTTGTCCTACAAGTACAATGCTATTATCTTTAGGATTTGTGATTATGCATACTGATGCTTCAAATGTGACTTTAAACTCTTTATCACAAAATTGACTTATGCTAAGTAGGTTATGTTTCAAACCATTAACTAATAAGACATTTTCTATGAAGGTAGATGGAGTAATGAAAATTTTACCCTTTCCAATGATATACCCTTTTTCATTGTCTCCATAGGTTACTACTCTACCCTTCTTAGATTCCAAGGTGACAAATTGGTCTACGTCACCGGTCATGTGTCTTGAACAGCCGCTATCTAGATACCATCGTTTTTCCACTTTGTTAGCTGCAAGATACCCCTGCAATCAAGATCAAGAATGAGCTTTAGGTACCCAAACTATGTTAGGTCCTTTAGGGTTAGTACTTGATGTTCCTTTTGGAACCCAAACTTTCTTGAATTTAAGCTTATGATTATTACTCAATTTGTTTTGACTGGACTTTCTATAGTTACATTCATATCCTTTATGTCCTAATTATTGCAGCAATGACAAGTAATATTTTCATTTTTAGCTTTTACAAAAATGTTCTTTAAGTATTTTTGTTTCCTATTTGTTTTATATCCTAATCCAGCCTTATCATATACAGCTTTTTGACTATCAAGAATCATATTTAATTTGGTTGAACTAAGTGTAAACTTATCTACTAAGGATTTATATTTTTCAGCATCTTCTTTTAACTTGACATTTTCAGCAATTAGATTCTTGGTTTCATTTGTGAGTTTCCTACTTAATATTTCATAGTTATGAGATAGTTTTAATTTATCTTTGATAAGAGATTGATTTTCTTCTTTTAGAACTTTATTTTTACTGATTAGTTTTTTATGTTCTTCCATGAGTTCTAAAAATGCATCATGTAATTCATCAACAGTAAAATCACATTCAAGTTCAGAATCTACCTCATCGTCATTGGCCATATAGCATATTTGGGCCGTCTCTTGATGATCTTCCTCTTCCGAACTTGACTCCTCACTTTCACTCTATTCAGCCATGAAGTTCTTCTTTTTAAGTTTTCTTGCTATCCACTTTAATTCCGGACAATCTATCTTATAATGCTCGGATTTGTTACACTCGTAACAAATAGGTGTTTCTTTTTCCTTTTCTTTGTCCTTACCCTTTTCTTTGCTTAAGCTACCTTTGAAGAAGGGTTTCTTTTTATGAAATCTATTCTTACCTCTCATAAATTTTCTGAATTTTCTTCCAAGCATAGCCATTCCTTCTTCATCAAATTCATCATCATCATCAGAATCTTCCGACTCAGTTTGTTGTTTTAGAGTGGTAGACTTTAGGGCAATGGTCTTTCTTCTTTGGACCTCATCTTCTAAATTTTGCCTCATGGTCAACTCATGGGTCATGAGTGATCCTAGAAGTTCCTCTAATTACAGTGTATTGAGGTCCTTTGCTTCCTGAATTGCAATTACCTTGGCCTCCCAAACTCTTGGTAGAGACCTGAGAATTTTTCGCACCAATTCAGAATTAGTATAAGACTTTTCTAAACTCTTTAGCCCATTTATAATTTCAGTAAAACGAGTAAACATATCAGTTATGGACTCAGTGGATTTCATTTTAAACAATTCATACTTATGTACTAATATGTTTATTTTTGACTCCTTAACTTGATTAGTTCCTTCATGTGTGACCTCAAGTTTGTCCCAAATTTCTTTTGCAGAGATGCATGTAGATATTCTATTGAATTCACTTACATCTAATGAACAGTAAAGTACATTAATCGCTTTAGCATTTAATTGTGCTAATCTTCTATCACTTTCATTCCAATCCATTTCTGGTTTGGGTATGATAGTGCCCTCTATACTAATTATGGGTGTGCGAGGTCCTCTAGTTATAATATACCATAATTCATAGTCTAGAGCTTGAATGAATATTCTCATCCTAACTTTCCAGTATGTGTAATTTGTGCCATTAAAAAGAGGAGGTCTATTTGTGGATTGCCCCTCACTCATAGAACATCCCACTTGGGTTGTCATGATCTTTAACTCTTGATTGTGAGATCAATAAATACTATTGGAGCACCTTGCTCTGATACCACTTGTTGCCCAAGGTGACAAGCCAAGAGGGGGGGTGAATTGATTTCTCTTAATTTTTACTATATTACTTATGTCAATTGATGAGTTAGTGGAATTTAACAAAGCACAATACAAACACACAAGAAGTATAGTGGTTCGGTGCTCTCCTAAGCACCTACGTCCACTCCCCAAGCGACCCTTTGGGAATTCACTATAATTCCGCGGATTACAATTGGATTGTTTTCCGGGCTCACAATCCAAAAACTTTTACACTTTGGTTTTCCGGATTCACCAAAAACCTATGTTGGTTTTACGGGCTCACCAACGAACCTATGTTGGTTTTCCGGGCTCACCAACGAACCTTTACAATTGGTTTTACGGGTTCACCAATCAACCTATACCGTTGGTTTTGCGGGCTTACCAACAAACCTTTACAAGGTGATTAATAAAAGAAGTAAGAAGATTTAAGCTCCTAGATGAGCAAATATAACAATATAATCTACAAAGAAGAGTTTAGAGAATAGTTATCGCTTGATGAGACTTTTCTCTTCTTTGTCAAGGATGCTTCACTCTTCAAGGGTGGATGGAGCTCTTAATGACTCTTGGAATCTGCTCAACCACTTTCTTTTTACTCTTGAATGAAGCACTTGGATGAAGAAGATTAGGGCACTTGTCTTTCTTGTGTACTCTTTGATATTTTGCAAAAGGATATTTTCTCTGATGAATAGTACCATTTTAAAGAGTTTCCTTCATCCATTGGACAAGCCCCAATGGTTAGAATTCAAAAACTAGCCGTTACTCACTGTTGGAAGGACAAAAAGTACTTCTGCAGAACTAGCCGTTATGCTTCTACCCGTGCTTGGGTCGACTCAACTTTTACTGGGGTCGACCCAACTTTCACTTGGGTCGACTCAACCTTTCCTTGGGTCGACCCTCTCAGAACCACAGAACCTTGCAATTCAGCCTTCCTTCACTTGGGTCGACTCAACATCTTTTTGGGTCGACTCAAGGTTCAGTTGGGTCAACTCAACTTCCACTTGGGTCGACCCTCTCAGGGTTTCCAGAGAACCTATTTTGAATGTCATTGCCTTTGGGTCGACCCTCTCAGTGTTTGGGTCGACTCAAGTTTGGGTCGACTCAACTTCCTCTTGGGTCGACCCTCTCAGTGTTTCCAGAGAACTGCTTTCTTGAGGCTTGAGATGCTTGAGGTTTGGGTCGACTCATGCTTTCCTTGGGTCGACCCAACTACTGTTCATCCGTGCCATTTTTGTAGAAGTGTGCCAGATGTTTTCTTGATGTGCCGGGGTCGACCCAATCAACCTTGGGATCGACTCAATCCATACTTTGCTGCAACTCAAGGTTAGATTCATCCATATAAACAATGAAATGCATCTTTATCTTATTATACGAATATACTGAGAGTAACAGACTTATAAATGAAGTATCAAATTAACTTGTAACATACTCTTGATTATTGTATTAATCATCAAAATACCACTATCATCCTCAGTATGGTCCGTTAACTATGATGCTCCAAACCTCATAGTCTTGGATTTGGATAAATATCCTCATCCTAGCCTTCTAATAGGTATACTCGGTTCCATGCCTATGGGTGGATTGCCCCTCAATAAGAGAAGATCCAAAAGGGGTTATCATTTTGATCTTTTACTCTTTTAATATTAGAGCTCCGGCTCTGATACCACTTGTTGCCCAAGAAGACAACCCAAGAGGGGGGGTGAATTGGGTTTTGATTAATTCACGACCAATTAAAAACTATGATTAGTAATTAACTAAATCTATTGCAAGCAAATTAGTTAAGTTACTAGATGTAGTGAATGAAGAGAGAGAGAGAAAACAGCAACCAATACAAATACAAACCAATTCATAGTGGTTCGGAGCTAACCCTTGCTCCTACGTCCACTCCCCAAGCTTCACTTGGAAGTTCACTATAATTCCGCGGATTACAGCCAGTTGTTTTACAAGTTTACAACCCAACTTATTGTTTTCGCGAGATCACAACGAACTCGGTCGGTTTTCACAGGCTCACCGACTAGAACCACCCGATTGTTTTTCCGGGATCACAATCGAACTCTTACACCGTTGGTTTTAACTTCGGCTCACCAACAAACCTTACAACCCTTGATTCAATCCCGTGATTGAATCAAGTATGAAAATAGTTTGGGAAAAGTTACAAGGAAAGCTTCTTAACAAGCAAATATTAAACAATATGAAAAGAGTAGAGTTAGAAGCCCTCAAACAGATTTTGGAAGAGGAAGAAGGGGCTTCTCGAACTCTGAGTCTCCTCTTTGAATGCACTGGAGTCTGATGTCAGAGGAAGAGCCTTGAATGCGAAGGGAAGACTTCTAGTTATGTATTGAATGCGGTTCTTCCTTCTTTTACTTGTCTTTTCTCTCAATAGACTCTTGGTAAATGGAAAACACTTAATGCTCAGATGGAGTGACTCTCTTCGTGTCTACTACTGTTCACTCTGGCTATTTAAGCAATCCTCTTTGAAAACTAGCCGTTAGACACTAATTTGTGGCCGTTCTGCACAGTCTGCAACTTCTGACAATGTATCCGTTGGGGTCGGAGTCGACTCGCTCGATCTGGAGTCGACTCGGCTGTTGCTGGAGTCGACTCATGCTTTACTGGAGACGACTCGCCCACTGTTCAGAATTTGAATTAAAGTGCTGTCCCATTCTGGAGTTGACTCGGCCAAACCTGAAGTCGACTCGCCAGTATCCGGAGATGACTCAGTTCTCTGGAGACGACTTGTTCTCAGGGTTCCAGAGATCTAATTTTCTGCATTTCTTTCTCGAGTCGACTCGGATCATCTTGGAGTCGACTCGGCTCTCAGAGCCTGAAAACTGATCCTCTGTCTTTGGAGTTGAACTGCCTTGGAGTCGACTCGGATCATCTTAGAGTCGACTCGGCTCTCAGAGCCCGAAAACTGATCCTCTGAGAGTCGACTCTTGCTTGTTTAGGAGTCGACTCGCCAAATGTTGGAGTCGACTCGAATTCTTCTGGAGTGGACTCGGTAACAGGGTCCAGAATACACTTCTCTGTCCTTCTGTCTGTTACTCCTTGGAGTCGACTCGGAACCGTCGGGAGACGACTCGGTAAGCATCGGAGTCGACTCGAAACCGTTGGAGTCGACTCAGTGACAGGGTCTGAAATTCATCTTTCTGTTCTTCTGTCTGTTCTCAGTCAGAGTCGACTCGTAGTGTATCGGAGTCGACTCGAGCTCGTGCCAGAACCTCTGAAATACTTAGAGTCGACTCGTACTCTTCCGGAGTCGACTCGAGCTTCAGACTTTGGCTTAAATTAGTTCAATACTTAGCCAAATGACTTTGAACAAAGGCTCGATGCTATTAAAGATAAATTCACATATATTTGCCTGAAACACTAGATTGAATTCATTAGTACAACTTGAAATATACTTAAATGCTTTGAGCTCATCAAAATCAAATAGGGGTATAACCAATCACTCCACAGGTAATTTATCTAGTCGTTGCCCTATAACCGCCCCAATGGCATAGTCAGAAGCATCACACATAAGTTCAGTGGAAGGATCCAATTGGGAGGTTGTATAACAGGTGCTGTAGACAACTTAGATCGGAGCTTTCAAAGGCCTCCTCACATGCTTCATCAAAACAAAGGGTGTATCCTTGGCAAGGAGATTGCACAAGAGTGTAGAGATTTTGCTGAAATCTTTAATGAAGCGACGGTAAAAACCAGCATGGCCTAGAAAAGAATAGATTTGTTTCACAGATTTGGATGGAGGAAGATTAGAAATAAGATCAACTTTAGCTTTATCCACCTCAATACCCCTTTTGGACACAATGTGTCCCAAGACTATACTCTCTTGAACCATGAAATGACTCTTTTTCCAACTTAGCACTAGATTGGTCTTCTTACATCTTTTCAGACCAGGGCTAAATTATTGAGACAATCATCAAATGAGGGGCCAAAAACTGAAAAATCGTCCATGAATACTTTCAAAAATTTTCTACCATGTCAGAGAAAATAGCCATCATACATCGTTGAAATGTTGTGGGTGCATTACATAATCCAAATGGTATTCTTCTATATGCAAATGTCCCAAATGGACATGTGAAAATGGTTTTCTCTTGATCATCGGGATACACGGCCACTTGGTTATATCCAGAATAACCATCTAAGAAACAGTAGAAACCCTAACCGGCTAGCCTTTCTAATATTTGATCAATAAAAGGCAAAGAAAAATGGTCCTTCCTAGTCATGGAGTTTAGCTTTTTATAGTCAATGCAAACACGCCAGCTACTGGTTGTGCGTGTGGGCATCAACTCTCCTTCCACATTTTCAACTACAGTAATGCCCGACTTCTTTGCTACTACTTGAGTAGGACTCACCCAGTTGCTATCAGAGATAGGGTAGATAATTCCGGCATCTAGCAACTTTACTACTTCTTTCTTGACTACCTCCTTCATGTTAGGATTGAGTCTCCTTTGCATTTCACGGGTAGGTGTTGCATCTTCTTCTAAGTGAATTCGATGTATACAAATAGATGGATCAATCCCCTTTAGATCGGTTATGGACCATCCAATTGCATGTTTGTGTTCTCCTAGCATGCTCAAAAGTCGACTTTCCTGTTTGTCAGACAGGTCAGCCACGATGATTACAGGTAGGATATCTTCTGGTCCTAGAAAAGCATACTTAAGCGTTACCGGAAGTGGCTTTAACTCAAGTTTGGGAGGGGACTCGATGGAGGGGCACAGTGGCGCACTAGAAAGGGTAGGAAGAGGTTCATATCGGATTCACCAAGGATGAGAATTTGTGGGAGACAGATTGTCGAGCAGGACATTGACTTCTTTTATGGCCTTGTCTAAATCAAAGTTATCAATATCAAAATGGGCTAAGCATGCTTCTAGAGGGTCGTCTGCCAGAATATAGGGAAGGGCATCTTCTACAAGATCATCCATTTTGTCTATTAGGAAGTCACTCATCTTCTCTTGCAAATTGGTCAGAGGCATGGAATACATTTAGGTTTACTTTCATGTTTCCGAAAGATATATCCATCACCCCAGTTCTACAATTAATACATGCATTGGCTGTAGCTAGAAAGGGACGACCAAGAATCATAGGAATCTGTTTCTTAAGGTTCGGCATAGGTTCCATATCAAGGACGATGAAATCGACTGGAAAATAAAATTTGTCTACCTTAACTAGGACATCTTCAATTGTTCCTCGTGGTATTTTTACAGATCTAGAAAAATTGCAGGGACACCGAAGTAGGCTTTTATTCACCTAATCTAAATTTCTTATAGACTGAGTAAGGAAGAAGATTAACACTTGCTCGATCAATAGAATTGTCTCCTACCACATAAGAGATGGTAGGCGCACCAGGATCCTTGAAATTAGGAGGAATTTTGTGTTGCAGGATGGAGCTCACTTGTTCAGTTAGGAAGACCTTTTTAGGCACATGTGTCTAGATTTTCATTTTTGGGTACAAAGGTTTTTGAGAAATTTGGTATAGGACGGAACTTGTTTTATGGCATCAAGGAGAGGGAGGTTGATTTTAACTTGTTTGAAAACCTCCATTATTTCTTCCAACAAAGTTTCTTTCATGCTAAAGGGAGAAGGTGCATTCAGACATTGAGGAAAAGGGGCCTTCGGTGTAAAAGGTGTGGTCGATACTGGACTAGATGGCGACAAAGAAGAGTTTGGATTCTCCTTAGGCATAGTCATACTCCTATCTTCATTTTTCTTTTGTTCTTTTTCTCCAACCTTATTGTCCACTACATATCCGCTTCTTAGGGTAGTCATGGCGTTAGCTTGTTCATGGTGAACATCATTCGGATGCGTCTCTTGAGCCATGTACTGCCCCCCGGATTACTCACTAGTTGACTTGGAAGCTTGCCTTCCTCTCTCTTATTCAGTGCACTAGCTAGCTGCCCTAGCTGGATTTCTAATTTAGCAATAGACTGAGTATGTGAGTGCAACAGTTGTGTATTGGCTTCCAGTCCTTGAAGAGCAGTTAATACTTTCTACTCAAAAGCTGTATCTCTTTGGGGTGGTGGAGGAGAAATATGTTGAAACTGTGAATAGTGAGTAGGAGGACGATTTGGATGAACATTCTGGAAGGGTTGAAAATTTTGGAAATAAGGTTGGAAGGTATTGGGAGTTTGCTGCTCCAAGAGAAGTTTGGATGGTTGCGCCATCCCGGGTTATAAGTGGTGGAATATGAATCGTTACCCGGTCGGGACTGTGTTTGCGCAGCATTAACTTGTTCTTGCACAAATTCAGAGAATTGAGCTGCCGAAGGGCACTTATAAACAGGGTGAGACGGGCTAGAACAGAGAGCACACACTTGTGCTTGGAAAAAGTTTGGAAGCTGTTCTCTAGACATTAATTGGTCAATCTTATTGGACAGTGTATCTACTTTGTCAAATAGACCTATGGACTGGCTAACTTTATATATGGTCCCTTTTCTTTGAGAACTCGGGGGTGCTTGATGAGCGGAGGAGGCATGGTGGAGAAAATTTTCATTGAGATTTTCAAACAATTGCCAGGTCTCATGTTCACTTTTAAGCATGAAAGTTTCCCCACAAGAAGCATCAACCATCTGACGGTTTCATTCAGACAACTCGTCATAAAAGCATGGCACTAATTGCTATTTGGGTATTTGATAATGCGGGCATTTTTGGAGTAAATCTCTAAATGTTTCGCAAGTTTCATGAAATTCTTTTCCGTCAGATTGGGAGAAGCTCGTGATAGAATGCCTAAATTGGTTCGTTTTTCCTATGGAAAAATATTTTTTTAGAAATTCATGTTGCATTTGGACCCATGAAAGAATAGAATTGGCTTCTAATGAATGGAGCCATTGCTTAGCTCTATCCTTAAGAGAAAAAGGGAACAGCCTAAGTTTTAGACCATCATCAGTGAAGTTCTGAATTTTGACAGCAGTGCAGATCTCCAGGAACTTATCTAAATGTTTGTATGGGTCTTCATTGTTGAGTCCATTGTTGGGAATTGTATCCTAAGAGTCAATCGTCAATGCGCTGAAGATTAAATTTTGTAAATGAATTGACAAATTAATAAAATGTTATTTGGCATTGTTCATCATTTCATTGTACATCTTCAAATGAACTCTTATATGATGAAGTCCATAAGACTTGTTTTATAATAAAGGAGGATTTATCTTCAAGTCCTTAAAACTGTTCGCGATCAAATGATATGCTGTTACTAGGACGATAGCATTATCGAGATTAGGTCGTTGTGTGACATATACGTTGGTTGTCCTCTTAACCAAGGATTGTAGAGACACTTATATGTCACACAGGTGAAGTGTAGGAGTATATTTCACTGAACGTGACCAATTCTGGAATGCTCTACTGTCAAGAGATGTTCCGAGTAGATATGGGTATAAGTTTGGCCCTCTGACCTGAGACCGCAACCTGTGACTAGCAAGCAACTCACTGTACTTTGGTACCGGACTACCTGAATTTCTAATTCAGTGACGGAAGGTCACTGGGTATAGTCAAGTACTTGCGTAGTCAGTTGTGAGTCAAGATGGAATTGACCCCTCCTGAAAACAGGAGATAATACCTTGTGTTCAATTTAGCAAAATCTTAGCTAGGGTAATCCTTGTGAGAAGTCACAGAATTTCTATAGTTGAATCACATCATGGATGCACTTATTACAGAGTTGACAAAACTCTTAAGTCATCCTGGCATTTAGAAGTCATAGGGATAAATTATACGGTAACCATAGTCCAAAGGTTCTTAAATGTTGCTTTGCGATCATTCGTCCTATCCGGACGTCGGGTACCATTGCTAGATGGTCATTTTGATTAGTACAAAAAGTTGTTCTTATGCTACCGGCTTAGGTTCGAACCTATGGGGTCACACGCATAGAAGTTTCTAGGTTGATCAAATGGCTGATTAATGATTAAGAATCATTCAGGGGTAGTTTGGTCAATTCGATTGACAAAATTATCCTAAGCAAAAGCTGCATTAAAATAATTATTGAATTATTGGAGGATTAATTAGTAATTGGATTACTAATAAATTCAATTTGATTGAATTATTGGACTTTAATTAAGCCAAATTGAATTAGATTCAATTTGGGCTAAATTAGGGTTTGACTCTAGTCAATTAAGAGTCATTATTATGAAGAATTAAGTGGAATTAATTGCAATTGGATTGCAATTGGGCTGAATTAATGAACCAAATCAAATTGGGTTCGACCCAAATTAATTTAGGTTCATGATTGGGTCAATTTGATTAAACCAAGGTTTGTGCGGATTTTAAAGACCACATGTCGTCGTAGGATGAATATGACTTAAGTCATGTTCACACTATGCGGACTTTAAAGTCCACATGGCGTCGTAGGATGCATGCTCCCAAATCAATTAATTCTCCCAATGAGATTAGGAATCCTAATGTGATTAGGAAATTAATCAATTGATTAAGTGGACACATGTCATGCATCTATGAGCACAAGGATTGGACACTTGGCATTAATCCAAGGGTGGGTTATAGTCCCATACTCCTAATAAGATTAGGAGAAGCCCTAAATCCAATCTATAAAAGGGTAGCAAGAGAGACATTATGAATCAATTCTCTCCTCTTTCTCTCCACGCCAAGGGTTTAGTGATTATGATTTTTTAAGAACTTAGAGTTCTGAAAAATTCAAAAAACGGTCGCTTCATCTCTTCTCCTCTTCTTCTTCTTCATCTTCTTCATTCATCTCATAAGATCAATCAAAGGTTGATTGATTTTAGGAAGAACAAAATCAGCCACAGCAGGGTTCCGTGCAAGCTAGCACTTCCGCGGGATCAGATCAACCCGGAGCTTCACGTGGATCATCCGTAGAGGCCAGACACGTGTGTGGCTGCGAGGCTCGACTTTCAGATCTTCAAATCCAACCTCTTCATCATAAAGTATGAGATTTATTTTATCTTAGTTAGGTTTAGAACTTAACAAGGATTGCTGATTTTCTAATTCTATGATTAATCATGCTTATAGTTATTTTTACATAAATAGTTTAAACGTTCCTATAATTTATTTTTGAGATATGATCTCCCTTGCATGCTTGGAATTCAAGAGTTTAATTCTATCTTTCCGCTGCATTTTTCTGAAAATTTTTTAAATTACATGCATGCAAAAACCGACTTTTCCCTTCAAATGGTATCAGAGCCAGGTTGAATGTTTAGATAATTTATGCTTAAAATAATTGTAATTAAATCTGAGATTTATAAATATGTTTAGATCATATCTAAAAAGGATTTATGAATGATTTAATTACTATTTTTGCATGATTAACTAGATCTGAAATTTGGATGCATGTGATGCATGTTTTATGATTAATATATGTGATATATTGAACATGTAAAATATGATATCATAAACTTATTTAGATTGGATCTAAATGCAATTTATGATCCTTTTAATCTCTGATTTTGTAAGACATATAAGATCTGAAAATAAATGCTTATGATGCATGTTATTTAAGTTAATTCATGTTAGTTTATATATGTGATATATGAACATAAATCGTTGATGATTTAAACATGAATTAAATATGAAATCAGAATGTTTAATTCACAAATTTAGATCTGATTTTAAGAACTAAAAATTTGTAATTAACATCTGATTTAAGACTTATACAATGATCTAAAATTTTTTCATAAAACTACACTTAATTGAGAATTAAGTGACCTAGAATTGTGAATTGAATTTCAATGACAAATTGCATAAGTCTTGGGGGTTTAGGTTAGCTCAAGTCAAGTTCTCTAATTGGGTTAGACCTAAGGTTAGAATCAAATCACGGAATGATTGAGTTAATTGATTAAATCTAACTAAGTAGTAATTAGATCAAATCAAGATAACTCAATTCAATTTACAATCGTTATAGATTGATCGGTTCCATGTCTTTGATCAGACCAAGATGGAACTTGATTTAGGCTCCGTGGTTGAGCCCGAGTCATTAGGATGGTCAAAATCAAAATTGATTAACCAGTCGGTGTCTAAGGTAAGTTTGGCAGACTCGACCGGTGGTTTTTTAATTGGGAGCTACTCGCACTGATGCGTCTTTATCGAGTTAATGGCATATCCCTTCCACCGATCTCACTTATCTGGCCGATTTGGTCAATTATTTTTTGATTGGATCATTTAATGATTCGAGTTAATCCATGCCTGTAAGAAAAATCAGTTTGACTTATTTAGGTGCCTCCTTAACCGGTTTGAATCTAATTCTATATAATCTGACTTGGTGAAGTTAGTGGGAGAATTTAGGTAAACCGGATCTTCTTATCTATCCTAATTTAATCCTCTAAAATTATTAGGTCCTTAAAATGAAATAGTTATGGGGATAACTAGGTCATAGCCTCCCATTAAGTTAGATAATAATGAGTCCAATGTTTCGATAATCATTGGAGGCGCCACACGCCTGGTGCTTATCGGGCATTGGAATTATCATTTGATATATGATGAGTCGAGTGTACCTTCAATAGGTGGTCAGATGGGCCGAGCCACACTCGAGCTTGGTCATCTATTAGTTGATTACACAGTATCCTATCATTTAATGGTTGGACCTAACCAGAATCTTCGGTGGAGGCGCCTGATAAGTGCTAAATAATGCATAAATTAATATCTTATTCATAGCACTTATCATTATTTTAATTCACATATTTTGTAAATTCAACCAAAAAATGTATTACCTTCATGATTGCATTTTAATAAATTATCCAAGGTAATTCAAGTTTGATTTGATTATTTATTGATTAAGCTTAATGCATGCAGGTCGAGTCGCTCAATTAGGTAAAGCCTAAACGGACACTACATCATTTCACAATTTTATATTTTCAGAATCGACTCCAATAACTCTTTTCCAAAACCCAGTGCTTCCCATTAATTCCTGACTCTTCATACGTTCACCTAAATTTCTCCTCACTCATTCGAACTCTTTTTCCACATGATCCTATTTTAATAAAATTCCTTCAATTATTTGTTTCTCATATCTCAAAGCATATCACTTAGTTGCACGAATCCCAAAGTCTCATCCCATCTCAGCCATTCATCTTGCTTCCCATATCATCCATCCATCAAATCTCCGATTTCCAGCTAAATGGACCTGTTCCCAGCGACCACTTGTGATCTCCCGCACCTCACAAATCCAACCAAACTCCCAGCTCACGAATCATTTCTTCTCTTCATCCAGATCAAAAAGAATCCCAGGAACTCAACTTCCCAGCCGTTCCGCTTCCCCTGTTTCATCATCATCCCATCTCCCCTTTCGTGATTCCTCCCAGGCTATCAGCCGTGTCCACCGTTCACAGCTCCGAATCTAGCAACACCCTCCCACATCCTAAACAGCTTCATCCACAAGCACCTCTCCCAGCTGCTCCCACGAACAGAACCAAGCCAATCTCGTCTGCATTCCAAAAATCTCCTCCCGCATCCGAGATCTTCTCCAACGTCCTCCGGATCACATCTTCCCATTCCGAGAACACTATCCCAACTTCCGGATTAGCTCCATCTCCATCTTCTCTTCTTCCGAACCAACCCAGCATCTCACCTCCTCCCACGATTCCGCGATTCATCTCCATCCAGTTCGCAACCGCATCCTCCCCTGTTTCGAAACAACAACAATAGTAAGATCTCCTCCCAGCCGTTCCAAGCTTCCGAGTTCATCCTCCCCTGTTTTAGCTCCAAAACAGCGTCCCATGATCCACGGGATGAACCCAAATCCCAGCGTCTTCTCTCCTCCGCGTCCGTGATCTATCTTCTCCCGTATCCAAACAAGATCACTTCCTTCCAACTGCTTCATTCTTCCGAAGCTTCTGCATCCCAAACCGCTTCCACCCGTGTGCGTTTCATTTGGATCCAGCAAATCATTTTCCCTTCCGTCCGCATGAACCCAGCAGCTCACGTATCTCCTTCATCTTCATCTCATGCTTCCGATTCTGCTTCCCAAACTTCACGGAAACAGAACACAGCAGCTAATGGATTAGAACTTATCCTCATCCTCTTCCCAGCATCTTCCTAACCTCCCAACTCCACGCTCCCAGTCCATTTCCTCTTCCGAGTCCTCCTCAAACCGAATCTAGATTAGAACCAAAGGAACCCCTGATTCTCAACGTCCACGATCTTCCATTGCTTCGGAACAGCCGGGATCTTCTCAACCATCTCCGCGTGCATCCCATCATCCCTTCATCTCGGGTCAAGCCAACAAACGCATCCCCTATTCCGCGTGAAGTTCCACGTCCAAGCATCCCATCATCTGAGGAAGAGATAAGCATCCACAACCTTATCCGGAACGGCCACAAGGAAGAGAGAGAGGGAGATGGGCCGCTTATATAAAGGGAAGACTTTGATCAGAGGGGGGCATTCCTCCTCTTCCCCACCAGGGGAGGGGGCTGATCCCATTCCTTCTCCCCCCACCGGGGGGGAGGCTTCTCCCATCTCCTCAGAGGCCAAATTCACGACGTGAAGAAGAAGAGCTCGGGTTCACAGCTATGTTCCCACGGGAGAATTAAAAAACATGAGAGAAAGAAAAAGAGAGAGAAAATTTCTTGGTTATTTTGGAAATAACTTCCCCTAAGAGCTAAGAAGGAGCCGTTCTCAAGGGAATCGCAAGAGGGAGAGATGGGAGCCCGCTGCTGTGCTGCTGCTGCCGTCTCCAACTCCATGCAGGGCTGATCTTCTCTTTAAGGGCTGGATGCAGCCCTAACAAAGGGATAAGGATTTTATATTTTTAATTTTATATTCTTGGGGTTGTATGAACCTATTGTTTTTAATGAATATCTTCTTTTGAATCATATTTAATTTCTGTGATTTTAAGTATGATGTTCGTACAACTGTTCTTCATGATCACTAAGTAAAAATAAGATAGTCCATGCTTAAGGAAGATGCAGTGTGCTACCACCTTAGGGGTAGACATTTCATGCCAACTGAAGATGGATTATGCCCAAATTACTTTTGTAAAATTTTATTTAAATGCTTATTAGGCTTGTAGCCAATTTGTATGTTTATCCAAGAATAAATTAAAATATAAATAACCCTTGTTCTGATGTTAGTGGTGAATTCCTTGCCTTAGGTTCTCCCAAATTGATATCATTTTAATTGCATTTTCTTTATTAAATTCCTTAGTTTAATTTTCTTCACAAACTCTTCCTTTTAAACATTTTTATTTTTAAGAAAACAACTATACTCCAATCCCTGTGGATCGATACCCGTAATCACTATCCTACCAGATACGTGCTATTGCGTGGTCTTTAAAGTTGACTATCAATTTTTGGCGCCGTTGCCGGAGATTGGTAGCATAGTTGTTTTTCTTTTTATTAAAAAAAAATTTTTCAAAAAAAAAATCGAAAAATAAAAAAAATAAAATAAAAATAGTTTCTATTTTTACTTTCCTTATCTCCTTCTCCTCTCTTACTAATTTTTGATTTTTCTTGGTATCATTTGATCAGGAACCAAAGAGAAAATCTGGAGCGATCAAAAAGGGAACTATTGGCAAAGGAATGCTGTAAAGGTTTGCTTTAAAAATTGCTGGGAAAATTTTCTTTGGTAACCTCTAAACCTTTCTTATTTAAATTCCCTTTTGTGGTGATTGTTTGATTTTAAATTCAGCAAAAGTGTGCATGCATGCCTGATACACATACACCAATTAATCCGCACATAGTAAGGGCAATCACCCCAACAAGATAAGAACTGGATTTCATCACCAGATTCTTGCCCAAATTAGGTGAATCAATTCTCACATAGCCATCACATTAATTAAAATCAATTAGACGTTGGCCCCTAGGGACATTCGAGCTCAATAGGACGAAGATCACCGAAAGTTGCACCAATTTCGCTCTGTGGCTTAGTTGATGTCTAGGCAAGCTTTGTCCCTTTAAGGGAGACAGTTCATCTGTTCGAGGCAAGTGGTTTTTAAGTGGGACCTTTGCAACGCATCGTGACCCCCCCACTTACCTGGGAGCTTACCTGGTCAGCTAAGTCATTAGACCGGATTGGAGGCTTAGGTGCCCTCTTCAAATCAGTTAGGAGCTGTCTAATGATTTTAGGGCAAATACAAGGATTTGACGTGTTTTCTTTTAGTGCATGCTTGACTTGACTGATCAGAAGAGTATAACTCCGTGCCCGACAATCAATCTTCCACAAATTTTCTTCTTTGAAAAACTCGGCATGAACCCGGCATGATATAATTAAGGATGCACTGCGTCTGGCTGAAGACGTTAAACTTAGCGCTTGTTGGGAGGCAACCCAATTCTCGTTGGTTATTTTTTTGCATATTTTCTTGTCGCATTTTTTTTATTTTCTTAACAGGATCCCTCATATTATTGATGCAACTACGGTAAAATGCTTCTATCCTCCATATGCATCATATTTTCGTCCAAAATAAAAAAAATATATAAAACAATAAAAATAATAATATAATATTCAAAAAAAATTTCATCAAAAAAAAAAACATTGAGGACAATGTCTAATCTAGGTTGGGGGGTATAGGATTCGAATTTTTGAAGAAATTTTTCGCATTTTCACATTTTTAAGTGAATTTCAAAAAAAAAGTGAATTTCAAAAAAAAAAAAAAACCTAATTTCTATGCCTTAGTGCTGAAATGATAATCACACAAAGTATATAAAATCTAAAAAGCCCAATGATTAGTTAGGAATAAGTCAATTTGAGTTCTTTTCATTAAAAATTCTTTTAGCAAGTTGTAAGATAATTTTTACTTTAGAATTTTACAACACACATGGCCTGCACTTCTAAGGATTAGGTTCAACATTATGTTACTAAGTCTAGTAGCAACCTTGAGTCCTGATGAATCATTCCTATCTAATTCACTATTATCCCGTATTTATGTTAAAAAAAAAAGTGAATTTAGTCAGGTACATCGAAAAGGGCTACCTATCGTCAAAGGTCAGCAGGCTTGTAATGAGGAACCTGAGCATAGGTCCGTAGGGGAGTCTTGATGCCCAACACCTTACGCCATCTGGTGTGGGAGTGTTGACTGAGTGCTCGCTACACGGAGGAATCATTACAAGAGTAAAAGTGCGTAATTTATAAATCTCAAAAAAAAAAAATAAATAAAGAAAAAAAGAGAAAAAGAGAAAATAATATTGACCTTGAAAAAGACGATAGTGTGAAAGCCGTCGTTGTAAAAATTCGAGTAAACTGGAATATTACAGATAAAGCCCATGAGGTATTAAAGTAAACATCCACAACTCTCGAAATCCTGCAATGTAGGATGATTTTGAATCAGTGATTAGGTCTTATCTGACCAATTCTTGGAAGCTACTAGTTTTAGCAGTATTTTGGAGAATCTAAAGCCTTAGCTTGTGTATGGTCCAGACATCACCAAGCACCCAAGTATAAATTAGCCTTACAACTCTCTAATGGAAATTTAATGACTTCAACTTAAGTTGCATCTTGACCTAGGATTTGGGCTGACTTAGTGATTAAAACTTTGTGTGCTTTTGAAATTTTTAGCACCTATGCATTTGAAATTAGATTTTATAAAATAATAAAATAAATTCTTTTGACAGCAGTTTGTGGGTATCTGAGCCGGAAACCCTCACGAGACAAAACTCGTCCACTAGGGCCACCTAGGGGTTTAAAGCCTTATTGCATACGGTAAATGCAATCGCGATTCCTGCGAAAGTGAGTTAGTTTTTATTTTGCTCAAGGACTAGCAAAATGCAGGTTGGGGGGTGTGATTAGTGCTAAATAATGCATAAATTAATATCTTATTCATAGAACTTATCATTATTTTAATTCACATATTTTGTAAATTCAACCAAAAAATGTATTACCTTCATGATTGCATTTTAATAAATTATCCAAGGTAATTCAAGTTTGATTTGATTATTTATTGATTAAGCTTAACGCATGCAGGTCGAGTCGCTCAATTAGGTAAAGCCTAAACGGACACTACATCATTTCACAATTTTATATTTTCAGAATCGACTCCAATAACTCTTTTCCAAAACCCAGTGCTTTCCATTAATTCCTGACTCTTCATACGTTCACATAAATTTCTCCTCACTCATTCGAACTCTTTTTCCACATGATCCTATTTTAATAAATTCCTTCAATTATTTGTTTCTCATATCTCAAAGCATATCACTTAGTTGCACGAATCCCAAAGTCTCATCCCATCTCAGCCATTCATCTTGCTTCCCATATCATCCATCCATCAAATCTCCGATTTCCAGCTAAATGGACCTGTTCCCAGCGACCACTTGTGATCTCCCGCACCTCACAAATCCAACCAAACTCCCAGCTCACGAATCATTTCTTCTCTTCATCCAGGTCAAAAAGAATCCCAGGAACTCAACTTCCCAGCCGTTCCGCTTCCCCTGTTTCATCATCATCCCATCTCCCCTTTCGTGATTCCTCCCAGGCTATCAGCCGTGTCCACCGTTCACAGCTCCGAATCTAGCAACACCCTCCCACATCCTAAACAGCTTCATCCACAAGCACCTCTCCCAGCTGCTCCCACGAACAGAACCAAGCCAATCTCGTCTGCATTCCAAAAATCTCCTCCCGCATCCGAGATCTTCTCCAACGTCCTCCGGATCACATCTTCCCATTCCGAGAACACTATCCCAACTTCCGGATTAGCTCCATCTCCATCTTCTCTTCTTCCGAACCAACCCAGCATCTCACCTCCTCCCACGATTCCGCAATTCATCTCCATCCAGTTCGCAACCGCATCCTCCCCTGTTTCGAAACAACAACAATAGTAAGATCTCCTCCCAGCCGTTCCAAGCTTCCGAGTTCATCCTCCCCTGTTTTAGCTCCAAAACAGCGTCCCATGATCCACGGGATGAACCCAAATCCCAGCGTCTTCTCTCCTCCGCGTCCGTGATCTATCTTCTCCCGTATCCAAACAAGATCACTTCCTCCCAACTGCTTCATTCTTCCGAAGCTTCTGCATCCCAAACCGCTTCCACCCGTGTGCGTTTCATTTGGATCCAGCAAATCATTTTCCCTTCCGTCCGCATGAACCCAGCAGCTCACGTATCTCCTTCATCTTCATCTCATGCTTCCGATTCTGCTTCCCAAACTTCACGGAAATAGAACACAGCAGCTAATGGATTAGAACTTATCCTCATCCTCTTCCCAGCATCTTCCTAACCTCCCAACTCCACGCTCCCAGTCCATTTCCTCTTCCGAGTCCTCCTCAAACCGAATCTAGATTAGAACCAAAGGAACCCCTGATTCTCAACGTCCACGATCTTCCATTGCTTCGGAACAGCCGGGATCTTCTCAACCATCTCCGCGTGCATCCCATCATCCCTTCATCTCGGGTCAAGCCAACGAACGCATCCCCTATTCCGCGTGAAGTTCCACGTCCAAGCATCCCATCATCTGCGGAAGAGATAAGCATCCACAACCTTATCCGGAACGGCCACAAGGAAGAGAGAGAGGGAGATGGGCCGCTTATATAAAGGGAAGACTTTGATCAGAGGGGGGCATTCCTCCTCTTCCCCACCAGGGGAGGGGGCTGATCCCATTCCTTCTCCCTCCACCGGGGGGGGAGGCTTCTCCCATCTCCTCAGAGGCCAAATTCACGATGGGAAGAAGAAGAGCTCGGGTTCACAGCTATGTTCTCACGGGAGAATTAAAAAACATGAGAGAAAGAAAAAGAGAGAGAAGATTTCTTGGTTATTTTGGGAATAACTTCCCCTAAGAGCTAAGAAGGAGCCGTTCTCAAGGGAATCGCAAGAGGGAGAGATGGGAGCCCGCTGCTGTGCTGCTGCTGCCGTCTCCAACTCCATGCAGGGCTGATCTTCTCTTTAAGGGCTGGATGCAGCCCTAACAAAGGGATAAGGATTTTATATTTTTAATTTTATATTCTTGGGGTTGTATGAACCTATTGTTTTTAATGAATATCTTCTTTTGAATCATATTTAATTTCTGTGATTTTAAGTATGATGTTCGTACAACTGTTCTTCATGATCACTAAGTAAAAATAAGATAGTCCATGCTTAAGGAAGATGCAGTGTGCTACCACCTTAGATTAGGGTAGACATTTCATGCCAACTGAAGATGGATTATGCCCAAATTACTTTTGTGAAATTTTATTTAAATGCTTATTAGGCTTGTAGCCAATTTGCATGTTTATCCAAGAATAAATTAAAATATAAATAACCCTTGTTCTGATGTTAGTGGTGAATTCCTTGCCTTAGGTTCTCCCAAATTGATATCATTTTAATTGCATTTTCTTTATTAAATTCCTTAGTTTAATTTTCTTCACAAACTCTTCCTTTTAAACATTTTTATTTTTAAGAAAACAACTATACCCCAATCCCTGTGGATCGATACCCGTAATCACTATCCTACCAGATACGTGCTATTGCGTGGTCTTTAAAGTTGACTATCAGCGCCACACACCTGCCAAAGAGTCTGGGGCAAAATTATCACTAGAAATTGTTTGGTGAAATAATTGGTTTTAGAACCTACCAATAGGTGCATATGGGTTGGCCGAGCCACACTCGGGCCCATATGCGATCAATTGGGTTGTAGTGCTCACTAAAGATTTAAGTGTAATTCTTCGAATTTGAGGTAGAGGCTACAAATTTGTATAAAATGGTGGGAGATCCTTTAGACTAAAGTCCAAGTCTTTAGGGTATTGTCAATTTATATACTGATAGCCGATTTTCTTTTTATGCAGAAATGGCCACTAATTTGTCACTTCGTTCATTGTTGGATAATGACAAGTTGACTGGACCCAATTTCAATAACTGGCTTAGAAAACTTAAGATTGTGCTAGAGCATGAACGGATCCTTTATGTGATAACGGATCCAGCACCTGAGCAGCCTGCTGCTAATGCACGGGGTGCAGTCAGAGAAACTTATTAGAAGTGGCTCAGTGACCATATCACTGTCCAATGCATTATGCTTGCTGCAATGAGCGACGAGTTCAGTCACCGATTCGAGAATGCCCAGCCCGAAGAAATCGTTCAAGTGTTGAACGAATCTTTTGGCACTTCCGACGATGTTGAAAGACACAAGACTAGTTGTGCTATTTTTAGCGCACGGATGAAGGATGGGGCATCGGTGACTGATCATGTATTGTACATGATTGAGTTGATCGAGCGCCTGAGCACTCTCGATTTTTTCCTTCATGATCAATTGGGGAAAGATGCTATACTGAACTCTCTTCCTGGTTCGTACCGCCCATTTCTCACCAACTTTCGTATGACGAAACCGGTAGTAAATTATCACCAATTGTTGGGTTTACTACAAACTTTTGAGAAGGATCACCAACTTCTAAAAGGGTTGGTGAATTTAGTGGGAGGTTCGTCCAAGGGTCGTGATCCTTTTAAGAAAGGGAAGAAGAAAAATAAAAATCAAAAGAAAAAGGTGCATCGTGCAGAGCAAAGTCAGATTAAGAATAAGAAGGTTGATCAGAGTAAGGCAAGTGCTTCTACTGTAAGAAGCAAGGGCATTGGAAGAGGAACTGTCCTCAGTACATTGCCTTTCTTGACCCGAACAGGCCAAAAAAAAAGATGCAATCAGTTGCAGATCAAGGTACTTATATGATAATACCTTGTAATTTTTCAATATGTGATAATTCGACCTGGGTATTGGATATCGGAAGTTCTTTCAATATTTGTAATTCGTTGCAGGGACTACAGGTCAGTGAGAGATTTGAAGAAAGCGAAAGGTTCCTAAATGTTGGAGATGGAAGATCAGTTCCAGTTCTAGCTTTAGGGATTCTAAAACTTGCATTCAATTCTCAAATAATAGTCTTAAGTGACTGTCACTTTTGTCCTTCTTTCTTATTGAATGTAATTTCTGTAGGCCTTTTGGCCATGAACGGTTATGAGATTTCAATAAAAAGAAATTATTGTGATATCGTTATGAATGGTGTTACTGTAATGCATGGACAATTGAGTAATGGGATTTACATATTATCACAGCCTGTTCATGTAATGTACAAGTCCAATAAGCATCCTAGAATAGATAATGTCACGGATGTCTACCTTTGGCATCATAGGCTAGGTCATATTAACAAGAATAGGATGAACAGGTTAAATAAAGAGGGAATCCTCAATATTAATGATTGTGAATCATTAACAATCTGTGAATCATGCCTTCTTGGTAAGATGACTAAGTCACCTTTTACTGAAAAAGGTAAACGAGCCAATGACTTATTGACCCTAGTACATTCTGATGTATGTGGGCCAATGAGCACAAATGCTAAAGGCGGATATGCATATTTCATTACTTTCACAGACGATCTTTCGAGGTATGGTTATGTCCATTTAATGAGACATAAATCTGAAGCATTTGAAATGTTCAAATTGTATCGTAATTGATGCGGGATTTGCACCCCGTCACCAGCAGAGCCCACACACCAGCCGAGCAGGGGAAGAGAGAGTGTCCCTCAGAAGGTATTGTCCGCTTTGGGTCCGATTTGGGGGTCGAGCGTACCCGGAGCCCTCCTCACGGCGCCTCACGGTTTTGCCCCACAAAAGGCGCCTCCTAAGGGAAAGGGTGATTGAGCCCCCCATTATATGGCACAGACCTTCCCGCTGATTAGCCGATGTGGGACTAAATTCGGGGAACCCCCCATAACACAGCCCCCCCAGCGGGGAGGTCCTGTGCCCGGATCGGCTCCTTGCTGGATAGGCGGAGGGCCGAGGCCCTCCTTCTAGCGCCAACTGTTGCTGGTGGTCCAAACCGTGAACGATTGGCACTACGGTGTGAACGGGGTTCCGTCTGAGTTGTCTTGGTTGGTGTTGGTTGCGCTCCACCTTCCGCCAAGAAACCTGCAAACAAGCCTTGCACCACCACCAGGGTGGTGATGGCCCTCCGACGGTCAAGTCAGAGGAGATTGGAGGAGGAGGAGTGGTGATAATCGTAAGTAAGAGAGTGCTCTGGGAGATATTGCTCACCTCCCCCCTTTCTCCCCCCAGCCGCATATATACCTGGCTGGGGGGTCTCTCAAGGGGGGTTCGTTATCGTGGGGCACGATGGTGTGGCCACTGACATGGCCGTTACAGGGCGTCGTGGAGCAGCACCGGGTACGGCCACGTCAGGGCATAGTGGGGCTCCGCTTTGTACGGCTGATGCAGGAGATCGTGGAGCAGCATCGGATACAGCCGTTGCAGGGAGTAGTGGAGCAGGAGGCCGCGGCGTGCCTCTGGGGAATAGCCTGTCGTTATCAAGAGATCTCCGACTCGGGGTCGGAGCGCTGGATCAAGGGGCAGCTGACTCGGGGTCGGGCTGCGGAGCCGAGGATATCCGACTCGGGGTCGGATTGCTGGATCAAAGGGCAGCCGACTCGGGGTCGGGCTGCGGAGCCGAGGATATCCGACTCGGGGTCGGATTGCTGGATCAAAGGGCAGCCGACTCGGGGTCGGGCTGCGGAGCCGAGGATATCCGCCTCGGGGTCGGATTGCTGGATCAAAGGGCAGCCGTAGTCTTCCTGGGCGCGCGTGCCGGTCACGTGGGGCATGGCGGCTTATTTCCCCCGTAACAGTAGCCCCCCACTTCCGAGCCTGGAACCAGAAGGGGAACAGGTGAAGGGAGTGATGTTTCGGGATTGCCGCCGTTCCTCGGAGAGGCGCGCGCGCTTCGAGCTCCCCGCCCTTTTTATGGCGTATGGCGGTTATTGCTGACCTGGCAGTCTGAGGATTTCGGCGGACATCCTTCCTTAATGGTGTCGATTCGCCTTTGGGGCGCGAGCGACCCTTCGGCAGCCAGGCGTCCTCTGGCGTCATTGAGGCGTCACTTGCCTTTCCGCCTATTTAATCGGGGGCCTTTCCCCGTCCGTCTTCTTCTTTACAGATATTTTCAAGTTTCCCCTTTGCGCTGCTGTTGCTGCCGTCGGACTGTTCGCTCGTTTCTCCTTTGGCGCTCTCGGAGCCGTTCTTACCTCTTTTCCGGTGAGTTTTCCCCATTCTTCTGCTTAGGGCTCTCCATACTTTCCCCTCTTATACTAGTGTACTCCAGTCGCTCCGGTCTTTCCCCCCTTCCTGTCCCCGTCCTGACCGTAGGTTTATTGGCCATTAGGAATGGGCGAAGTGAGAGCAGACCAAATTAAGTCGGAGCTGGTCGCCACAGACTTAGACAGACTTGTGGCTCGGTACCACCTTCCCGAGGCCTGCAACGCCACGCTCCCGGGGCCTGAGGAGAGGATGTCCCATCCTCCTCCAGGGAAGATCGCCATCAATGAGGGCATTCTCCAGGCCGGGTTCCGCTTCCCCCCTTCGGATTTGGTTATGCAGGTGCTACGGGGTTTAAGAGTGGCACCGACGCAACTGGTGCCGAACTCGTGGCGGGCCCTGACGGTCTTCCAGGTTCTCTGCCGTATGCACGAGATCCCCGCCACCCTGAATGTTTTTTGGGAGTTCTACAGCCTGAGCGGCCACCCCCAGGACAAAGGGTGGTGGTGCTTCGCAGCGCGGCGAGGATGTGGCCTTGTCAAGGAGGCTCCTACCTCCATTCACAAATGGAAGGAGCGCTTCTTTTTTGTTGATGCAGATCCCTCTTGGGAAATCAGGGCGACCTGGGAGACCCCGATGAAGTCTCCGATCGGCCTATCGAGACTGTCAAGGGAGGAGTCCGATGGCTTGGCCGCCTTGAAGGGGTTGGTTGCCGAGGGCCAGCTCCCCCCGGTGGCCCGCCTTATTTTCCGAGGATACTTTGGTGAATGTCGGTCTGAGCTCGGTCCCCACCGACCGTGAGTCCGCCACCGATTCTTTCTTGACTTTTTCCCTTCTTTCGTCCCGTTCTTTCCTTTGGTTTCTCCGTCTCCGACTATCCTGTCCTTTTTGCAGAGATCGACGACGTCATGCGGTCGGTGAAGACAAAGGCTGTTGGTAGGGCGTCCCTACTGGAAGCAGCCCAGAGGAGGAAACGAGCTCTTCCGAGCGGGGCCCCACCGGCGAAGAGGTCCCGTAAGGAGGTGCCTCCGACGCCGACCGACGAGTCCGGGCCCACCGATCAGGGAGATGTCGTGGGCACGGACCGGCAGCTGACGCTGTATCAGCCCTCCGGTGGTAAGATTGCCGCTACTCCGGAGGTATCATCCGAGCCTGCCCGAGACGGACGGGTCGGACGTGATCGGTCCCCGACCCGGCCTCCGACTCGGTCGGCTCCTGATGACTCGAGGAGGGACGCGCCGAGGCCCCGACCGAGCGAGACCCTATCAATTCCTGGGGTGACCCCCGCCCCGAGCGCGATCGGCCGGACTCTTCCCCAGGCGATGGATAGGGGTAAGGCTGCAGAACCACCGTCCAGCTCTGGGGAGAAATCGGGGTCTGCCTTCACTACCGATGGCGCCCGAAATCTCATCGAAACAGTGCTGCTGGAGAAGGACCGTCGGCGGGTCCGGGAGTTGGAGGTCTCTGACGTTGGGGCTGCCAGCTGTGTCTGTCTCATGTCGGTGAGTGTTCTTCTGGCCGCTTTTCACCATTTATTGGCTCTGTTGTTCTCCGCCTGACTCCCTTATTTTTCCTATTTCTTAGCTCGCCCAGTACATGATCCGTCTGGAGGAGTGCTACAAGGAACAGGCAGGGCTTCTGGCGAAGGCCGAGGACCGGCTGAAAGCAGTGGAAAAGGAAGGCCAGGCTGTGGCAGGCAGGACGACCGGGGACTTCGAGGCGAGGCTCCGGGAGGCCGAAGAGCGGGCACTCGGCTTTGCTGCCCTCGAGAAGCAACTGTTGGAGGCTCAGGAGCAGCTCAAGGTTGCCTCGGGTCTCGAGGGCGAGGTCAAGAAGGCGGATGAGCGGGCCGAGAAGCAGTCCCGGAAGGCTGCCGACTACCGGGAGAGGTGGGAGAAGGCCCAGCGGTCAGCCGACGACGCCCGCAACCGAATCCGGTCTCTTGAAGCTAAGCTGGGCGAATTGGAGCCGGCCTTGGAGAAGTTCCGTGCGAGCGATCAGGAGCTTCATTCGCGCCTGACGGAGGCTGAGGCTGCTCGCATTGCTGCCGAAGCGAAGCACAAGGAGGCTCGGGCTGAGCTGCTGAGGGTCTCCACCGAGGCGGAAAGCCGGATTGTGGCGAAGGTCTTGGAGGCGAAAGCCCAGATTATGGAGCGGGCAGAGGCGGCGCTGGCCGAGAGGAGTGCGGAAATCGGGCGTCAGGCGGTAGAGGCTTATCGCCAGTCCGCCGAGTTCGCTCATGATATGTCGGAGGCAGTACAGACCTATCGTCAGTCCGACGAGTTTGTCCGTGACGCGTCGGACGCGGGGGCCGAAGCCTTTATCTTAGGCTTCGAGGAGGGCCTGACAAGGGTGTCGGCTAAGTACCCCGAAGTTGACCTGAGCGAGATTTCCCTTCTCGACTCCTCTCCGGCGCCATTGCCTGCTGGTTCTCCTGCTGCTTCCCTACCTCCTGCGGACGAGCCCGACGTTCCCGACCCGGAGTTCCTCCAAGCTGACCTCTTGTCCCTTTCGTTCGTCTTCCGGCAGCTAAGCCAGGCCTCCGAGGGTTGGGCCTCCGGGAAATTTCTTACCGGCCCGCTAAGCCAAGGGCATCGCCGAGGGTTAGGCCTCAGGAAACTCTTCCGGCGCTAAGCCAGGCATCCGAGGGTTAGGCCTCAGGAAATTCTTCCGGCGCTAAGCCAGGCAATCCAGGGTTAGGCCTCAGGAAAATTTCTTCCAGGCGCCAAGCCAGGCATCCGAGGGTTAGGCTCTAGGAAGATTCTTCCCGGCCGCTATAGCCAGGCATTCCGAGGGTTAGGCCTCAGGAATACCTTCCGGCGCTAAAGCCAGGGCAATCCGAGGGCTTAGGTCCTCAAGGAAAACTCTTCCGGCGCTAAAGCCAGGCAATCCGAGGGTTAGGCCTCAGAACAATTCTTCCCCGCGCGCGAAAGCCAGGCATCCGAGGGGTTAAGGCCTCAGAAAAATTCTTCCGGCGAGAGCCAGGCAATCCGAGGGTGTAGGCCTGCAGGAAATTCTTCCAGGCGCCCAAGCCAGGCATACACGAGGGTTCGGCCTCAAGGAAATTCTTCCGGCCGCTAATGCACAGGCCATCCGAGGGGGTTAGGCCTCAGGAAACTCTTCCCGGCGCTCAAGCCAGGCATCCGAAGGGTTTAGGCCTCAGGAAATTCCTTTCCGGCGCTAAGCCAGGCATCCGAGGGTTAGGCCTCTAGGGAAAATTCTTCCGGCGCCAAGCCAGGCAATCCGAGGGTTAAGGCCCTCAGGAAATTC